>NC_135753.1:31537500-32137500 GCF_041903045.1 Epinephelus lanceolatus | reverse complement strand
CAGATGACAGATAGAGGATTTATGCATTTATAAAACTGTAATTAAGACTATAAACCTGTAGACAAGGACCTACTTGATGAACACCCACATGTTTAGCTCTCTGGAATCAGGCCAAAGACATTACAGAAATTAATAGTAAGCACCGGCAGATGAAATGGGCTTTTAACAAGATGATCAGCGACGTGAACTTGAAGGTCTCAGGTAGAAATTATTATGAAACTGCTTTACTTACTTTTATTGTGTAGCTTTTAAACACGGTGAACTTATTAAGGAGAAGTCATTGACTAGTGTAATTAAAACAGAATCACTGCTCAGCTTCATTATAAACAAACATGAACTTTTGTCATTTTTCCAAGCAACTGGTTGAAGAGAGGAGAAACTTTCATTTCATGGTGCTGTGTGTCGCACTTTTATCTGGCTTTCAAATTCTCTGCAGGTTGTTTTGACATCTCAACATTAACATGCTTGCTGGATAGGGTAACACAAGGTAACTGTAAACCCTACTTGTGGTTGAGGCCTGGTGGTAGTCCAGATCTGGACGTGAGCCCCCCAGCAAGACTGGACCTGTCCCCTGACTGCTGAGAATCCTGGCTGAAGCGGACTCTGTTAGACTGGGGTGGGCTGAGCTCGTTCTGGACCATCAGCAGCTCGTACTGTCTCTTCATGGCCGCGGGGACCACGTGGAAGAGGATGACTGGGGCGCGCATCGCCTGCTTAAAGATGGTCTGGGCTCTGGAGGTGATACAGAGAGAGTAAGAGAGAGAATGTGGAGGTCACGCAGACAGAAATGAATTAGCTTTAACATGATAAGAGATAGAAGTAGAATAATGTACTATCATAGCTTTACAGATCGACGAGGATAAGGAAGGATGTGTGGTGCTGTATGTTGAGAGGTGATAGGGAGAGTTGAGGTTAGCATGGCTAATCGCAGGGCTACTCACCATGTAGCAGCAGAGGACAGAAATTACATTATCTATAATTACCAGCATCAAGACAGGCATGAGATAAGGATGGTGGGTCAGTGATGAAACATTATGTAGTGTGCCGGTGAAACATACTGTATGAGGAGTATCTAAGTCTACAGTATGGTGGCCTGTGTGTCTGTGTGTGGACACGAGTTGACTCAACAATCAGAACAGAGATGATGAATCATGCATCAAGGAAGCTTTCCAGACAATGAGGTTCCAAAGTAAGCACACGCACGCTTCACTCCTTACACACAAAGCAAGAAAAAAAAGCCATAACACACACTCATGCTCCTTTCGGGGCCACATAAGCCGAGACAAGAGCTCAACATGATTCCCAGACGCAAGAATTGTTTAGTCTGGTTTGCTGGTGGCACTTAGCATATAGATAGGCTGGCCAGGAGGAGTCATGCTGCAGCATAAGGGGCCCGAGACGCAGTGGATTTCTGGATTCCAACAATCCCACCTCCTGTTTCCAGACCCCCATTACCGCGGCAGTAATACCATGCTGATTCTGTCCAAGTGACAGCCGCTAAGCTGCTTCTGCCACAACAGACAGCACTTCATTCGAGCGGTGTCAGAGAGGCGAGGCGCACACGCCGTACCAAGCCACTTCTGCAGGATTTGGTCCCTCCCATCTTTATTCTTATGGTAATTTCCAAAAATCACTCACATGTGCACACTGAGGAATGATGACTGAGTGATAAGTGTGTGTGTGTGTGCGCAAATGTTCCCACCTGCACATATACAGTGCCATCACTCCAGTAATCAGCCTCCACACGAGCCTGATTGAATAATAAATTACCCCATCAATGCATCATTACATTCAGTTAGATTAAGCGCCTCAAAATATTTACCCATGCAAAACAATCCAAGGAGATTAGACTATCACTTTAAATTGTCGCTCTGTGCGGCGCACAATCAAGGGCGGGAAAGGAAGTGATGAGAGAGCGAGGGGGGGGAGGGCAGACAGGGAGGAAAGTTTAGCTCTTTCACCTCATTTTCATGCAGAATCACAAACATCATATGCATTTGGATGCCAGTGAGGAGCGTGTGTTTGGCAGAGGCGGGGGTGGGGGGGGGGTGTAAGTGTGGAACGCTACAAAACATCACTCCCTAGTGGATTTGGTTTGTAAGCCTCTTTCACAGTAGAAAAGGCTTGGAAGGAAACCGGGATGTTTACTAATGACAATAGCATCGTTTTGAAAAGGGGAAAAAAAAAGATTCCTAAAACCTTAGTGACTTTGTACACAGTCGGATGAACACATTAACATAATGTGGTGAGGTTTTCAAAGCTGATGGAGAGCTTTTCTCATCTCTGCCAAAGTTGATAATAACATTTTGGGCATGCCTTGCTTAAAGAAAATACATTTTGACAGCGATAGAGTTGTTCAAGAAAAAAATAGAGTAGTCTCTGGCTCCACTTCTGAACACAGAGGGAATCCAAACTTGGTTTCTGTCAATCATCCAGCAGGGTGGCTCTGAGCCCAGTGGTTTTAGATGACTATGTCCAGCCCAGTATGACTGTAGGCTGGACCTTCGTTAGCAGGAATCCAGGCTATTTCTTCCTGTGGAGGAGTGGATGATAAGAGAGAGAGCCGAGCAGACCTCCGTACACTGCCTCCAGAATCCTGCCTGGAGGAGAAGCAATCTATTTCTCAGCCTGACACACACGCACAGGCACACACAAGTGTAGATAAGACGTTATAGCTGTGTGTGTGTGTCAGCGCAAGTGCAAGTATGTGTGAGGCTTATGTGTGTGTGTGTGTGTGTGTGTGTGTGTGAGAGGGAGATGGGTGGCTTTGGGTAAATGGGCAGAGGAAGTCCCAGGTTTATATCTTCATTCCACTTTAGGAAATGAAGGGGAGCGATGAATCGATAGAAATGAATCGAGAGAAGAGTGTAGGCGGTTTTGGATCAGAGGGCGACACGGTGGTGAAGGACTGCAGGTCACTGAGACCTATTAGAGGAAGGCCAACAAAGTCGGTAATATTTCTGTTTTATTGTGCGGCTGTGTGGGTCTCCCTGAAGTTTGGGCCCCACTTATCAACAGCAACACTATTTACTGTCACCGCACTTAATGTCCAGCACAGTGCTCTCAGTATGAGCTGCATCACTGTGCGGACAGCGCTTCAGGATAACACTGTATGTGTCCCAGCTTTGGAAGCAGTGAAAGAAATTAAAATCAGCATGGCTTTCAGCGCACCTGACAAGAGCAGCACATGCTGAAATGATCTGAAAAGTTACTGTGAGTAGAAACTTTAAAGATCATGATGTACAGAAAAAGATAGATGTTATAGCCATCGATAGAAGGCTGACTATAGAGCTTACTGTTCAAAGCGCAGGTGGCGAATGTCTCCCTGATTAATTTTGACAATGCAGTCGTTCTCCTGGAAGAGACGCTCCTGCTCGGCTTTTCCCCCACGCTCCAGGCGCTTCACCAGCAGGCCATGAGTCCTGGAAATGATCACAAAACATGTTACAGATGAAACATAATTTAGACACATACTGGAGCAATTACACCACACACAGTCATGTATCAATACACTGAACAGCAGGCTGCAAGTTGCAAGCCTTGTCTCCCTCATCCTTACATTTAAAAAGGTCATGACAGGCCATAGGAGACTAGAGAAGAAGGTATGGAGGAGGAGATAGATGTGAATGTAAAGGCAAAATAGCATTTTCATTAAATAAATTTAGTTTTTTTCTTCCACACCAGATTTTGTTTTAAAAGTAACTTTACCCCAGTTGTAATGTACTCTACGTCTGCACGCTGCTGCCACCGAAAGTCAACTTTCCAAACTTTAAGCTTGGATAAAGACTGGCATTTTCCTGCGGCCTGCAGAAGCACTGCATTATTAACTTAATTTTAAGCCTGTGTCCTCTGTCCTCCACTCTGTCTGCCTTTCTGTGGGCAGGTTTGAGAGAATGACAGGGCGGGTTGTCTGAGGTAATCCAGACCAACAGCTAAAAGATCATCTTATGGCTTCAGAGGAAACGCTGCAGTTGCCTTCGCTGCAGCTTAAGACGAGAGCCGGCAGTGCTGTAATAAATACCCAAGGAGTTCCACGGCAGTGCCATCTCAGCAATCCCTTCAAAAAAAAGGCAACCTTTACCTTCAAATACCCCCCTGCACTCCCCCCTCTAAATAAATACATCAGTGAGCTCCTTGGGGCTTTAGTTAGGCCCTGAGGATAACCACATGCAAAGAGATCTGATGCGCGCTCGCACAGCAGAACTACAAACTCCATCCGTCTCTAAGGCGCCAGATGCCTGAGGTAGCAGGTAGAGTGACTGAGTGCAAACGTTTGGTGTCCTTGCATAAACTGACAAAAAGTTTGCAGGCTTACTTTTGGGAAATTAAAATAATGATGAAATGTATCGGAGCCAAAAGTATTCAGAAACCAATGTGAGATCGACAAGATAAAGTAAATTGCACAGCTTATCAGTGGCAAGTGCTTTTCTTCATTCTCAGTCACTTCCTGTCGCTTCACCGGACACATAAACAACAGCACTTTTAAATTGTGACCCTGTTTACCGTGGACATCAAGGGCAGATTTGCACAGCTCTTTAGCATTTCAGGCAAACAGGGCTACTCTCAGAACATTGCTCTAATTGGCTGCATAATGTGGACATCCACGCTCTCACCACAGACTCATCTCAGCTCCTCAATGGGGGTAAATGGCTCGGCATTAAGTTGAAATTAAAGATCACAAAAGGCCCTTCCCTCTTTCTCGGTGTCTGAGCCGGCGTTGCCAGGTCAGCTTAAGTGTGTTGAACAGAGAGTAATTGCAGGCCGTGTGGAAGCGGACATGATTGTGCTTTATCTCCATAAGTGTTGGCAGCTTGAAAACAAAGTATTGCGAATGGAGATTACAGCATGGACACACTCTAATGACTTCTGATCTGGGAGCAGGCCACAAACAGTAGATAAAGGAGTTTTGGTTGATCCCTGATCAGTATTCAAAGCAGCAGCAGCAGGGAGGATTGGGGATAAAGCGGCATCTTTTAGAGATTTGAGGAAGATGATGATTTTGTGAAAGCACTATCATTGTGATGACTGTAATGCACTGCCACCCTTTCAATTCCTACCCATCTCACTGATGGCTTTTTTTGCAGATACTTATCAGTTACTTGGGGGAAGCAGGAGAGCTAACGCAAAATCTAAATGGTATTCTCACACGCTGTAAGACAGTGAATTAATTAGGTGTCAGATATAAGTACAGGGAGTTCGTAGTTGGAAGATTCTCTGCAGAGTTTGGAGACAAATATACAGCCTGCTACGTCCCACTGTTCCTAAAACACTACATCAGTGTATTGTATTACACTGTACAGCTTTACTCCATCTTGTGGCTTTGCAGCAGTGCTGAGAAATGATTTGAAGGAGGCCACCTGCTCTCATCTACTGCCTTTAATCAAATAATAATCCAATCAGGATCCATTTATGCACGGCAATTATGTCCGCAGTTTGTTTACAATTGAAACTGGTCATGGTATGAGAAGTTCATTAAGCAAAGAATGCATCTGTGCGGGGCGTGAGTGTGAGTGTGTGTGTATGTGTGTGTGCAGATGTAGAGTATATTTCATGTGTGCACAGTATTCAAGGTGGACCAGCACTGCGGCTCACAAGCTGTTTGCATGTGTGTAAGAGATAGAAAGAGACAGCAAGAGTCTGTGTGTGAACATGTTGCTCGTGCTAAGTCCATACTGTTCACAAACTGCATGGGTGTAAGCTCACATAGTAAAGGTGCAGTTGTGTGTGTGTGAGAGAGACAGAGAGAGGGAGAGAGATACTATCTGCTGGGGTGACAGAGTCTCTAAGCTCTCTCCTGCAGCTGTCTCCCCCTCCCGCTTGGATCTAACTTGATGTCAGTACGGTGGAGCAGAATGCGAGCAGCCGACGCTGGAGTGCCTGCAGCTCCTTGTTTGCTGTCTGGTTTTGCCGGCTGTCTGACCCCCGTGGCCCTGGTCTAGACACTAATGACAGCCCGCTGAGCCTAATGCCTCCTGTCCGAGCTCACAGCACACAGGAAGGAGCTGGGCCGGGCCATTAGCATCATCCCACTGACCAGACGCTAAGTCTTATCATGTCTGAAGTTAATTGAAGGCTCTGATAGCTATTAGTGCCGACCTTAGCTGATGGAGAAGAGAAGTACTGGTCGTGCAGCATCACTGCTATATCTTTGAAGATGCTGTTTGATTTTCTGGCAACACAGAGGAGCTTAAGGATGACAGACTGGATTTCAACTTTATTTAAGCAGTATTGCTTAGTGCGACTCATCGTGATTCATTACTTTCCTCTTGTGACTCAGGATAACTCAAAGCGTCACAGCTTCTGAGGGTGTCGATGGCACGAGGTCAAAGCTAAATATAGTTTCCTGACACTTGCTTATAAACAGCAATGGGATTAGTGTCCCAAAGAAATGACACGCAGCAATCTTCAATGACAGCCATCCTCTCTCCCTCAAATGTCATCCCATTCCATCTCTTCACTTTGTCTTTTCACCTCACTCCCCTGCCTCCCCTCTCCCAGCGCTGAGTAGTCACATTCACCTTGGTGGTGTGCCAGTCCCTTGGCGTGCAGCGGGGATCTGTGTTATACACGAGCTTTTAGTTTGATTACATCTGGCTACTTCCTGTGTCCTTTATTTTTTCTGGAATAACTGTAAACCGGGATGGATTCCTCCTCTTGCACCCTGTCAGCGTCACTCATCATTGGTTAAAAACAGGCAAAAGAAAGCATTGTGACTGAGGACAAAGGTTAGGATGAAAGAAAAGCATAACACAACACGGGAAAAAAGTGCAGCCAAGAGCAAAGCTGCTTTCATCTGCTCTCCTTCCCACTGGGGGCTTCGGAGCTTTCGGATACGAGCGTTGCTAAGTGTGGGTGTGGTGTTTCAGCAGTGAGACTCACAAAAATAAAAAAGATGGCTGGAAGAGTCAGAGTCAGTGAAATAGAAAGCCTGGAGCAGCATGTAAAGAGAGGTGAATAAGAAAGAACAGAGAGCAGAGGGAAATGATGGGTTAAAGTAAAAAGAAAGCAACATCCACGGGGCTTCGACCCAAAGGATGCAGCAGACATATAGGATTGTGAAACTTACTGGCTATTGTTGTGCACTAAGCTGCATTGATTCTCAGGTTTTTGCTTTCCCTTACCTGACATCCTGCGAACTGAGAGGCACTACGTGGATCCCCAGGGGCCCTCCTCCATTGGACACCTCAACTGGCTTGAGCAGGCCTCTGCAGGACGATGATGGATGAGGCCGAGGGGACGAGAAGAAGGGGGGGGGGGGGGACACGCATGAATAAAAAGCAACAGGAATGACAAGGAAATGTAGAAAAGCCGGATATAAAAGACGACACAGTCGAACATGACAAGCCATTGATGGGATGTATGGGATGGGGGCTGGTGCGGCCTTGTTGGGAGAGGCTGCATTGTGTATACAAAGTCATCCATTACAAAGTCAGGCTCGTGGACCTCGGGGTCGATTAGGGACCCAAATGGAGACTCCAATTAAGTGATTAAGATCAGATTGTCGTGCTAAAAGAGAACAGATTAATTGAAAAACGTGTGGGGAAGGTGGTGGGAGGAGAAGGTTAATTTGTATAGATAAAGACGTGAAGACAAATGATGCAGATGTGTGTGATGATGTTGATGGAGGAAGGCATGGTCCTCACATACGCTTTGTGTTGTTATTGTCATGTAGTGATGTGGTCCTGTTTAATGATGTTGTTTTGGCAAGTTTTAACCTTTCTGGTATCACTAGAATAAATTAAAAGGTCAGATCACCCATATATATATATATATATACATATATATATATACCACTTGGCAATGGTATATATCTAAATGTAACAGTTCAATACTGTGAGCACCACAAACCAAATTCTATTGTGGTGGCACAAATATCAGATAAGAATATCTCTTACCTAGACAAATAAATGACAAACTATTAAGATGGGTAGATACCAAAAGGGGTGAAAAATTTAATTTTACTGTAATTTGGGTGAATCAACCTAAAGATGAGGCTGTATGGCTGTCATCCCTAACCACAGGTACTTGTACCCTTGGTTGGAGGAACCTCTGCAGTTACCAGGGGTTACATGGAAATATTATGATGCAGTTCAACTCATTTGAAAAAAATAAAATTAAAATTTTAGTAGAAAATAAACATGTCCTTATATTGAATCAGCTGTTACTTGTTTAAAGTAGTTAGCAAATGAGCAGAGAAGTCTACACAGTTAGCTAAAGTAATGTGTAAATGTACGGAGCCCTTTAAGTCCCGAAAGGTGATATTCCTTATTCTGTGCGCACAAGACAATTATCTTTTGGGAACAAGTTACTATCTTGTGTGCACAAGATAAAAATATCTTCTTTCAGGACTTTTAGCTAACTGTTTTGACTTCTCTTCTCACTTTGCACAAGATGTTGTGCGCACAAAATGATTAACTAACTTGTTCCCACGTGATAATTAACTTGTGAGCACAAAACAAAATTAAAAAATCACCTTTTGGGACTTTAGGGGTTTTGTATGAATGCTTAAAAAGTAGCTTAAAATAATAGTGAAAATACAATTCATACATTTAGATAACTAAAAGTAATAGATAAACCACAGAAAGGGTTGATTAAATGTTATAAATGGGCAGTTGTTAACTATTACAACTGCCCATTTATAACATCTCAATTTATCACAGCTAAATGGTTCAAATAGCTAAATATCTAGCTTCTGCTGCAAACTTGACCAAACTAATCTAAACACTGGCAGTTTAATTGTAGGAAAAATGCTGTAACAATACTGTAAAAAGGTGTAAAAAATATTTTGAATAGTGTTATCCAGTTAAAGGTATGCTATGCAGGATTTCCCCCTAAAAAATACATAGACTCAATCTTACTTATGACCTACTAGAAGTATGTAGCAGTGTATTTATCTGCAGACACTCTGCCCTCTGCCTATATTATCTTATTTTATTTTTATTTCTGTGTTCAGGACATTTAAGGGTGTGAACCCCCACAACACTCAGATGAGGATGAGGCTTTATAAAAAGGTTGCAACCAGGTGCCAGATCATTAGCAGCAGGCATCCAAGAGACACAGAGGGTGAATGAGGGTGAATCTGGGGTTGGTTTAACTTTTACTTTCACTGGCGAGCATGATTACAAACACAAATCTATAATCCTACATAGTTTACCTTCAATGATAAATTCAAATGAACACATTTTGAACCTGACAGGTGGTGACGATGAAGGGCACTTGAGTTCACCTGATAGGGTGCAGGGGTACGTCTTAAAGAAAAGGTTGGGACCACTGCTGTGTGTCATAAAGGTGGGGTACAGGGGGGTTGTTGGGAATCACTCACTCTAGACTTAACACAGGTGAATGCTCCAACGAGGAATCTGCCCTCCCCACTGGCTCTATCCGCTCAATCCTCCTCTCTTGTCTCCTTTGCTCCTCTTCCTCCTCTTCCTAAAAGCAAATAAAGAAAAAGAAAAAAAAGAGACAGAATAAATCATTAAAAGTCTGTTCCAGCAAAGTAAAAGACTCACACTCTCAATGTCATTATTTCTATTTGGCTGTGCTTGCATCTCCTCCTCTCTCGCCTATATCTCTCCTCTGGCTTTTAATCCAATTACCTGCAAGAACAAGTAATGGCCTCAATTCTAAATCAAAAGAGACTTTCAGTGGAGTACAGACGGGAGCAGTGATGCTGCTGCAGAAACATCCCTCCACGGCCAAAAACTTCAGTGACTGTAGTGACAAAGTGGCCCTAATCGATTGCTCCTGCTCAATCAATCAGGTCTGGCCTGGGGCGTGGCACCGCCGCTGGGTTTCTGTGGTGATGCGATCAGGTCCGGAGTGAAGTAAAGTGGTCGCGCCTGCTGTCATTTGTTTCTCTCACTCTCTTCATTTCATTTACTCATCTTCCTTCAGGGCCATTAGGCAGCGGGGTTGGGAGGCGGTGGTTTTTACAGGCCAGCCAGACGTCTGAGGACTTAACTAGGCTCTGGGACGAGAGCAGCTTCATGCTCTCTTTAATGGGGGATAAAATCTTTATCTGAGCTCTCTTTATGGGGATGGTACAGATTGAGCAGGGCACTTACATGCAACGCTGCTGACATGCCGCATGTAGAATAGGAGGGAGACATGTTTAATAACACAGGGTTCAATTTCAGCTAATCATCTGTTGAAGGTTAGTCGCAGGAGGAGCTGGTGGTGGGGGCGGGGGGGGGGTTTGATGAACAAGTGACAAGCACACTGAACATCAAAAATTCAAATTTAAAAGGACAGGGTAATTTCAGTTTTTGCTTCCAGGCTTGTTAGTTACCGCTGATCCTTGTGTGTGTGTTTTTCTGTGTGTATACGTGAGCTTGTCAGCCCCCAGACAGCGCATCGTCTCCTTGGGAGGGTCTGCTGAAACGCTTTGTTAGTCACTGCCATCCCCCCTCACCTTTCTCTTTCTCTCTTTGACTAAAATGCCAAGCACATCCAAATAGGTCTTGTGCCATTCTGCTTTCTTTATGGAAATACATTCAGCCCCTTTCAGAGCCCGGGATATCTTTGGTGACACACAGGCGTGGCACAGAGGGACTCCCTCCTCTTTTTATTTATTGGAATGGGGGCATGAAATTTTCATCAGCAGTCCACCTTAAGAGTCCTCAACTCACCGTACGTGTCTGTTTCCCGTCTCTAACTCTGCAGTATGAAAATGAGTCACTCAATCAGTCAGCTTGGCCTTTAATTACATGTCAGCTGAAGTCCCAGGTGCTCCGGGGGGGTCGTTATTCACAAAGCATTTCTTGAAAATCCCCCATGTGGGTACATATATATGGTGTCTACAAAGGATCTGCCCACTTGTGTTGTGAAAATGCAGCTGAAATGGGACAAGAAGTATAAATATAACACCATATACTGTACAGATGCAGTCACCGAATTTTCCCTCCCAACAGGAAGGCCTTTCAGCTGACAGCCGGCTGCGAGTCAATTCCAAGACAGTTACCAGTCACCTCCCAGCCACTGGAAGTCAATCTCCCCTCCTCCTACTGTTTCCTGACAGATTCCACTGTAAACACAGCCGATATCATTCTAGCTTGGGGCCAGCCAACGACTGTGCAAGGTCCCAGTGGGGATCCACCATGGATCTACCTGGGGGGACCAGGGAATTCAAGGTGGCTGCATCTGTAGGTGTACATTCAAACCAACAGCGACCAGAGCTTCCAAAACGGCGGAAGTCATTCATTTTCAATGAGAGCCCGGCAACTTGGGCAACTTGAGCAACCTGATCATTAGCCGCACATCTTGGGCGACCAAAGTGACCGGAGCAGTCCGGAGGGGAGTTAAAACTCGTTTAACTTTATGGTAATGAGCTCTTACGCAGTTCGGCAGCAACCAATCGGAATGCTGACGTGCTTCGATGAAGCGGGTCCCAACAAGCCATGTAACTTTGGTTCCTACAGCTCACTTGTTCCATCGATATCGAGAAGTTTATTACTTGCGTTCGCGCCCACTCAGTCCTTTATAATATGTTGCTGTTCGGTTACAGAGACCAAAATAAAAAGATTGAGGCTTGGGACCGTGTCGTGGAGGTAGTTGGTTGGTCTGGTGAGTTTTAAAGTGTGTAATGTTAGTAATAGAGGAGAGAATTGCAGGCTAATGTTGCGACATAGCATGCAAGTCTTCCTTGCTTGGTTTGAATGGGATGACATACGTTTTATGTTTTCATTGACCAAACATAACTTTCTGTAGGCCAACTATGAGCTTTTTGGACAACAGCAAGCAGCAACTACTCTGCTTTCAAGCCAGCAGTCCGCTTTGCGGCTTCTTTAAAGTGACAAGCACAATCGAACGTTCAATGAATCACGTGATGAGCGACTAGAGCTTCTTGGGCGTCCGCGACAGACTTTGCCTCTTTGGAAGCTTCTGGTTTGAACGTACAGTAAGTACGCTACATGATGAAATTCACAAAAACTGAGGTATGAACGCTGAAGGAATATTCTGACAGCGGAAATGCTTGATGTCTTTGTCTCATTAGATGACAGAGTGATATAAGAGGCCAGCTGATTCACAGTGTATCATCGCAGAACGTGACATGCAATTAGCTTCAGTAACAGGAGCTCTGAGCAACAATCTCCTGTCTGTTAGTTTGCCCCTGTAGTTGGCAATCGGTTGTGGGTTCCCTCATCTTTATGCTGAAATTGAATAGAGTAGAGAACAAGTACAGAACAGGAAAGACACTGTATATAAGAGTGTTATCATCGCAGCACCAAGGTGAAGGGATTCTTCACCTCCACGAGACAAAAAGCACAGTGCAAGCAGTTTGCGTGTGAATGTGACAGGTAAAATTACAAAAAAATGGCACAGGTAGATATGAGAGCAGCACCAGAGCAAGGTGATATCTCTATTCAGGTATATTTTAGACAACTGGTGTGAAAAACCAAAAGGAAGTGCGACAATGACACAAAAGGAAAGAGGTGATAAAAAGAGAAAGAAATTCCTTGAGTGAGCAAACTAAAGTGAGCTGCAAATGGAAAGGAGACGAGAGAAAAGGAGTTTTGAATTGAAGTAATGGGGCAGAAAAGATCATGTAAAATCAGCCTCATTTAAATCTCGCTTTGCTAAAAGTGGAAAAATCTGCAAACAGGATGAGATCTTCACTTGTTTCAAGAACTTTCCTCACAGTTTTCTCCTTGATTCAAGTGCAGCGACTGGCCTTACACGCTCCTGAGTCGGATATCGACTTTCTTTCCAAGGACATCTGTGGAACAGTTGAACTACACATATTAAAGTGGAATCATTCCACTGCTTTGGCAGGATTTGTAATGTCTTTGTGAAAAATGTACTAATGTTTAGCACCTTAAAAGTGAAACATGGCGCCATGATATCCGGCTGAAACAAATAACGCACCCATCTTACGCTGCTGCTGTTGTAAGTGCTGGTGTTTTGATGTAGGAGCGCATTTTCCGAGCCATTGTGAGTGTTTCCGTTCTCATATTTGAATGCACAACACGCTTCAACGGGCAGTAAATTTCCACCATACAACAGAAACACATGACTGACACTTGACGCTGGATTCAAAAGGCAGTGCTTAAGTGGCCACTGTGGTTCATTAGAGTCAAAACGGGGCCATCCAAGCAGCAAGGGCAAAGCCTCTTCATTAGAGAGTCTGGACAAAGACTGAGCTCTAACCAGACAAACACACAGCACGTCTAACACTGAATATGATAAATAATTACGTGTTAAGATTGACATTTCCGGCAGTAAAATCCTAAAGGATAGCTGCTGACTGTCCTTCTGTAGTGGCTGAGTTGAGTCAGTGTTGTAGGGGTCAGTGTCTCCTTGTGACTGGGGGCAGAAGAAGAAGCCATCTCCTTTTAAATTCACTGCCAGCCCACTTATTGTCTGTCCTCGTGTCAGTGGTGAAGCCATGCACTGAGTGACAGCAGAGGAGAGACACGGGCTAAATATACATCCATCTCTCTCTGCCCCTTCACTCTCCCTCTTTTTTCTGTTTCTTTATCTCTCCATCATTCTGGATCTCTCCCTTCCCTCTCTCTAAAAACCCTCAATTTCTTCCTCCCCTGAGTGCTTTTAGCACCCTGTTGATCCCTTGGTAACCAGTGGAGTGGGGAAGCAACAAGGCTTTTCAACTCTCCATGGCACTCGTTCCTGGCTTTCTCTCTGCTCCCCTCTCCATCTCACCCCCATCCCTCCCCCTTCCTCCCATGCAGTAGGGAGGGCCAAAACTGCGCCAGCCTCTTTAACAATGGAGGAAAGCAAAAAGCAAGGGTTACAGGCTTGGCCATCGGACAGCTGCAGCATTAGATTATTGAGGCTCATATAAGAAAGAGAGGGAGAGCTGCAAAGTGCAGAGTCTTGTTACCTTCAAATGGACAGACAGGTTGGAGCAGTGAGAGGACCAAGGAGAGAGGCGAAGAGCAGGAGGGAGGGAGGGAGGGAGGTAGCAGCTGTCCGCTCACTAAGGAAAACACTTTACACACACACATATTGGAGCCCACTGCTAGAGGGTTGGGGCAAAGGGTGTGTGTTGAGGAGCTGTCATCCTCCATCAACCACTGTCCTAAAGGACACCTACTGTAAGCATGTGTATGTGTGTCATGTCATGCCATTAGCCATGGGCGAGTACAACATGTAGCTAGCTGTGAGGGGAAATGGGGGGGAAGGGTGAGGACTCCCTCCTGAGCCCATCTTTGGCGTCAAGGGCTTAACAAGGACAGGTTCAAAGGTCGCAGCGAGTGGTGTGTTCCTGGCCACCACCCCTCCTTAAAGGCTGGGGTTCACATGTGTGTGTGTGACAGCTTCATGTGCGGAGCAGGCACAAGTTCCCCTACAATGAGCCGTCTGTGCCCGGCTGAACAATGGAGGCCAAAAAACAGGATATAGAATTATCTCAGAATGAACAATGTGGTGCAATCGTGTATGAAAAAATGGAGGAAACAAGCAATTCGACCAGAGCGTTTAGCAAAATGGCTGTTGAAATATTTACGAGGACTGCCCTTCCTCCTGATGTAGCTGGCTAAAAATATGAAACATTAATTGTGCGAGGTGACATACGCCCCTTGTGGAAACATTAAACCAGCCAAAGGTAACAAACGATGGCAACATGTGAAAAGAATCTGTTTTCAGTGAGCAGAGGTGTAAGGAAGAAGGAAGAAAAGGCAGCAGAGGCGGAGGCTTTTCCTCTCCCACACGAAAGGTTAAGGAGCCATAATTGTACCCTCATTACCTCCAGTTAATGCAGTTCGACTAAACACAGTACAACAGACAAGACCAAGAACGGCTTCACAGTACCTCTGCATTGCACAATGGCAGTGACATACAAAGACAAGCTGCCTGTAATAACTCCTAATTGTCCTATTAAAGTTCCTTTGACCTCACAATGCAATTACCAATACTCTACTTTTCCATCTTATCCCGAGCCAGGATCTTGCTGTTTTCAATCAGCAGTTAAAAGACGCTTTATGGCGCTGGACGCAAAGATTTTTCACCTAAATCTAAACCCCAGATGATCAGAGTAGAGCAGCTGCCTCTGCCAGCTGCTGATGGATGGCGTATGCAGTGTGTCGGGTGACCTGGTCAAAGCTGTGACAGAACTGACCATACATGGATTATTCTGCATGTTACAGAAGGTCTTTTTATCCCTTGTATCCATCCCCTCAGAGGAAACTGCCACGGGCTCCAAACTGCGCACCAAAATGGACTATGTGAATAGATTGAACATGACTGTTGCACTCAATGACCCAGCCCCACCCTTGCCACCCCTCTTAACCCTTCACTCTCCACCAGCCCGTTAAACTCCAATGCTATTAAAACAACCAATATGTCACAATGACTAAGACTATGAGACACTTATTTATATTTATGTTCAGGTTCGGGAAACATTATAAAAGGCTGAGCGAGGAGTTAAACTGGTTAGTGGATGATGAAGGGTTATAATGACCCCCTTCATCCTACCCACAGATTCCCTAACTGGCACTTAATGGTTGTCAGCAGAGAGGCAAAAACCAGTTGAAGCATACATTCTTATCGTCTTCATATCATTATGATCTTAAGGATCATTATGATGTAAGCTGATGGTGATTTCAATACGCAGCGATGGGGATTTATTATGAGTTGTACACAGAATATACAGTGTGGCACCTATTGTATCAGGCACTCACTCAGTGAATGTTTCATTTGTTTGGCAAACTATTAGCTCCCTGTTGGACTGGAAACCGCAGGTCTGGAAGAAAATCAAAGCGGTGTGACCCTGGTGCCTGCTACCTCCTGCTTTGTATGTGTGCGACGGGAGAGACACAGAGAGAGCGGGGTTACGATTCTGCAGTCCTATGTTGGTGTGCCAAGGGGAGAAGCCATGGCGGCGGCTGTCCTCTGATGAGGACATGTGTTGTCTTTCATATTTCACACCCCGCACCCATGGGCCCCAGCCTTGTTCAAAGGAGAGCACTCGCATTCCAGATTAGATATAGTATTCCTTTTGATAATGACGAGAGGGAGTCAAATATGTGTTGTTGTGCTAGGTTAGGACAGTGGGGAGCAAGGTTGGGTATCAAGAACCTGTTCTGAATGGGAGCCACATTTTTAAGAACAAGGTTTTTCATTACAAATATTCATCGTGACTGCAAAGTTTGGAGTCACTCTACAGTCCAGTGTTTCAGTTTGTGTTGCTTTAACTTATCATTATAAGGTAAATGTAGATTGCATAATGTAATGGCTATAGAGTAATGACCCCATCCGTGTTGAGAATGGTTCCCTATAGGCCTTGCTTTCACTGTGCTATTCTATCTGCCACCAGGTGCAATCTCCCAGGAAATTAAAGGCTTGATTTACAGCAGAAAGGATGTACGTCAGCATTTATTTTTGTTTGCCAGTTACCAAAGAGTATCTGTAGCCCCTTTTACACTGCCTCTCCAAGGCAGGAATTTCACTCGCTCTGTATAAAAGGTACAATCCTGAAATGTAGGAACAGAGTTGTCTCGCCTTTAAGCCGCAATCGAAGGTAGTAACAGAGCTGCAACGACGTCTGTATAAAGATAAAAACCAGCGACTGGCCAGCTCAGTCAGTGTAAAAGTTCAACGTACAGGCGGGAAGTCCAAAGATGCATACATGGATAACCAGTGCGTTTCAACTAGAGTCTTCATCAGGGTGTGACGACTGTATAAATTGGACATCTGGCAGGATGGGTCATGAGTGGCACAGGTATGACGTTTTGATGATGCGTTATGCGTGCAACCCACTGCTGGAGATTTAAGAAGTAGCTGAACGCAGTTAGCACATTAGAAGAAGAAGAACAGCAGCCATGAATGTCCAAAAATTGGGAAAACACTGAGGTTCGGGAGCTCCTCAGGACAAGATCAGCTGCCATATAACAGGGACAGTAAATGATTGTCATTGCCATGTTATGCCATTGTTACTGTTTGTAAACCACGTGTTATATGTCACACTAGAGGCTGACGCTGTTGTGTTACATGTCACGCTCATCACGCCTCCTTTGCTTCGTTGATGCTGGCATGTTGCCTAAAATCACCCACTGGAGTGTCATGATGCAGCCATTGTTTGGTTTTGTGTCAAAATGCAAAGGCGGCTAACAGAAGGGACTTTGTAGCAGTCCTACAGCACGATCAATGTATAAATAGCGCTATTGTAATTATTGTTCTTTGGAGTTACTGTCCCCAGTGGAGGAAATGACGGACGGTGGAACAACCAAAGCTACTGTGGAAAACAAAATGCAGTGTGTTCTGTGTTGTTGGTCGCCTCTGAGAAAAATAGAATGGGATCCGATTGTCTTTGCTACAGCAGCGCCAACAATAACACCACTTGCCAATGCTGAGGGCATTAAGTTGAAAAGCCGTCCGTTTCCATTCTAATCAGTAGGAAAATAACTTCTTTAAGTTGAGGAGATCCGTCTTAAATGACAAAAAAAAGGCTTTATGTTTCTACCTATTAATATATCTCTAATCTTGATTACATATTGTCCTGCCTATGATATGCATGGTATGTTATGTTTCCAGTTGGCCAAGTTTAATTTAACGCCCCCATCCCAACAGCCCTTTTTTAATCAACAAACATGTCCAGCCTTTAAATCAGCTTCTCTTTCTTTTGTCTTGGAAAGACATGGCTTCTGGCTCATAAAAGTTCAGGCTCTGACGTGGATTTACTTGAAGCAAATTACAGGGACAGACAGGTTCCTAATGCTGTTAAGCAAATTAGATCAGAAATGTGAGGCTGCATTTGTCCACATCAGGACGGAGAGCGGCGAGATGTGGGAGGGTGGGGGTGAGAGATGGACATTGCTGTTTTGTGGGCTGATATTTAGAAAAACAAAAGGCCCGTCTCTCTTTTACTGCACTCATTCTCCCTATTTGTCTCTCAACTGCAATCTTTGTCTCTTCTTTTGTCTGTGTGCCCGACAGTCAGAGACCTGCTTTGTGCGGAATACATCATCTGCCAGCGCCTGTTTCATATCAGGCCTGCACTGATCTATCAATGACACGGCTGCCTTTGCCTTTGCCCACTGTATCGTTAAATTGCACTTTAATTAAATTAGGCCTGCTAATTATGAGGGCTTAAATCAATCACCAGGTCAATAACAAAGGCCCAAAGCGGACGGAGAGGCCCGAGACTTTTTCCAAACCTCATCAATAACAGCCGCAACCGGAGCAGACTGCTCCCGTACCAGAGAGCCGGAGGTTCAAACGGGTAGGAATTACTGCGAATTGAGTTATCGTCACCGGCTTTTGTCCAGAGCACTTCTTCCTCTTACAAGCACTGTGAATAATGTTGTTTGAATACAGTAGATGTGTTTCAAAGAGTTTAAATGCGCATGGCATTTTGCATGACAATGGCACTTCAAAGGGGTTTTTAAAGCAGACTTAGAGTTTTGACTGCATAAAAAAATAGTTCAAAAGGGATATTATGACTTTCCAGACACCTGGCTTAGGTGAAGGGAGGTGATTCTGAACAGATAATCCTGGGGGTTGAGTGCGCAGCCCAGCTGAGCGGACGGTCCCAGCTGAATCCCAGGTCTTTATCCATGCATTAAAAAGAGCTCTGTGGTGCTTTTCACAGATTAATCATCATTTTGAGCTTATTAAGTGGGAGGACAGTCTGCTTTCCACTGCTCAGAATGTTTAATCCATCTTTCAAACTGTGAAGGTCAGTGAGCGAATGTTACCCCCGTTGAAATAATAGCGGGTGTTTGAATTTCAATGAGAGCACCCGTGGTTCGAATCTGTATTGTAATTAAATGCATTTTCTTTTTATTATTATTTTCAGTCACCGCTCCTGCAATTACGTGAGTCAGATTCACACTGACTTATTGAGCAGCACGGTGGCTGCCAATAAACTACACTCCCTGCATGGCCAAATTGTCACCTAAACTATCTAATACAACAGTTACTGAGATGCAAATGTTGTATCGGCGAGTAATAATGGCAGCAATGGGAAAGGGAATGTGGAGAGCAGCTACTCACACGAGAATCCATCTTCTATAGGATGTTTTAACACACTGTGACCTTAAACTCTAAACACACTGAACACGGAGAAGGAGGAAATGAAGAAGAGGGAATGAGGGTGAATGATGTTGAACTATGAATAATTAAGTGGAAAGGAAAGCTTTGGTACACACTGCAGCGAGTTATTACAGGGGGTGAACGGTCTTTTCCACAGATCAGCCATTGTTTGCTGCCTTGTTTGAGCAGGTGGGGTGGGGGGGCTCATCTGAAGCGTCATGGGAGCAGTGTGGGGTGAGGTGGGAGGGAGGGGGGGCACTTTCCATTTCATTTTAATTGGAAGCTGAAATTCTTGGATAAGAGGGAAGACAGAAAGCCATTTGGCCGAGTCCTTGCTCTCAGCCGGGGCTAAATGAAGAGGGCCATGTGGAGATGAGGGGCCTGTGGAGGGCCGGTAATGAAGAGAGGTCCCAGAAGACCCCGACACAACCACGGTAATCTAACAGGCCCAAAAAGGAGCCGAAGGGAGGTTGTGGGTGGGTGGCGAGGGTGCATGCTTTAGTGAAAGAAAGGGGGGTAAGGAAGCACGTACGGGGGTCTGTCTGAGCTAAACTTGAACAGTCTTGTAAATGTTTTAATATAAAAAAGTAATCTTTTGTTTTGCATACGTCGTGTCTCTGAGTGCAGTCAAACAAGATATCGATTGATGGAAGGAGTGCGCTAGTTAGAGTTGGGGATAATTTATTCGATAAATACAAGTGATTGCAATCACTGATGAAATAAGAGCATGGGGAAATCATCAGTGTCACAACAAACAAGACGGATCGGAGCATGGATAGTCAATTTGCAGCATGTAAACATTGTGCATGTGAGGACACGCTCACAAGCTGAGCACACACAGGGTTACCCATCGGCACACTTACATATCAAGGCATCTATTCATGCTTCAGCCAATCACATAATATCAGCATGAGCCTTGCCATCCAACCCGACACACACACATAAACCCCAACAAGCAAACCAACTTGTATTTCTCTGCTCCACTGTTTTCTAAATGGAAAAGGCTGTCAGCATGGTTCTGACTAAAATTATGATTACATGTGGGAATATCAGAGTATGTCGTGATGGAGCTCAGCAGGGGTGCTATTCTACACAACAGCTTCCACAGCCTGTATACCTAGACCATAAAGAGAGGAGAATTCCAATGGAAAACTGCTCTGTGGGGTGAATCGTGGGCCATTACAGAGAGCTCCTCGCCAGAATGACACCATTAATGCTATCTGGGCTATTCCAAATTCAATGTGGGCATCCAACCTTGAGACGCTCAGAGGATTATGCCAGCAATTTTGCATATTTCACAGCATAAGATTTTCAAAACTGTGCCAGAGTTTTTCAGATATTTCAGCATTTTCAGGCAACAGATGATGTCGATTCATTTCACTGAAATATGAGGATTAAAACTAGCGTGAGATAGGTGATCCATCACTGGGAACATAGTGCTACCTTGATGAACCTTACAGTACATATTCATGGCGGGTTACTGCAGTCAAGCGTGATATCATTTGTCTTCTGGGTGGTGAATTAATGTGTTAGTTCGATGCCCCAACATCCAAGATTTTATATGTACCTGACAAACATCAGCCTCCGCAATAAAAGAAGACACAAAGTTCATACTGTCCTCATTGTTGTCTTCAGGGATGTCAGAGCTTCCTGTCAGGAGACTGTCAAACTACTTTCTTCAACTTCCAGGCAACTTGCAAGATGATAAAAGCATAAGCTTTCGGGACACTACAGTATGTTTGCCGTGATTTATTGCCTGCGATGTCGAAAGCTAATTTAAACCCTTAGTAAGTTCATCTTCACACTGTACTGCGGTGAATGAACACCAATGGCTGCTTGAGCATGCGTCTGTGCTTTATCTGTCTATGTTATACTCACTTTTACCCACAGGAATGAATGGCAAGGTAGATCATGTTCAAGGACAATATCACAGAACATTTCACAGTTTTACGAGGTGACTTCTTTATCATGATGTGGCAGCATGACCTTTACAACCATTGTGTTGCTACATATAGCGCTGTATCTATCCTTTGTAAGTCGCTGCAGACTTTCCTCTATCAAATGTTGATGTTAAACTACATAGAAATGGTGCACAGTCAAGAACAGAGCAATATCTGAATGAATCCAAATAATACCTCTTAGTGGTGCAGCACAAAGTGGTTGGCTACCATGGCTACATGTGTATGGGAGGACCAGAAATGGACTGATTGGCCCACTACCATGTCTCTCCTCCTCGCTCTCTCTCTTTAGAGGCTTTCTATTCCTCCATCTCCTTGGCTCTGAAATGAAACCACCTCATTCCTCTCTGTTCGCATCCAACTGTGACCGCTTTTGTTCTCCGGCCGATGCAAATGAAACGGGTCTCCTCGGAAGAGATGGCGAAGCGGTCCCATCTCGTGTTTCTCTGTGGCCCGGAGATGTGGATGTTTACTGTCGGCCGGGGCCTTATTACATTCCTTCAGCAACTTAAAAGCATTGGCCCCCTAATGGGACCTATAAAACAGTGAGAAAAGCCTATTGTGACAATGGACCTCATTGTGTCAGAGTGGACTCATTTGGCACTCTGCGGAGAGTGGAAATGTGTGGCATATTAAAAAAAAGCAGTGAGGGAAAGAGAGGGTGAGAAAGTAGAAAGAAATCAAATAAATAGGAGTGAATGACTTCGCACTGTGGGAAATCTGGCACTGTCAATCACCAAAGTCCATCTACAGCCTCAGTATCGGACATAAAAAGAGCTTTTTAGCTGTAGCTGTTGTGTAGAATACTTTCATCAGCCTCTATGTCTTCCTTTCTCTCCTTAAATTGGAGTCACATTTTGGTGTTTTGAAAGATAATTTCAGAAAGACATCTTTTTGCCCTGGCTGCCAACCAGAGTAATTAACTTCACAACAGCAACACCTTGCCTGGCTCCTCCTACAAAAGATTCAACACTCCCCTCCAAAGCCAAGACACTGCCCCCTCTGAAAAAAATAATTGGATTCAACTGAAAATGTAAGAAGATAAGCACAAAATGATTTCACCTTAAGAAACAGTGTTAAGAGTGTGCATCTTCCTCTCCCAGCTTTGTTCCCTGCTGCCCACACTGGTCGGGCTCCACGCTGGCGGCCCTGTTTTATTCCCTGAAGTCATTATTGTCTTCAGCTAAGGTGCCCCTGCTCCCTGTGATTTGTGGGTAATGAGCTGGCACCCCCCTGCCCGTGTTCAATTATTCTCATTGAGAAAGTGATTTCTCACTCCACGGAGCAAATCGGAGAAGGCAAAAGCGTGAACTCTAATCAAGAATTAACACGTTCGCAACCAGCTGCGCGGAGAGGGATAGCCGCCCTGATACTGTAGAGGTGGCAGAGATGCGGACAGGAAAGAGAGGATGTTGAAGGGTACAGGGATGGACAAGGTAAACAAATTTCTCCCCCCGTCCCTGGAAAACATTGTTTTAGTACATCCACTCGTCTTTGTTTTTTTTTAAGTGGGGGGGGGGGGGGGGGGTTTTTGAACAAAACTTGTCAAAAAAAGGTGATGTGTTTACAAGCCGAGCACAGACAGCCTTGCTGAAGGGCTGTTCGCGGTGATGAGGTGAACGTGCAAGAGAGAGCAACATCTGAGCAGTAATTAACTGCCGAGAGAGGAGGAAGCAGGAAGACGAGTGCAAACTTTGGAGAGAAAAAGAGAGGCGAGGAGAGATGAAGAGCATCCATAGCTCGGTGACTACTAATGACCTGACAGGGGGAGCACAGCGGGAGAGAGACAGACACTTCAGAGTGAAGAGGAAGGACACAGACAGCCTTTTTGTTTGAAACTAGACACGATACTTGTGTTTTATTAACCGCTGAATATCATGACTAAGTATTAGCTGTAGACTTTATTACTTCCAATCCAACATCTTGATCACATTCCCCACTTCAAGTGTTTTTGTTGTGTGCTTGAATTTCCCATGCACTCTTCAGAGACATTTCCACTCCGACAAAACAAAAATTTCTGAAGGAAAAAGTAACAATTTCTAATTCTCAGGAGGAAATTTTTGCATATATATAGTCAGATTTGAAAGATGGCACAAAAAGCTCTTGGGGAGCATCAAAAAAACACCGCTATCAACCCACTGACGCCCAAATCAGTCAAACTCTAATCTGAACTGTCTAGTCGCGCACACATCCGCACACAGCCTGCAGACGACAGGTTAAACATTTTAAGGCTACAGTACAACTGATAGAGAAGTATGTTGGCAACTCCCAAAGAAAAAAATGTCTGCCGCCTTCTCTCCTGTTCAGACGAGATAAGAGAAGAAGACACAATTTGCACAATTCTCAACGCAGTAAGAAAGGCAAGAAAACGAAGAGGAGCAAGAACAAATAAGAGATATCTTGCTTAGAGGGGAGGGAAAAGGCCGACGTGGCATGAAACTTTGTCGTGGAACAACAGAGAACGACAGCTCTTTTTGTTCTTCGTCTTTCCAAAGAGGCTGATTCCCAATTCTGAGTAGAGCAACATTTTGGGCTTTGTCTCTCTTCCAGTCCCCTGCTGGCGGCCTTTTCACATGCTGTCCTTGGGAACTACATTTGTCTGCTGTGTTATGTGCTGGGGATTAAGTTGTGAAAGTTGTTCTGAATTGTTAAGCACTTATTTCTATCATTCTCATTCTCTGTCTGTCCTGGTGTGTCTATGTTGTGTGTGTGTGTGTTAGTGTGTGTGAAGGTGAGAGGGGGGCCTTCCTGAATGCTAATAGACGCAGAGAGCCGAGTGAGAAAAGCTTCTGGGCAGAAGAGCTGCTGGATGATTAACTGCCGTGTACACACACATGAAAATGTTAAGGTTCATGGTGATTATCACGACCGTTTGATTCTAACAAAGATGTTAAGTTAATAATGAGATGGTAAATAGCATCACTTTTTATAATTGCTCATCTACAATCTACTTTTCCTGCTGTGGAATAAATCAAGTAAATGACACTACCAACTGTGTGTGCATGTGTGTGTATGATACCTGCTCTACTCCGCTTAACACACACACACAGAAACACACACACACTGATCTAATGACAGCGTAACACTACATCTGTAATGTATTTCTTTGCCACAGGCTGTGTACATGATTCAACACACAGGTGGTGGCTGAAACATATTGAGGTGAAACTCTATAAGCAAACTTATCTGATTTAGAAACAGCTGTAAATCAGATTTTGCTCCAAAAATGTGCTCAATCCCAAAACTTTGGGCACATTTTTGCGTGTTTTACATCCCCAAAATATTGGTAACAGTGAGAACATTGATATTTTGATATATTATTGTAGGAAATATGGATGTAAATGGTTAACAAAGAATATTTTTGACTGGTTACACGTTGGTCTGTAGGTCAATTTTGCTACTCTTCAGTTCACTGCACTGCACACCACCCAAGTCTGGTGGGAGCGAGCTAGCATTAGCAACACCACTTATTCACCATTGCTGCTAGTAGCGCCATCTTGACCTAACAGCGTTGCTGTAGAAACATTGTGCCCACCCTAAGCAGCTTCATTTTCGCATTCTTGACCATGTTACCACCAGTTGCAGTGTCAGCACGGCAAGTGGTGCTAACATAGTAAACAATGCGAAAAGGGTGTTGTGATTCAGAATGGAGCTGCTTACTCACGGGGCAACCTGGGGCAAGATGAGAGGGTGGGAACAGTGTTTCCACAACAACGTGTTCTGCCACTGGGACGATGTTGCATACTGTAATCGCAGGATGAGCAACACTGCTAGCTAGCTAATGTTAGCTTTCTCCAGGTGGTGTGCAGAGCAAAGAGGCCAAGAAACCAGATGGAGACCAGAGGTTGGGCAGTGGGCATGTTTCCGCATATTTACACAGCTGACCAGCGGATGTCAGCAAAGCTAACAGAAAATGCAATAAAAGGAAAGACATTTACATCGCAAAACTTTTAATTTCACCACCTCTAAATGGATAGCACTTTGAAATATAGTGCTAAAGCTCACTGAGTCACTGGAGTGCTGGACAAAAAGGAAAGGCCCCTTGTATTTCACGTCTTTTTTCTTTAAATTGGAAAGCAAAATAAACCAAAACGGACATCTCTAGTGGGAAAATTCCCAGTCTGCTTCCTGTACAGAAAGGTTAGTTGTCAAAGTCCTCCATAGACGAGTGATAAAGGGATGATCAATGACAATTCAACAGGTTTCTCCTCTGTCCTGTTTTAATACTAAGAAAAATAACAAAGCTTGGGCCTTCACTCTCAGCTCACTCACCAACAACAGACTGGGTGAAACAACAAGCACCACAAGTTAATACAATGCCACTGCCCGAGCCCACTTAGAGGTGAAGAGAGGAGGAGGCCGCTACTAAATGAGGCTTGAAAAGCAGTGCAAGCTTTGGGAGAAATGTTAGAAAGAAAACCTGCTCTGGTCTGTCAGGGGTCATGACGTTCCAGTAGGGGTTCAGCGGCGATGGCTAATTAAGAGAGGAGCGGCCATTGTGTGACGCTCAGGGCTACATTGTTCTCACTCAGGTCCTGTGCTGGACCGGAGCGTCTCTGGTGAGATGCCATTTACACAGCACTTAAAGAGCACTTGAAGAGGAGAATTTGTTAATAGAGATGGAAAAAAGTCACAATAAATCAGATTGGTGGGTTTTTAAATGTTGGCTAGAATTTCAAAAGTGTCACTTTTTTCAGTGGAGAAAGACTGAGCAGGGAAGAGATACAAAGAAAATGGGAAGAGAGCTAAAAACAGAGGATATGCTGTGGGGGGTTTTTGTGCGTGTGCTGCTGTGTGTCTGGAGTTAATGTTAAATACACAGCAGCACCTACTGGTCAGCCCCACAGCAATTAGAAAAGACATCTTGCATGTGAGCATACACTGAAGTTTCCTTCTGAAGAATAACCGCTCTCATATAGCCCTGCAGCCTTTTTGGAGCCAGCGAACCTTCCTGTGCGTGTTTCAGGGAGAATTAAGAGGTGAGTCCTGGATAAATGCAAGGTCCTCTCTGCAGACACGGGACATCACAGCAGGACTGACCGCACTGCTCAGGAATGTGGCTTGCTGTTTTCTGTGCACTCTTGAGCACACAACCAAACCCCCGACCTGCGCTGTATCAAACATCAGCCCAGATTATCTGAACCTGATGCACGCGCACTGCAAACACTGCATCCGGCAGGTAGCCCTGGAGAGAGGAGAAACAGGTGCGCTCTCCTCTCTAACCTCACCTATTCACATGTGCAGTATTTGTCTCCAAGTCATTCAGAGAGACAGGTGCAAACAGAAGAAGAGACACAGAGAGACAGAGAGACTGTGTCAGGCAGGCAGGTTTGGGGGGTTATTGTTCTGTTTTCTCTCCATGCTCAACTGCTCTAACATTGCCCGCAGCTCGCCTCAGGGTCTGCAGACTGTGTGGGCTTTACCAACAAGCTAGTCAGGAGAGTAGACTAAGTTCACTCACCAACAACAGCGCAGAGAATTAAATGCCAACTTTTGTGCAGAATTGACCCATCCAAGGGTTTTTCAATTGTCATCTGTTTCTTCTTTCTTTTTTCAGATCCTCCACCTCATAACTCACTCTGACTCTGACGTGTTTGCATCTGTATTCATTGTATTTCCAATAAAACATGTTAAATTTAAGCAACGATTTGTGTCACCACAATTAAAGAAACTGATTTGCATTAACAAGGTATTTGTTTTCTCAACCTGGGTGTTATAATATGTCTGTCCATTATGACCACTGATCATGGCAGCACTTTACTCACCACTGTGGCTGAAGAGATTTATGATAATGATGTTGATTGGGGCAGAGAATAAAAGCTAACAGCTTTACGAAACATTTGAATTTAACAGAAATCAGCTCAAATCAAACTGGCAAGTTTATCGCCCGCCACATTGGTATTTGTGCTCATTGTAGTGTCATTTCTTGGAGTATCGTTAAATGCTTCATATCCCTAAAATCTGTACAACCTCAGCTAAAAGGTTATGCAAGTCAATACGTTATAATGAGTGATAAAAGTATTGACATTGTGTCTTCTGTATCATCATTTCTTTTTTAAATAAAAACGAAAAAACATACTGATCCAAAAGACATCCAAATGTAGAAACATAGTATTTCTTAACACTCCATATGTTAGTTGAACTATGTGCATTATTTAGTTTTTGAGATATACTTATTTCTATGACATTCTATGACACTCATTTTTCTGACGCCACCGCACATTTTTGCATAGTTTGGCACCAGACATAACATAACGCAATGATGTCATTATGAGCATACAATGTGACAACATGGAAGACAGCAAAAGGAAGGGTAAATGGACCTGCACTTGTATAGCGCCTTTCTAATCATCTCACCACTCAAAGCGTTTTTGGCACTACGAGTCACATTCACCCATTCACACACATTCACACACTGGTCACCGAGGCTACCATACAAGGTGCCACCTGCTACTCAGTTTTTAACACACTCACACACAGATGGAACAGCCACCAGGAGCAATTTGGAGTTCAGTATCTTGCTCAAGGATACTTCCACACGGCAGACTGGAGGAGCCGGGGATTGAACTGCCAATATACTGCATATTATGGTTTTCATTTTAGATCAATATATACAGGATTATGCAAACAACGATCTCCCACGGCAATTAAGGAGAAATTCCTGGAGAAATTCCAGCATAATTATGGGGAAATACTACGTTTGCACCACACAAGGTAAGGTAAGATAAGGTAATGGCATAATGACGGGGAAAACAGAAGGTGTAGCTTTCTGCTACAAAAAGAATGAACACTCTAGCTATTATGGTTCTTACTGTAGATTTAATATATATAAGGGATCATGCAAATAACAATCTACAGCAGCCATTAGGGGGAAATACCAGCACAATTATGGCAAAATACTATGTTTGCATAGCACATAAGGTAAGATAATGCAAGGTCATGATGTAATGACGAGGGAGACAAAGGCTTTAGCTTGCTGCTGCAGAAAGAATGAATGCTCTAGATATTATGGTTCTTATTTTAAATGTCTTTAAACACCATTTCTAAAGGTTTTAAGAAAGTCACATTTCACTCGGAGAAAAAAAAAAACAATTCATGAACCAGTTCATAAATTTATTCACTAGGCTTTATTTTTCTAGCCACTAATTGTACAAAAGTGAAGCAGCATTGTGTGAACACCAGTAAAACAACTGTTGACTTCTAGCTGAAGAGAGAGAGGGTGATAAAATAACACTTTGGAGACAAATCAGTTCACAAATGCCAGTCTGTGTTTGTTTGGTGAGAAATATTTGACGTGAGAATATAAAAAGGACGGGAGTGTGTTCACACCGCTCCTGGCTCTCTTCTTCCGGCTTGAAGTTGAACGAACTCATCTCCTTTCAACGTGTTGGCTCGATGATTTAGCCGGGCACCTCGCCACTTTGCTTTCCTTTAAAACTCGCCAGACAAGGTGTCTCATTTAGACAACAAAGAGAGGGAGGCTCTGCGTCAGTTGGAGGCTTGATCAAAGATGGCTGATCAGAGCTGGTTCCACTCAGACTTGTCTTTGACTCCGTTATGTAACACTGATGTTGTTTTTTCTTTCTTTTTAAATCTCTCTTTCTTTCAGTTTGTTTTGAGCAGGGCTGCTTGAAAGAGAATTCCAGAGCAGTGTGCTATAAGCCGACAAATAACAAATCAATAAATGAATTCAGACCATATATTTTTTTGTATTTTATATATTTTTGAAAATGGTCTATAAATAACAAACGATAGTCAGTGCACATAATAAAATATGTCTGCCTATCACTGTGTCTGAAACCCTTAAACTTTGAACTTTTTTAGATATGCTTCAAACACCTCTGTCTCCCTCCATGTGAGCCATTTTGATTGGGTTAAATCCCTCCATGATTGACAGCTGGTGTCATTCCTGCCTCTGGTACAGCTCATGATAATGGCCTCCGGTCCCTCATCAAGGCTGCAAAATAATACAGTGGAGAGGCACTCAGCCAGATCCAAATGTGTGTGCGCATTCGTAAGCGCGCGTGTGTGTGTGATGCTGAGCGGGAAGGCCCATTAGCATTCATCAGTGGGATAATAGGCCAACGTTAATGTCAGCTGTTTATATAAAGAATAACTCAAAAGGCCTTGGCGTATATGGGCTGATAGAGCAGGCTTTTCTCCACGCCACATTTGGCAGAGTGCGTGTGCAAGTGTGGATTTGGTGGCAAGGGATTGAAGGGCTGGAGCTCTCAAAGTCTCAGATGGAATTGTTTGACACTAAAGTGAATTTATTGACTGGTTAGATAAACATAAGACAAGGCAAGCAGGCGGACTTTCCAGATAGAGCCAGAGAGGTGAAACAGCCTTGTGATCAGAGTTGTATTCTGAACGTTTGCCTAAAAGAAAAAAGAAGTCAAAAGGACAAATGGACACAAATCGCTGCATTTTTAAAAGACGCAGAACTCGTCATCGAATTCATGAAATTGTTTCGCTATCACGGTTTGTCATAGATTCCAGGTTTAAGGGGAGATCAACGTAATCACCCACAATACTTCTCTATGTTGGAGGCAGTGTTGTAGAACTCAGATCAGTCTCAAGACTTTTTGAAGGTCACGGTCTCATCTCAGACTCGTCAGCATTTCTACTTGATTTCGTCTCAGTCACAGGACTCAGGATTTTATTTCAAGTACTACGGTCAAGACCACATATTAACTGTGAAAAAAAGGATCTCATGTGACTAATGTGATGTGATGTTAATATTGTCTGTGTAAATGACACTGTTATGTATTGAGCTTATGCACCGTGCTGTACTGGCAGCAATTCCACCAACCTTGGCTATGTGGTTATTAATAAATGATTGTGAAAATAATTTCCTTGGTGTTTGTTTGTATTTGTTTGCTTCAAGAAAACAACGGAAAATTACCACACTTAAAATTTACCTCAGAAATACCTTTTGATTATTTAATCAAGACCTTTCTTATGGTACACTTACAAAAACAAACATACGCTACAGCAATCAAAGAGGTGAATGAAGAGGAAAATTCATTTGTTTTCTGTGAGTGTTTTTATGGGAGTGTACTGTATATCTTTCAGATCAGTTTGTGGGGGAGTCTATGGTTTGCATGTTCCACATTTTATCGTAAGTGTGTCATACAGTGTGAGACCTGCACTGGTCAGGTCTTGGTCTAGACTCAGTCTCAAGCCCAAAAGTCTCGGTATTGTTTCTGTCTTGATACACTCTGGTCTTGATCATGACCACAGCACTAATCGGAGGATAATTCTGTTTGTATCAAACTATTTTCAGGTTGTGTAATCCATCTATTTTCATCCGCTTATCGGGGCCAGGTCGCAGGGACAACAGGCCAGAAAAGCACCCCAGACATCCCTCTCCCCAGCAACGCTTTTCAGCTCCTCCTGGGGGATTTCAAGGTGTTCCCAGGCCAGATGAGATATGTAATCCCTCCAGTGTGTTCTGGGTCGGTCCCGGGGCCTCCTACCAGTGGGACGTGCCTGGAACACCTGCGCCCAGGAGGAACCTGATCAGATGCCAGTACCACCTTGACTTACCCCTCCCAACACAAAGAGCAGCGGCTCTACCCTAAGCTCCCTCCAGATGTCTGAGCTCCTTACCCTATTGCTAAGGCTGACCAGTAAATCAAAAGCTTCGCCTTTCAGGTCAGCTCCCTTTTCACCATGTCAGTCCGGCACAGCGCCCGCATCATCTCACGCTCCATTCTACCCTCACTCGTGAACATAAATGCTGAAGTGAAGCACTTTAAGAGTGCACCAAATGGTGCTGGGTAAAACAGAGCTGCTTCACCTACACCAGCCATTAAAGGGAAAGATTTGATGTTGGAGGAAGTGCTTGAAAACCTAAGGTATGGTATGATGCAGGTAGGAGTGTGTATGCGTGAAGATAAGAAAAGATGCTGCTGGAGCATAATGCAAACACCCACACACACAAACTAAAGAGTGCGTCAGTTTTTTAGTGAGCAGAGAGAAATGTATGTGATCCCCTTTCTTAGTTTTCTTAGTTTTTGCTTTTATCTTTACTGATAATGCAGAACAATAAAGTACAGGAGATAAATAATCCATGATAAACAAACAACTGCTAATTGGTGCGATTTTTCTAAAACCTTGGCATAGATGTATGGTGCGTGTTTGTGTGTGTGTGTGTGTGTGTGTGTGTGTGTGTGTGTTAACACTCATTATCTCCACCAGCGCTTTAGCACTGATCACAATTCTTTTTAATTAACCCACACCGTGTATTTTTATCTTCCAATTCGATGCTGCTGTGCTGCCCGCCCATCAAACAGACAAACAACGGAAAATATCAAACAGTCATGTGTGGGAGGGAACGGCAGCGATCAAACCGGAGATACAGCCAGTCACGGAAGGAAACAACTGGGTGACGAGGTGCCTCTTTGAAACCTACACTGTGTCACCTCTAATGAGTGGATTTGTGTTGCGTAAATCATCTTAGTCATACAGCTGTCAGATTACAGAGGCGCAGGTAGCACCGAGAATTAGGCACGGTGTGGATGCTTATGCTGGCACTGTGACTCTCCTGCTGTTATTCATTAAATGTTTACATACTGATGTTGGCTCTGAAATAATAATCTTACATTTTATGAGATATCTGTTTATGAGTATTAACCTGGAACCCTTACAGTAATCTTTTATGTTTGTCAGTAAAACCAATGTTTGTCTGTGTTGCACTGCTTGTGTCTTCTTTAAGCTATTAAACCATTTCTACCACAGCTAGTTCAGCAGTTACTAATCGTGGAAATTAAAAAACTCATCTTGTTAAAATGAAATAAAATGTGCTAAAAAGTAGTGGATAGAGGGTGCAGTTTATGACTGCAACTCCAGCTGCCTTTAGGATTATGTTGTTTAATGTTAGTGTTGACAAGGCATCATCAAGTAGCATGAGGCTGTGTGCATGTTTACAAAACTGCGCTATTAATTATTTTCATTTTTAAACATCAACTGAGGAATTACATCATGAAACACAGTAAATACAACATAAGCCCACAAGATGAACAGATTTGTCCATAATTATTGATTAAAAATAAATAAATCTGTTGACTTGATTACTTTTAAAGGTCCAGTGTGTAGGATTTTGGGGGATATATTGGCATCAATGGTATATAATACTCAGTTTTTCCTTACCTTAAGCCCTGTTTCCACCAAACACTTTCAGTATGGTACCTCTGGAACCAAAAGTACCCCTTCAGACATGGTACCTAGACCCTAGGTCCACTAAGTGTTTCCGCAGCAAACAGTCCTCTTAAATGTGGGCGGGGTTGTTGTCACTCACTGTATTTCCTCTTTTATCAGTCTGCACCTCGTTTATTGTCCACAGAACGAGGCTGCACGCCGACATTTTCAGAACAAAATAAAACAGGTTGCGATGAGAGTCTCTCTCCATGGGATATTTAAAAATAGTGGGTTTGTGCATTTAGTCCTTCTAAGGCAAGGTCAAGGGTTTAGTGTTGTTGGAGCCCACAGGAACGACACCCTGCGACGCTGTGAGAGGCAGCAAAGCATCCTTTCATTTCATAGTTGTACTGTACTTTACTAATAAAACTCTCCACGGTATGAACAGTGGTTACATGAGCCTCAAAACCAGACACAACTCAGCCCTGAGCAGAGTGACCATCCTCTATTGACCAATCAGACTGCAGTGTTCACAGCTCCACCTTTTAGTACCAGATCTGTGTGCTAGGTACCCCAACAGAGGGAGGACCAAACATGGGGACAGTACGGAACGGTTCCATCGGTACCATCCACAACTTTTCACAGTGGAAACGGACAAAAAGCGCACCATCTGAACTGCTTGGTGGAAACAGGGCTTTAGATAGGGCCATTCTCATTTTTTGCTTTTTTGCATTGGCCACAATAGTTGTCTTGCACGCTTGGCATCTGGAAGAATCCTCAGTTGGTTGTAAACTGGATGCTCAACGCTAGATATTCCTAACTCCTACACACAGCTTTGAGGAGTCAGTCAAAGGTACAAATAAATATGCATCAATGCTAAATCAAATTATGTGGGGCCGGATCTGATTTCAACTGCTGTATATACAAAGATCTTATCAGACACAAACTTGCGGTGTCAGTTTCCCCAAAATTTGCTTTGTTTTTCTCTGTGAGAAGTTTGTGTGTGTTCTGTGGCTTGGCCAGACATCCTATTCAAGCAACACTGCAATAGCTTCAGATGCAAAAGACACACCGTGCACTGAAATAGCATCTTCCTCGTCGGATTGCTTTGACAGACTGTCTAGCCAGAAACAAACTTTATAAAAGAATTCCTAAGAATGAAAATACTTCCTCAAAGAATTGTGGCAATAACAATTCAACAATGTAACAATGACTCACAACCTGGGCGGTTTGATTTTCAATGAGACTAGAAAGGCAGACGGACCACCCAGAAATCGACAGCATGGAGGCCGAGACATTCAGGTAAGAGCCTTGGCAAGCTGAATGGAACACAACACAGAAAAATAAGCTGAGAGCAATGTTTTTGTCAGCTTGAATGTCAATCAACCCTCTTTTACATTTTGACTCTTATTATTTCCTCAATTACATGTGCATTCGCTTCACTCTTCTTCCCATCCCTTACTGTTTCACACCCTGTCTTTGCTCTTTTCTTATTCTATAACATGAAGCAGGGATAGATTGAACACCTCCTACACAGATTGGAGCAGGGACTGAGGTATGGATGGGCAGAGAGTGACAGACAAACCGGGAGAAATCCTCTTCACGTCGCGCCCAGCGTGTCCGACACCTCCCAAGGTCATTTCTGTTCTCCCAGCAGAGAGCCTCTGTCACTTTTAATAACTTTTAAAGGGAACATTTTTTCTCTCCTCTGACAGGCTGAGGAGTAGAGGGACCCGTCGCAGAGTGAGACAATCACAAAGTGGCGACAGAGCGAGGAGGTGTGAAGTGAGGAGACTAGCCTGCAATGACTAACAGTGTATGCTGTTACTTTATGAAAAGTATCGCTGCATGGAACAGAAGTATGAAGCCTGATGTCAGTCACCGGTGCGGTTTCAAGTTAGCTTGGGCAGCGAGCAGTCAGTGTGGCTGTAATCACCACTCTGTTATCTGTCAGTGCTGCTGTGCTTACGACTGCTGTAACACTACGACAGGGTATGAAACATTATGACACAATGCAGCATGTGTGTGTTTTCTGCAGATAGACAGAGGTAAAACACAGGGACCAGCCATGCTGAAGAATTAAATCTACTCATGCTACCTTAAGGTGCTGGATTCATGTCTTAACCAAATGGCATATGTTACATGTCACTGTCACTCTGTGGGATTGATTATTAGGGTACAAGGCTGCCAAGAGCGCATGAAGACTATTCTTGTATGCAGATAATAACACCTGCCAGAAATAGCACGGCATACAGTATCCATCCAGCCATTATCTGTAACCGCTTATCCTATTCAGGGTCACGGGGGGGCGGCTGACATTGGGTGAACGGGTACACCCTGGGCAGGTTGCCAGACTATCCCGGGTTTGACACATAGAGACAGACAACCATTCCTGTCCACATTCATACCTACAGTAGACTTAGAATTAGTCTGAGGCTGAATTTTAAACTGGAAACTATCTCTGTACATGTATGTTTCAGCACTGTTTGAGAAGTAATCTCCACCCATACCAGCACGCCTTTAAGAGAACAGAAAATACTAAGGAGATGGTGGAAAGTAATAGATTTCTTTGTTTGGACCAATGACATGGTGTAACTAGTATAAGTATGAGGCAGCCAAAGTAGTGGAAAATAGATTGGGAGTTGTAGCAAAGCAAATATGGCGACATATCAGAGCAGGAGCAAGCATTATCCACCACCGGAGAAAACCATGGCGATGGGAAAGGAGTGCCCACACAAGAAGCAAAAAATCTCAAAAGGCATGTTGACCTAGCTATAATGTTTTGGCTTGACACATTGTCACTGATAAAACCCAATCAAGAAGCGAACATGGGTGACTCCTTTGCCACCCGTCCAAACTAAAACGCAACCTTGGAGATTTCAGCAGATTTCAGAAGTAAGCAGCATTTTCAAACGTCTGTGTTTCAGATGTTACAAAGCGCTGGTGTAGTGTGGACGCTAGGCGCAAATGTAGCAATAGTTATACATTTTAAAACAAAAACATATTAGCGTGGGTGTAGCCTGACTCACAGGATGTGGATTGCGTGTAAACCTGCCATTGGCCGCCTATTTCAGACGGCATTTTCCTCTGCCTCTACTATCTACGTTAATGTTTTCAAAACTCTGTCACTACGTGGAACTAGCGTCACACAGCCAGATTTATCCACACTTCATTTTAGTTCTGTACGTGAAACAGCAACAACCTCCAAGCTAGCAACCTGCTTATGCTTCCGATGTCTTCAAAGAAGTTGTCTTATTCCCGTCTTATAATAGTGAAAAGGAGTCTTCTAAGGAACGGATCTAAATGCAGACAGTGTTGCTAATCGATGGCCATTACATTGTGCAATCAACATTCACTTCATAACAATAGGTTACAGCACAAAAACTTGTCTACTGCCAGTTTAAGTCCACCTCCGTACCTGTTCCTGTCTGTCAAGCCATCGGTCCACCATAGGATGGTTGGCGCTCAGAGAAGATCGAGTCATTTCTCTCTGGAACTGAGTGGTCCAGCCACTCGCATCACGAGGAAGACTCCGATAGGCATGGCCTCCTCTACCCTGCAGAGGAACAGGAAGAGGAGGAGAGATTAACATCGCTGTGTGACTATCACGTCTATTCTCTGTTTTCCTGGACTTTAAACAGACACTTTTGTGGTCTGGTACTATCTATAGCAGCTGGATGACAGACACTTTGTGGTGGATGTCGGTTAGCGTATCTTGGACTTGTGCCAAGCATCAATACTGCGTTGCTCATTCATGTCTCACTCCATTCAACCCTCACCCATAACCCTTCCCCACAGCTAAACCTGAGCTGCTACTAAGAGGCCTATTACAAAGACAGCCACAGCCGAACTCTTCCATTACACAAAAAGCACCTTCCAAAATGTGACTGCCAAGGTAATGTCAAACACCAGCAGACTTCAGCAGCGTTATTAAAACAACCTCGAGCAGAGAAACATACACAGGAACACTAGATTACATTCCAGACATGCTAGCCTTGGCATTGAAATGTCTGTGATTGAAGGTCATGGTGGCTGAGGCTATTTGAATAAAAATGAAAGCAAATTAATATTAAAAACACAGCGGAGACAGTGATTCACCAGGATGCACAAACAGAATGAGAATGATTAAAGGTCTGATGAGTTACGAAACGGCAGCTAAAGAGAGAGACAGACAGAAACAGAAGTTTGGATTTCTTTAATGAGACATCACACAACAAAAGAACACAGACAAAAGTTAAAAAAGGAAAACTCCCAAGTGGCATGTTGCAGAATGAGAGGGGAGGATGACAGGCAGCCGAGTGGATGAACAAAGGCAAATGAAAACAAGTCATGTTCAGCGAGTGATAAAGTCGCAGCAAACAATGCAAATAAAAAATTTAAAAAAAGGAGTGAGAGAGAGCAGTGGAGAGATCCCTATCCCCTGCATGCTATAATAAGCCATGTGTGTTTTAGTGCAGTTGAATGTGGCGTGACGGGGCCTGAGGAAGCACTGCAGACAGGACTGTAAAACTCAGCCGGACACGTGGGCTCTACTGAGACGGCCCCTGATAGCCATCGTGGCCTCGCCCCCTGACATGCAACACGGCGCGACAAAGGACCCCTCTCCACAAACTTTTACGACACGTCAGATCGTAAAACGCGGACAAACCCAGATACCAGAGAGGTAGCAGTAAATCATCAGACTCATATCCACCACCTAATCCCTTTATTTGACTGTGCTAAGCGTGGAGAACACGAGGTATTGTAAAGTCATTGGGAGACGTGATGAGTTTACAGCGCTAGCTGATGACTGAGGACTCCCGTTGGCTCATATTAGGGAGATTTAGCAGGACCGGGTCTTACTCGGCCGTAACTGGACTCACAGGGAATTGAACAGAACATGGCTGACTGTAGTGTGTAAAGGAAATTACCCCAGACAATGGGGAGACACTACAGTGTATGGCTTGCATCCATACGCTCTTCTGGCAACACTAATCACTGATGTATGGCTCCCTTTGAGAACAACGTCTGCGCCAAGACATAAATATATCAAAGTCACTGCTGACTAATACATTCAACATCTGTTTTCAATTGCATAAAAATAGATTTAATCTTGGACTGATGGTGAATATGTGACAGTTGGATGTATGAAAAAGAGATACAGAGGATTACGAGGACTAAGACTCCCTCTTTATTGAAAACATCTAATGGCCCAGTCAAAACTGGACAAGCTGAATAAAAGCGACAGCCTCTCAGTGCTAGCTCATTACTTTTAAAACCAGCGGCTGGTGACAGACAGATTACGTAAATGATCCTATTCAGATAACTGATCACCTGCTACAGATGGGAGTCAAGCTTTAAATGGGATACTTGAACATTGTATTCAGTCAAGCGTTATTCCCAAAATCTCTCGCAAAAGCAAGATTTATTTAAGCTACAATTTGAATAGCATTTCTGTTCCCCCATTCAATTAGATATCAGTCAAAACATAATTAAGGATGTTTAGCATTATGCAAAGTCTCCATTAAAGCGGCTGTCTGAAGTAATCCCTTTAAAAGAAGAGCCACTTTTTACGTGTAATCTGTAATGTCACAGTTATTGTTGTCATATGATGTGGTCATGAGCAATCAGTTGTATATAATCTAAAGTTAAATCCTGTTATGTAAATTCTGCAACCTAAACCCTGCATACCCCACAATGCAAAGCAACTACGGAGAGCAGCAGAGGGGCCAAATTGCAGAACAAACCCAGAAAGAGCATCTATTGACACTCCTGTTCGGCTGCTTTTATATTTTTTTCATTCCCTTAAAGCACAGCAGCTCAAACAGACAAACATTTGAACATATTTGCTCATGGTAAGACAGGCCAGAGAAGAAGCCATCCTGACCGTTGCATTGTCGAGGCTCTGACAACTAAAGTGTCTTTAAATAGGATTATCACACAATGCTTCCAGACGTACTAATCACGTGGAGGTTTGCCATGTCACGTTCCAAGCACTCAATCATCTCCCTTTTTTTAACCTTCCCATTTCATTGGGAACATATCTCTTCTCTCAGCACGACGTACAGGTCTGCCAGTACCACGTGGCAGCCATTTTGAGAAGTTAATTGGCTTCCCTTCCCTTTCAGAAGCCGCAGGGAGGGTGTACCTGCGCCACGCTTTTATTAGGATTTATAATCAAAGGCTTAAAAAGCCTCAGAAAGGTGAATCTGGAACAAAGGGAAAGTGTTTAACAATCTCTGCTCGTCTTGTTGGGAGACAAGGAGGAGTGTTATCAGAGGGAACTAGTTTCAGTTAAAGACTATCTATGCCACTGCTGGATATCTGTAAGCAGGGCAGCAGAGGTTTCATATCTAACAGTTATTTCTTTGATTTGAGGTGCAGAAGAGAGATGGAATGAAAATGAGGGAAGAAAACAGTGAGGAAGTTAAAAACAGAGACTGCTGGAGGTTGGAAGATTTCAGAGTGCACATCTCAGACATTATAATTGATGCAGCTCCAGTACATCTGCAGCACTGGGGAAAATAACTTCCGGGCAAGAGCCTATTTGAATCAGTATATAGGACCTACTACTTGAAAGTGGTGTATACAGAATTAATGTCACGTCTATCTATTTAAAGTCCTGTTGAGTTTTAACATCTTTTAAGATTCACATAAACCTTTATAGCAGCAGTCAAGGTTACCACACATTTTAAGATACTGATGCATCACTGGACTGGATGTATTTGTTACCTTTCGTTCCAGGCTGCCGGTGCCGGTGTTTGGATTTGGTTTGTGTTTGTGCTTTTGGAAGCCGGCTGTTGTGGACCAGCGAGCTGGGTTCTTTCTGGATGGTTCATCTGGACCAACAGGGACCTCGCCCGGAGGAAGGCCGGCCAGGGAGGGATCACTGCTGCGACGGACATGGAGAGGCATGTCTGCAGAGGAGCAAGTGGAGTACAAGGAGGGTGGAAAGAAAAGCATACGAAGGGAAAAGATAGGGGGGTGGAATGAGAAGAAATAGGGGACACAGTGAGTTAAAGCTACAACATTAAACCACTTATTCACATATTGAGAAAATCATAGTGTTCCAACTGTGGCACATTTCCGTAACTGTAAGACCCCTACAGCACCTCCTCTACTACACTACGCATCCGCTGAGACGTGGGAAGTGGTGATTATAAATACTTTTGTTTCCATAGAAGGTCTGTTGGGTCCAAATGGAAAATGTACAACTCAAACTGTGAGAGGTTTGGCTTGGCCTGAGTCCTGCCATGGTGACATAAACATACTTTAGATATACTTTTAGCTGGAAAATTACCCAGACAGCTATAAAAAAAAATGTAAATATGAGAGAAAATTACGTATGTGAAAAATCAGCCAACCCCCTGCTCAGCCTAGCAACCCTTAAAATAACAATGACAATCGTAATTGCGGCGAAATTGCTCATATATCATGAGCTGACTCTGGAGATAAGGGTCAGTCTTACACACTGCACTACAGTCTGAAGCTGGCTCTGGAAAGTTTCCCGGGACTGAGACCAAAATTACCCCAGCCATCAAACATACACAAGAAACTGCACAGGAAACACTGGTCCGTGTTGGTGCTGCCACATTGACCGATCTGCGACTAAAACTTAGTATAAAGTTCTCATATTTGATCAGAGCTGCCAAAACAAGTAGAGGGAATGAAGTTGCCCCACACTTCACACTCCAGCTAAAACATTCAGTGAGAAATCCTGCTGATGTCTGTTACACCGAAAGAATATCCGTGAGCTGTGGTATGAATCATCTGGATTTTCCCAAAAGGCCATATGGATTTGTTTATGACGTTCTAGCAGCCTGCGCGTTACACCCATAATTATGCAAATAGTTGGTAACCACCTGTCATCCATCGGCGGATCATGGCAGCGAGCATATGCCAGTGCTAAGCTTCCATCTGATACACCAGAGACATGTCTTAGTGGTGGAAGCGACGCATTTTAATCACGGCTTACGCTGTGCCGCAACTCGTGCGTATTTAATGCTGTGACAAGACTGGGGAGATTTGAATGCTACTGTAAGTGTTTCTTGGCGACCGCCTGCAGGGGAGCCGAGAATGGAGACAGTATAATTATGTGAGTGAATCCCAAAAATAAAGGTGAGATCAACACGTATTTGTCAGTGACTTTATGCTCTCGACAGAGAAATCACACCCTTGCTTTCAATGTGTTGTCAAACATTCATCTTTTCAAGAAGCATCTCTCTTGACCTCAGTGACTCACAGCCGTTCTCCCATGTCCTTCACCTGCACTTGCTCTAATGTAATGAAACATCCATTGTGCCTCTCCTCCTCCTTACTATTTATGTCGCTCCCACTATCTAATCCTGTTCTACCTGATAATTGTGTGGTCTCAGGATTATGGTCGGGGCTCTGTGGTACTGAACTGTCATTTTCCTACGAACACGTTGTTTGCGAGGTTGTTGGCTGATGTAAGAATTGAGGCTTATTCTACTGTTTCGCTTATTGAGAGACACTCTGGTTCCTTGCTCGCCTGTAGTCTGTGGTTACTGGGATTTTCAAGGTTTATTTTTTCTTTGCTTGACCTATGACTATCATTGAGAGCTATACACATAAACCTGACTACCTGCTTTCAGTGCTAAATTGCTTTCGTACACAATGGAGGTGACTGTTGAAGATTGTTTTGTATATTTGTGTGGCCTCAAGCACAGCAACCAGGTACCTTGGAAATCACGTCAATATAACATGATTCAGCACCTCACAATTTACATCCAGTGCTAACGCTCAGTGGATATGCAGGAACTGCAGTGCCTGAAGTGGGATGAAAAGCAGGTGTGTGGAGGTCCATGTGCAGCACATTTGACTTTCATGCAGCGGACCAGAGTTTGTGTCCAGTTAAAGATGTAAAATTGACATTTTAACCATGATCTTAATCTGACCTTAACCACTTGCCTAACCCTAAGCGTAATGATATTCGTATCCATACTGTAATTGACCTTTTGCTAAGCCCAGCCCCATTGTGGTCGTCCGACAAGCTGCACTCCCTGAAGAAATATTATCATATTTTTGGAAAAATGAAAGAGTGATTCCAGCGAGAAGCAGACAGAAGGGTCTACAGTCTGTGTTTGAAGGATATATCCAGGATGTCAAACTGACTCAGCAGCAACAACAGGTTAAAAAGACAAAGATAGTTAGAAGCTAAAGCCGAATTATAGGCTACAGATCACAGTGTAAAAGTGAACCACCACATCACTGCTGATCGCCACACAAGACAATGAATATAAAGGGAAACTTTGCTCATATTGAACCAGCTGTGTGGCATCGCAGTGTGTGCAGATGAACGGTGTTTGGCTTCACCCTCGTGCTGGCACCTGAACCTCCGCCGCCGGACAGGTAGGGCTCTCCGGGGGACGTTCATCTGCACACACAGCTGGTTGAATATGAGGAAAGTCTCCCTGCTTCCCTTCACTGGTTCCTGTACAGCAGGGTCGGTCTTTGTTTCACTGTTATAATCATTAAAAAGCAAAAGCAGCATGTGTATACATTCAGTAGGCTATATCTTCAGGAGCTAGCTAGTTAACCCTACACTTTTCAGGGTCTGATTTTGGTTTTGGAACAGGGAAGAAACGTATATCTTTTTCCAACCTCTCCAGGTAACGAGTATCATTAATACACGACGTGCCCCAGGCACAACATTTAGCTCCAAATCCACAAAACCAGCCTGAAAATGAAGGAAATCTGAAACAATGGAGCACAGCTGTGGTGTTGTCGGACCCTGGTCTGAGCCGGCCTGATGCTACATTATGATTGGCCAGTCTGCGTTCTGGGGCGGGACTTAGCAAAGGGTCAATTGCAGACAGCGAGATCAAGAAAAACTGTCACTGAACATATAGGGCACTTGCTTAAACAGCTAATGCTGTTGTTCTTCTTAGCAGGACAGTCTCTGGGATAGGGAACACCCCTCAGCAATCCACAGTCAGGACTTGTTTTATGACTTTCACTCAATTTTACAGTAGTTTAATGGTGTTTAAACCACATTTGACATGTTGTGTAAATGCAAAATATTGCTGGTCATTAAATTTAAGCTGCATGTTATAAATGAGAAAGAAAAAAAACTTCTTCTTGTAGCTAACTTCACTGCTGGGTTTGACAACGTTTCAGTCTCACTTCCAAAACTCCCAGTACATTTCAGTCAAAAAGATCCTTTGTCACAGTGTGTCCCGCAGAGCAGCTCCCTCCTTCCATACGAGCAGGGGGATTTCATATGCAAATGACTGTATGATGACATCTGGAAACTTCTGGGAACTTTCTCTGCAACCAAAAAGTGGAGTTGGCGAAACTACTTTTTAACTTGAGTTAATAAAACTCTATTTCTCATGAGGGAATCATTGCTGCAAGTCAAGTTCTCATGCAGTAACAGGTAGCTTGTAAAACCACATTTTCAGAGCAGCTTTCCCAACACCCTGTTAAAAGTTTGATCTCCCTCCTAACCAAACCACTCTGCTGACATGGGCCATGCCAACAAAACTCACCAGCAGCTTTTAATATATTTTGTATTCTTTGTCACAAATGTGTTTCATTTATTTTGGCCGTTGTCTGTAGGCTTCCTCAAAGGAGGTTGGGAATTGAGTAAAGAAAACCGCTGCTAGCAGCCAGACGGCCAGTCACTGTGCGTTTACTCTTAAATTAGGTTGAAGATTCAATAATGGCATTTAATAGACTTTGCCCCCTCTCGGTAACGGCTGGTTCACGTCCAGTTCAGGGCTCTAATGACGTTCACCTCAGACAGCGGGGGTAATTAACGTCCAGTATTATCCTACATGACAGGCTTAGAGATGACACACACACACACACACACAAATACAGACAGACAGGGAGTGAGAGTGAGAGTGAGATCCACAGAGATGGGGGAAACTGAGAGGAAAAAAAACAGAATTAAATGACACAAAGTAAAGGATAAAAACCACATGATGGGAGATTTATGAATCTAAAGTGTCATATTATATCTTCATACTGTATTCTCTACCTCAGATTGAGGCTTTTTAATGTAAGACTTTTAAAATAAAACTTTGTTTTTTTGTGTATCTGTGTGTGGAAACATCGTTACACAACACACTTGATGTGGATTAAAAGCCTTGGTGTATTTCCCAGAATACCTCAAGGCTGAGCTCTTACTGGACATTTATCTTGGTCTTTTGAAACCATGACAACACAGATCTTGCTTTATGCAACGAGATTGTTTCCAGATGCTAACAGAATAAAATGTCCATTGTTGGGGACTAATCGTTTATTTGCACAATTGTACCAAACACTCACACTAAATAACTGAATTGAATTAAAATGCTACAGATAAGGAAGGCAGCTGAACTTGAGAGTTTCTATAAGAGATGCAGTGTTACATCACGAGTTGAGACATGATATGGAGTGGAGGAGGATATCATTTAATTTTAAATTTATAAGAAACTAGATTAGGCAAATCTCTTTCCCAATTTCATCAGATCATCTCATTGTTCATTCTTTCCCTTCCAGATTACAAAACTAACACAAAAGATTTAGATACGCATTTATAAAGGATTTACTCTGTGCGACCTTCTCTGCACTCCACATCTATGCTTACACATCAGCTATTAATGTCTGGCTATTTTACGACGCCACTGGCATCCAAAACACTGATGCTTTAGCGAGGTCTTGTATTTAATAAAATGCTGATCCATCACGGGTACAAATCCTTACAGAATAACGTATGATAAATAGGAGAGCTGTTAAGGAGTGTGTGCTTGTTTGTGTGTACACTGTTTAGAAGGTCACGATATGAAGATTCTCTCCCCTCCCCGTTCTCCCTGACCAATTTTCCTCTACTTAATTTGTGATGGGATTATCCCGGCAGTCCGAAGGGTTTGGTCGGTCCCACGTTTAATAACCAGCCACTTCAGACCGAGCCAGCCATCGATCCAGGCTGAAGAGGGAGCGAGACCATTGGGGGGGTGGGCTGGGGGGTGGCTAATAAAACGAGGCCCTAATCCAGCCCCTGCAGTGAGGGATTATGGCCGGGGCACAGGGTCATAGAGATGTACACACACCACCATTCACCGCAGGGAGAGGTCAGACTCTCTGGGGGCTATTACCTCGTATTGCTTTGTCCTTTATTTATCTTTCACACTCACCTTGTTTGGAAGAGAAATATATTAGCTTGAATGAATCACCATGGATAACAGCATTGCTATATATGTACACAGCACTAAAGTCAATATTAAAGTCATTTAGTTTAGTATTGGATTGAAGAATCTGAAAAGCTAAATGCTGTCAGGTTACTCAACTTGATTATGGACCTACTGTGTGGGCGCAGCTACTGATTTTTACTATTTGTATGGCTAGAGGAACCTGTAGCACGGTTTGAGATGGGAAGCAATACATTTTTAGTAGGAGCACAGATCCTTGCTTTAAATAAGGTATGTGCCCACTCCACTGGCAAAAAGCACAGAAATCATCATGAAAATAAAGCCCTGAATGTTTCACTGTTCATCCAAATGGCATCTTTGGTTCTGACATCACACAAAGCCAGTGTCAGATGTTGCAACAAATACTAAAGAAACAAGAATCAATTGTATTCAATGATCTCTTGCAATGTCCAAACCATGTACAGTAAAAGCCTATTTTACATGCTCCAGATATTAAAAGAAAAATTATCCAGGATATTGGCTGTTTTTCATTTATTCAAAAACGGATGCGGTGATTCAGGAAAAAAATGACAACAGCAATGATAGTCCAGTAAATGGTGTGTGTTGGTCCAATCCGCATGTGCCCTTTCTGCTGGCAAAAAGAGTCGGCATCAGCATTATGAAAATAAATTCATGAATAACTTGGTACAGCAACTTGGTGAACTCACTGTAGCGAGGTAAGTTCAGTGTTCATGGAGAGGGCGTCTTCAGTTCTAACATCCCACAGGGAAAATTGCCTTGCAAAGTCAGACCACATCTCGGTTTCATAACTAGTGTTAGCAAAATGTCTAAAAAGAATAAACTAAGCTTGGTCAGATGTGTTTGTGACCAATCAGCACGTTTCAAAAATGGTGGTACAGATATGAAATGAAATATTATCTTGTATTTGTAGGGACCATTTTTGACCCAATACAGACACTAATTCGGGGGAAAAAGGACATGTCTGTCCAGTTTGAAAAATCCAAAGCAAACATCAATGACAGCCAAGCGACCCCTCCTAAGTCCCACCCCTTTCCGATTATGCTCCAATGACAGTTAAGCAAGTTTGGCGCCCAGCAGAATCTTGTTCAGCTTTCCTCTTTCCTGCTATACTTAGCAAGATGTGCTACATGCTAAGCTCATCTTTGTTGACAAGACTTTGAAGATGGTCAAAAGATGTGTCTGGCGGACCTGTAAAAGCAACACTCAACACATGACATTATTGTCAGTCTTCACAGACATATTTTGTAGCCTGTATAGTCAAAGCTGGCTAATGCAAATATAGCTGCATCAACAGGTCTAGTGTCAGATCATTAACGTAAGCTAGGTTTGCTTCCTCCCTTTTTCTGTGGTAACATTAAAGAGATTTGAAAAAGAACAGATAGGTTGGTTGCTGACATATTTTCAAGATGGCAGGGATTACTGTTAGCCAGATCAAGGCTAACGTTCCTTTGTTCTGAAGTTACTTTTTGTGTAATTGGATATACACAACGTCTAGCATCCCATTGTAAATGTGTCCTTTCATCAGATTCTGTAGTCCTTGCTGTCAGCTTCTTGAGACTATATTGCCAGACACCCAAAAACTAATATAAACTGCAGCACCCCACTAAACTGAGCCAGCATCACTAAGATTCTTTTAAGCTTGTCTGACCTAGCAACAGTAACTAAGGGGACCTGGACTTTGGATCTGTCAATTGGTGTGTTGGTCCAGTCAGGAGTAGAAAGGGTTGCTGTCAGATAGATAGATAGAGTAAGTAGTGGGGTGTGGGGGAGATCATGAGCCACTTCCACTGACTATGGTTTTATAGGGTCTGATGGCTGTGGGGACAAAATATCTCCTGAAGCCGTCAGTCTTGCAACGCAAGGAAATAAGCCAATCACTTCGACTGCTTCTCTGCCCTGCCATGATGTTGTCGAGAGAGTGGTTGCAGTTTACTTTGCTCCGTGTGCAGATCTCCACAACAGTCCCCACTGAATCCAAGCTCCTGCCAAGTACTGAACCTGGCTTCTTAATCAGCTTGTCCAGCCGTTTCTTGTTCTTGTCCGTCATGGTGCCTCCTCAGCAGACTACGGCGTACGGGAGCGCACTTAGCACCACCGATTGGTAAAACATATGCAGCATGTCATTGCACACATTAGAAAAAAACCTAAGATTCCAGAGAAAGAAGAGACAGCTCTGCCCCTTCTGGCAGAGGGTGGCCGTATTCACCAGTCCAGCTTATTGTCCAAGTGCACGCCATGGTATTAGAAGATAACTGTCTGCCTCTACTGTCAAATCCAATTTAAATAGCCTAATGTCAATCTTAAGCAAGTGTCTTCTCAGACAAAACATGAGGGATCACATCATTTATCCCTGACAAGATGCTACGAGGATGTGTTTGATGAAACCCACTCAGACAGCGCTGTTCTTATAGAGCCCTTTGAGGTCTTCTTGATGCTTTTGTGTTGCTCTGATGTATTTGTAGATCTAGATGCTGTTATAATATAAAAGGAAATTTCCACTCTGAGCTGATGTCAAGGGACAGGCTTAACATACACGTTTAACTGCCTGGTGTGAGAAGTGAGGAAACCCCTGGGATGAACGGTGCAATGTCACTAAGTGTTTTAATACCTTCTTAAGTTTTATTAGCTGGTTGCTTGAGATAAATATTTACAGAGACAACGTTTTAACATTTTCCACAGTTTAACATGAAGTAAAAATGGCCAAATTCTTGCGAACAGATAAAATCACACCACTGAAAAATGTACTTTTTACACAGTCATCTCTTTAGATGGTCATCAACAGCACCACCCGGCAGTATAGCTACATCTACCTCACTTCACTTTCCCACTTTTCCTTCAAGTGGCTCTAATAACGCAGCAAAATCAACTCCCAACTTAGTGGTGAAAGAGATGGGGGTCAGCTCTAAGCTCTAAGTTTCCAATCACTAAAATGGCATAAAGTAAAGAGAGAGGGTCCTTACTATACCTGGAGAGGAGGGAGTGGCTCTTCCTCCTGACTGGCTGCCAACTCAAGGTAATGGAGCTGTTGCCTCAGCATACTGATAAGGTCATAGAGAGGGCAAGACGGGACTGTGCATCTGTATTTTTATTGTTATGATGACCGAATTACCTCACAGGGATAGAAAAACTAGCAAAATACATCCTGCCTCTCCTGACGTTTTACAAGGGATTATGTAACCAAGAATTAATTAGTTTGAGATTTGGGTATTGCTGAGGTTTTGTTTTCTGCTTAAAGCTAGAGTAGGCAGTTTTATTTTGGCGTCACTGGGCTCAAGTCCCATAACCTTTGAGCGTGGTCTGAGAGAACACTGGACATCTTCACCTCCTCTTGGCTCTGTTTTCAGGCTATAAAAAATCTAGCCTGTGATGGGAGACTTTGGGAAAACAGAGAGAGGGTGTTGCTATTGGCTGTTCTACAAATGTAGATCCACTTTCATGCCCCTTTGCTGAAAACCTTATTCAGTTGTGGAGAGTCCTGCAGAGAAAGTTGCTATTCCAGCAGTGGCAACAACTGCCTACACTGCAAAGCAACCCAAAGACGGAAGACGGACAAAAATAGAGACTAAGATAAATGATAAAAACACATTTCAGTATCATCAAAGTGTTTCAGAGATGGAGCTTAAAAGTTGCTTATAATTTAGCCTTGTGCTAACTGAAGCCAAAGGCTCACAGCTGCGGCTTCAAGTTCCAGTTTATGTTGCTATCTTTTGGTAGAGCCCCGACTGTGTCCTCCAGCTTACTCCCCGCTGCTAGAGACCACCTCACCAAGAGGAGAGTGGGCAGCAGCCCTGCAGACGGACTTCAGTCAGCAGCTGCAGCAACCCCGAATCCAGCTAGCACAAACCCCAGTTCCAGGGACGAGACAGCCCCGAGTCCATGACAGATCAGCAAACTTTCTGTTGCTGCCATTACGTTACACAAGTTAGACCCAGCCACCAGCCCACTGAAAATCCAGCACAGGGGGGTTTGCACTGGCTGACTTCAAGCCATTACAGCCGCCAACCGTGGATCCGTCTATTGAGCTGCTGCCTGCCCTCCTCTCAATGAAGCAGTCCACATAAGCAGGTAGCGAGGCATTTGTGGTCTGATAATCTGAGAGAAAGCGGATCAAGGAGGGGCTGAATGAATTCGCTGAGGTTAACTATACAATCAATGGTCGTCTGGTGGGAAGGACTTCGGACAGAGAGGGTTGAGCTGCAGAGAAGGATGTATTTTTAAATACTGTTTTTGTTTTTTGTTTTTTTCCCGGATTGTTGCCTACCTCAGCTTTGATTCCAAGAGGATATTTAGGAACTGGCTTTTCATTGGCCAAAAACACTTCACATACAAGCATAGAGAACTGTGCTGTGTTACTTGAATCGCTGTCCAGCCCTGAAGAAATCAACCCAAGCAAGGTTGAGACTATTATACCTTTCACACTGTTTGAAAACACGTCAGGCTTTAGAGTCAGTTTCTTCAGATTAAAGAAAGAGCTTTTTTCCAGATTATCTTTTTTTTGCTGATGTTTAACCATCGTACAAGGACATATCTGCTGTAGAAAGAGTGTCATAACCCGTCCTCCACACTCAAAAACCTCAACAATTAGAGTCAAGAGTTTTTCTTGACTAAACACCATTTGCTCCAATATCACTGATTTCACGGACACCTGAAAGCAAGGAGCTGAAGTGTGTTCTCTTGAGGTTGTCAAAATGTCTGGGAAAATAAGTCTTTAACTTTAAGGGTAAACATATGAACAAAATGCTGCTCTTTCACTCATCTCTGCTGTTCAGACATTTCAAGTATGGTGTTGCAGCACGTGTTTGTCAAATGAAAAACCCCTCCTATGACATCACTCAGTAGTCTGACACACAGAGCCGTGCATCAACACTTTGTTTTCATATGTGGATTCACCCTTTAATCAGAATATGAGAGGCAGGTTCAGGAAAAGAAGGAACACAGCTACATTAGAACATACTGTAACTCCTGCAGTGAGCGTCACAGATGCTATAATATATCCAAAAATGGAATTTTCCTGTACAGTAAGATGCGGGTGAGAGGTTAAAGAATAGATAAAGCTGGGTCTCCTCTCATATTTAAATACAAATATGTGCATGCAGTCTTAATATAGGCACTATCAGCCGAGCAGGAATGAAAGCTGTCTGGTGGGTGAACTGGGTATTTTCTCTTGAGGCCCTCTGGCCCCAGCATACGCCGAGTCCATGCTTTCACATCGAACTGATTTAAATATAAATGCCAAGCAACCGTGGCTTCATGAAATGTCTAAAAGCTGGGCTACTTTGAATACTTCAAGCCTGGGCCAGTTCAATGCCTGAATAAATTATGGCACTGAGCCATTTTAACTCTCTTCTCCAACCACTGACTACATATTGATGTCCCTTGTGTGCGGCGAAGGGGATTTCCACTGAATACACCATGACCTGAATCATCCACGGGGGGACAAAAAATTCCATTTTGGGGGGGAGCAAGACAGTTCTGCAGCGGTGGGAACCAGGACTGTGGAGAAGGAGATGAAAAATGTAGAAGACTTAAATAGGACGCTGGTCAAGCCAAGGCCATGCAGGGTCGAGAACACCACTCAGTGCTTCTGTGAAGTGTTTAGCAAACTCTAATCCAATGTAACAACAAAGACTGAGACAAAACTTTGAATAAACATCAACTGTTGACCTTTACCAGGAGCGGAAGATGAAATCCAATAGATGGATGGAAAAGCACTTTCATGCAATAGGGCAGTTATGAAAACAAAACCCTACTTGGCTTTAGAGCTAAGTGCCCAACTGTCTATACATTGTGTGTGAGTCTGCTTCTGTGCACATGTATGTTGTATAAATCTGTATGTGCAGGCTCGTAGGATGGGCGATATGGACAAAAATTCATATCTTGGTATTTACAGGCTGGCTGGCGATACGTGATATACATCTCTGTATTTTCTATGAAATGGGCTACATGTTTTCAGTTGCAAGTCAAAGCCACATTTGAGATGTCACAAGCAGTTTTATAAAAACAAACTGTGATCAAAATAAAATGCAAAGACAGGGATTTTATTCCCCTGTTTGACAATATGCAGCTGCACAACAGTTACACCTCCAAAACACTAGTCAGCGGTGGGGTTTTTGTGAAGTGCTGTAAAGTTTAGTTGATTTAAAACACACATTAAACACACATTAAACATGGCTTAGTAGCGACTATTTCAAACACAAGCACACAAATTAGTTTCACTATAACTCGCAGCATTCACAGACAAACACTTGTCTTCATCTGGACACATTTTCCCCACAAATACAACATGCTAATGTTTTTAGCACAAGCCTATGGTATTTTACATTGTATAAATTAGCCTAGCAGCTAGTGGACTTTTCCTCCAGGTACAACAGCAACATTTAAGACAGGTAACGTTACAAAATTCGGCTCCATCACAACTCACAAGGTTCACCGACAAAACAACTGTCTTATACTAAACACGTTTTCCAAACATGCTAACGTTATTAGCAGCCTATGGCATTTTGCATTGTATAAATTAGCTTAGGGATAGCAGAGATTTCCTCTGCTCATATGAAGCCAGGATAAATCACACACAAGACTTAAAATGCTATTTTTGTGGAGGCTTTATTGTCTTCACAATTTATTGTTTCTTATCTGTGAAATTAAAGTAAATAAAAGCTTTGTTTCCACTGAGGGAAATGGTTTCAGCTTAAAAAAATAAACAGGAGGTCTGCAACGCTGTGCTGTGTAGTTACATTTCTGGGGAGGTGCACATCAGGCTACGGCTCTAAAAAGTGTTGCTGGAGAACTTGTGAGTGAGTGAGCGAGAGAGGAGAGATGCACACTGGTATGTGTCATGTAATGCAACTTGACCCTATATTGATATAAACAGTGTTGTCTAAATTTATGTCTTGCTTTAAAATATATCGATATATCATACATGATCATTATATCGTCCACCCCTGCAGGCTTATGTGTTTTTGGCCTTTCATGTACATGTTTGCATCCAAATCAGTTCTTACATTACGATGTCATCTTTTATATTGAGCAAATCCTCTGGGTAAGCAATCTGTAACTTCTTCTGTCTGACACACAGTGACTGGGAGCTCCTCTCTTTCATTTTCATTCAGCACCCAAACCTAAAAAATCTGTCAATACAGTTGCATAAACCAACTGTATTAAAAAAGTACACATCTGTCTTGGTAACAAAACAAAAAAAGCCCATCATTCAGTGTCTTTCAGTCATAAAAACAATCCAATCATATGAGAGTTTGTCAACTTTCTATTTCTGGTGCACCACTGAGTTGGTTCATGCACAAAAGGACATGTTTGTAGAGGATTCAAAACAAACCCTGGCCCTTTGTCCTTCATGCTGTTTACAGGTTCTAAAGGTGAAGTTCTTCACACAGCAGTCTACTCCTGCAAACTGACCCAAAATATCACTTGACTGGCTGTGTAGCCTCTGTAGGAAAAATCAATTAGTCAATTTGTTTTTAAGCCAAAAGGCCAAATATTTGCTGCTTTCATGCTTCTCAAATGTGATAATGTGATGCTTTTTTGTCATACATGATAATAAACTGAATAGCTTTGGATTTTTGGACATTTGGTCTGATAAAACATACAAGTAGTATGGCACAGGTGTGACAGGTGTGACATTTTTTGTCCAGGAAAACTATATTCCTTTTGTCTAATCTATGTTTCATAATATCAAATTGGATCATTTTACTGTTAAATAAGTTCTACTTAGTTCGGAGTCACTCCCCTCCTCACTGACAAACTTCATATGTCAGTCTTTTTAGTTTCGGTGTTGGGTATGATGTCCTATCAGAGTCCCTGAGTCAAACACTACAGCAGGAGAGAGCTGTGCTCCCACAGGGTTTCTGAGTCAACTGTCCTTTTTTCATTTTAGGCCAAAAAATAGAGAGAGACAGAGACTGATTCTTTTCTCCTGACAGAAAGACAATACAGACTATTTACTGGAGAGAAAGAGGAGAGGATGTCAGACTTCCTCAAGTCCTCAGAGATGAGGCCTCCAGCAGCAGACACCTAGACTCTTCAACAACAATAGCAGAGATGTGTGTGTGTGTGTGTGTGTGTATGTGTGCTGCTCTCAGTCTTGTTTCCCCAGACAATGAGGATCTCAGAGAGGAGGGGAGGAGTGGAGTTCACTCCCCAAATCAAAGCTGACTCATCTAGGTCGAGCCTCTACTCATGCTGAGACCCCGGAGAGCAACACAGTTAGTGTGTTTATGTGTTTGCATGTGCGCACATTTGAATGGGTACAAACGCGCGAACATGTTTATGCCTTCATGTGCACGTGCTTCCACAGTCTGTCATATCTCTGGGCTGTTGAGCAATTAATAAACATTTGGGGTCTGGTTATCATGCCTCATCCCTGGGCCAGGGAAGTTCCTCTGGCCCAAAAAGGTTGGGAAACACACGAGTAGCTCCACTCCTGTTTTGAATCTAATTATACTGTGATTAAATTTCCTGCTGTGTGCGCATATTTTGATTTTTCATATTTTATCCATTAACCGTCTCTTGCAAAAGTAGCACCATAAGTTTCTCTTGGTTTGTTACTTCATTATGCCGCCTATCCGTTCCCCCATAATAATACAATCTAGTAAAAACCATATTAAAAAATGGGACCAGCAGCCCCATTACAACACCCCAACTCTACCCCGACTTAGACCAGACTCATGGAGACTACCCTCCACAGCCCGGCCCTCAGGGAGTCGCTAATCAGCAAACCAAACAACCCTCAGTCGGCCCAGAAACAGGTCTGCAGCAGCACCTTCCATGTAAACACCATTTTGTGTGTTTCTCCATTAAGGCCGGTCCGGAGGTACAGGCTCTCAGAGAAAAGGGGCCATAAATCTCACTCAACCTGATATGTGGCCAAGTCGCTCATGATTAAAAACACCACTCTGAAAATGTTACGAGCCAGCCAGCAGTGCTAGAAGCTAGAGGCACGGCCAAAGCTTCCAGTCTTGATACATTTAAGGAGTCATTTTGGTTGGCCAAACAAATTTTAACTTCTAAAGTAAATATCAAAAACTCGCCACTGCTGAGATAAATAAAGACGTCTCCCAAACAGCACCACTGAAATGTCATTTTAGTGGGAGAATACTTTAAGTCAACTTTAGGCAGCAATGAATCCTGCCACAGCTACTCAGCCACCCTGAACATTGTCATTAATATGGCTTCTACTGGTACTTCTGAATGTCCCGTTGTATTCTGAAGAGGTTTTTGCACCCAGATAAGATGAAATAACATTTTGTCCATCAGTAGCAACTGTTGGCCTTGAGCTGTAGTAGGCTTACGCTTGTTTCACATGTACAAAGCAGAGTTTTGATCTGCAGTGTGTAAACAACATGTTCAGACTCACAATGGACCACATTAAAATTGCAAGCATTAAAATCGATGTGGCAGAACTAAAGATACAGTCTTTTTTATTTTCCAGATCCCTCTTCATTGTCAAAACCTGGTACCTAAATTACCCACAATGCAACTCAACCGCTGGCAATGTGGTGGATATTTAGGTGTGTTATGCTAGTAGTGTAACTCCACACCCCAGATTTTTCAGCTCAATCGCCAGAATAAACAAGGGTATTGGACATGTCTACAAACCATGGATATGTTACATTTGTGCATTTACTGTGTGGAGTATATGTTTAGTGTTTTCAATTTACCATTTTATGTTGTGACAACTCTGTGGTTAATGTGTGGTTTGGTTTAGCTACAAAAAAAGCTTGGTTAGGGTTAGGAAAATATAATGTTAGGCCTAAAATACCCAGTTTTGTTGCCTCAAACAGGGCTGTAAAATGTCCTGACATCTTGTTTGAAATAGGAATTGTTTGTTGGTTTCAAACAGTGGTCTGCTGATTGGCAGCTGACTCGAACTATGTCACTTTAGAAATGCTGATATGATATGTATTAAATGCACAAATGTAACATATCTGTCTTTTGTAGAAACATACGATGACAACATTTTAGATTTTTTCTTTTCAAACTCACAGACTTCAGCCCCAGACGATGCTGTGCGTTTATCAGATTCCACAAAGCTCACTTTAGAGACACAAAATGCTTTACCAATGTTTTAACATATGCAGTAGTGCTTACAAACACCTGTAAACAGGCTTTGAAGTTTAAAATCGGTGGAGTTTCCATTTTAGTATAAATGTGAGCACTTCTGCTTATACAGACACAATCCCATACATCACAGGTGCAATGTATAGCATGTAAACATCAATTTTGAAATAATTACAGTAATTATGAGACGTAGCAACAATAATGATATGGAGACAAGATCGTTACTGAGAAGACTTGCAGCTTATATAAGCCTCCGCACTAGATTTTCCACAGAGGGTAACCGTGTCTTTGCAGAAAAGCTGCGGGATCAAGAGTTTACTTCTTCTACATCTTAAAAAGCCTAAATTGTCACAGATTTGACTGTCACAGCTGATGCGTGAGCAGAAACCCGAGGCTGATGAGTGAGTGAATGAATTGGAGTTCGTGGCAGGTCAGACAGCATCTGACGCATGGAGCTCATTCCACTGCAGGTTCCAGACAGCACGTACACAAAATCCATATCGCAAACATTTCAGCCACGAGAACAACTTCTTCCCCTGCTTGGAACAAAAACATCCTCAATCCAGCTCTTTTCAGCAAAGATGACGAATGCAAACTTTCACCAGACTCCCAAACTTGTTTTTTTTCTGCTGGACCCTTTGATGATTTATTGGGAAAAACAGAAAGTTATTTGGTGTGTGAGATGAGAGGAGTGCTGCTGGAGGAGTGATATGGGTACTGGTGTGAGGCCTGTGTTGTTCAGTGGACGGAGACATTTCTGGTTAAAAGCTGCCTGCTGCTGGAAGCTGCCACTGAGTACATATGCTAATCTTGAAACAGCTTACACACAATCTATTTCTGCTCAGATTCACACACACAAGCAGCATGTATGAGGTCAGAATGGTTTACATGCAACAAGTCAAAGCATATCACAGAGGCATTCTTTCCATAACACAGAGCAGAGCGACAAAGACAAAAACAAAAGACGAGAACTTAGAGTCGGCGCTGCTCTGCGCTATGGGAAGAACTTTTATTGGGACTGTTTTAGAAAAAGTGAATCCTGGATGCTAAGAAACAGATGGTATTGTGATGTGCAGACTGTGTTTTGGATATGCATCGCTCTGATCAGTCACGCAGTATTATGAAAGCACATGAGGTTTTCATAGAGATTCGAGGCAGGGGATGATGAGACGGAAGCAGGGGTTTCGAAATTCTAACTTCATCTCAGTACGTAAAGCACTGCTCTTCGGAGGAATAACAGTAATTGGGCAACGAGGTGTTGAGAAACTTTTCCTCAGTCTCACTGATAATGCTGATGACGACAGTGTGTCCCAAAATAATGCCTGTATAGTTTGAGAAAGTGGTGGTTTGATGGAAATAAAATGAAAGTCACAGGATGGCTAAGAAGTTAAAGGCGCCTTGTGTGTATCACTTCAACATCAAACTGTCATTACCACAGTTACTCTACGCTGCTTTTTACATCATAAACCACTTGGTTGGATTTCACAGAAAGCTGGATTGGGTCATGGCAACAAAAGGAGATGGCTTCACAGGCCGAAACAGGAAAAGTTTATGGCCGGTCAGTGCAAGTATACCTTAAGTTTTCAATGTTCCTTGTAGCTGTGGAAGTTAGCAGTTAAAGGTCTCAACCGAGGTCCCAAGTTTCAATTGCTCACGGCAATGGCACAACTTGATCCCAAAGTAAGGTGTGCAGAATGATGAAATATGCAAGTAACTTTTCGGCAATTGCAACAGCACTTGAAGTACTGAAGTCCTGACCGTGTGCTGAAAAGCATGAACTTTATCCTTTTTGCAGTTGTCTGGACACACATATATCCATTTTAAAAGAGAATGTATGGGGCTTACTCTAAATCGTGCCGTCATGCTAAGGTGGAAGTTTGCTAACTTTTTTCTTTGCTTTGGACTTTTTATTTATCTTGAACCAGCAACTATATAATCACAGCACCATGGCCAAAGTTTGTCTCAGTTCAAAGTGTCACACCTAAAGTTTCATTTTATCTGTTGTAAGCAGTCATCCCTTTAAATGTAAACTAACTAACACTGAGCTTAGCAATTGTTTGAGTGGTCCGACACTGTGGCCACAGGGAGGGGGAATCAATCAGAAGAAATCAAGGGGTTTATTTGCCTGTCTCCTATCAGGAGTTACTTCAATGAAGTGAGGGAAGTAAAAGACGAAAATGAATGAGCAGAGGCAAAAGAGGCAACCCTGTTTCCTAGAAATTAAATTTATATACTACTAAATTGCTTTCCCAATTGCTTGGGGTGTCAAACGTAATTGCTGGGATTATGTTCAGAGGCATTTTTTTGTGAGTGTGTTTTTTATTTTGAGTCAATGTAGATTTTCCATCCAACCATCTTTTTTCATCCGTTTATCCGGGGCCAGGTCATGGGGGCAGCAGGCTGAGCAAAGCACCCCAGACATCCCTCTCCCCAGCAACACTTTACAGCTCCTCCTGGGGGACCCCAAGGCGTTCCCAGGCCAGATGAGATATGTAATCCCTCCAGTGTGTTCTGGGTTTGCCCCTGGGCCGCCTACCAGTGGGATGTGCCCGGAACACCTCTAGGAGGCATCCGAACCACCTCAACTAACCCCTTTTGATGCAAAGAAGCAGCGGCTCTATTCCGAGCTCCATCCGGATGTCCGAGCTCCTCACCCTATCTCTAAGGCTGAGCCCAGTCACCCCATGGAGGAAACTCATTTCCGCCATGTGTATCCGCGATCTCATTCTTTCGGTCACTACCCACGGCTCATGACCGTAGGTGAGGGTTGGGACGTAGATGGACCAGTAAATTGAAAGCTTCGCCTTCCGGCTCAGCTCCCTCTTCACCACAACGGACTGGACCGTCACGAGTGTTCATGAGTGAGGGTCAATGAAGATTTTGCTGCTCCTAAGTCGTAGGACGCTAGTTGTGGTGGATGGTGGGTATACAAAATGTAGGATCCTGACACAGAAGTCCAAGGTTTACATCCTGAATACCTTGTGCGGTTTGGTTAAGGCAACAAAAGCACTTTGGTTCCAGTTACTGAAAGACTGTGATTTCAATTAAATGCTAATTCTTATGCTGTGTCTCATGAACTTTGGACTGTTTCCTGCATTAAAAAAAGACCATGGTCATTTAATCATGTTCTGCCAGTGCCTAAAGAAATGTTGATAACGCTGTAGTTGTGATAAGTGGATATTGGACTATAATATTTTGAAGAAAAGAAATGAAACATGTTGTCAGTGAACATGTTAATGATATGTTCACTATCGACAGTTTTGGCTACTTTCCAGAAACATTAATGAACATTTCCTCATTATGTTAATAGAAAACGTAATCGAAAGAAACACGTTGTTTCCTCCTGAATGTGTTCAGTGTTGCAAATTAGTTGCATATAAACTTAATTTCCAGAAAAATAGGGAGGGTGATGACATGACCCACACTTTTTTTAAGGATTTAAGGTAAAACAATGCAACTGTTGTCTGAAACAAGGACTATACAGTGAGGTGTGAGCTTGCTGACAACACAGCTTGAACCCAGTCTCCATTTAAAGTGTGGGTCATGTCATCACCCTGCCCTTAAATGACGGGGCACCCAGAATTGAGCTGGGGACCTCCTGATCTGCAGTCAAATGCTCTACCACTGAGCTATACCCCCCGACACTATCCCCAGGCCTCAGTGGGGAGATACTATGAGTCAGCCAATCGTGGGTTTGATCTCTGCTACTTGACTAAATTCCGCATGACAAAGACAATTTGGGGCAGCAGGCTTTAGGAAGTGGCCAAGAAATTCAACCCGTCCTGTCAAACTGCATCTGCTCAGCTGCAATAAGATGCTAAAAACAAAACCAGCTCCAGGGGGTTTCCCTCTAGCTGAGTGCTAGTCCATGTAGAGAGTAGAAAATGAAAGGAGACTTCACTCATGGAGATCAATAAAGAGTTATTACTGTTAATACAAATGTGATGTCATGACAGAATCTGCAAGTGATCAGAGAAAATGCATGAAAGACTTCTCGCACAAGATCTGGGGCCGTATTTACAATCATCCAGAGAATAGACTCAGAGAGCTCCTAACATGGCATAAAAATTTCGGGCAAGGAGCCCTAGCTTATGAGTGATTAGGGAAAATTCTCAGAGCAGCTCTGTGCAAGGAACAGACAGAAACTTTTACCTTAGAGGGGATGTGTGGTTAACCCCATTGCTGGGTATGATGGATTCAAAAAGAAAAGAAGCCTTGCAGTTGTATTCCTCCTCATACCAACCAGGAAGGTTGTAGTTTATATCCATATTTGTCCAGACTCATATGTAGCCATGAAAGTAGACAGTGCTTCAAATATGTATGTTAGTGCAAGGAAGCACCAAATTCGAAATCAGATTGTTACACGGGGGATCTTTACAATCAGCACAGTTTCACAGTGCCACTAATTCAGTATCTGACCAACTGTCTCCCCTTCTGTTCCTGAGATACGGTGTTGAATAATGACCAGAAAAGTGTTTTATGTGGAACATTATGATGTCACCGTGAAGTTAAATTTTGACCTTTCAAATATAAAATGTCATAACTTCTTCATTTTATTCTGTTCGACATTTATGTGAAGTCTTGTCATAATTAGGGCATGAATTCTTCAATCATTGCTGAAAATTGAGCTCAGCGTTCAGCTCAGCTCACATCCCAGTTACATCAGCTGATCTGCTCTGGTCTGTCTACTGTTGCTGCTTCTTCTGCATGTCCCTTTGCAACCTGCCTCCACCCCAGCTCCTCCTTTTGATGCTGTATCTGACTTATCAATGTCATCTCTGTTTGTCATTGATGCTGCTCTGTTCTGTTCCAAGGTGGTCTTTGCTGCTGCTCTGTAGGCACATGGGAGGGCAGGAAGGTTTGCTCTCTCTGCCTTAAGGCTTTCCATGTAGAAGTATGGAAGTGCAGAGAGGTGTGCACTTAGGCTTTCTGCATAGGCCTAGGAAAGGCAAAGAGGCCCCAGAACAGAGCCATACCACCAAATATAATACTGCTAATGAAAATAAAGTTCTGTGATTAAAGCGGTCATGACTGAAACATGTTTCGTGAGGTCACACTGACCTCTTGACCACCAAATTCTACTCAGTTTGTCCGGGAGTCCAGGAGGACATTTGTGCCAAATCTGAGGAAAAATTTCCTTTAAGGCTTGAGATGTTATGCTCGGGAGAATGGGACGGACAACCCTAAAACATAATGCGTCTGGTCATTGCGCCGTGATTGTTTGTGTGATCGCTCTGCTGATGGGAGGTTGAATCAGAACGAAGTCATCACTGCTGCACTGTTGCATTTTTCCAGTTACCAAATATCTTAGTATTGTAATCACTTTCTTTTCCAGTGTTACAGCCTTATGGCGTTGGATGGGAGATGTAAGCGCACCTCTAATAAGATCGACCACAAACATCCCTGCACGACCTAATCTGTAGTGTTTCATTCACTTACTCATTCAAGGTTTGGAGGATAATTCTCCAACCTCTTTGTCTTTCTGCCACTTACTCCTCTGCTTGAGAAACTCTTAAGCCTCTTAAAAATCCTCCTAACTACTACTAACAGTTTTTCACCTAAGGAGCTCTCTTAAGGGATAAGATTGCCTGGGTCCAGACACTGGAACCAACCCACTCCACCAAGTTGACTGATTTGCGCAGCATCATGGCACACGGTTTGGAAATACAAATCAACCGCTGTCAAGCTATTGTCAAGTGGTGTGTCAAAGACAATGAGGACTAATAACAACAATGACTTCAACTATAGACGAGACAGACACTGCTGGGGGCTGTTCTAAATCGACGTGTCTTCTCAAAATCGCCTGACATCGGAGTTTGTTTAACTTAACTCCTCTCCACTCTTAAAACCCTGGCAAAACAGGTATGTCGGCATGGCTACGCATCAGTGTGGACTTAAAATGAGGTCAGATTCAGGCAGATACGTTGGTCTGATTGGTTAGAGAAAATCGAATCCACCTCTCCCACGGAAATTGGATAGAGAGGATGGCATCTTAGACTGAAGATGGAAATAGAGTGTAATGAGCTGACAAATCTGTTTGATATTGACTGAGGGCTAAGATGCTTTGTGAATAACTTTTTAACAGGATCTAGTCTTAACTTTGAGGGGGAATTCTTAGAAAACGTCATAATCATATGAATTATCTTCAAATTTCATCACTAGGAGCAACTCTTTGAACGAGGAAGCTTTATGAATACAGCCCCTGATTATAAAAGAGTTTGCTGCAGTGGTGGAGTTAGTGATGTTTTCTCTTTTCATTCATGTGTTTGTGCTGCTTCCTGTAGGCGATTGAAAGCATCTCAACACGTATTAATAATTCATAGTTCAAATCTATGCCAAAAGATAAGGAGCAGCTTTTCTCCTCATATCCAAACAATCCAGACCCAGAACTTGAGTCCAATATACCAACATGTGGTTTCTAAACCTTTGCATGGGCAGCATGAAGGAAGTCTGCAGAGCAGCCGCTGCACATTGTCAAATTAATTTGCCCTTAATGTTCAAATGGCTGACAGAAACCATTCCATGAGAAAAAACAATAAATCAAGCGGGGTATGTGAAAATGTTTTGCTTTGATCAAAGCTGTGATTGTGAGCCAAAGTAAGTACTCTGAAAGTGATCGTGTTTGTGGGAAGATGGGAATGTGGTCGGGGAGTGTTCTGGGATTTCCACAGAGCTTTAGGGTGGACTGTATCTTTGTAGATCTGATAAAAAAACAGGGAGAAGGAGAGTAGAGGGATGAGAGACATTCTGTAGCTGTGGTCAGGAGGATGCATCACCCTCTTTCTTTCTCTTAAACGCAAGCCGGGACCAGTTTCATCATCATTTGTGAACCCTTCACTAACATTCCTTGTGTGGAGTGTGCAGCAAAATCCTGATTTGTTATTTTATCTAGCACACCCATGCAGTGAGATCACTTCAACTGATTCAAACAACTTGTTTCAATACATTTTTCTTAGCAAATATTCTTGATATTTGGGAAATGATTCGTTGCTCATGCGTCTAGTCCTTCAATAGTAGGAAAAGAGTCACATTTTATGACTGGATAGGACTCTTTGTTACTTGTTATGATGGACCATTTCCACAGCACGTCCACATCTGTGTATTTCTGTGTGTGTGCTCATTCGTGAACACATGCACCTTTAATAATGAAAACAATTAGCATTTACTGTCTTGTATGCATAGATCTGCATACATGCATCTCCCATGTTGTTTACGTGTATACATTCGCATGTGTGAATGAATACCTGTCGTCCTGCATTAGACGTGTGTGTAAACACGTGTGTGTTTCCAGCCACATGTGGCTGCCAGCATGGGCCTGCACATGCCTCTGAGTGCTCCCCTCACATGTGCTTTGAAGCAGACAGACTTCACAGGTGACCTCCCTGTGGAAGACAATGAAACAGAACGGCGCAGGAGCGAGAGGAGGTGGGGGCCTCTTACAAAGGGACTAATGAAGAGGGTGGAGGAGTCGAGGGGTTGTTTGCAGGTCCACTGGGACGAGGAGCCCGGAGACAAAGAGATGCTAAACACTCCCAGGCCTTTGAGGACTTATCGTGCTGAGACCAGGAGGCATTGCCCTTGGCCAATTTGACCCTGTTTTGACATGTCATACACAATGTAAATGAACCTCAGAGTTTCTCACCGACTAATGGGAGAGACGGAGAGGAGGAGAGACATGGATTTTGAGTTTAAAACAATTTTTTTGTTTTAACATTGCCGTGTATTTATAGTTAAATCAAATCATTGAAACATTTTTAATTTGAGTAGACAGGAATGCACAAGTAATTACGGTAATCATACTGAGGTAAAACCATTACGAGTGTTTTCAGATGAAGCCTGAACTATTTTCTTATTTTTCAGATTTTCTTTTTTTGAATGTTCTGCATTGTGGTTTTTGCAAAGAAATATTGTGCACACATATTAGTGGAACTGCTGGTGTGCAGTGAATGTTTTTGAATATCAGTGAATGTCTCTGGGCTTTTTTTTTTTTTTTTTTTTTAAAGTTAAATAACTGCGCTTAAGCAAAATTGGTTCTGCTCAAAAGTTATGCCAATGAAATGCTGTCTGAAACTCCAAGCAAGTTTTGTGTGTGCGTGTGTGTGTGTGTGTGTGTGTGTGTGTGTGTTGACCTTGTTCAGCTGTATGAAAACAAAACAAGGAGGTAGACAAATCAGGGATTGAAAAGGGGAGAGAAATATAAAACCAGTGGCATAATTCAAAGTTTATTGATTCTTTTTTTGTTGAATGTACAAAGCAGCTTTGGTATGGATAAATTAGCTACTCCTTAACCCTTTGAACTCTGTAATAGAAATGGTCTACCATCTCTAAAAAGTGTACAATCTTAGCAAAGCGGATATGTAAGTCATAAAGCACAATGATTAATAAAAGTATTGAAATTGTGCCATTAATCCATACATTTTGTAAATGCAGAAATAATTCCTGGGGAAATCATGTCAAAATATTATATTTTCTCATCACATTAGGTAAGGTAGCATAAGGTATGGCATGATGATGGGAAAGATGGATGCCTTAGCTTTCCCTGCATGATGATGTAGTGATTTGTTGCCATGGAAGACAGAAGCTTTCGCTTTCTATTGCAAAAAGAATGAATGTTTGAGCTATTATCGTTCTTATTTTAGACTGATTTAAACAGGATCATGCAAATAATAATCCTCTGCAGTCATGCTCAGGACATCTGTTTTTAAAGGGTTAAACTCAGCATTTGAGACAGCAGAGAAACAGACGGAGTAAATTGATTCGTTCCTTAATGACACAAGAAGACCTCCAGCGCTATTTAGTTTATTAAATTATTGTTAATATTTCATCACTTCGCACAAGGCGTGACTTGTGATATTTTCAGCGGTTACAAAGTGAGACAAAGATACCGAGAGCATCTATGCTTTTTTTGTCTCTGACAAAAATAAAAAGACAAAGAAAGGTCAGATGACTGTAAACTCTGCAATCAAATTTCCTGCTAACACTTCCCGTCTCTGCAAAGTCTCATCCCAGAGATTATCACTCAAAGCCGTGCCACTGGGCACAGGATTTATGTCAATACTATAAATATGTTAGCATTTACAAAGCGGATAAACAAGCTGTACATTAAGAGTTCTCTGAAAAATCAGAAGTGGATGCGGATGCCATACGTCAGATAGCGACAGGCAGACACATAATTCTGCTAAATGTCCTTCTGCTGAGTGTCTCAGATGACACCAGAGTAAGTGCAAACAAACTGTGGCTCGCTTCCCATGCTCCCTGTCACGGGGTTACGGCCAGCCTCCATTTGAGTCTATTTCTGCATGTCAGAAAGTGTAAATGACTTTGTCTCCCAATGAAGACCTCACAGCTTCTATGTTGCTCTAAGTGTGACACAAGTGACCTGCAGAACTGATCTCAGCCCAGATCAGGAAGTAATAAAGCAGTCAACAAATTTTCTCTCTCTCACACACACACACACACACACAACTCCACATGATTCAGCTGTCTAGCTATGGCTTTATTGGGATCCTGGCAGAAATAATAATAGGAATACTACTGGTAGCACATTCCCAGCGGTGCTGAGTGGAGACTTTTACCACTCCAAGCACTTCACACTTCATTACCAAACACTGTCTTCACCATTTAACAGTACCAGCCATTGCAATAATTAGCTGTAATAAGCCCTGGATGCTATTATGATAGTATGAGAGTTTTTATGACTAATATTCCCTGTAACTGTGAACTGAACTCCCACTCCTCAGCGGTTTAAAGACCCACCCTGGGCACTCCCTCTCTCTCCCTCTACAAGCGTGAGTATGATTAAGAGTTGACATAACTAATAGCCTCTCCACTAACTCAGGTAGAAGAAGGCAGTTCAGAGTCTCACGAGGGCCGGTGGGTTTAAAAGTGCTAATGATGAGCTTGCTATCCCAACATTCTCACTGCTGAGTGTGTACTCAACACTGAAGCTACTCTGAGAGGTGTGATGCACGGATGGAGTGGCTGTGGATCGTTGTTGAAGAAGAGCTGAGTAGATCTGTGAAGGGCCACCATGACATAAACACATCCATCCTCTCTTCTACGTCCCTACTCTGGAAAAATATTGTGACTCCTTGCAGAGAATATTGTGAATAAATCCTGATAGGTTTATTGGAACAATAGTGCTTTGCTCACATACAGTGCCCTCCAAAAGTATTGGAACAGTGAGGCCAATTCCTTTATTTTTGTTGTAGACTGAAAATATTTGGGTTTGACATCAAAAGATGAATATGGGACACGAGATCAACATTTCAGCTTTTATTTCCAGGTATTTACATCTGGATCTGATACACAACTTAGAAGATAGCACCTTTTGTTTGAACCCACCCATTTTTCATGAGAGCAAAAGTATTGGAACATGTGACTGACAGGTGTGTTTTGTTGCCCAGGTGTCTCCCAGTTACATTGATTATTCAAACAATAAATAGCACTGAATGTCTGAGCTCAGTTTCAGATTGGGTACGATAGGTTTTGCCTGTGCAGACTGCATTTAGAGGTGGGACCAACATGAAAACCAGAGAGCTGTCTATGGGGGAAAAGAAGCAATTGTGAATCTGAGAGAAGATGGACAATCAATCAGAGCCATTGCACAAACATTGCCCATAGCCAGTACAACCATTTGGAATGTCCTGAAGAAGAAAGAAACCACTGGTGTACTAAGCAACAGACGTCGAACAGGTACACCAAGGAAAACATCAGCAGTTGATGACAGAAACATTGTAAGAGCTGTAAAGAAAGACCCTAAAACAACTGTTAGTGACATCAGCAACAACCTCCAGAGGGCAGGAGTGAAGGTATCACAATCTACTGTTCGCACAAGACTTCATGAACAAAAGTACAGAGGCTACACCAGAAGATGCAAACCACTCATTAGCAAGAAGAATAGGAAGGCCAGGCTGGAATTTGCCAAAAGGTACAGAGATGAGCCTCAAAAATTCTGGGAAAAAGTTTTATGGACTGATGAGACAAAGATTAACTTTTTCCAAAGTGATGGAAAGGCGAAAGTTTGGAGAAAGAAAGGATCTGCTCATGATCCCAAACATACAAGCTCATCTGTTAAACACGGTGGAGGTAATGTCATGGCTTGGGCTTGCATGGCTTCTTCTGGGACGGACTCTTTCATCTTCATTGATGATGTAACACATGATGGCAGCAGCAAAATGAACTCAGAAGTCTACAGAAACATTTTGTCTGCTAATTTAAAGAAAGATGCAACCAAACTGATTGGGAGATCCTTCATCATGCAGCAAGATAACGACCCAAAACACACTGCCAAAACAACAAAGGAGTTCATCAGGGGCAAGAAGTGGAAGGTTTTAGACTGGCCAAGTCAGTCTCCAGACTTAAACCCAATAGAGCATGCATTTTACCTGCTGAAGAGGAGACTGAAGGGAGTAACTCCCCAAAGCAAACAACAACTGAAAGAGGCTGCGGTGAAAGCCTGGAAAAGCATCACAAAAGAAGAATGCAAAAGTTTGGTGATGTCAGTGGGTCACAGGCTTGATGCAGTTATTGAAAGCAAAGGATTTGCAACTAAATATTTAGTCTCATTCACTTTAATCTATTTTAAGTTTATATGTTCCAATACTTTTGCTCACCTAAAAATTTTGTGTACCATTACAAATAATGCTATCTTCTAAGTTGTGTATCAGATCCAGATGTAAATACCTGGAAATAAAAGCTGAAATGTTGATCTCTTGTCTCATATTCATCTTTTGATGTCAAACCCAAATATTTTCAGTCTACAACAAAAGTAAATGAATTGGACTCACTGTTCCAATACTTTTGGAGGGCACTGTAGCCACGTGTAACACAGGAGAATGCATCAGTGAAAATCAAACACTAACTCTGGGCTTTTTTAATTGTGTTCAGAGCTAAATAAATCTTTAGTTCTTGCTCAGTGTTTGCGGAGAGGATAAGCCTGTCATGACGATGGATAGCGTCATGACACTGCAGGGGTGGAAAGAGAAACAGTGAGTCTAAAAAAGGCTGTCATCACCTCTTCCTGAAGCCAAATATAAAAGAGAGAAAGAAACAAAAAAAATTAAGCTCACCAGTTGAGAAATTGTGGCCTGTGTCTTAGCAATTCCACTGCCTGTAATGATAAAACTCAGTGAGGAATGGAGGGTGTTTCTTTCATTCATTCTGCTCTGCAGTTTCGTTTTTGTAGACACCAGCTTCACAGAGGATGGTGGTTGGGAAGGGTGTAAGTCCTTCACTGCTAATGTTGTTGTTATGTACTGTAGCATCCATTAGCCAACATTTCACAGACCCAAACTGTATAACCAACTAGCCTCTAAGGCCTCCAAAAGGTTCGCCTAATGCGTAGTTCACACTAACTTTAGCCCTGATTTTTATTTATTTATCTATTCAACAAAAGCAGATCAGAGGCAAGTCGTCGTCGGCTCAGCGCTTGCAAAGCAGCATTTGAGAGCTGTGTGTGAACTCTTCAAAGACATAGGCTAAGAGGCTCATTCACGCATCACAGACGCTCACCAGATATCTGTATGCTAATATGTGGACCTGTCAGGGATTTTGTCGGCAAGCTTTATCCAATGAGAGCACAAGACACAGGTTGAGGACAGAGATGAGCAACGCTGCGGTGCTCTCCAAGGGTTGTGTGTGTTTGTGTTTGAGGGGGACGGAGTGAAAGTGACACAGAGAGGGTAGAAAAGGTGGAAGGTGGACTATTGCACGCAATGTTTCTGAAGTTGAAACACTGCTTTGTCACTTTTTGACTTTAATATTTTATAGTAGGCAACAGCCACACTCCCTGCATTACATGACATATGTCCTGACAGTCATGTTATGTGATGACTTCAGCAACTTAAAGACTCCCGATTACAAGACTTAAAGTTGAGCAAAGTGAGGAGTACATGATCTTATGACTTTGAAAGTAATGAAGCATGAACTTAGCTTCCTTGTTATTTGAAGACAGGGGCCAAGATCTTCATTATTTTTGTTTAGATTGCACTCACATACTATAAAGTCCCTGATAAAGCTTACAGATTACAACAAAGTGACTGACACACAACACCTGGCTGCAGTTTGTTGTATTCCAACATGGGAGGGCTGTTTGGTTTCTGTGTGTCTGGGAAATAATAAACCAGACATGTATAGTTTGCTGTGTACGTCATGGGAACTAAGAGGCCACAGGGTACATAAACAACACACAAACAATTAGGGGGGTCAATGGTCAATGCAAATATTGCCTTTGGGCCCTGTAAAAAGTTAATCCAGCATGCACAGTCCAACACAGGCTCAAGTTCCTGTTACTGCGAGTGTTTAAGGCTGCCAACAAGTCTAGCAGGGGTTACCACTGTATGTCTGATAATACGACATCATGATAATTAAACTACATAAAGATTTACACAAATGAAGCATGATTTCTTTGACAAACACCTACATTTATCACCATCTAGTGTGTATTCAACAACGTAGTCCTGGGCCTTGTCCCATGCACTGTAAGTTAAAACTAAAATTGTTATATCAAAGTTTTGACATTTGCCAAGACTCGAAGAACTTTACTGAAAGTAAAAAGCAGAAGAAGGAAACAGACAGAGCCGACGTGAGATGGGTTAACCATCAGACAGGACCAATCAGCAGATGCACACTGCCACCGTTATCAACCGTGTGATTCTTTAGATATCTAAGCCCTTAGATCGCACTGCATCACCTGCTCACCGCTGAAGTGAGAGATTGAAGAGGTAGTTCTGTACCAGAGAGAGTTGGAGAGTGAGGGCAGATGAGAATGATAAGTATCAGTGCCCGCTATCAGACCTAGCTGCATGTGGTTCCAAGCCTAAACCTGGTAGTTTATCTATAATTGACAATCACTGCCTTTGGAAGTCACCCAAACCTACTGGGAGAGTCCACGATGTGTAGGGCAGTCCACTTCTAAAGCCTTAAATCTGAGGGGGAGATCTTAAAAAAGAAATAAAACTCTGAAAGAATACTAACGTACACTATCTGAAACATTAGTTCTCGTGCCTATACAAGCAGCATCGGGTTTTAAAAATGCTTGGTGGGGCAATCATTCTAACCTCCATGTCAGTCATTATGTACACTTATGTTGTGTGCTGTCAGTGCATCACAATGCATCACCTCTTCTGTTGTGACTTTTATATGGCCTTGGCTGGCTGCAGGGAGCCTCCTCGGTGGCAGACCACTAAGCCAAATTGATTAGATGAAGGCCCTCCGCTTCGAAGGTGTCCACACTCCCCCCCACACACGCAGGCAATCTCTCTAATGGCCTCCGAGCAACCCTGTCACCGCAGAGCTTCAAGGACCAAGGGAGCGGAGATTCAAGGACCACAGGACCAGGTCAGTGGAGGAATGGACAATTCGTCACCACACTGGTTTTCTTCAAGGATAGAAGCGCCGGAGTTTGTCTAAGCTGGGGTTGAAATTTGCAAAAGTGGTCAAAGTGTAACTGTCTAAATGCTAAGTTGTGTGTAGACATTTTAGTTTGATCTGTTCATCAGCAGGGGGCTCAATCATGGAAGTGTCATTACAATCACTGTGATCTTGTCTTAAGTGTTTTAAAGGCACTTCACATCAATGTCAGTGTAGTTTTAACCTCTGTCGATAGCACTTGAGTGTCTCCCATTTTCTGATTGTGTATCCTGACAAATTGACATTGAGCCTATAAAAACCTGACAACACACCCCCGACAGTGACGGGAAAAAACATAAAAGTAGGTTTCTGTGAAAGTTCAAGGAAGACAAACCAATGCTAGAGTCAGTGACAAAAACATTGTTTCTGTGATCTGTTCAATACCACTTTCATACATATAAGTGCACTTATGGACATAATTCACAGTGATCCTGGGAACAACCTTCAGGTGAAACATGATGTCATCACAAGCCCTCAGCCCAATTTCTTCCTTCAGGGCTCTCCACTGAAGAAAAGAGACGCTAATACAAATCCTTGTTTGCCTTCTCTGTCGATCACTTTCCTTCTTTGCTAACAGACCTTCAGCCGAACGTCCAGGCTTTTTCTTTGTGGTAGGATCCACTTCTGAACCGTGTCTCGGCCGCTTCTTTGGGTTCTCGGCCATGTTGCTTTCTCTTTCTACCTGCGCTCTACCTCTTGCTATGACACTCTCCGCTCTCTCGCCGGTCAACACGCAAACTAAAAATGATATATATTGAAAAATACCTCGAGATGTTAGAGGAGCCGATCGGCTTAATCAGCATTGTGTCATCTCCTCTAGTAGTGGCTTGGGTGAAACGGACATTTACGGACCTGTAGAAGTTACGCACTATAGCTTTAACGTCATACTGTTACCCACGGCAACAACAAGCATGGCTAAAAGCAAAATTATTACCAACTCCGTGGTGATTCCAAAAACAGGAGCAGCTTCAGTAGTGTGGAATAAACTGTGGCGTCCTGAATGTTTTATGAACAGCCCCGGACTTCTCAGACTCTTTTAGTGACTTACTGCTCAGAGGGAACTCATTCAGCGGCTCCTCTGGCAGCAGCACAGGGGAGTCAGTGTTGTCAAGTGATTTTGTCATAAGGTAATGTAAACCCACATGCCGCTCTCGGCTCATCAAAAAACTCCATATATGTGAATGTGCGATAGTTGTGGTATCATAACAACCTGTCACAGGTTACAGCAAAATATAGTGATATTATTCTAGGGCCATATCGCCCACCCCAACTTGTGACCTCAGCACTGTTTATATTACTCTGTAATTTGGACACACTAATGACTGAGTCTTCTCCTTTTGTTTCTCTCTGTCTACAGGTGGAAGACGCTGGCAATTACTAGTGGACTGTGTCACTTGACAGAGCTGCCCTCTAATATTTGACTTCCATTAATTTCATCCTTAAAGAGGTATTGACAAAAAAAGGATTTGTTGCACCGCTGCTTACACCTAGGAGCCGATGTCCATACTTGAGAGACTGTCAAGAAACAGTTTAAACACAGGAAAACCTGACTGACAGTTGTATAAAGTCAACTCTGAGTCAAATTAAAAGAACACAGTAAACCTCTTTTAGCAACAAAGAACAGAAGATTCAGTTTCAAAGCTACAAGCACCATTAAGATCCAGTTTTAATTTAAAGTTTCAGAAATTTTCTCTTACTTCTGAAAGATTAGAATTTAGTGGTGAGTAGAGGCAGAGGCAGCTCCGGCGTCCGTATAATTACGGGAAAATTACATTCATTATTGTAATTTACATCTCATCTCCAATCCAATTATTAGCAGTTTGACCTGCACGGCACATGTTAGCATGGAAATCTAAAATGGGCTCCCAAGACGGAGGCAAGGGAGGGGTGGAGGACAGAAAGACAGCGAGAGGGAGAATTTGGGACTTTGGGAGTTGTAGGAGGGGAAAAAACAATCAATATGGCTCTAAAAGATGATGATTTTAAATAGCCATAATTCTCTGCCTCAGAGCACAGCTGCCAAGGGCGCCGCTGCAACACTTTGATGTCTGATATGCAATATTGCTGCCAGTAATTTGCTCATCTGCATCTCTGGAGGGACCATCGCCTGTCTGTCTTGTTCATCTGCCTGACCGTGTGTATGTGTTGCCAGTCAGTCTGTCTGTCTGTCCAGCTGTCTCTCCATCTCTTAAAATTGTTATTCATGACGCACATATACAACTTCAGACATACTTTTGGAGTGGAGTGAAATTAGGAACTTGCAAGTGGGGAAAGTCTGTGCATGTGCATTATACATAGTCTCCGAGGAACAAACGTAACCTGTAAACAATGCAATCTCTCTTGTATATTGTTGGTAATACCACACTTATGTAAAGCACTACAAAACATATCATTGTTCTTACCTGCCTGACTGCCTGATCAGCTGCAGGTCCAGCCCCCTGTCTCTCATCCCTAACTATTGTCTTCACTGTTATTATCTCTGAAAAATTGCTATAAACATATCTATCACCGTGAGAGACGCGGTATGTAGGAAGCAATCAGTTCTTCTGTTGTGCCGCAATCTTGTCATTATATTTCTTGAATGCAAAACGTACAATTTACAGGGAATGCAAGCGATGAGCTTGAAGGTATGTTTTTGAGTGGGTGGTGAGGACAGAGCTTTCATAAGCTCTCCATTGTGGTATGCAAATGAAAATACACGCGGCATGACATGCTTACCACTATGAAAAAGTTATAAGCTAAAGATCAAACAGTTCTTTAACATTTGATTGATTACTAAATTATTAAATTATTTAATCAGGTACCTAGATTCATACCTTTTATCTGAGGAGATATGATCATTAGATTGGAGCAATTCCCTGGAAAGATCCCCACTCACCAGCTCTTAAGTATGAACTCTACCTTGGTGTGAAGTCACATTCAAAGCTGTGGAGGGCAACAGGAGTAGCGCTTACTACACTCCATCATGAACACCGTTAGGTATGTAAGTAATTATCTGTTTAACATGAAACTGACAAGGAGAATTTTACCTGATTTATACTTTTAGTTAGACAGTTAAAAGTACATATTAAATCAAATATACTGGCACTGTGGCGAGAAATGATGAGACAGCTAAGTCTGCTATTGCCCAGACTGGAGTTCTTGGATGCCGGCAAGGCAATGCCATGATGTTGCTTCTGGAGACGAATGCAGTACCCTTCAAAAAACTAATGACCCCAAGGCAGAGGTGGATACCTATATGAGAAACACTAGCACCCTCATTCAATATTTATCCACTTCACTAGCAGGAAGGATCAGCAAACTTTCTGTTGCTGCCATCACACAGAACAGTCAGTTCAATGTCTGCCCGATTAGAACAAGCTAACACAGCAGCAGCAGCCGCTGATATCGGACACCAAGCTGTTTAACGGTCCCGACATATGCTTTCGGACACCGAAACAGCCTTACTCTGCCATTACTTACCAACCCAAGTAATGTTGGCCGTAAGATACAGAACAGATAGCCCCTGTCACTGTGTCTAGACAGATGGACTCTCTCACACTCCGGCAGCAGTAGTGTCATGATACATAGAGAAAGAGAGAGATGGGGGCAAGGATGTCGGTTGATGGTTAATGAATGGTTAATAAGGATCTGCTATCGGTCACAAAAAACCTTCGGGAGCTTTATCATGGTACGTTCTTCCCTCGCTGAGTGATGCATGCAAATGGCTGTGAGACAAACTGAATAAATTGACCAACCGACAAACTGAATGTTGTTTTTATTTTAGTTTGCCATACATTCTGTGATTTTAAACCCACCATGGAGAGGCAGTGTTAGGGTGTAGCTATAGGTTCATAGTCTGGGGTTCATGTTCTTGACGTAGCAAGACCGAACGTACATGATGTTTCCTACAATATCCGGCACCAGCAGACCTCCTTAGATACATAGCAAATGCTAAATGGCCCTGCACTTGTATAGTGCCTTTCTAGTCATCGACCACTCAAGCCACTTTTTACACTACTTGTCACATTCACCATTCATGCACACATTCATACACTGGTGGACAAGGCTGCTATACAAGGTGTCACCTGCTCCTCCATCAAGTATTCACACACTGATGGTACAGCCATCAGAAGCAATTTGGGGTTAAGTATCTTCACAAGGATATTGCGACCACCTCTTGAGCCACATCCATTGGTATAGTCCTGCTCTTTTGGAATTTTCTGTTAATTTAAAGAAACACACGTAAACATGCATCTGGAGGTAGAGAGGACAGGGTGTGCGGCCCAGTTAAGACTGAGCCAGGAATTCAGGACACTTCAACAGGGCAGAGGCTAGCAACACAGCCTTAAATGTAATTTTTTTTCAAAAGAATGGTGGTGTTTTAAGTCATCCCTCCATCACATATGAATAGTTTTGGAAACTACTCAGTATTGCAGAATCTTTGTCTGTGTGAGCGATGAAAGACACCAACATATCTCTCAGAAACCAAGTCAATGCTTCAAATGTAGGTTTGTTTGAAGCCAGTTGACAGCAGGTCAGATAGCTTCAAACAGACCTGCCTCTCACACTGTGCAACTCGTTTACTTTCAGATTGCCATTGCTCCATTCTCTGGAACAATTTCCATAAATCTCCACAGTCTAACAGGCAGGTTGAGAGAGGCTTATGTCAGGGCCGGGGAGTAAAGTCTACTGTTCATTCATGTGCATGTGTGTGTGCATGTGTGTGTGTGTGTGTCCATGCCCGTATGTGAGTACTGGTTTGAAAGTCTTAGATGTCCTTTGAAGTTTAAGACAGCTCTGCATCAGCTCACTGGTTCTACTTCATGGGACGTGAATGTGTGGACATGAGCAACATCTGAGTCACCGACTTGTGGGCCATTTTCTGGTTGTGTGTGCCGTGTGTGAGTGTGTGCATGTCCACCTTGCTCTGGCATGTGTGCTCTTGCTCATGCATGACTGAGTACCCAACTGTGTCTCAATTCCTTCCGTTGTCTCGGTTTCTACCTGTCTGTCTGAGCGAGTGCGCTGCCATTCCCTGGACACACTGCGCAGTCTTGACAGACACTCGACTCCACAACATACACCTGAAGCATGTCAAGTAAAATGCTTGTTGTAGTGTAAAAGTTTACTTTGTGCATTTTGGTATTGTGTGAGTCCTCCTGTCCAGCTACAAGCAAACCGCGTGTAGTTGGACAAGCTCATAAACAGAAGTCCCAAGTCTCATACACATTTATTGGTAAACTGTAATCCCTCTTCTTTTATCCTGCCTAGGAGACTCAGAACAAAAACACACCTTTACCTAAGCTTAGTCCAATGTCTTGCTGTGATTCAGCTTCTCTGGTGGTCATACCATTAACATGAAGAAATAGATCATCAGCCTAGAAGGTGGTTTGCTTTCATTTCTTTTTGTTATTCTTGGCTTTCCATGGTAACTATTAGCTTTTAGGTTTCAGCTTTCATGTCTCTGACCTTTAAGCTTTGCATTTTGAGTTTCTCCTGGTGGCATAGATTGCTTGCTTAAGAAAGCACAGCACAGGACTTTTAGCTTTTTCCATGTTATACTGAACTTTTAAAACTTCTGCTAGGATGCAGAAAATTTACTTCAAGCTCCCTGATATCCTAACAAATGGTCCTGCACTTGTATGGCACCCTTCCAGTCATCTGACCCATCAAAGCACTTCTTTATAGCTGACGACCAGCTCTACCTCTGAGTCACAGTCGCCCAAACACAGTAACTTGTCAATTTAGAGATATATATGAAAGGCTAACTGATCATTTTGCTGTGTACCATTAAAATGTATAAATAAAATAATGATTACAGCTTTATTTAATGTCACAGTAATTAACTATTACTGGTGATACAACCTTGAAACCCATCAGCAATCTGTCTGACAACGTTCAAGCCTTTGAGGACGATGGCCAGTATCCCTGGGGTTACAGCGTAGCCAGCAAATGTCCTGATAACACATATCCAGGCCAAGACTCTCTCTTCATGCACTGGTAATTGCTTACAGTCCAATTAGCAACTTGAGACGTGAGAATAGAGTTGCAGTTGTGAGACGACGTCTACAGCAGGATTGTTTCACAAGTGGCCGGTGAACAAAGCTAACAATAAGCTAGATCGTCATCAGACAATAGCTGGTAGGCCACAAAACTGCATTTCAGCCAATGGGTTCTGCCTCTTCTGCCCTCCACATGGACAGTCGACCTTCATGCAAGCAAACCGTGTTTTAACATGACTTATCAATACAACTTAGACTACAAACAGAAACCAGAACGCTTCTGATACCAAAATCTTGTCCAAAATCTGTCAACAGGGATCAGAGGGGATGTAATGTTGTGATAATATTTTCGTTGGACTCACTGGATCGCAGAGCGGACGGGGTGACCTCGATCTCACTGGTGGCTTGGTAGGGCTGAAAGGCTGACACCGAACTCATGTCACTGGTGAAGGGTTCGGGACTCTGTGTACCAGTGGAGCTGGCACTGGTACCATCACCTCCATTGTGAGGATCCTGCTCTTCATATACTGCTACCAGCTGGAAGGAGAAGTAAAACACTTGTTAGTGAATTAGAGTGTGTTTTGGGGAGACAGAAATGTAACCAGTAGCTATATATGTAACAAAAATAGGGTTGTAGGTCTAACATTTTTGTGTTCATACATGAATTGGTGGGTGCTCAGGTACTGTGTGTATGTCTTTTGATTTCACATTCACCCCAAATCACTCAATCATGTTACAAGTCTCATAGCACTCTCTCTTTGTGGTCTAATCTTGCAACATCTGCAGTCATGTAGCGCTGGGTGTTCGGGGTTGCCAGGTTTGGCTCCCGCAGCGAGCAGCTGCTCCATTCCCACAAAGGTGATACGTTGCCACTTTTCCCAGGCCAGATAGGGAGAACTCCCCACAGCATCCCGTAATTATCAGAGTCTAACACATGCAGCTCATCACTACAGCCAGCACGCCCACTTAACAAGAGAGCAAGAGAGACAGCAGCTCGGATTATGGTGTGAGAGAAACACTAGACTCTGTTTCCTCTTTCACCGGGATGAGGAAATTAGATTGGCCGATGCTGATTGACGACATACGAGTCAAAGCTTATATGTATGCTCCTGGACTGAGACATACAGAGAGAGGGGGAGAGAGAGCAATGAAAGAATAAAACCTGTGGTGGTAGAGTGCCAAGTGGTTTGCATTGCCAGCACAACCTGTTACTAAACCTCTCACAAGAAGATTAACCTCTTATTCCATCCAGACAGAGCAATCATACAGCAGCAGCCTGATGCAAAGCATCCTATACAGAACAACAGCATGTATATTACAGACTTGAGATGAGTTCCTTTTATGTCTTTGTGCTACCTGCAAATCTATGTAATGGAAGGCCATAGATGTGGAGAGAGCAACCAACAAAGAAAGCATTAGTTGCCATTGGGAGCAAACAGCTTTCGTGTATTCTGCATCGCATTTGTCTGAAGGTAAAAATAGCACAAGTGTTTTTCCATGTATTTGCTGTTTTTCATCACCCCTACGCAGGGAAATCTGCATATAAACAAGTTTAGAAGCCCCTGCTCTTCTTTTTGATTTAATTCATATGCAGAGGATGATGCTTAAGTGTGTATGTGTTTGTGTATCTGCGTCTGAATTTATGCCTTTCTGGGAGTATGCCCATGTGGTTTACTGTTGCCGTAATTCACGGCGACATCTCTCACGCTGGCTTTGCACAATTAAAGCAGACTGCATTTTTTCCTTAAGATGTTTCCTCGCATCGTGATGCCGTTTCTGAGACGTAGTTTATCACCAAAGGCTTCACCCATTTCACTCTAATCACGTTCCATTCCGATCTTGAAATTACATTCCTCAGGTTGTGAGGGTTTTGTCGCAAATTTGCTCAGTGCACCAGAGAGGCAATCAACGAGCAAAGAGATCCGGTGCTAGAAAATAAGAAGGCCTTAATATTAGAAGTCAGGCAGTTTAAGGAGGTAATTTGCTGAAGTTTTGCTTATTGGCAAATGTGTAAATTCACGTGTTGAGGCACAAGGCGTGCTTTGATCTTACGCTGGTTAATCTGCCTTTTTTCTGTATCATATACTTTGATATCTGGTTTATTTACAAGATCTAAAATCTTATTTCAGAAAGTGGAGAATATTTATTTTATGTGTGTGGGATGGAATGATGTTTTGGCTGAAAATGTTTGCGATAACGATGAAAGGAACAGCTATGTGAAGATGCCGAGGCGGCTCCGAACGCAGACTAGAGTGAAGGGTTGTCCCCAGAGGTATTTACACTGCCCGAGTGCGAGCCAATGAATCATTAGTGACAAAGTAATCAGGCCTCCCATTCATATGTTGCTTGGAGTATTTAGCAACCTGACAAGCCCTCTGCCTGCCAGCTGCCCATTTAGAGAAGTGGTGAATACTGTTGTTGGTGTCGTGGCAAAGTGTGATTCATTTTTAAATACATTCCAAATCCCTCTAATTAGGTCCACTTTGCTATGCCTTGCATCCTTTCACCAGACACTCCAGAGCACTCTGTGGGTATCTGACATGTACGGCTAAACTCATCCACACACCCTCCATTTCATAATCAAATGGGTCTGCATTTATCCTGCATTCAATATTAATGGGCTCTTGAAGTGCTCGTTCATCCCTTAAACCCAGAGAGACATGAAAAGTTCCCACTGTTCAGCAGGCTGATTTCTCCTTTCCAGGCAATACATGCAATTTTTTGTTTTGCCATTTTGATGCTTTACTTTATCTGTTCTTGATCTGTTCATTTAAAGTTTACACGGCACATTCAAGTTCAATTAATGCCCAATGAAAGTTTTCAGCAAAATAGTTTAGCACAGTTTAATTTAAAACAGCTTTGGAAGCTATTTTGAACTTATATCGGAGAAATACGAGCAGCAGGCGCAGCTATAGGTGCCATAATTTAATCATTTTATATTAAGTCTTTAGCACTGATGCATATCACATTAGTACCAGTCAACCATGAGTATAATACATCAACTAAGTTTAAAAAGTTTCTTAGTTTTTGCATTGCTATCAAGGTTATGCTTATCTACTAAGTCCAGTTATGACACTCTGACTGATTATTTCCAGAGTTGCCAGCTTTGCTTGTGGCCATTTTTTTGTGCTGTGACCAAACCATATAAACTCAAACAGAAGACGGAGTTGGAAAGAACAAAAACGTCCTTACATACTTATGATCAATACACATCTGCAGAATATCTTTGGAGCTGCCAGAATTTGAGAAGGGCCCTGCAACACTTCCTTCAGTCCTTGCCTCTCTCCGAGCTCATCCTACCCTCTGTGTGTGTGCCGTGGAGAAGGGGGCACTCTTGGCCAGAGGGAAAACTGACGCAATTGTTGCTGTTGACGGGACAGAGCTCAAGCTGCAACGCAAGCGAAAACCATTACACAAACGCTCTCCCTCCTCCTGGGAATTGGTCACAGTCACTTTAGAATTGAGAGGATTTCATGTTTAATTTTTTTTTTATTCTCTCGCTTTCCCCTCGTGGCTGCTGTGCAGCAGGCATCGAGTTGTATTCAGAAGTTTTTCAAAAGGGGGGAAAAGTTTTTTAAGCGATGCAAAAACGGGAACGCCGTGGCTAATTGTCAAGTGGTGTAACAGCTGAGGCTGAGGAGTCAGAGCGGAGGGAGAAGAGGGGAGTGTAGGAGAATTTTAAAGAGCCCCCTGAATAACAAGATGCTACAACCTACAATAAAACACACAGTTATATCAAAACCAAAGGTAGGAGAAGATGAGGGGGAGAAGAAAAGCACATGACAGGATGTGAGTTGAAGAAATGTTCCAGTTTCCAGTCTCAGGATAAACTCTGGAGCGATTTGAAAAACCTATTTAGCTCCTACCTGCTTCAGTTGAGAGAAGCGAGGTAAAGAGAAGAACTGACTGAGTCTTATTTCATGGGCCTCTCTCCCTCTCACTCTCTCTCTCTCTGCAGCAGGGAGCTACAACACTGCTGCTGCCTTAAGCCCCTGGAGCAAGGCTGACACTCATCCACTCTCAGCCGGTTCCACTGACTGTCACAGCAGCTGCCAATCAACCGCTATCTACCTGGAAGCCTGAGGGCTGCTGGAGAGAGGCAAGAGCAGAGGATGGAGAGAGATGATGATGAAGGGGTGAGACGAGGCGGAGGAGAGGAGAAGAAGCGAAAGGAAAAGAGGGAGAGAGGCAGAGGAGGCCGGGCATTCTCTGCAGCCTAGGTAAAGGCTGTATTTGGGATTCAGCATTTCCATATCTGTAACAGAGAGAGCAGAGAGACAGGGCACCGAAAAACAGAATCTCAGGCATGCCTTTCATGTTGGCCTCCTTTGATCTCCTCCTGGCTTTTGGCAGTGAGGGTGGAGTAGAAGAAGAGATGGAGAGGAAGCAGCTGAGGAGGGGATGAGGAGCTGTTTTGACAACCTCTCTCCATCTCTTTCTCTCCTCTCCGTCCCCCCCCCCCTCCACCTCCAGAACCTCTGATCTGCCAGGAAGCCCAGGCATTAGGACTGGCACAGGTACAAAACAGGCGTCCCGAGTGTACGACCGAGCCGCGTTCCAAAGACGCAAGACAACAGAGGTTATTAGTAGTCATGGGGCAGCGCTGGCAGTGCCACCAGAGACATGTAATACCTGCCCTGCGATGCTCTGACGCTAATCCATATCTGCCACGACAGCTTTTTCACAGCCGAGTGGAAGGGACGGCTGACATGAGTCAACCCGCGGGAAACCTGTCCGCTCAATCCACACCTCCAATTAAAAAGCACATCCAAAGACGCGCCAGGCTACGTCCTGCTGTGAATATTTATTGCTGCACAAAAAGTCACCCCTCGGAGGCAAGGCTCATATGTATTCATTTGTCTCTCACACTGATTTTCTTTTCCCTTCAAATTAAAAATTCAGCGTGTTACTAATAAGCAGTGATTATAACATAAAGAATAGGCGGATAAGCTGATTTTATTAAGCTGAGTCTACTTCCCCTGACTTCTATTTGTGCATGTACGCAAAGCTTGGTGCTAAAGTCTCTTATATTTGCTTTGAGATGAACGAAGAAAGGAATGACATTTTGGTCAGTGTATTAATTGGTGTAATGAATAAGTTGTGTTAAGTTATAAACTGCCTGAAGTAACGTTCACTTATATACCGCCTCTGCTAGAGAATGCAAACACACACACACACCCTCACACACACACAAACAGAGCAGGTTTCACCTCTCCTCCCGATCATTTATCATCATTTTATTGCAAGGGTACCAGGGGCGCAAAGTTATTACAGGTACAGTAGCTGTAAAAACTGTGAAAGCCACTTCACCAGAAACTCCAAGAAAAACTCTCAACTTGTTGAGTAATAGCTGTGAGCCACTATCCCTCATCCACACACCACCAATCTGTCCATCCATCCATTCGTCCCCTTCCACACTCACCATCTATCAGTCATGGGTCCTTTCAGCATCCATCAACGTCAGATTTCTGATCGTCTATTGGCCGAGACATTTTTTGCAAGTCACAAGTAAGTCTCAAGTCCTGAGTCAAGTCCCATTAAAGACAGGCAAGTCTAGAGTCAGGTCCTAAGCCAAGACTGACATGTCCCAAGTCCTAAACTTTGAGTTTTAAGTCCTTGACAAGTCATAACGCACTCTTCACTAAATCTCATGCCATTTTAACAACATGAGCAATATACTGAATTTACAAAACTCATGACGTTTGTTAAGGGACGTCCAGTACCTCAGTGGCTAGAGTGGGCGCCCCATGTAACGTCTTTGCCGCAGTCGCCTCTTTGCTGCATGTCATTCCCTCTCTCCCTTTCACACTTGAATCTATCCTGTCATTTAAAGCAAAAAGCCCCCCAAAAGTAAACTTTTTAAATTCAGTCACTGCAGGAATATCAGACTTGGTATTTATCAACAGCAGCTGGCATCGATGTATCCACAGAAACATGGACTAAGTAAACTTAAATCAGGGTGAGAAGCGAGCAACACCAGCAGCCTTAACATACTTGTCAATCTCTGGGGGAAGGTATGAAGTATTTTCAAGTCAACAGGCTCAAGTCAAAGTGAAGTCACGAGTCATTGGTGTTATAGTTGAAGTCAAGTTCAGAGTCTTCTTTGATGTTGTCAAGTTGAGTCTAAAGTCATCAACATTGTGACTTGAGTCTAAGTCGTGTGACCTAATCCCCCCATTTTTCTACCCATACGCAGATACATGAACGCAGCTCAGCCCTGATATGACACACTCTTCACCGTAGTGATGGTACAGGGTCTTTTCATTTCCCTCGAGGAGAACGTGACCTTTACTTCTAACTTTTTCATGACGAGATCACAATGCAGCAACCAACCTCCTCTTACCGCAGAGTTATCACAGAGTTTTCAATATTTCATCCTTTCCTCCCGTCCATTATTTCTCACACGCCCAGAGTCGAGCAAACCAACAAAGTGCTTAGTCCTGTATTTTTCCTGCTCATTAAGACCATCAAATATTCAGAGAATAGGTCTCGAGCACTCTGGCCTGCCATCACTAGCATTCAAAATAACCCTCATGTGGCACCCCGCTGCGCCTCAGAAACATATGCATATTTCAGGTGCTGTCACATGGGGTTGATGCAAGGGAAGAGCACCCTGAAGGCTTGCTAAGGCAAGACCTGAAATGATGACACACACCGCAAAACAAATGTAATGAGTAAAGATGCTGCGACACATGGAATATATCCTCCCGTTTACAACAGCGATGGTGTGCGAGGGCAGCAGTGGGAAGGAGAGGGGAGGGAGGGGGAGTTTATACACTGGAGAGCAGGAAGATGACAGGCTTAAAGAAATATAATCCCCAAACAAGCAAACGCAAGTCCTTAGATTGGTTTACGCTGCTGTTCTCGCTAAAACATTAAGTCATCATTTCTTTCACTTTTTAAAGCAAAGCAGCTCACGAGGTAGATTCTCCGCTGCATGAAGAGGAAAAAACAAGGCGGGAGGGGCGTTAGAGAAAGAATGGGCAGAGAGGCAGTGAGAAAATATACAGAGCAAGCAAAGTTTAACCAGATTAGAGACTCATCCCTTTCAAATCCACACGGCCAAGTTCTCGTCCCTGCCTTTGAAGTTTTCCTCCTGTGTTGGGGGAAATGAATTCACACATATTAGGGCACCCTGTGAGCGCTACCTACGCAGTGCTGACAGAAGGGAAAATTCCTACTACACCCCCGTCGTGTTCTGCCGTGTATATTAATACCTTATAACCCGTGGTCATATGTACAACTCAACCCTATTCAGCCCTGGGAAATAAATAAGACTTTTTTTTAAGGCACACAGAAGACCTTCTCGGTCTGCAACTTAAGAGTGAAGGGAGAGGGGGAGAGGAGGGAGCGAGGGAGGGGAAAATGATGACATATTCATGAAAGCAATTAGGGTGGGTGTCCATAACAAAGCAAGAAACATGATGAGCATCTTATGACCTCGAATTACCATCAATCACCTGACAGTAATTAACACTGCGCAGACACATGAAATAATGCTGAAATAATCTTGTTCCATCAACACGTCTACATTTTCAGCCGTAATCATAATAATTATCCTATTCCGTTCGAGGTGTACAGAAGTGTATTTGTTTCAGTTCAGTTTTTCTACTTTTAATTCACTTTGAGCCACAACTTCAGTGTTACAGTATTCCTCAGTTGCTTTACTTTTGCATTGCTTTGAAGGACGTTATACTTTTAGGTTGAATGCACAGAAAGCACAGGCTGTATCTAAAATAGTCTGTGTCGTCTAATCATTTGTTTATAGTATCCGCCATTGATTTTCATGCCACCCTGTATTCATTTTGCTGTCTAAACACAGTTGCTGGGGGCACCTTGAGGTGTTGCACCCTCAAACTGGTCTTAAAGAAATCTAATCAATGCAATGAACCTACCTGCTCCCCCAGTCTTCATCCAGCCCGCCCCCACTGCGCCACACAGCCAATCTAATAATGCCATTCCTCCCCTGCCCTGATTCACATGCAAAACAACAGCCAGACAGTCTGTCTAGGGGCCGCACTCGCAAATACACACACACAGATATGAGTATGTGAGTGCACCCACCCACCCATACACACTCGAACTGCAGATGCGCACAAAAAGTCACAGTTTGTGTATTAGTATTCCTCTCCCAAAGCAATGGCATTAGAAAAACCCATATTCTAACAGTGCCTTTCAGAGGGAAATGCCCTTCAATCTTTCATTGGTTATGCACAAAGCCAGGAGAGAGTAATTAAAAACTCCACATCCAGGGACCTCGGCACAGAGAGAGAGAGGGGGCCAAAAGAAAAAAAAGGGAAAGCTTCAAACATTTCAGGCCTCCCTGGTGGAAAGAGATGGAGGGAATGAGGAGCAGAAAGTGGAGTGGAGCAGACAGAGAGGGAGGGCCGTATCCTTGACAAGGCCATACATCCTCTGTAGTTGAGGCAGATGGAAATCAGGTATTTCATAGTTTTAACAAGGCCAGGGCCGATCATTAACCACAAGAATTTAAGCTTTAAGATTGTCGTCTTATACATGCTGGCCCTAATTACTTAAATTTAATCTGTCTCAGGGTGTTGGTGAGGAGATCTAGAGAAAAGCCCTCTCTCTTTGATTCTCAGAGGAAGACACCTAGAGCTCACATCTAACGCTGAGATGTTGGAGAGCTGTGAATTGGAGCTGCACAGGAGATATCTGAACAGACACACCTGAAAGCAGCAGCCTTGTAGTTGTGTGGATTTTTACTTTCATTTCACTTTGCTGGATCAACAAGGAGGAGTCAGCTGTGTCTTTCAAACAACACTCTGCACTCTCATGTCAGAACTCTTAATCCATAGCCACAGTAGATCAAAACACAAAGCCGATATGACACAAGGGATTAAGATCGACTCTGGCTGTGAGGTGCATATACTGTTGCCAAATGAGGGTATTGGTCTCCCTCCTGGGTGGCCTTTGCCCTGTCACCCATGATGGCCCCGGGTGAGGTGCATGATGGCCTGGGGCCATGGACCAACAACAGAGACTGTGTGTGTGCACAGACTACTTAACATGCAAAGAGCAGCAATTTCAACTTGTAAAACAGACTTCAAAACAAATACTTCAATGTGCTTGATGACTGAAAGCAACACCTGACCTCACTTGGAATATATTGAGAATTTCATGCTGTACATTCAACGATTTAAAGATTGAACTTAAGAAGACACTCTGGTAGAAACAAACAAGACGGTACTGTTTTTTACATTCATTAACACCAAGTAGGAAGAATCTAACACATGGAAATTTAATCACACATTTAGAGAAGTAGCAATTAGTTCTCTTGGTGAATATCAATTATCTTGGAACAGAAATTTAGACAGTGGGTGGTTTAAAACGTGAACTTGAAATAAGCAACCTGGTGTTTTTTTACTGAGACAACAAAAGTTACTGTTTAAATTAGATAATACGGGGAGATAGATCAGCTTGCTCCTGGGTCAATGGGATTTTACACATTAAGATCAGCTTACTCATCATCAAATTACTACGCAAGTTGTGAAAAGAGTTGGATTACGTCTTACATGTTGCTAAAAATGAGCAATGAGACAATGTCATCACAGTCATCTCAGCTTGGGCTTGAAAACAGCAAATTTAAAACATAAAAACCTGCATTAAAAAAGTTTAGGTTTGGAGCAGACGTTGCGCTAGACTTTTTCGTTGCCTGTCATTTTGACCGACAGTGTCATAAAAATCCAGTCATAATCTATTTTTACCGGTCATTTTAATTTTCGTTTTTAAATGATAATAAAGATATTCAAAGACATTTAGTTTTCATTCGTTCGTTTTTAATAAATCCAACACGCAAGTTATAAAGTGTGCATTAATAAGGACATGAACGAAAAGATGAACAGACATCCACACACCCGTGCCATTCTGGACACACCGGACGGCACTAACGTGTCCGGTGCGTTATGTAGTTATGCCTGTAGGCTCGGTGACACAAAATTAAAACTGTAATGAAGTGATTAGGGTATCAGAAAATGTGTTCGGTTATGCACTGTTGTTGTTTTTTTTTAAATTATAAACACGGTATTTTCTCCTCACGTTCCACAGTGCGTGCTGTTGTTATTTTATTTTGAAAATTGGCCGGATTCTCTCGTCTTTTCTGTGTCTTCCTGTTTGGTACGATCCGCTCTATTCAGCTTGACAGAAGCGCTCGCGGCTCCCGTGAAAAATAGACCAGACGCTGAACTGAAGCGCTGCCTCCGCGGGTGCGCCGCTCTGCTCAGCGGCCTGTGTGGACAATCAGATAGGTTAACATGGGCGCTGACTGAAAACTGCCTCCGCTGCTGGGCGCTGCGCTTCGGTTCTGCGTCCGGTGTGTCCAGGGCCTTTATGTCAACAACGCTACATGAAGTAGATGAATGACTTTTACTCTGCAGTGTGAAAACACTAGTGGGCAGGGGTGGTAATTGCAACCGGTCAAAATGACCGACGGCCTTCAAATTTTCTGGTCATTGTTGTAAAAAAACAGTCAATGACCGAGAATATCCGGTTAACGCCCCTGTTCTTCTATTCGACCATGATGGAACCTTGTTTCGGAAAAAATATGTACAGTATTTGGCGAGAGGCAAATAATATTTTGAACCTGTTTGAATTGCCTGTTTGCCATGAATTACACATGTATTGTTTAAAACATAATTTTGCAAGTCAAGAAAGTTGCAATTTGTTGGCAAAGTGTTGACGTATAAGACTGTGAAAATATACAATTTAAATGACTACACAAGTTGCACAAGTGACATAACTTTCTCGCTGAAGCTGCGATGCCTTTGTGTACAGTCTTTCACTTCCCGGCTATAAAAAGACCGGGAATCCCTGGATAAAACACATCAGGTAAAATAACATCATTGGCGTGTGGAATATAGCTTAAGTAATAGTAACTTAGTAATAAGTTACTATGGCTTAGATGGCTTACATTGTGCAAAACAAGAAATGTAGTTAACTGAGCAGATTCACCCAAAACTAAATACAACAAACCAATGACAAACTGTGACTTCCTTGACTTAAAATTATATTAACACACATAATATGGGTAATTAATGGCACAATTTAAACAGGATCAAAAAATTGTTTCTTGTCATTGACTAGTGTTCGTATCTTTTCCAAAATAAGGTCCCATGTTGGGCACAGGAAGGGGAGGGACTTCACCTCTCTATTTACTAGGAAAGGAACTAACAAAATGATGCTACCAGGCTCATGTAACCACCGCTCATACCGTGGCAAGTATTACATACATTGGTTAACTATAACTATCACATGAAAGGATTCACTGGGCCGACTGTCAGCAACTTTTAAGGTGGAATATTAACTTGTAATGTTACTCAATGTATGAGGTGACATGAATCCATCAGCACACCTTAAATTTCAATATGACAACTTTGACCATTTTATCAGTTTTTATTGTCTCTCTTGGATGACATACACTTTCAGTAATGAGCAGACCTTCAAGCGTTTAATATTATGTATTAATATCGACCAGATTATGGGAAGTGAATATATCCTAATTCTCAGTTGGAGAAAAAAAAAGCGTCACAGAATGTTGTTCCTGTGGGCTACAGCAACACTAAACCCCTGAGCTTGCCTCAGAAGGACTAAATGCACAAACCCCCTATCTTTAAATATCCCATGGAGAGAGACTCTCACTGCAGCCTGTTTTATTTTGTTCTGGACATGTCAGCATGCAGCCTCGTTCTGTGGACGATAAATGAGGTGCAGATTTCCATCTGTGTCACCGCTGATGAGGAAATACAGTCAGTACTGGATGACGCAATGAGTGACAATAACCCCGCCCACATTTAAAGGGTACTGTTTACAGTGGAAACGCTAAACAGACCTAGGATCTAGGTACCATGTCTGAAGGGTTACTTATGGTTCTAAAGGTAACATGCCGAAAGTTGCTGGTGGAAACGGGGCTCAAGTTGCATTATGGTAAATGTAGGATCAAGTGTTTGAGTTCAACAAGTACTGGGGACTTAAATCTGTCTCCAGCAATTCCCCAAAATTTTATGTCAGTGCACCACTTTAACCCCAGCAAACTTAAGTATAAAGTAAAAGAAAATGTTTTATTGACCAAGAAGAATTATCAAATAGATGTCTTTGGTATCACCACCAAAAACAAAACAAAACAAAAAAACATCCAATATTATCGAACGGTTATGTTGCTGTTTTTCAAAAATAAAGCAAAAAAGTGCCTCACACGTACTTTTCATAGAGTACCAACAGGGCAACTGGACAATGTACTAGTGGAGTCTGATAGCTGTTTCTCTTCTAGGTAGTAAAATACAAGCAGGCACCAACTGAGGGAACAGGGTACCTGAACACCTGAGGCCCTTAAAACACACACAAACACACACATATGCACACAGCCTGGTTACCATATCCCTACCTGTCTTTTAGCTGAGCTGCTGCCAGTGTTGGGCCACTAAGCCAGTCAGCTTGTCCATCAGCCTGTCAGGTGCTCAGCAGGACTGCTAATCAGCCAGTCAGCAACGAGTAAGTCAACATACACGCTACTGAGTCATTCAGCTAGTCAGTCAGCTAGGCAACCAGTAAGGTGGCCAATCAGCTGACATCTTAGCTAGTACGTCAGCCACCAGTTTAACTCTGCCAGCCAATAAAATGCTCAGCCACCAGCCGGCCAGCCAGTCAGTAAGCCAACCACTGACCCAGCCGTCCAGTTAGCCAGCAAGGAGATGGCCAAGTGGAGCTAAACACCCCACTGTTGGCTCTGAACTGGGCAGAGGCAGTGCCAACACCCACAACGCAGACACATGCACACATGCACACACACAACTAGCCGGTGGGGACAGCACTGTCATTATCTGCCATCTGCAGGCCTGAGTGGCCTTAGCCTGGAGGGAGAGGAAACGAAGAGGAGGGAAGAGAAGCAGGGAGAGAGGATGGTTGTCCTTACGAATGTGTGTGTGTGGGGGGACGACACAATGTGAGAAGCAACACGCTCTCACTAACACACCGAAACGCACGAGAAGACAACAAAGAAATGGCTTTGTGCCTATAAGGGAACACGCAGGCTTTGCTTTGTGAGAGAAGTGTACAACCAGTGTGTTAGACTAGAGGAGAGCAATTACAGCAGTGTGCTCAGAAAGGACGACCTGACAGACAAAACACTGTAACAAGTGTGTGTGTGTGTGTGTGTGTAACACAGAACTCTTCAAACAGATGTTAGCGTTAATGACACTTCTTTTCCTCCCATTTAGCTGTTGCTATGTGTTATGTATTTAGGCCTAATTTAGTACATTTGAGGTGTGAGGGGTTCTGCTATGTGCGAATGCTTTAAACCCGTGGAATCACGGCGTGCATGAGGCAGGGTGAAGAGTCTGAAGAGTGTAACACCAGCAAGAAAACTCAGCACTGAAGCTTCAGAGTGAATAACAAGGACACAGGCTACTGAGATATTGAGTGTGTTTTTCTGCTTCTTCGTCTCCATGCTGTTTCTGTGGCTGCCATGGGCTGAAGCCAAGCGCATCACTTCACAGGGCTCAGCACCTCTATGGCACCAAGGTTCTGGCTGTGAAGATGTGTGTGTGTGTGTGTGTGTGTTTGGGTGTGTTGCAGCCAGCTTGGTGTGGAAGCACACTTGCATCTTGGAGTCTAAAGGATGTCAGACTACCACAGATACAGTGAGTGAGGGCTGGTGAGAGCTGAGTTCCTGCAGTTGTATGTGTGTGTCACAGGTGACGACTACTCAGTTTGGCTCTCTCCAAAGACAGTCAGAGACGAGCAGGTCAGCACACTATTTGTCGAAAAAACACTAATACCGACAGCTATTGGCTGCTACATAAACACTGTCAGACAAAACACTGACAGCTAACAATAAAATCAAATCTCAATGTATCAGTGTTTGCTGCAGAAACACTGCACTGTGCAGGACAGACAGGGCAGCTGTCTCGTAAATGTCAGAACTACTTGCTCGAGCTTCAGGCAATCCTCGAATCAAACATTCCAAACAGTAAATAGGTCTGAGTTTGTTAGCCCTTTATCACAAATGTGAAGCATCTCTCTACGTCCCTCACTCCACTCTGTTCTGTCTCCTAATGCCCTTTTCAATAGAGGTCCACCTCTCAGCTCAACCCTCTCTGTTCCTTCCAGCTGGAGGTTGGTGTCTTAGCAAGGCAGCTTGTGCCCTCTAGTGCACGTCACACTCCAAGTATATTGCAAGCAATTCTGCTCTCTCCTGTTATCCTACCACTTGTGCATGCTCTGGCAATAGAACAAAGGAAGTGGATGTCAAGGTACATTAAATGCAAATCAGGTTTTACACACACGGGGCCAGTCAGAGGTCTCTCAAAGTGTAGTTATTTTCCCATATCCACAGTGTGTCTCAAGAGATGTCACAAAAATCTTTCAAGGCATGCCAGTCGTCTGTGATGATCTGTATTTTTAGCTTCACCGGATAAGCCCTCTTGCTAAAGAACAATAACTCCATAGCAACTAGTAAACTCTGAGAGCAATGAAGTTAAGGAGCGCTCTACTGTTAAATTGGTCAGTAACTCATCCAAATGTATCTGTACTCAGTGTGAGGGAAGGGACATGAGGACACAGTGCGCCCCACCCTCTGCATAATGGGAGGTTACAAGACGACGTGGGGGTGTATGTCTGGGGAGTGCTGCTGAACTCCCGTAACCTCAATTATTCAGCATTAGGCCCTGCTATTGATTTCCTGTTGGATCGACTTACTGAGTCCTGAGCATTGGGACAGTGACACGCTATAGCCTTCCCTGGGAGGGATCTTTAAGAATGGATGGATGGATGGGAGTCTGTTAGAGGCAGAGAGAAAAGAGATACAGATACACGGGAGAGGAGGGTGTAATTAAAGATACCCCTTATCAAGGCTGTGATAGATGAAGATGTCACAGACTCGTGGGGTAGTTCACGCTTAGTTAGGCGAGGGGACTGGTTAGTTTGGCTGGACGACCTTGGGGAGGGAGGGTGACGTTGCACTGAGGGCAGAGGGTTCCCATGACTGGTGCTCCTACTGAGGGAGGAACAATATTTATGTTAGAAAGGAAAACTCTGTGGCTGTCAGATATGCGGGGGAAGACTAATTGGTTGAGGATATGGGGTATTATTACTGGTGTTGAGGTTTGGGGGGAGTTGGGCCATTTTCTCAAGCATCTATCAGTGCCCAAGCAGTCCTCAGTAAAAACAAACAACATAGCTATGCCAGGCAAAGTCAGCTTCAATATTTCTCACACTTACCAGGACCATCAGCTGTGAAAACAAGTGACAAGACTGCTGACAACACCAGGAAACAGCACAGCTTAATAAAGAGAGGAATAACTTGCTTTCTCTTTCACCATCTAGGTCTGAATCTGGTCATATGCAGGTCTACCTGGCTGCATGGTCAGACATGGGTCAGGTTCCAAATGAAGCAGATGGCAAGAGTTGCCTTTCTGCAGTTTCTCCTTGGCCCAACCTTGAGAAGCTGTGCTGGGCCGAGCAGAGCACTGATCTGGGCTGAGCTGGTTTGGAGGTTGAAGACCGGAGGGGGCAAATCTGAAGCTCGGAGCCTGACAGAGCGCACGCTAATTCGCGGAGGCTGAGGTAGATGTGGGGGTTTTGAGGTGTTGGGAAAGGTGAGAGAGAGCTTGAGTGAGGAAGACATCTTCAGACTAAACCTAGTGTTGAATTGCAAAATCTTTAAATCCGGTATAGGAAACTGTAAAAATCACACTTGTTTGCACTGAATATAACTAATTTGAGAATGTTAATAAATCAGGAAAGAAAAACCTTGATGCTATCATGATACTAGTGGAGTGACGTTCCTTATTAAGGCCATTTTCATTTAGTTCAAATAATTTTAATAACTGATGTACAAAAGGTAAATCCAAATATTTTAGGTAGCTTAAATGGCTAACTAAGACTTTATCAAAGGGTTAACCAAGCAGCAACTTCCAAGGCCGGAAAAATGAAGTGTACGTTTAAGTGCCAAAAACTGCAGTTCCTCTAATGACCACTTGAGGCTGGCTCCAATCCCCATCGACCCCCTGTGTTAAAATGCCAAACTTTAGAGCAGAAATAAACGTGTATACACCCTGGTTTGAGGCGTTGCCACAGTCTGTGAGTCAGATTCACCCTTCACTTCACTTCACAAATTCGGTCACTTCTGGCTCCAAAAATTAAACACAAGAGTCCACAAACCAATGGGTGACATCATGTTGGCTATGTCCATTATTTCATACAGTCTATGGGGTAAACCTAGGATGTTGCTTACGTATAACATCGTTTACAAAAAAAAAAAGCTGTGCCTTTGTATGAAAACATCCAGTGTTCACTGATTACAGACACTGAGAGCTTTTCCGCACAAATACTGTAGTATTTATTCTGCCACAGAACAACTGAGTTGATCAGAAGTTGTGATTAACTTCAAGGTGCTGTTGAAAAACATGTCTCTCAGTAATCTGTCGCACATTGTACATGATGTGGCGGTGAGCCAAGCCACTCTGTCGCTGAATGTACAGTATGTAATCTCCTTTGTGTTGTGGATTGTATTTTGTATAACAAGTTCGAAACAATCCAGTCAACTTTATTGTGTTTTTGTAGTCAATTATAACCACTGCAGTGCAGAGTTATAGTGTGTGTTTTATCATCCAGTAAAACTGGATCAAAATGTTTCAAAAGTGCATTAAACAAAGAAGAATGATCTCATTACACTGTCATATTTTGGACCTTGTCTTGAGACAAACAATATTTATTATATGACCAAACTTTCTCTGACGTTTAGGAGCTGAGCTTGAGATACAGTTGTTGCCAGTGACTGAGATTTTCAGGGAAGCTGATGGAGGTGTGTGAGGTAAGGCGTGAACGGGGCGAGGTTGGGGTCTTGGCAGTGAGTAGTTAGCTGTCGGCAATTCAGCTCCACCTCCTAATCAACACTTAATTGGCAGTGCTGATGACAAGTGCAGGCCGTAGGGCAGACCACAGAAACAGTTTACTGCTGTCTCCTCTTTTCTCTGCAGATTAAAGCAGTGTGCTAACTGTCTGCAGGCACGCAGATGTCTATGTAGCTACCTGAGTGTGTCTACAGTATGTGACTATGTACAGTACTGATATTTGTGTAGTTGTATGTGTCAGTGCCTGGAGGCCTGTTTTGACCTGGGTTCATACCTGTCAACATCCAGTTTGCAGTTACTGTTTTCTAATATTTTGGCAACACAGATCTGTTAAAATTTAATGGCGTTATACTGTATTTGTCAGTCAATGGCCCGGATCAAAAGGTACCATAATTACAAGACAGTACCAAATCATCCGACTACCGTCAGTAAGGTCATCACGCGCACTACCTGCCAAGACTTGGCCTTGAGTTTGACACTTACCAAATAGTTGTGAGAGCAGCCGCCTGGAGGCAAAATTCATTCTGATACACAACACATAACTTTGGCAGAACCCGCTGCATACAGAAAAAAAAAACATCCAATTGTTCGTGCTTGCCCAGAGCTCAGAGGGTTATACAAAACACCAAAGAGATTTTCATCCGTGAGATGAAGAGGGAGATAAAGAGAGCTAGATGGAGAGGTAAAATAAAGACCTGCACTTCACAAGATGGCAGAGAGCTCTGTGCCGGCTCACACAAGGTGGCATGAATGTAAATCAGCTGGTGGATCATGCTGTCAGCCGCAGTCAGGGGTGGAGAGGAGAGGAGAGGCTCTGCACTTCTCTCTAGTCCACAACCTGAGAATCATCACGCATATTCTCTACTCGTGTATGTCCAAACTTCATCTGCGTCTCTATCTCCTTTTATGCTTTCTCTCACTGTCTGCTTTGTTGAATCTGCCTTACACATTTATCTCTGTCTAACTTTCCTTTTCTTATTCAAATCTCAACCTTCACCACAGCCCTCCTTCACATCACAGTTCACTTATCATCTCAATATCTCTTTGCTCAAATCACATATCAATTGGCCAAGCTCAAGAGGGTTGACTTTTTCTTTTTTTCTTATTTTTTTTTTTTTTTAGCTCCCAGCCCAAGTTCAACTTCTGAATATGGAGCTATAAATGAGCCTCTCCGCTGAAACATTATTTGCCATTTGCCATTTGCCATTTCATCAGCCATTTGTGGTGCTATTAGACTGACATGGCAAGAGCTCGACATGGAGTAAAAGACCCAAGCCCGGGGCATGAGGAAGTGATTAGAGGTGTCAGTGAATGTTTGTCAGCGTTATTGCAATCTATACTTCTAAACCTGACATTTTAAGTGAGGGCATTCTACGTTAGGGTATTGAGATTCTTGAAGGTTAAGAAGGAGGAGGTTAAGAACACACACCAAGCAGCAGCGAACTGCAATTCCCTAGCCTGGTTCCAGACCATAGACCCCGCCCACTCAACTGAGTAGGCTTGCATTACTGGTCTGGCATACTTCAATGAATTTGCGATTTATCTCGTCCAAACGATGGACAGACCAATGAACGCCGGGGGTCTAGCGATTAGCCAATCAGCGCCACGCTGATGTCAAGCTGTACGCCGGTGGGTAACTGATGAGGATAGCAACAACGGCAACCGCTACAGATCCTACAGACCACATTAACGATGCTATTGAGGTGTTTCGCCACTACTCGCGTTAATGGAGGACCAAATTAAGGAAGCTGCTAAACTGGATTTAACGGCGATGCAGCTGGGTGTGCACGACGACGGAGACATTTTAAACGGGCAATGCTCGCTTGTTTTCAGCACCCCCGAGGCATGGATACTAATGACGTCAGATTCTGGGTGAGTCGTTGATCTCTACTGATTGGTTAGGGAAAAATCAAATTCCCTCCCCCTTGTAAATCGCCTTCAATGGAAGCCATGTCAGACTGAAGGTTCTGGGAGCTTCAGTCTGACACTCAGGCTAGCAATTCGCTGCAATGATACTACATTTTTCTGCAGCTTTGAGGCATGTTCACATGTTTCAGGTGGAAGGTATTCCTTTGTAAAATAGGTCAACAGGTTACTGTTTGGCTGCGGGTATTCTCTGGCCAAAGTATGCCGCTAAAAGTTGAACTATCGCAAAATTAAACAGCTACAGTCTGGAGCAGCGGCTTTCCGTAGACACTGCATGGCAATTCACTGCAGGCCGCACATTGCCGCCATTTTGTTTTGTTTTTGGCTTTAGAGTAATAACTCATGTATAGGGTTAGTTATCATTATATATCAGAGAAAACATGTAGTCAGTGGAAAGTCTAGCAGGACACAGCACCTCTCCGATGGTTAAAGCTGGCTTGGAGCAACATTTCTACAACAGTGATTAAAAAGACAAACCTCAACATCACTGATTTGTGTCTGGTCAAGGCCCTTTTTAAATGTAATTCCCCTTCTTCTTCTTCTCTGCCCTAAGTCATTTCTCTGCTGCTGACTATCTAATAAAGGTATAATATACCCATATAGATATATTTTTTAATATTTGGCATGAGAGTGTTTCTCAAAAGCTGATAACAATCAGTCAAAATGTTCTTGAGCAAGTCAGATTCTGATCTTTACTTGTGGAAACCCCGTGTGGGAATTGAGGATTGGAAAGGAGTTTAACAAAGGCACACAGAAAAAGCCTGACAGAGAGAGAGAGAGAGAGAGATGTTCATTCACACTCCATCCCTCCACAAGACAGAGGCAAGTGTTTCTGGACAGAGCAACACTAGCCTGCTCTGTCCCACCACCATGCCAACACCAGCTGGAGATCCCCCCTTCCCCTCAGCTGCAAATCCCCTCAGCCTTTCTCAAAGGCTCCTTTGGAAAGTGGGGCATGTGGCAGGAGCCAAAATGTCAGCTCTTCTAGCAGGTGGACAGCTGATCTGCGTAGAAAAAAGGCCTTGGCAGGCGGGTAAGGCGGCAGTGTCTTGAGGTGCAACAAAAAGCCTCCAGAGAGCATAATCTCCCCCTTCAGAAGACATGTAAGCTTCAGCTTTCAAGGAACAGAATCAGCAGATTTCTCAGCAGGAAAACAGCAGCCTCTGACACCCAGCGACACTTGTTAGGAAAGAGATTCCTGACAAAGTCTAAATGCATGAAAAACCTGTCCATACTTTGCTAAAACTACTGAGAACATGACTTCTGGGAGAGAAATCTCTTTGACAACATTAAAGGAGAGCTGTTAACTAAACACTGACAAGGCCAAAGTTTGCTTATGCTCAGTTTTCCATGCTGGTACTTCAAACACTGAGCTCCCTGACAAGAGCACCCCATTTCTTTACATGGAGGTTTGTTGGAGGAGTCATTGAAGAGGAACTAAAACAGACTGATCTTTAGTTTTGCTTAAGTCATGTTTTGACACTGAAGTATTTGTCAGAGAAGGTTTTATTCCATCTCCAGCTGTAGACCATGCACAGGTCCAAGACTTAGATTTTAGGATAATGCGTTATTTGGAAGATCTAACGGCAATCACTGCCCAGACGTTTTCAATAACACTGCCTTCTCACAGACATCAAACAACATCTCCATAATGTCACAGTCATCTCACAGTCATCTAAAGCTGGCCATTTAAACAGCATTATTTCCTTGGCCCTGTATCTGAAGAGGTCGTGGTATGCAAGAGAAGCACTAGAGATCTTTCTCTAACATTCAGAGACGGCCGATAGAAGCAGAGCTGGCCAAATGTGAGCTTTCCATGAGCTGTGTGACCATGTTTCCACCCCTAACTCATGTTTTATAGAAGACTTTATGAATTAATTGTGTGCCTAGGGAAGAGGGTGACTATGAAGACCATGGGTGAGTGAAGTGCCGATGGCACAAGGAAGAAGTTTTCCTTTACTCAGAGTGAGCTGTGTGTGGGTGAGGAGCACAGACATCCAACTGTCCTTGGAAAATCTGTTAAGCAGCTAACTGTAAATCTGTCCAGGCTTTCAAGGTAGAAAGGGCTTATTAGGGCTAAGTTCAGGTTACTGTGAAAATGCATTTTTGATGTAAAGAATTAATGATTTACAGTGGGGACCAAGGGCGCTGACTTTTATATGGAAGTTAAAAGAAGATCTATGCATCAGGCAAAACACGAAAACACGTGTGTCTGTGTGACACATGATGTGTGTGTGCATGTGTATGTCTTTTCTCCAGGGCCACCTAATGGACGAACATAAGCCAGAACACCTCTAAACAAGGCATGACAGCACCCAGGCCTCACTGTGCTATTTATGGGCCACATGCACCGTCCTAATTCACCTTTCTCCTGTTCGTCTCCTGTTAGCAGTCCTTCAAACCAATTAACACCTACACGACCATTCAGGTCTGATTCCAAACAGCTGGATGCAATTAGAAGAAGGAAACATAGCCACTTATGGCAGGAAGGGGATTTAAGACACTGGACTGGGAATTGAGACTACTGTTGGTTAGCCTAATGATTGGAATGGTAGACAGTGGTGGCTGATAATTGTGAGTGCAAATCCAGGGTAGGGCAAATACAGAATAATTTCTTCTGCAGATTCAAATGAGGTAAAATCTTTAGGTGTAAGGAATTAGGTGGATTAAGCTACACTAAAATGAGTACAGAGTAGAGGAATGTTGGCTCTGCATGATGTTTCGTGAGTTTTTTTCCTTTACTTAAAGAGTCCCATGGGAAAAAACAGCAAAGGCGGCACTGTACTCTGATCTCAAGGCTCCGCCCAATCCAGATTATCGCTATGTGGGACTGGCGCCAGCGGTTTCGACTTGGCTCAGGTTCCCAGCATTGCCCCCTTCAGCGAGGTTGTGTTAGGCGCACGTCACGGTACTCATTAGCACGAAAACAAAGACAAACCGCCGCTGCTCTGAATCATGACCGCCGACCAAGATCTGAAAATGTGTCCTGGAAATGCAGAAGGCTGCGCAGCATGACTCAATGTGGCGGGCTTTGAAGACAAGGTGCATTTGCACATGTGCACCGAAGGTTTTTACCTCAAAAACATTCCATTCGAAACCAAAGAGCATTCCAGTTTGTTTTCGGTGAAATTTTCCACACATAAACTGCTTAGGTTAGAGTGATCACACGAAAGGTGTTTGAAGTAGTGCCATCTAGTGGTTAGGAAAAAAGTCCTGCTACCTAGAAATCACAGGTTACATTTCATAGGGGCTTCACCCTCTATCCTTAGACCCAAGGGTCATAAAGATGAACTCCCTCAAAAAACGTTTTGATAGGGGGACAAGAAAGAAACCTCAGGAAGAGCAACAGAGGAGGGATCCTTCCTCCATCCATGGATGTATTACAGAGAACTGGAAACCATGTTTAAAGATGGCACCCCACTCATTCCTGTTAAATTTGCTCACTAGCAATATATACCAAAAAGTCTCCACAGGCTTTCGCCACAGATGCATCAAGAGACCTAGATACAGCTTTGGAGGCAGGACTCCGTACATTCCCATAAAAGTTGCTCAGTGGCACCTGAAGCCAAAAAAGCTATATTTTTACCCAGATGATCTGCTCTCATTGCAAGTGCACTTCAGACTTCTGCCGAGGAGCCAGCTACTTCTGGTTTAGCGCATAGCTACTTTGATTCTTGCAGCTATTCTCGACTTTTCAAACGTTATCGAACCAAATGGATTAAATCCTGAAATGAGTCATTTTGCTGGGGTTGTGATGGTCAAAAAAATGTATACACTGATTCACAGACGTCTCTTTCTCTATGTAAGTCTATGGGAAAGTCTTTTTGGGCCCAATGGCATCAAAGGACAGACTCAGGAGTTGTAATTCCACTGCCCAGCGCACGTCCTGGGGACCTGGCTTCTGCAGTCTTCCTCATGCTCCCACGTTTTTGGGCCCGAAGAATATGTGTACCACAGTCCTCCTCCAGCTGAGCTTGTTGAAAGCAAGACTTCCTGTTGGCTCCCCGCCCATGTGAATGGACTCACCAAATGTTATTGTCCAGAATGGATTAAATTCTTATAATAAAGAGAGACATTTTGGGGCGGTTGTGATGCCCTGAAAAATGTATTCACTGTTTTTACAGCCCCTCCTTTTCCAAAGGCTGTATCTGGGGAAAATAGTGTTTGGCCAGATTGCGTCATGTGATGAACATGGAAACTGCAGTCACTTCGCAGCCCACGGACAGACTTGCAATAGATGTTGTATGTTCAGTACTAACATTACTAACATTACAGTGGAAAGAAACATGATGGTCAGATAGTGAATAATATTTATACAGTATGCACAGTGCATAAATCTGTATCTAAAAGCATGAATAAATGTTACAATCCCATGATACATGTCTCATTTCCTCTAACTAGAAGGCAACATCAGACATGTGACAGCACCGAACTGGGCCAGCATTCCCTCTTCCCTTTGAGCCCTGTAAATTATTCATTCCAACCAGAGGCCCATACATACAGCTTAACTATATGATGGACTAATGAGGGCTATTGATCGAATAATTGATTGCTTTATGCATGGCCTAACAGACTGCACAGTGATCCATTTGGGCAGCTCATTACTTAATATGCATTATTCAGAGCTAACCACTAACCAGTGGAGACTCCAGTATCATCTGAGGAATGAATGTCAACAAGAATATAATAGCAGAGTCAGGGCCACATCAAAGCCTCAATGACTCTTTCAGTGCAGTGAATAAACCACTGAAGAGTGGTAAGAGCAACACAACGGTTACCAGGCTTGTTGGTTAATGACACGGGGCCAGTAAAGCCTTATATTTATCCAACCTGCTCTTAGCCTGTTTTCAAAAATATAACCTTCACTGTAACTTCTCATATTCCTTCTGCCACGTTTATAGATGTTGTTTACCCACATGCTTCATCCATCCTTGACTATTCTGGCCTTTTAATCCTACAAAGATTGACAGATCCAACAATACAGACCTTCAGTCTACGGAACTCTGCCTTTCAAATAAGAGACTACAGTCTGTTTGGCTTGCATCCTAGAGAGGCATCAAATAATGTGCTCTTTGAGTTTTTCCCACAGATTTAGAGGTGAACCACAACACAACCGTCTCCTCTTCTCCTTGTCTGGTAACAAAACCCAAGAAAAACCCCTCCAGAGAGTGCTTCACAAGAAGTAAATTACTAAACGCCCACACACTGACTATGACCTGTACTGGCTTTCTGGCTCAACTATGAGGGCTTGGGTTGCAACACAGCTGGCCGGCCTACAACTAGAACTTGGACTGTACCATTGTGTTCACTTAGCATCCTTCCTGCGAGTGATGGTTCAAGAAACACTGGCAATGCACTGAAAATATTGCTCTTTTACTGTAAACCTGTGATTACAGACCCATACAATGCAGTCTGCTGTCTAACTGAATAACAAGCTGAGGTTATGAAACGGTTGTGTGGCCTACTTTTATCCTTTTTTCTATTTCCTGTATTGCTATCAGACATGTTTCCAATCCAGAGTAAACCATGTGCACTGACCATTTGACAGAAATGACAGGAGTGGGATGCCCTCCTGCCTTTCCTTTCAATAAAACAGCACTTTGAGGTCTCTCTGATATCTTTTCGAAGAACCATAGAAAGACAGAACGAGGAGGAAGGAAGAGTAGGAGAGAGAAAAAATGTAAGAGAAAGAGAGAATGTGACTGTGATGACATGCTGTGGAGAATAGAGGGGTCTCCAGAGGAAGCTGAAAGCATCCACATCGACTTCCTGGAAAAGCAACAGCAGTGGTGCGTACTGTATGTGGAATGGGTCAACAGGGGCTAACTAGCCGGGGTCGTCCTGGGGTCATCACAGTGGGCAGTTCAACTTTCACTTCTTAGCCTGGCCTTTTTTTTCCATTAAGGTGAACTTGACTTTAGCTACATCTGACACCGTGACTCAGTGGAGCTGCTGGTCCTTTTTTAGTCTACATTTCTCTGCAGACAGTGTGAGGCAATAGCATGAGAGTGATGCCACAAGAGCTAAAGTAAATAAGTCATTGTGCAGTGTAATGATTCTAAGAGACAATATTGACAAAATGGCAAGAGCCTCCTTATTTGTTTTTGGTCCAAATATCATTACATGTAGGCAGATTAGGAAACGATGCCAACTTAAATGTTCTGTCTTAGATAAATGAATCTGCACTACAAGACAAATAAGCTCACATTTCCCTCTCACTGTTTCACAACAGCAGTGAATTCATGACATGACAGTGTTACAAATGCTGTATTCCAACCAAATTCGCAGAGCTACTATTGGTCATCAGCCAGGGAATACTCCAGAGTAAGGCGCAAGCGAGAAGACATTTCTAAAATTAAAACTTGTGTGATTTCAGTCTATGATGCATGCAGACAAACAGACACACCAAAACACAAATAAGCATGCAAACAAATTAAATAAATTGCAGTGATCCAGACTCTTTGGTATCAGACAAGGCAACGGTGCAGGGACAATTTAACACTACTGAACTACAGACGATCTGTCTCTCTATCAGTGCTTGCAGAGGACTTTGCTGTGAGTGGTTAATTAAAACCTAACATCTCTGTTTCTTTCCCCAGAGCTGACCCAGCTCTCCCCAACAGCTGGATGCCAGGATCTCATACATGTGGAGACAAACCACAAACTCACACAACAATATTTCTGGGGTCAAGGGAATGTGTTTGCTTGGCCTTTGGGTGATTCTACTGGGAGTCTGGGACCGAGTTAAATGTCCCCATTCACTGGCAATTTACAATCTTTCTTCTAATTAAAGAGATGCCGAACGCAGTCCAGGTTTATCATCTATTCACAATTCTAATTTGGCCAATATAAACATTTGGCCTTTGATAACAGAATAGTTATTGTCCATCAAAATGGCAGCACAAGAGGCAGAGCTGAGCTGAGCCCATGCTATTCCTGTCCTTCCCCCGTTGTCTCAGGTTCAGTGCTGGTTTCCTGCCAGGCCCTTACCATTTCAGCCTACAGACATAGAAACAGACACACGGGACACTCACAACAAGCACCTGGAACCATTCCCCGCTACCGGCGTCATTTATGAGCCAGGTTATCCACAGCCCTCCAGGGTCGGCTTGGACGCCAGGTCGGGGTTTGTCACTAATGGGGCTTTGTGAGTGCCAGGGTACCAAAGCTGTGAATCCCCAAGAGAGGCATCAGTCTGAAGGGCCCAAGCCTCTAATTGGGGGAGCCCATGTACATAAATGACAGATTATGACCTATAAATGAGAATTTATGTGACCATTAGACGTGCCGGGTGATCCCGGCAGAGATGGAGAAGGTGCTCATTAGCTATGCATTCAGAATGCCTGGCTCTGCCTAATTAGCCTGATGATATGCAGGCTACAGACATGTTCTTGTTCCACCCTCAAACATTTCAGGCTTGTTATATTGGTGCACTTTCAGGCGCCATTAGAAGGTGATCTGAATTCTTTGCGTTTTAACTGCGTATATATGTGAGTAAAGAGTAAAAACAAAGCATCAAACGCAGCGTGAAATCCATGTGAGGTGAGGAAAACGCTGCCAGTTATTGTTGTGTGATAGCAATCCACCTTCAACAGCTTCAACAGCAGACAAGCCTCCCTTGTCACCCTGAAAGTGGATGATGGGAATATTTACCCAATATTAAAAAAGCTTTGATTTGATATATCCGCAGGGAAGGGATATGTCTGGAAAAACGTCAAAATCAATGCGCTTGTCCGAGGTTCTTCAGTTGAACGGTAATATCTTGAGATTGATCGGTGTGATTAGGGATTTGACGGCAAACTCAAATATTTGCGCATGAAGTGGCAGTATTAGTGCTGTAATATTGAGTAGTGGTGGTGGTGGTGGGAAGCGGCTGTCATGGGAGCAGGAGACAAGGACAGCCTGGAGAGAGCGGGTGATAAAGACTGAGCGATGGGAGAGACTGTGATTGTTCAGTGCCTATTTTCAAACCAAATAATTAATGGTTATTGGAGTCCATATATTGGTAATTATATACTGAAGTGCCTACAAGCTTATAACATTTCATCATAAATAATTCATGACATGTGACTACATAAATTGTTTGTTTGTTTTAATGAATTACTGCTTTGGCAATATTGTTTTGATCAGCAGTCATGCCAATAAAGTTAATGAAATGAGCACAATTGGATTGAGAGATGTAGCGTGTGCTCACTGAGTCGTGCTAAGGCAGGCCAACATGGGGAGATTCAGAAACAGTGTGACTGTGTGTGTTGTTTGTGTGTGTGTCAGAGGAGAGAGTGTTTGATAAACCCCCTTGTCTTTGCTTCCCACCTGCACCCCTTCATCTCTATTGGTTCTGCCTGTTTTGATCAGCCCACTGAAGGGTTGTGGGCTCTCTAAACAAAGCATCACACACTTTACACAATTAAGTGGTGGTGACAGACAAAAGGTGCAGCAAACAGGGTTTTGAAAAACTGTGTTTCGGAGAAAAAAAAGCTTCTTTAACTCTCCCTTTGTGCTCCGACCTTGTTTCCTTTGCGACGTGCCACACAAAGCGATCAAAAGCGTGACAATATGTTTTTCCCTGTGGGCAAAATTACACTGTATGAAAACATTAAACCAAAGTCTGATGAGTGGATCGTGTAAATCACAACTACAGGCATGGAAATAAACTTTTACATGCGGCTCTAAGGAGGAATGCATCCAATTTACTAGGCGAACAACTTGGACACTAACATACTAGTCGAATAAGAGTGATAGGAATATCAGTGTAAGGGCAACAAGGGAGAGAATAGGCTAAAGGATGGACACATTAGGAGGAAGTGATGTGTACAACAGGAGGAATTTAATTTCAATACGGGCCAGAGAAGTGGTTTAATGCCAGGTGTTAATGTAATCTAGCAAATCATATCTAGACAGGAGCAGTGCAACAGTTATAATACCAGGTGCACAGGGAGCCTTTCTTCATCTCCACTGCTCCGTCTTTGTCTCTGCCTCCTCGTGTTTCTCTCTTTCTTCAACTAACAATGCCTGAGTGGAATTTCTCTTTTAGGAGGCTGCTTGAGTTCCCATCGGGCATGAGGGCGGCGGGGTGGAGATGGAAGCGGTGACCGTGCGAGACGGCGACATCGGGCTGGGCGAGCCTATTAGCGCACTTCACAGCTGGTCCTCTTTCCCTCTCTCTCTCTCTCTCTTGTTTCTCCCTCTCACACACACACACACACACACATACACACACAATGGTCTTCAAGAGACCCATTGAAGGCTGCTAGTTTGAAGGAGAAGAGGGAAAAGAAAGATGGCGCTGGTCGTCCTCTGAGCTCCCATTAAAAGCGTCTTAAAAGCTGCCAGAGAGGCTGGATATGGGGTGAGAGACGGCATCCATCAATTAGAGGAAAATGAGATGGAGGAAGAGGGGTGGAGAAAGAGGCAGTGTGTGTGTGTGTGTGTGTGTGTGTGTGTGTGTGTATGTACTGGGAAAAACAGCAAAGTGAACCCAAGCAGTGTAACTCCAAAACGGCCAATCCAAATTAAATGGGGGGAGGCAAAAAATAATAAGATCCGTTGTTACTGTGGCACTGACCGGCTGCGAGGAGGTCTCATTTCCAACAAAGGGGTTACAGGAAGTTATAGGAATACTTTGGTTTGGTTCATTACACCTGACAACCCAGAACTCTAACTAAGAAAGAGTATAACTAACAAAGAGTGAGAGATAAAGAGCTGCACAAATCAGAACAATAAAAACAGAGATTATAACACAGACCAAGGTGAAACAAAGACAAAGATGCTTTTATCAAGTTGCATTAAGCTCCTACTTCTCTGTTTTATTCTAGTCTCCAAGGTGCCGCTCTTTTGACTGAAAAGTGCCACAGCTTTCACCCTGCTGGCAGGTACCTGAGGTGCCAATGACACTGAAATACTTTGAATATATTACAGTGGTGTTTTCTTCATTCTCTTCACTTGTGTTATCGTACCTTTCACTCTTTTTGCATATAATTACTGCGCAGCAATGACACAGGGGAGACTGTCTCCTATTATTTTATTAGAGGAGCTCGAGGTTGTAAAACAAGATGTTTAACTTGCTTGTGAGGTAGTTACATCTAAAGTAATTTGGTCTCATAAAAATTAGACTTTTTTGCTTTTAATCTACAAGAGAATGTGAAGATGGAGCCCCATTGGTTTAAATCATTTTCTTAATTGTCCTGCAATAGCTGCTGTTAGTCAGTCAGTTCTTTGGTCAATCAACAAGAGTTTCCTCACCCGCTGGCTGCCACAGTTCTTGCCCTTGGAGGCTGAAAGCTGGTGTGTTTGCAGGTGCATGTGTGCATGTGTGACAGTGAGGGTGGCCTAACGCAAAAGGCACATACCTTCCAAATGAATTCACAGACTTCACCAAGATTTTTTGTTAAGATTGGTCAAGAACCAAAGGACAGCTGATTACTGTTCATGCCAGTTGATAAAAGACAAACGTGTAGATGCAAGCACGTACATGGTTGCAGCTATTGTAATTTTACGCTTGTTTACTTAAAATAGTAATGTTCGATAAGTGTATCTGAACGTTAAAGGGTCTTTTAAAGCAGGTGCCTCTGTTAAGAAATTGCACAGTTTCAAAAAATACCACCAAGACGAATAATAATGTAAATTTCCTATCGGATTGCGTTTAACTGTGTTGCACAAAGTGCTACGCAGCAGAACACTGATTGATTTATTGATTAACTGATTGATTGGATACATTTAACCATGTACCCATTGACGTCTGCTTTCTTGTTTGCATATGTATGTCAATTATTAACACAGCTTTCTTTTGTAAAACATGTCTTTTTTTCTAAAGGACACTGCTTTTAAATAGCGCTGTATTTATTTTGTCATGTCACAACAAATTAAATATAGAAATACAATTATGATTTAGTGATTTATGACGTTAATAGAAAACATTAGCTATAGTGATGATTTAAAATAAATCAGTTGCTGTAAGTTCGTGACAAGGCTTTGTGTAGTGACTGATGAAATCCAGCTGATACATAAATTTGACCACCAGACTTGCACGGCTGGAAATACATTCATCAATCACCATGAGTGACTTGAGTTTCTCATGTAAAGGGAGGTTTTGTTTGGGCAGTGTTGTTGATGACACTTGTCTGATATTACAGGATTTTGATGCCTCTACGCTCCTCAAGCTGTGTCAAAGTGCTATACAGCTGCTAATGTGGCCATTGACTGCTGGCCAACAGCAGAATCTCTAACAGCTTGTGTGAGGTCCACTTAGCGCACAAACTGATGCTGGAAAACAGCCTGTTATGCTAAATAGATAGTTGATGAGAAATTCCCAATGAATGTGTCCTCTGGTAAAAAAAAAAATCTAGAACATTAAAACCTGCTGGATGTCTGGCTTGTTATTCAGAGATGTCACTTAGATGTCTAACTTATGGAAGTTTAGCAACAAGAATCATTATTAGTTGAATACTGAGGTGTTAGTGTGAATTATCAACAAATAAGACTAAGATGATTGGCTTCTACACTGCGTCTAATGTCTCGAACCAACATGTCGGACTTGAAATCTTTAAAACAGGAAGAGGCCACAGCTTTACCAAAGTAAAGGAAGCTGGATGTCAGACTGAGAGAGTAGAGGAAGAATCGATTCCAGTATATTAATCTTCTTGAGCCCCTTTATGATGATCCAACAAGCTGTCAGAGTTAAGCATGGAGCCCATACTGTAACTAACTGCAGTCCCTGAAGAAATATGATCATATTTTTGGAAAAATGAAAGCGTGATTCCAGAGAGAAGCAGACAGAAGGGTCTACAGTCTGTGTTTGAAGGATATATCCAGGATGTCAAACTGACTCAGCAGCAACAACAGGTTAAAAAGACAAAGATAGTTAGAAGCTAAAGCCGAACTATAGGCTACAGATCACAGTGTAAAAGTGAACCACCACATCACTGCTGATCATCACACAAGACAATGAATATAAAGGGAAACTTTGCTGATATTAAACCAGCTGTGTGTCAGGTAGGGATCTCCAGGGGACGTTCATCTGCACACTCTGCCATGACACACAGCTGGTTCAATACCAGCAAAGTCTCCCTGCTTCCCTTCACTGGTTCCTGTACAGCAGGGTCGGTCTTTGTTTCACTATTATAATCATTACAAAGCAAAAGCAGCATGTGTATACATTCAGTAGGCTATATCTTCAGTAGCTAGCTAGCTAACCCTACACTTTTCAGGATTTGATTTTGGTTTTGGAACAGGGAAGAAACGTATATCTTTTTCCAACCTCTCCAGGTAACGAGTATCATTAATACACGACGTGCCCCAGGCACAACATTTAGCTCCAAATCCACAAAACCAGCCTGAAAATGAAGGAAATCTGAAACGATGCTACGTTATGAGTGGCCAGGGGCGAGACTTAGCAATGAGTGAATTATTATTTGTTTGGGTATCAGGTTCCTGTGCATGTGTGTGTTTGTGTGTGTGTGTGTGTGTGGCACTTAGCATATGTACATACAGTATGTACAGCGAACATCTGTATGCATACACATGCCTGAGTATTTGCTAAACAAACATGATGCATGCATGAATGTAATTATGCAGAGACTATATATGAATATCATACACATATGTATGAATATAAATGCATGTATGTGCACACGTGTCAACCTATGTGAGGTCTAAGTCTCCTGTCGCCCGCCCTTCCTCTCTCTCCCTCTACACCGAGCCTCCCTCGCTCGGCCGATGCAGCCACTCCTCTCGTCACCCTACTGGGATCTCTGTCTTCATGGAATCCTATTAGACAAGGCCTGCTTCCATCTGGATCTCGCACTGACAGCCCATTCATCAACACCGCTGTCTCACGCCAAGCACACACACAAGTGCACGCAGGGCCCTTCATTGTGGAGCGGGACGAACAAACATCCCATAATAATAAAGCAGACACCCACGGGGAGGAAGGGATGAAATGGCATCTCCAGGAGAGGATGGAGAAGGAGGAGGAGGTTTGTGTGTGTGGTCTGTGTCACCTGCCCTCTTTATGTTTATGACCTACTGGCTCATGGTTTGAACATGATGATGAAAGAAGCCTCTGAGAGTAACGAGCATGAAATAACTTACCTGGTGGATCACAGGCGCGCACACACACATGGCAGGCAGGAGCAACAAGGCACCGGGAGGAAAGGCAAAGAGAGAAAGGCAGGTTAATATCAACGACACACAACTTGTGTGAGGTTTGAGTGTGTCGGGCAAACACAATACAGCTGAATAAAAAATCAAGGTGATGTGAGGAAGCGGTAAATAAAAAGGGGGATGAACTCAAACAATCCAATCACACTATCACACATCATATGTATTTACCCTGTTCTGAGATGAGTTAAGTCGCTGCAATGCAACTGAGTTTTATACTTTATGAGTGTTGTGTTATTACAGTTTGTGTCAGCCCAGAAAGTTTTAATGAGTTTACCCCCTGATATATCCCAGGATGCACCGGTGTATGGACCAAGCCTAGACATACTACATCAGAAATCAATTTTCAATCTTGACTGACTCTTAATCTTCAATATCTCATACAAGAGAGAGCAGAAAGAGCACATACAGTAGTATTTATCACACACACACACACACACACACACACACACATACACAAATCATCAGCAATACTATTGGCAGCAAAGCCGTGAAAGGCTGATGGAGTGGTTGTCTTGGAAACAGAGACTGGCACGGGTTATTATGAAGGAAGAAATGAAGGGTGAGGGGGGACTAGGGCCACAATGCAAAGATCTGCACCAACACAGAGGGGTGTGTGTGTGTGTGTGTGTGTGTGTGTGGTATGTGTGGTTATGGGTGGTGATAATAGAGGTTCACCTGTAGATAAGGTCCCATTCTTTCACTACCTCCACTATCAATAATCGGCATAAGACAAATGAATCAATAATTCAAGCAGGTGCACAGAGCTACACCTGAGGTGATGCTATAAGGCATATATAATGCTATTTAATAACCAACTGGCTGAAAAACAGACTGAGAGAAAAAGAGGAAATTGAAATAAGGTGGGATTGTGACCAGCGCAGACAGAGTGACAGACTGACAGCTGTCCCTATCCCCCTCTGTTTCCACTTTCTCCGCATTTTACCCCAGCCATCTGCCTTTGGTGGGCTCCGTAGTCCTGTGGTAATTGTTGTTGACCTCCTTCTCTCCATCCTCCCTCCTTCTATCCCCTCTTTCCTCTAGCCAACCCCCCTATTACACAAGTATCCAGGCAACCCAGCATCCATGGCTTAATGGGAGAGGAGAGGAGAGGAGAGGAGAGGAGGAAAGTGCTCATGATAGGAGAGGAAGGAAGAGAGGACAGGAGAGGAATCAGGAAAGGATAGGAAGAAAATCACAAAAGGAAAGGAAAGGAAAGGAAAGGAAAGGAAAATCGGGAGGGGTATCAGGAAAGGAATCCCAAGAGGAGGAGAGGAGAGGAGAGGAGAGGAGAGGAGAGGAGAGGAGAGGAATGAAGAGAGGACAGGAGGGGAATCAAAAGGGAAGAGGAAAGGAATTAAGCGAGGACAGGAGAGGAATCAGGAAAGGATAGGAAGAAAATCACAAAAGGAAAGGAAAGGAAAGGGAAGGAAAGGAAATGAAATAAGGGGACTCAAAAGGGGAAAGGAATAAGGAGAGGGGTCAAGAAAGGAGAGGAAAGGAGAGGAGAGGAATGAAGAGAGGAAAGGAGGGGAATTAAAAGGGAAAAGGAAAGAAATGGGGAGCTGAATCAGGAAAGGAAAGGAAAGGAAAGGAAAGGAAAGCAATTAAGAGAGGAAAGAAGAGAAACCAGGAAAGGAGAGGAAATGAATCACAAAAGGAGAGGAGAGGAAAGGAAAGGAATCAGGAGAGGAAAGGAGAGGAATCAGGAAAGGATAGGAAGGGAAACACAAAAGGAAAGGAAAGGAAAGGAAAGGAAAGGAAAGGAAAGAATGGGAATCAAAAGGGGAAAGGAATAGGGAGAGGGATCAAGAAAGGAGAGGGAACAAAAATTGGGAGAGGAATCAGGAAAGAAGAGGAAAGGAGAGGAGAGGAATGAAGAGAGGAAAGGGGGGGGGGGGTCAAAAGGGAAAAGGAAAGAAATTGGGATCCAAATCAGGAAAGGAAAGGAAAGGAAAGGAAAGGAAAGGAAAGCAATTAAGAGAGGAAAGAAGAGAAACCAGGAAAGGAGAGGAAATGAATCACAAAAGGAGAGGAGAGGAAAGGAAAGGAATCAGGAGAGGAAAGGAGAGGAATCAGGAAAGGATAGGAAGGGAAACACAAAAGGAAAGGAAAGGAAAGGAAAGGAAAGGAAAGGAAAGAATGGGAATCAAAAGGGGAAAGGAATAGGGAGAGGGATCAAGAAAGGAGAGGGAACAAAAATTGGGAGAGGAATCAGGAAAGAAGAGGAAAGGAGAGGAGAGGAATGAAGAGAGGAAAGGGGGGGGGGGGGGGGGTCAAAAGGGAAAAGGAAAGAAATTGGGATCCAAATCAGGAAAGGAAAGGAAAGGAAAGGAAAGGAAAGGAAAGGAAAGCAATTAAGAGAGGAAAGAAGAGAAACCAGGAAAGGAGAGGAAATGAATCACAAAAGGAGAGGAGAGGAAAGGAAAGGAAAGGAAAGGAGAGAAGAGAAAACCGCATTGTGATGGAACGGAGAATACAGATGAGACTCCGAGTAAGAGGCACTGAGCGAGAGAAAAAGCAAAGAGAGGAAGATAGCAAGTGAGATATCTGTACACTACTGAGGACAGCGAAGGAAAAAGAGAGATAAGTATCAAATGAAGTCCTCAAGAAACAAAACGTATGTTCAGTGAACGGAGGGAAAGTAAAATGGGCCTGGCAGTAAAACCTGCAGTTTTCAACAATAAAATTACCGGCCTAGTCATCACATTGAAATAAAAGGAAAAGGAGAAACAACCTGAGTTTAATTCATGATACCTGGGAAAAAAGGTTTTGTGCAGCAGCTTCCTGCCTCTTCCTCAGTGTAACTTACTGTGCATTTCTGGAGATGTTGCACTGGCAGTAAATATGTTTTAAAAAACTAAAAAAAAAAGCATATGGCAAATTGGAAATTATGTTAATGTCAGTGTGTCTTGAGGCATTTGTGGGGCGTTCGCATGAGGGCAAGCTGCGCGATAGATAAGGTTCCAGAAAAGAGGGTTTTCCTCGGCTCTCCAAAGCCCTCAAGACACACAGAGAGATGGCAGAGGAGGAGGAGGAGAAGGAGGAGGAGGAGGAGGAGGAGGAGGGGAGAGCAGACATAAACACATTGTTGTTGTTGTGTGTTTACTTTCAACTGCCTTTTTTGTTCAGCCAAGAAAATAAAAGTTCCATTTATTCTTTTTCAGTCACAATGGTGAAAGTGAGGATCCCAGCGTGCCAAATAAAGTCCGCTGATGCTGTGCAGCCCTTTCTGGGATATAGACATAATCGTCATACAGAAAGTCAGACAATGAGAAAGTGGGCTAATAAAAAATACATTCAGCCTGCTGACAATTTGATTTGCAAAGAATTTTTCCGCATTTGACCCTTGCAAATCCTTTTGGCAGAGCTCTGCAAGCAAACACACACAGACACACACAGCACCGCCCTTATGACAACTGGATGATGACATTTGATAGGGATATGGTAGCCCATCTCTACTGTAATCCATGACATGTATAACCACTATGAAATGGGATTCTGCTGCATCATTCAGGGTAACTGGGTTTGGTGTTTATGATGGAGGAGCTGGGAACAGATGACCTGCTCCGCACCTGGATCTTTAGGGATGGCAGTTTGACTTTGTTTTTAGCGTTGTTTGACAAAATGACACAAAATCAAGTGCACGTCCGGATTCAATCTGCAATCACGCTGAGCAATCAGTGGAGAGGCGCGTTAAAGCCCTGTGGGGAGCAATCTGGGCCATTTTCAAGCAGCATCTCCCACAGCCACGTAAAGAAAAAAAAAAAGCTTTCCGCAGAGGAGCTGAGCTCATTTTGAACACATAATTGTCCTCCTCTTCCCCTACAGCCTCATTACAGTACTATCTGATTACAGGGTGGGAAACAAAGGAAGAGGATGAAAAATACCATCCACCATCTCTGTTTGTATCTCTGTCAACTTCCCCCCCCCCCCTCCCCTGCTTAACGTGGGTTTGACTTTAAGTAAGCCGGGAAAAGTACAACTCTATAAAAACACAGTTTGTGTTCATTCTAGGTGAAATTGCATGTCACATCCGTTTGGGTTTCACAACGTAAAAGCATAAATTCTCATCCCCGGTGTCAGAGCCGTCGTAGCTGGAGCAGAGAAGTGGTAGGAACCTCGCTGGGGCCTAAAGCGCCTGTGACTGAAGTCAGCCCATTTTCTGTGTATGACAGTAGCAGAATGAGACTGTTTCGGCTCAGTTACCGCGCCAACGTTCGGGTCCCCTGCTCCCAATGAGCAGATTTCATTGGCCTCTATTACTGGGTCAGGCTGCATGTGGCGGCGGCTGTGTGTGTTTGACTAGGCAATAAGCCCAGTGTCACTGTCACTTTCATCAGCACAAACTCTCGCTCCCTCTCTCACTCTGTCACTTGTCTTTTTCTTTGTCTCGCTTTCTCTCAAGGGCAGCCTTGGAAAAACCACTGAACCCTCCAGGAGAGAGGTGGAGAGGAAGAACCAGACTGTTCTGGTGAACAGTACAGGGTGCTAAACAAACTTGTAATGTATGGCGAGCTTTCTTGGGAAAACTTTTCTTATCTCTCCAAAAACCCAACATTTGTGTAATGCTTGATTATCGGTGGTATCAAATAAATACTAAGTGCTTTAACTGCTTTTTTATTAAGATGTTGAAGACAGCGTGCAAAGTATCACCTGCTAGAGGCAATTAATTTTACTATACCTTCCTATGACAGCAGCACGCCAAAGGTATGTTCACAAGTTATAAAATTTTATTGCAAACATTAAGATAAATAGCCATTTTAGAGGCAATAATTTCTGTTGCCAAACACTGACATGGAGGTTAGCTCATGTAGAACACAACGTTTTATGTATTTATCTTCATTTCTTCTTGGCTTCGGTCATGTGTGGACACACAAGTCCAAAACCAACCCTCCGATACAATATAATAACAGAATCAGCTTACAACAGCCTTAATTTTTAATGTGAGTGAGAGGAATGGAGGGCAGATATGAACATTTTATCTTTATTTATCTCAACCAATTTTGAGCTTTGAGTCCTAAAAGCTTTGAGTCCTAAATTTCAGAAGTCATACCAACTATACATCGAAGGGTCAGGCATGTACCGGCAACCCAGACTGGCACACTAATGAGCTGAGACAGCTTCCACCAGTCAAGCCGTCTGGTATTTAACCTTTTTTGGTATGTATGTCATATTGGCTGAATCGTAAAGTGGTGCTCAAGATGGCTTATACGCCGCTGACTCTGTCTGACTCATAAATAGTAGGAACTCCAGCCCACCTCTGTTCTAATCCACGCTACCATAACCTCTGTGCTAAAATAAACCCTGCTCCTCCATAAAGAAACATTGTGGAAGTCTCTTTAAGTAACCGAGTGGAATTTATTTCTTAAGATGTTGATCTCTGGCTCCATCTGAGCTGTGTGAGAGTGAAATAAAACAGGCTCGAGAGGAAGAACAGTGCGGCGTTGAGAAAGCAAGATTGAAAAGGAGAGTCTTGTGTGCATGTGCGCCCAAATGGCTGTGTGTATGTTAAGTGTGTGTGCATGCATGTTTATGAGCAGACAAGTGCAGTGCATCTAAAGTCTGTGCACATCAGGGATTTGACTTGAACGAGTGGAGCCGTGTTGAAGTACTGTGCACTCCCAGAGGACACACAGGCCTCAGTCAGGGGAGTAAATATAATACACACAGACACTTGTTTACACATGGCACCTATAACCAAGTCTAAACACTGTAAACAAAGTTGCTTATACATCCAGTGAAGTGAGAATGACTTCTGTGGAGATATTCTTAGGATAAACTTATCTTCCCCCCCTAAAGAGCTGCAGCGAATCATTACTGATGAACCAGCAAACACACCAACACAAATCTTACTCCTCTCACCTTGCAAGGAACCTACCTGAGTAATAAAATCTAACAGTTTTCAAATCGTCTCGCTGCCATTTGGAGTTCTCGATGTGCAAAACTGTCTGGCGCACCGTTAACGTTTAGCTTATGGTGTCACCAAAGTGCCCTCAGCAATAAGAATGCATCCAGGCAGACTGTCAGTCTAATAACCCCCAGTTATTGCTTCCCTGCTCTCTAAATATGACAAGCAATGCTGAGAAGCTCAACCTTTTCATTGTGCAAAATGTGCCACTTAAATAAACGAGCTGCAGTAATATTTCAAGTGCTTTTCTTATTCCCTTCCATCCCCTCTGATCATCAGTCCTTGTCCGGCTCCATTAGGGCTGCTTCATATCGGAGAATAACAATATCTCAGTCACTGTGCGGCTCACCGCGCCACCGTAGAGCTAATCAATCTACGGCTCATCTCTTCATAGGTGGACTGATCGGCTGGCATTATTCTCCAGTCAATTACTTCCAGTGAGAGAGGCAGAGGGAACAATGACAATGGACGCTGATGAATGCCACTCAGGGCTCAATTTAGCCAGCTGGGCCGGCGTCCCTAAGCTGGCAGTAAGACAATTGGGTCGTCTAATAGGTATTTATATGAGCTCCCCTCCAGCGACCGGCAATTTGTTATCGAGAGAGGTTACTGCTGGAATGAACTGTTTACCTATGATGTGGTAGTTTGCATAAGGACATAGAGGAAGGCCACAGTGTGTATGATGGATGAGTGTGCATGTGTGCATGCATGTGTGTCATCTGTATTCCTAATCATTTCAAAATTCTGTATTCATCCGCTGCCTTTAAGCAACATCAAGAGTCTATAGTGGCAATCAAATGACCATCAATAGCTATGGCTCGAATCTCAACTGCCTCATTTAAACCCTCAGTACGCACAAGTAGGTAGTAATAGTTAAACAGCTGGTGAAGGTATTTAACACATCATTATGCTCTGTGCGCGTGTGCGAGAGCGAGAGCGAGAGCGAGAGCGAGAGCGAAAAAGCAGGCAGAGATGGAAGTTGGCGCGACAAATGTGAGGGTTTAGGGAATGGCAGGCCGCAGACATGCTCCACTGTCATGCAGTATGATGAGAAAAACACTGCAGCACTTATACAAGGTGAAAAGAGGCATGAGCAAGGAGAGAAAGAGCGGGAGGGAGAAGGAGAGGATAAGATCAGGAGAAACAGACAGAGAAATTCTGGAAACAACAGCAAAGTGGACGATGGAAGATGAGGCCTGACTGAAGAGAAGCTTAAATTCAAATTCATTGTTTCATTGCAGTTTAGTTAGGGCTGGTTAACTGGTTCACTGGACTGGGATCTTGTTGGGTTCGTAAATAAACTAAGCCTCCGGACTCTGAGCTAAGGAAATACAGTAAAAGGGTTTTCTTGTTTAATATGGTTATAAAATTTTATGGTTCTTTTCTTAAGTTCTTGGGAAAGCTGCAAAGAGTTTTCATGCATTAGCTGCTTGTTCTTTGAACTGTGGTAGATTTAAAAAAGCGAAGGGCTCCACAACTGATTTGAATTATTTCAGCCAATGGAGTGCCTATTAAGGTAGTTTTTATTGCATTAAGAGCTTTTTGATTTTCTTTTTGCAGTCGTCCACAACCAGACCTCACAATTGTTGCTATTTCCATGACAGCATGATTAGCCAGTAGTTATGGGTGGAGGCATGACGTGGTGTGTCTGAATCCAGATCAGAGGGTTGCGTCTTCAATCATGTCAGGATCAAAGCTGTTCACAGTCAGGGCCAAGCTGTGTTGAAGAAGCTCGGCAACAGGAAGTGGAGTTTGTCCACACATTGGCTGCATTTGTACCAGGGATTGCGTTACTCGGTCATTACTGTTTTGTTTTGGGGGGTTTTACCAGTCTTGAAGTACCACATTTTTAAATCTCTCCAGTCGCAATGTCCAGCAAAGATAATTCCATCTGAGCAAGCAAGCATCGGACACACCATATCTCGTAATATTGGACACTCTCTGTCCACTCTGAATCCGTAAAACATGCACCTCTGTTATGTCAGCAAACCCGTACCTATCACAGGCTTCCTACATCTTCAAATTCAAGGACTTTGCAATGACTTTCCAGGCCCCAATGCCCTGAAATCCAAGTTTGTGACACAAGTCAAGGTTCATTTCTGACAACACTGAGAATCTTTATAAGTAAAACTAGCAACATCTATGGTAGCTCATAGACCAAAATTTAAATACTTCATATTTGTGTTGTGTGGTGGCAGACGATGTGGTCTCTAGCCTTCTCTAACACAGCACAGCAAAATGACATATTGTGTAAATTGAGTGACGGAGACGGAGAATTTCTGTTCCTCCACAAAATATAAAAATTTAAGCACTTTTGGTGACCAGTGTCTATTTATGTCCATTCTCAAAAACGTTCAAGGCCTTGATTCTTTCCCTCAAATTAACAAATATTTTGATATTTACTGTAAATGTCACACAATATAGCCAACAGCAAGCAAGTTTTTTATCTCCCTGGTGATCTCCTTCACATCAACTGTCACCTGATCTGGGTTTATTCATTCATTTATTCATTCATTTTCCATAATTGCTTATCCTGTTGGGGGTCGCAGGGGTGCAGGAGCCTATCCCAGCTGACACTGGGTGAGAAACAGGAAGCAGTGCTCTGTTTTTGTGTTGCTTCAATTTGTAATTTTTAAATAGCATTATAATGCCCGTGAGTCTAGAGATGGGACTTATTTTATTGCAAATATAACATATACGTGAAACTAGGGTGTTTTTAAATCTACATGCCTTTATGGTGTCATTCTTCATGTAGTCTGCCTACTAATGGTTTTTAAGCTTAGCAAACAGAGATAATACTTAGCCAGAATTTCTTCCACTTGGCCTGGACATTGAAATCTTTCAAGACGTGGACTGGCGCCATTTTTTTCTAACGGAAACCCTGATTCATACTAAAACACAAACCTAAAACAAAACCTCTACAAACAGCTGTACCAACTGGAACATGCAAAGGAAAGAAAACATTAAAACCCGCTGAGCATAAATAAGATGTTTCCACTTAAGAAATCTGAGCAGCTCTACTTTTCAGAGTTTAAATCCATACGTCCAATTTGCGCCCATCACTTGAGTAAAATAATACAACACCATCATGCCACGCTAAAATAATTTCCTATGAAAGAACAGATGTGCATTTTTTCTCCAACAGTCTCCTCTGTTTTTGTCTGTAACACAAGGCTCTTTTGTGTCTTAACACACTAATCATTCCCACAGTCAAACTTACCTGGCACTAAGGTGTCTACTGTCCTGTAATCCTAATAACAGATGGTCACAACTGTCCAGAGCAGCCCAACTCCATCACACAAATTACCGCTTTAGGCAAATATTCTGGTCGGGTTATTCAGTTACAACACCCAACCTCTAAAATCCTTTTAGTATGCATGTGGCTTCCGCTGCACATTTCTAAGGAGGCTTTGAGAGGCAGGTTTCACAGCCCTAAGCTGGGTTCATATTCCTGCATAACTGTAATTGGGCCTGACGAGATGTACAAGCCTTCAGACCTTCTTTTTTGCCCTCTGTCTCCAATTATAGTCTGCAGCTACTTGTATTTTTCATCACTTTCTTTTCCCATGAAGCACATCTTTCAAGGGTAACACATTTCGGGGCGCTAAACACACAGAGAACCAGGATTCATGGCAGTGTGAGAGCTGTCCTCTTTGTACTTCCTCCTTTGTCCCTTGTTATTCTTACATTTCCTCTCCCCGACTCCAGAACCCACCTCTCAGAGAAGCCCTTCCCTGGCCTGACCCTGAGGTGATCACATTCAGCATGTTAACCATTTGACCCCTGACCTGCTGAAACACTTCCTGTGGTCCACTACAAGGAAATTTATTTAAACATGTAAGAAAATACAAGGAAGTTAGCTGAGCAGACTGTTTTGTCCTCTTGTGTTTTGGGTTTCTGCACAGGACTCAGTGTGTGTGTGTGTGTGTGTGTGTGTGTGTGCGTGAGTATCTGGCAGTAAAAAACCATTACTGGAGTGTGGATAGAGCTCATTCACACACCTGGGCCCCATTCAGCGCTGCCCTGCCAAACACCCGTGACGTGCCCTGAACAGAGCGGCATCATGGGAAGTCTAAATTAAGCATACGGCTGTGACACGGTCAGGGCACGCTGTTGAACACTTGATGTGTTTGGAGGAGTGAGAGACAGAGGCAGACAGAATGCGCAGATGAGGTAAGCGTGCTCTGCAAACATAATATGACTAAATTAAAACGGGGGCTGAATGAATAAAAACATCCGAGCGCTGTAATTAAACTTACTTAAATAATTAAACTCCTGCAACACTGGCCTTTGATTGACTTGAGCATGAAACACTAACGCTGCTTTCGGCTATTAAAAGAGGCGCTCATGTTGGTCAGTGCACAGAGTGAGGCCATTATAAAACCATAACACAATGCAAGGAAAAGAAACTAATACCTACTCAAGTCCGCTGTGATACTGCACAGCCATGCCCAAATGTGTTATTCCAACACGCTACACTCTTGAAATTAATTCAATAAATCACCGAAAACTAATGAGAGAGTAAGGAAAGCATATTTCATGACACGTCCAAATAGTTCTTAGTCTGTGGAATAACAGCAGAGAGAGCAGGAAAGCCGTTCCCAGAACTGAGAACTCCCTGGATCTGGAATATGGGGCGTTGATATTTTCTTAAGTAGGCCTCGGGGATAGCTTTTGAAACCATGCTTGATGTAGGATTTTATTTGGCTTGGAATAAAAGCCCTCCCCGGGGTGCTCCTCCTCCTATGGGCTAGTTAACCCTGCCTAACATGCACACACACTTAAACACGCACACACACACACAAAACATTAAGTAGGTTATGATTAATTTTCTTTGTCATCATCTGCCCATAAAACAAAGTCAGCTGGAGCGAATGGGGGCTTTCCTCCACTCCTTTCAGACTGCACACTAAATCATTCATGGCTATTAAGCAGTGCATGTGTGTATTTAAAATGTAACACTCCAATGTGACTGCGCACACACGGACACACACAGTCTGCTCGCATAATGCCAGTCAAACTATGACCTGACATTTCCTCTGTATTGTTGCTTTTTAAATGGACCTGTAAATAACTAGGAGCACAATGAGGGACGTCGGCCGGATGGTTAATGAATTCAATTAGTCAACGTCGGGCCGATTAAGAGGTCTGAAAAGAAGCATTGTCACATCGTAGATAGGAGCGAGTGTATGTGTGTGTGTGTGTGTGTGTGTGTGTGTGTGTGTGTGTGTGTGTGTGTGTGTGTGAGTGTGTGTGTGAGTGTGTGTTTATGAGAGCCAGAATCAATGGTTCTATCAGTCAGCCAGACCAGGCCTTGCACTCTGGGCCTCTCGCTCCATTCATCACCAAGGACCAACAGACGGCCAACCAGGGAATATATGTGCGAGTAGGTGTGTATTTCTCTTTGGTACAGTGCATGTGTGTGTGTATGCAGGAGGCCGTGTGTGTTTGCATACCAGCGGCTCATTATAACTCTTTGTACCAACACACTGCGCATCTCAAAGGCAGTAACATCGCCTCTTATCTCAACAGCAGGCTGAACGCTTTGAAACTGTCAAAGGCCGCATAGATGCTTTCTCAATTAAGAGTAACCTTTGTGCTGAAGGATTCACATCCCACAAAAGCTTCTTGTCTGCTTTTACACTATGTACAACAATAGCAATTGGAGGCGCGGTACTTGTAACTGTCAGATGCTGAGTTCAAACAGTGTAGTTGTTTTTTTTTTCACAGCGGGCCCAATGGGGAATCGACCTTTTCACTGAGACGTCTGCGTAAACAAAAAAAAAACAAAAAGCAAACAAAACAAAATGCCAAGCAAAACTCGGAGTATTCACACAGCGACTGCCTGACGAGACGGTGCCAAAAGACTGCAAACAATAGAGCTCCTCAGCAGCCCGCTATAGCTGACGGTGCCTCTTCACGAGGGGACGCTAAAAACTAAATGTGTTTGGGGGAATGGTGCTAACCATGCAGGGTGAATTATTTCCAGCAAGGAGTTTATTTCCTTCGCAGATGCAACTTGAAATAACTTTTACACATGTGTTGGGAGACAGCGAGAGCTTTACAAGCTGAGCTCAGATATTAATACAGAGCATGAAAACATAAGTGTGACTTGTAAGAATTAAAGAGACTCCTCTAACACCTTGCTGGAGTGAGAGAGGTGGCGGTCTTTGTTATAGATTCAGAGCTAACAAGGTTTTGGTTACGGGGAGGATAACTCATTTGGAAGTGAAGCTGTCACGAGTGTTTGTACCTGTGCAATATGTTTATCACGTGTGAAAAACTGAAACACATGACATTTGTCAGTGTTTATTCCTATTAAGACGACATACAGTTACTCTAAGGTTCTCAATCATCCAGGTCATGGTAATCATAAATGCGTATCGTAGGCAACTGGACTTGCTTGAGTGTCTTGAAGACATTTTCACCTCTCATTTAACACTGTGCATAATGTTCACTAGGATGCAATATTTATTGACATGTTTGCACTTAGCTTTTAAATTATTCATTAGTCACCAGTATTCTGATGTTACACCTCTATATATAGTGATATTTATTTCACTGGTCATTCATTCAGCTATGCACTTTAAATACCAGATGCCTGTTAGTCCAGGGCTCTGCTGGAACTGTCCTCTCTTATATTCTACATTCTACATGTGTGCTTTTATTTATATGTATATGTACGTATATGTATATATGTACACATTATTTTTATCTTTATATTTTTATACTTGTACATGTCTGATGGCACCTTGGGTTTGTGAGAAAGCACAATTTTGTTCCCATGTACTCCGTATGTGGAAATGTCAGTGAAGTTGAACTTGACTTGAACTTGACCTGAACTTGACTTGACTAAGAGGCTTCTTCATTTCTAATGCACCAGTCCGTTAGCACTGAAGAGGCCTCTTGAATGAGAGGTGAAACGTCTTCACGAAACTCAAGCAAGTCCAGTTGCCTGCGATAAAGCACTTAATGGACTCAGGATGGCCTTAATTTAACCTTGCACATTATTAGTATTATTTTTATTTTTGTGCACCTGTATGCCATTACCCTAGTAGTCAGATTTTTTTCAATGGCGACAACAAACAGTTTTCTTCATTATCAATTAATCTGCAGATTTTTTTCACAAGTAAATGATTAATCGTTCAATCTATGATTATAAACGTATGTTACAACCCAGCGCTAAGGCTGCAGCAATGATGGTGGACGAGACGAGTTTACAAAGAGTTAAAAGCTTATTTATTTACAAAGTAACTGAATAAACGTGAGAGTCAGTTATCAGTCATATCTGCGTGTGTGGGTGTGTGGAAACGTCTGCAGAGAAAGCAAGCAAACAGCAGCTGCACCACGAGGGAAGAGAAAAGTCTGCTGGAAGGTGGTGGGCATTTATACCACGAAGTACACTTCAAAAGGTAAACGACAACCTCTCCTGCCTTGACCCACATCCTAAAACAGAAAGAGCCAGAAAAACAGGTACACCTAGTGGAGCAGGGGCGTCGTCACAAGTATTATATTGCAACTTATCTTCAACCTATAGTGGCAAAATATTAACATCTGAGACGTCAAAATAAGTTTATCTGTTCAATTAAATAATCAATTATTCGATTAATTTTCTGTTGATCAACTTCCACTCTCAATTTGGGGCCTTGAGATCTGCATTTGTGCAGTTGCCATCGTAGTTTTTGTGTCCGAAATGACCATTTTTGGACAAGAGGGTGGAACTGTGTAGGAGCGATGGGTGACCCCCTTAATCATACATAATTTTAAGCCTTTATGACATTTAAACAACTTAGTTATATAAAAATTCACCCCCTGTACAGTTGTCAAGAACGGGGAAATTAGATAAGAGACCAAAACTTTATTTTGTACCAGCCTGTAAATATATTTATGCTGTAAATTCGGGCATTCTAAAATGGGATCTATGGGGATTGACCTGCTTTTGGAGTCAGCCTCAAGTGGCCATTTGAGGAACTGCAGTTTTTGACATTTCTGTCTTGGCTTAATTAATTTATTTATTTTGGGTAAAATAAGAATATTTGCTTGGAGTTCTACAGGCCTTAATAATGGCGCTCAAAACAATACTAATACAAGGTTAATAGATGAGAGAAGAATTCTACAACGTCAAACCTCCGGTTACTAGGGATGGGTCACAATTTTTGAATTTCGAATAGTCGTTTTATTTTCGAAAAATCGATTTTTTAATGCGACAATTACTATTCGCCGTCTTATTTACCCCCCTTTATTTGACATGCAATTCAGCTCCTAACCACACGAGGGCATTATAGGATTGCTGCAGCGGTGTGAGATGGGCTACCAGCTAGTTTGATGCTCTTCTACAAACAGGAGAATCATGCAGAGACTACTACTCCGCGAGGAATGTCCGCAGTTATTCAGGCTTTCATAGTCGAGCGCACTTCCGCATTGTAGTTTCCTGTAAAAATGTCCGTGAAAAATCCCTGCGATGTGAAAAATACATGCCGAGCAGTCACCGGTGCGCGAAGCAGGGTCCACGTGGTCGTAAAATCTGAGCTTCGCGCGCACAGTGTTGTAGTGTTTTTGCTTGTGCTGCCCATCCCTACTGGTTACAAATTTAGATGTGATGAAGAGTTTTCACAATGGCTGTTACTGTAGTCTTCTCCAGCTTGGGAGCACTAAGAGGTTAGAGGAAGCCTGTCAATTGTGACTTGAGAGCCTTCATACAAGGTTTCCTGAGAGGATGTTTTTGCTTTCATCTGCTGTCCATCTGCTCCTTTGACAGACGCTGCAGTTTGCACCGAGCCAGGAAGCTATCGTCGGAGATGCTCCTATTGATGGGTCAGCTCGAATAGAAGAGATGAATCAATTCTCTGTGAGTGGACACGTAAAGCAGACAGGAAGTGTGCACTTGGTCCAGCCTGAGGGCCCCACTGATGCTACACTATGTTTATCTCTATGATAGGCTTCTCCTTTCACCCCCACCTTACACACACACACACACGCTCACCGAGGCCCTGGCCCAATCCCTGATTGCATCTGGCTTGTCATCGTCAGTGGCTACCTCGGCTCCTCCAGGGGCCCCCGCTGCTCTGATGGAGCAAAACAGCCTGGCCTCCCTCCATATACCCCGTCCCCCATGCCTCACTATTCGCCCCTTCTCAGGACAAATTTAATTTGGAGGTGCCGGGGACTGATAAAACCAGGAGACAGCATAAGGGGCGGAGGGGGAGGGAGGTAATTTGATACCTCCTCATGCACCCTTTCACCTCCTACACACACACTTACATACTTCCTCCTCTCCTTTTCCTCCACCCTGCACCCCCACTCCCTCTACTCCCTGCATCCCCAGACAAAGACATCCCCTTTTTTTCATTGCTGCCATTTTTTCTGTTATCAGACGGATGACAGGAGGAAAACGGAAGAGAAGAAGATGAGCAACACCATGCTTGTGATCTCAGATACATTACCTGTGGATCTCTGTATCTATGCTGAATGATAGCTCGCCACATACCCCATACAGCCATCCTCTCTCACGTTTAAATATTCACTTGTGTACGTCCAAAAATTTTAGATATCTTTCCTCTAAAAGTTAATAAAAAGACTAACATAAGGAAGCACACATTTTGACCATTCATGTGCACCATTTCAGAGGCAAAAATCACATCATATATCATTTAGTTTTTTTCTTTAGAAGGTCTGTAGTGCTAAAACAATGAATCACTTCATCTATCACTAAACTAGCGTAAAACTATGTATGATCTTTAAATATTTGAAGTCATTATCAAGTGAAAGTGCTGCACATTTGCTGGTTTTCGCTTCTCAAGAATAACAATTTGCTGCTTTTCTCTGTTTTATGTCATTAGCCCCTTGTATGCTGCCTCTTCAAGGTGGGATTTCACTCCGTTATGCCTCTGTATAAAAGGTACAATCGTGGAATGGGTGGACAGAGTTGTCTCGCCTTTAACAGCCAAGGTAGTAAAAGTGCCAAAACGATGTCTGCGTAAAAGGAACAGCTGGCAGAACAGGACCATGGACAGCACCAGTGTGACATTTGGACGACATATTGTGTGTGCGGCCTACTGCATGAGATTTAAAAGCCGCTAATAGCAGTCAGCGGCTAACTCAAAGAGGAAGAACAGCGGTCGAAAATGTCTGCAAATTGGAAAAACAATGACGTCCAGGAGCTTCTTACCCTCCGAGTAGAGGACGAGATCAGCCGCCATGTGAATGATTGTTATTGCCATGCTATTGCTATTGTTCATAAAGCACTGCTGATGTGTAAGTTATACGTGACACTAGAGGCTGACGCTGTTGTGTCACACATCACACCTGTCACTCCTCTTTTGCTTTTGCGATGCCAGCATGCTGTCTGAAATCACACACTGGAGCGGCGTGATGTTGCTGTTTTTTGCTTCTGTTGCAAAGACAAGAAGGGACTTTGTATAACAACCTCTGACTAAAAAAGGCTATTGTAAATTGAATATGTTTGGGTTTTACACTGCTGGTTGGAGCAACCGAACAATCTTAAGACATCACATGGGCTCTTTCAACTCACAATGGACATTTTTTCTACCATGTAATTTGCTGAATAATAATCAAAAAAGATTTGACAGATTAATGAAGATAATTATTAGTTGATGCCCCAATTATAGTTAGACATTTTTAATGAACACAAGACGGAGGGATTATGTAGCACCTGGCCACACTTAACCTCTGAAAGCCATGTCTCAGAGCAGCATCGTGACCCACTAAATGGCTGCTTGTTCAGGCCTAAAACTTAAGTGAAATGGTAACTGAGCGTAAACGGCGGCCCCCTTGGCTGCGGGTGGGGACTACTATGATGCGTGAGCGCCCACAGATGTTGGCTACAGTCTATCTGAAAGGCCTTTATTGAATTAGCTGGAGACGAGAGCGAGCAGTCTGGAGCTGGAGATTTTCACAGGTCAGTGCTCCCCTGCAGCCCTGCAGCCAGAAGGCCTCTGAGCCACCTGCAGCTGGGAGACATGAGCTGAACCTCAACCTGAGACTGACTCTGTGTGTGTGTGTGAGAGAGAGAGAGGGAAAGGGCTGACCAACTAGTCGACAGATGGGTTGTTGTTTTTTTAAGAAAAAGAAAAAAAAAGCATACTAATCAGACACAACAGGATCTACACACTTCCTGCACACACACACACACAAAAACACACATGCAAAGACAGAAGGTCAGGCAGGTGAACATCTATATGTGTGTGTGTGTGCAGGTTTGATGTCAGCGGGAGCCTGATCATACTGCCTTCTTCATATGGACAGGTGAGAGCTGCAATTATCACCACGCTCTCATGCACACACACAAAGCTCAAGACTCTCAAGGCACACACAAGCACACACACTTAACCAAATCCCCAGTCACTTTATGAAACCATAGTGAAAAGTGGCCTTTCCCCCCCGAACATCAGTCAGATCATGTTACCATGCCAGCCGTCCTCGCCAAGCTGGTGAGCGGGCACTGACCCCCTCGGCCCCACACTCCCACTGCCCAGCTCATCTATTATTGAAGCTGACATAATTGCAGAGAGGGCATCATCCACCAATATCAACTCAACTCCCAATATAAAAGGCTGCTAAATAATTCAGGAACAAGATGCCCACCCCACGCCAGGAAGCAGGGGATTTCTCACACGGTGAGATCATGGTCCCTCAGACGCAGGAGGGCGTGTGTTTATACAATGTGTGTGTTGTGTCTTCATAACTGTGTGTCACGTGTCAACTGGAGTTGTGATAATATACGTAGTCAACCCAGTTCTTTAGGGAATGTGTCGCCAGGGGAAGTGACAGAGCTCTGACCTCCTGCACTACTACTACACCACCACTGTCTAAAACCACCTTCATTAATCAAGTGTGTGTGCGTGTGTGTGTGTGTGTGTGCATCTAAAAGAAAAAAAAAGAAAAAGACTGGGGGTGGAGATACTCATTTGTATTCAAGTAAACTTGAGGCATCAGCATATACTGTGATTACGGGTTAGGCAAATTACTAAGCATGATTGATTGTGTCTCATTGTTTGGATAATGTGTGATCTGTGACCGATTGATTATGTCTCACTGCACTGAATGGCTCATTTGAATATTAACGACCTACTACTTGTGTTGCTATGAAATGTCATCAAAATGTTCTTAATTTTAAGATGCAAATGATATGCAAGAGGTAGTTTTAGCCTCAGCAGTACAGCAGGAAATACAGTACAGTAGGAAATAACACCTAACAAAATTTATCTCAAGTCGTAACTTTACCACTTCTTCCAGTCATTTTACATTTGGATAAACATTTAGTCTGTTCTTGGAAGTCTAGGATGATTTTTTTCTGAGTTTTGGCCCTTCATCCACAGGTAAACTGCGTTTTAGGTCCTAAAAAGGAATTTTTTGTGAAGCTTCTTCCAGGGTAAAGATTTTCAGAGATGATGTTTCCGGTGTTTCTGAAGCCCCTTTTATACTGCCAGATTTTCTGCAAATGTTGGGCTGTTTTGCCGGCAAGCTGCGAGCGTTTAGACACACGCAGCCGGATTGGCGAGTTGATCCGAGGTGCCTAATTTTCCGTCTCGTAGGGTAGACATATTGGTGGAACCTTTTAGGTTTAAAAAGAACGAGGCGGTCCTCCGCCATGGGAGGGGCTGTTGATGACTTGTGGGAGGAGCTGTTGATGACGCCACACGTGCGACCCACTGGCGGTGGATAAACAGCAGGAATTAGCGAGCAGCTAGTAGCAAGAGGGAAACGCAAACCTGACAGACACTGTAAAGATGAGCAACTGGGGAGACAAAGAATTGCGCACCCTCCTTGCCCTCGCAAACGAAGAGGCCATTAACCGTGAAGTGACGGGAACGTTGAAGGACGGGCCAACTTATGATGATTTTGTTTTTATACTGCCAATGCTGAAAGAAGACTGACTGGGCTTTTGCACAATTCCTATTTAAAAAGGGCTTGAGATTCTGGCTTTAGATGAGCACCTTTATCTCCCTTGTGAGGCATCAAAAAGGAGGCGACATTTTGTGCAATGGCAGACATGGCCAAAATAGTGCTGGTTCTTACCTTGCCGGCAGGACTTTTTACATGTTTACACACAAATGTACAGTTATTCTTCCACTATATTGAGGAACAGTTTTCAAAATGCACCATGGAGGTCACTGCTCCAGGAAGCCCTACAACAATAGCTTTTTTTTCCAGCTGCTGATTGGCCATAATCATCATCATCTTCTTCTTTGTTTGGCTTTAGGGTTGTGGTTTTAACGCCACCTGTGGGTCTGGCATGCTCGACAGCACCTCTATTGTGTTTTTACATTTTCATTTGGCCAAAGATTTTTATTATAATTGTGCATGTGCATGGGATATTTTTAAGAATGACGGATGAAAAACTGTGTGGTCTTGGCATACATCTACTCATTGATGAAATCCCTGACAAAATGCTAAAAAGAGTGGACAAGCCATACTCATTTATCATGCAAGTTTTTCCCACCGTGACATAAAAGGTCACAAGCTTTTGCATGTTATAGTCTGACATTTAATGTAATGATTTATATTGTTATGACAGCATTGTTCTCATTTATTGTCCATGTACCTTCACGCAAAAATAAATGATATTTACTACTTCAACATTCAGTTTAAAAGGAGCACTTTAAAGTAGCACATTCTTTTCTCACATAGACAACTAGCTTTGGATATGCCAGATTTGCAGTTATCAAAAATTGCATGCTCTTTGTATGCAGTATTTGTGAGAGCAATGATAAACACAGACAGCACAACAATCTGTGTCTGTCCAGAGCCGTCTAAACACAAGAGTCAGGCATTTGACGGCTCCAGTCTGCACAGTTTCAGCATTGATGGAGATATCAGAGCTCATTTTCCACCCTTCAGAGGAAGCAATTCACTGCGATTCATTCCTGTGCTATATGAAAAACAACTTCCACGGCCACAACACAATCCATCACAACAGCTATCGAGCCTGCATTTGCTCTATTTTGTCGTTATCTCAGCGAGCTGAGTTGAGTATTTTAATATCATTGTGCACATTACATTAGAGTCTGTTTACTGTCGATCACTTGGCTTGACAGGAAGAGACGGATTGTTGCCTCACGTACTTACTTATCATATTCATTCGTTTCTGAGGTAAACTTTCTTAACCAGGGTGCCAGTCCGTTTCTAAACATTTGACACTGACTGAAACATCACATACGTTGCAAAATTGCTTTGGGCTATCAGATGCAGACAGAAATAAATAGGATGTAACTTTGAATGACACCTGTATTCTCTGGAGAAGCATATCCAAGCATACATTAAAAGGCAGGAAAACATGTTTGTACTGTAGCAGGATTGTCTCAAGGCCAAAAGGTCACAGGTTTGATCCCATTAACCATCACCAGGCCTCTGAAACCCATCAGTAGTCACGACCTTGTCAAAATGTCGCTGTAAATGCACCAACACCTTATGAAAACCCCTCCCTTTCTTACTTGTGCTTTAAGTGACAGTAACACTACAACAATATCACTAAAACTATCAAACACAGAGTGATGTGTAAAGTCGGCTGCATGACCAAACAGCCAAACTTTAGCGGGCTCCTACAGGGCCCATCAGGGGAAATCAGCCTCCCTTAGCTAATAAACAGTAATGACCTGCTTCCCGACACGTCTCGGAGCCTCCCTTCGTGTCGGCGTGGTGATGAGGACAAAACAGCGGAGCCAGCAGAAAGAAGCTGCGCCTGGGGTGGCCCGGTAATTACTGTTAATTGGTTTAACATGGGGATGGATGGAAAGAAGGATGAGGGAGAGAGAGAGGTGGAAGGAAAGGATGGAGTTCTCCCTCCAAGCTCCATCTATAGCTCGTTTGATGTGATAGGGAGCGTTATCACAGCTCTCTATCAGTAGCATGAGCTAATGTAGGAGAGTAGGGAGGAGAGGTTAGATATGCAGGGCGGCTTGTACATAAGCGGTCTGGTAAACAACAAGCAGCTCGCACGTGCACGAACATACATGTAGACAAAAACATACGAGCTTTGCAGACAATAAATGAATGCTGGATTCTGTGTACGAGTACAATGAAGAAAAGAACATGTGTGTATTCACTGAACACACACACACCACTGTAAAACACACACATTCAGATTCCACAGAGCCCGAGGGGAGCCGCTCACCCAGATAAGACAGGCAGTCTGCGAGCCATTTACAGCCATTTGATGCATAGTGAGAATCATATCAGTGTCTGTGTGGGCAGAGAGATGAGGTGTGGAGCATTCCCCATTCACCTCCACGCTAATACCTCGACCGTAACCTCATCAACAACCCCTGGACATCCACACAGCACCGTGCTGTAATCTTCCTGAGAGACGCGGAGAGAGACAAAGAACAACAGATTTTAGGGGAAGATGAAAGAGACACTTGTACCGAAGGCTCAGTGTGGGTGTGGAGATAAAAACAAAAGAGTAAATGAATAAATGTGGGGAGACTGTGACCCATAAGTTTCCCACAAAGCTTTCTTCTTACAGTACTTGTCCTGTATAATATTTTCACCATCAAGCTGAGGTTATCTGCATTGAAACTGAAAATAAAAGAACAATTTGGCCAATTATAGGTTGTTTCTCAGTCTGAACTGCAGCTGCTACTGTTCACAACTGTTTCCTTTTATAAGAAATTCTCTTCTTTCTGTTCATGTGTATGCAGTGAGTGTAGTGAGGACGGTGATGACATTGAAAAAGCTTTGACTCTGATGTGATTTTTGTGTTAGAACATCCTCACAGATAAACACCAGCAACAACAGGTGTGATCTACTGCAGATGAGCAACACCTTCCCACTTCATTCTTTCCCTCCTCTCTTTCCTACCGGCTGCACATTTCAGCTTGAGGCCAGTTTGAGTGAGAAAACTTAAAGATACCCTGTAAGGTTTGCCTGTAAACAAACACAGTTATGCTCAGTGCTTCTCACCAAAACAAATGGTGTGCATGTCTCCTAGACTTAAAAACTGTGTCGGGTGCATTTTATATAACCTGCATTGTTTACATGGGCTATTCCTCTCCTGTCCGGGAAAGTTAGCTGACTCTGTTTATGACCACATTTAACAACAGCATAACTACATCAAAACATTCGTTACCAAACTCTCACACAACTTGTGCAGTATAATCCAAGTCTCCTTTATCCAGTTGTATGGTCACAGCTTCTCAAACACATTACATTACCATGACGTGAATCCGAACTAACCTTTTAAAACACCAGAGTCACAAGCCCCTTTTACACTGCCAGATTTTCGGCGAATGTTGGGCCTTTTTGCCGGCAAGCTGTGAGAGTTTAGACACACGGAGCCGGATTGACAAGTTGATCCAAGGTGCCCAATGTTCCGCCTCGTAGGGTAGACATATTGGCGGAACCCTTTTAGTTTAAACAGACCGAGGCGGCCTTCCGCAACGGGAGGAGCTGTTGATGACGCCGCACATGCAAGCCACTGGCGGTGGTTAACAGGAAACAGCTGATAGCAGGAATGAGCAGCTAGTAGCAAGAGGGAAATGCAAACCTGACAGACATTGTAAAGATGGGCAACTGGGGGTACAAGGAATTGCGCAGCCTCCTTGTCCTTGCAAATGAAGAGGCCATTAACCATCAGATAACGGGGACGGTGAAGGACGGGCCAACTTACGAGAGAATTGCCGATGGACTGACTAGCCGCGGCTCCCCTCCCACGTCATTGGTTACATCACACATTGAGCTACACTGTTACTTGCTCACGCCCCCCATTGCCCCAAAAAAGGTGCATTCTGTATAAACAAAAGTAGGTAGGCGGCATTTTGCCGCACTCACCGATTTTGTTTTTATACTGCCAATGCTGAAAGAAGACTGATTGGACTTTCCTGCATATTTGCACAATTCCTGTCTAAACAGGGCTACAGAATAAGCCAGACACACAAATTCAAGGCAGCAGTAAATCACCAACTCCCATGTAAAATTACTGTTTTTGTCAATGGAGTCTGGCTTTGAAGAGAATATGTTTTACTTTCAGTTCCCTGTCTGAAAGTTGTGGTGAAGATGGTAAATCTGAATTATTATAGTGCCTTTCTAGTCATCCGACCACTCAAAGCACTTTTTCACTACGAGTCATATTCACCCATTCACACACACGTTCATACAGTGGTAGCTGAGGCTACCATACAAGGTGCCACCTGCTACTCAGTTTTAACACAGGAGAAATTTGGGGTTCAGTATCTCGCTCAAGGATACTTCTTCCAATGGTGGACGACCCGCTCTACCTCTGAGCCACAGCTGCCGAGATCAAGCAAGTCAAGTAGAGTCAAGTCACTGCTCAGATTAAGTCAAGTCATACTCACAAACTCATAAAGATAATATAATATAAACTGCACCCAGTGGTGGAACATAACTAAATACATTTACTCAGATAGTGTTAGTACAAATCAAAAAAGAAAAGTACAAAAGTTTTTTCTTCTCGTGCCACTGACTACTTCTACTCCACTACTATGATGCCGCTGTACATGTCGCCATTCCTCCGATAAGAGCTGTGGGCAGGAGAGAGCTGTGGCAGCGTGGCCTGCTGCAACATCTGTGACATTGTATTTTAGAAACAAAACATACCTTCTCAATATCTAGAAAAATACAAATATTGAGTCATCTGTCTGAAGTCAAAGTCAAGTTCATGGCATGAATACAAAGTCAAAGTCAAAGTCTTTCATCAGTGTTTGTCAAGCAAGTCTCAAGTCCAAACATTTGTGACTTGAGTCCCCCACCTCTGCTGATGGTCATTTTGGGGGTGAAGTATTCCTTTAATTTCTTAAAATGTCAATTAGGTGTGATAATGTCTCACAAATCTAAAAGAAAAAAGAAAAGAAGGCTAATATTTAGCAAGTTGCTAATATTCATGTACTGGTATCTACTGTACACTTCACAGATTTATCTGGGGATGGAAACAAAGAAATGCACTTCATAACATTCTCATTCACACTAGTGGCTGGTGTGGGCTCTTACACATGAGAGACAGCAGTTATGGTATTTGTGGTTGTGGTAACAGACAATTAACAGACAAATGCCCAAAGCCACTGTGCAATGAGACTGAGACAAACCCACGCTGTTATGTATTCATTCAACAAGTGCAGTTATGATGCACAGCAGAGGATGGTTTAAAGAATCCACAGTCTGAGAACAGAAAACGAATTCAGAGGAAAACTGAGCTGCCATCTCACAACAGCTAAAAGAGAGTTCTGACTTGTGTCCATCAGTGCACTCACACACCAGGGTCCTATTTCTGAGTATCACGGGTTGTAAGCACGGCCACCACTGACACCATAAAGACAGGTCTCCTCTACTTAGTTTTACGACTACTCCAATACACGCAATCAGCCGTAAAATTCACCCTCACACAAAAGAGCCCTCCAATAAGCTTCTTGTGGAGGGCAATAAAACCCAGCCGCCCCGGGCAGAAAACAACTGCTTCTCCTCAACTGGATTTATGTCCCAGCCTCTCTCTTTGGGTGACGGGAAAAAAGCAGCAATGTTTCTTTTTTGGGAGTCATCTAGAGAATTGAGGGCCATCGCGATGAGGAGCGGTGAAATCAGCAGCTGTAAAACATGATGGCAGGCTGATCTGTAAATAGGCCTGTCTGTCAACCGGACTATCGAAGGGGTGGCTATAAAACGGCGGCGAGTGCAGACTTTGCTGGGTGCTGTCACAGGGACAATGTATGCAAAGTACATAAAAATATACATTACGAATACACCTTACAATGCATCTCAACAAATATGATACAAACGCAGCTTGTTCCCACTGACTTCCGTTCAGCCGCACCTTTTACAGCACCTGATTTCCTTTCTGAAGCAGCATCAGGGCAAAAGACACAACACACAGAACTAACTACAGGCTATCTATAACTGTTAGAGTATGCACTGCGCACTGAGGCATGCCGTCATATACGACGGAGGCAAGAGGTTAACACATTGAGAGCCATTACATCACCAACATCATACCAAGCCTCATTGGGTTTAACAGTCTCAGGTAAGTCACGGAACATGTCCCCATTGCCAATATAGCTTAAGTGCAATGCCAGCTTTATGGTTTAACAGCTCTCACACTTGATATCAGAGTAAAGTAGATGTCTGTATAGTACAACCACAGATCATGGAGCTGTATTTCGTGTGAAGTTGGATTTATATGACTCCCCTTAATCAGGAAAGCTTCACAAAGTCTCACTCTCAAGTCAGAAGAGATGATCTTCAAATGTCCTACGTCTTGATGCCACTCAGTCTCAGTCTGACTGATGCTGAAGTGCAGCACAACTTAGTGTCAGGCGGGGTTACGTGACTGCACATAACCCTGACTGACACAGTGTTGCAGGTATAAATGTTAAATCCAGCTCTGTAGATTCTTTAAATCTGCCTGACACTTTCTATGAACACGTGTGTCTCTCCACTACGAAGAGTTTTTAGCTTCTCCTTCGACGCCTATTAACAGGTTTCTCCCAAGTCTTCCACCCAGCTTCCCTCTCCTCCCCGCCTATCTATTGACAATCCTCACTCTCCTCATCTCTAAACCTCACCAGCACAATGCAGGTCTTAGCTGGGATGAGAGACAGTGGTGATGGCTGCTTGAGTTCATCAACAGGGGTATAAGCCTGGAAGTTAACCAGCGCTGGGCCATTAGGCTTTCCATGCGTAAGCTCTCGGAGCTGTGCAGTATCGCCAATGAGCGATGCTTCAAAGATGTGTTGGGAGTCGAGAGGGAGAAGGCTTAGGGCTTTAAAGTACTGTAGTTGTGAAGAAGTTTTCTAAAGTACGCCGAGCTGAGATTTTCTCGCAGAGGGAGGGAGAGGCAGCCTTACAGTAGAAGGGATGAGTTGAAGGACTAATGTGTAAACCATCTGCGCGACTGATAAAAGTGATTTGTTCTCCCATCCGTGTCTTCCAAAAGTCTATGAAGAGGATTCACTCGTAAGAGAAGAGCAGTCCGCTGAGGCCCTTTTGATCAGTCAGGGGGAAACTGAATGAAACAAAAACTTTCGGAGTTTGAAAATATGACGGTGCAATTCTTCTAATAACCAGCCGCACACACACACACACACACACACACACACACACACACTTGTTCGACTATAGAAAACATATAAAATCCTGGCTGAAAAATTGGATTTACATGCACACTCACACAAACAGTTTAGGTAAGCCCTAGGAGTATGTACTCTGCCACCCTGCTATTAGATATTTTACAGTGTAGCAGGCTGAATCTCGCACTGTACAGCCCGTATGCCTCCATCGAGGCCTGCCTTAATGTAAAGCATAACAGCAGCACTGCCAATAGACAAAGGGAATCCATTTGGAGCCATTTCACGCATGATGTAAGGCAACTAGCTGAGGAAGAGGGAGGACAGTGGATAATAAATGGGGCATTCTCCCTCCCTGTCTGCCTCTGGAGGAACAGTCTTCCCACTCTTTCCACATCAAGGTGACGACAGGAGAGAGGGAGCAAAGCCCGGTTTCTTCTTCATGCCTGTTTTGCTGTTTGTGATGAAAGCATGCCCATAAGAACTTCAGCACTTTAGTAGCTCCCTGAGCCAATTTAGCTTTGCACATCCCCAACAAGTTTGTTCAAGTTTACAGCTTTACAGCTATGGCATTTTTAACTTTGCAAATGCAGTCGCATGCCTATCTGAGAGATGGCGCACAGGAGTTTTGAGTTACTCCTGCTGTGATGAGAAGTCCCTCAACTTGGCTACTGAAGGAATCCATGAACACCTTCAAAGCATGAAGATCTCACGATATGGACCGGTGCTGCTGAATAGCCCATGTCTTTAACGTGCATGCTTCAGCAGCAGGGTAACGTGATATTCCTGATATGTGGAGAAGCACAGGACATGGTTTTGATCCCTGCAATGAATGACTCACTTAAGTGTCCTTGTGTAAAAAAAACCCTCTTAGCTCACTTTTAGTATAACAGCATCAAAATACTTAAAACAGTGATAGAAAACACAGGATCTAAAGACGACCTTGGCCAAATGGATACAACCCATTACATAATCACAAGATTCCCATTTAATGTGGAGGGATTTTTTAAAGTTAATTCTGTGAGTGACTTGGCAATGTGCAGTACAAGGTTTCCTACTCACAGAGGAATTTGACCCTGTTCTCTACTCTGACGACAACAGCGCCAACAGTGTCACCACAGTGCCCCCTGCTGTAGCTGCATGGACATACAATCTGAGGGGAGCCATAAGTCATCGCTGCACCACAAGCTCCTATTTCAGCCGGTGGATCATTCTGACACCCTGGAGAGGTGATTATACTTCTTGTGATGTGTGCCATCACTGACATGCTCCTGCCATAGCTGAGTGAGTCAGTGTGGAATGAGGAGATGTTTGGTATAGATCAAGAATTCCCCAGTGTCACTTCAGTGTAATGTGCTTTTGTGGAGAGCGCTGGGGAGAGCGTGGCACAAACAAGTTGTCAGCTCTGACTCACATTTGTTAAGAAAGCAAGCGTTTGAAGTAAAATATGAAAGACTCTTAGCTAGTTACTTTGTGATGTCTATTCTCGTTGTGTTTGGGATATGACCTTGCTGTAACTGGACGCAGTTTATGTTGTCAGTCCCGCTGAAATACACAGTTTATCATTCAACTGACTAAACTGTATCTCATTTATTGCGTACAAATATCAAATATTTGCCGGTCACATTCTCAAACATGATTTGATTGGTTGTCCTTATACTACTTTGAGTGAACGACTCTTTTCTTAACAGTTTGTGTGACGAAATGAGGTATTGTAAAGCAAATCTGGCAACTCATGATGTGATATCGATAATGCTTGACTTTCTACGGGCTTAATGATTCACTGATAAAAAAAAAAAAATGAACCCACAGTCATAATCTTTTTAGTTTCAACCCTATTTTTCACCAATCTGCCTGTAGGATAAACATAAAGCACTGCAAAAGCTGCTTCTCTATATTAGAAACTGGGACATGTTGCTATACCAAGTGCCTTACATCAGCACAGTACATTACGTTACGCTGTGGTACTTTAAGAGACTCTGTAAATGATATTATAGCAGTCTGAAAGAAAGCCACAGAGACAATAATGAAGACATATAATATAAACTCCTCGACACAGTGATTCAATACAGAAATGCTCTGGCTTGACAACACAACATTCAAACCAAAACCTGTTGGGGAAAGCAAAGGTGGCATATTTCAATATTTCATTTCGACTTTCTCCTTTAACCAAGCCAGCCGTGAAATACAGGCGGCATAAACACAACACCCCCCTGCTGAGACCAGCCTCGTTCAAATGGCTGAGACATCACATGTGTTAAATAACAGAGGCACACTGCCACGCTCTGATATGGCGGGGTCAATGTGCGTGTAACAGTGTCGCAGTAGTTTTTTGTTGTGGTAGGTTTTATTTACCTTATCAGCACCCATCCATACCAGGAGGGACGACAACCTTACATTTCTCAAACCTTGAGGAAATCGGCCCAAACATCACAATAGATCACTGTGAATTCACTTGCACTGTGTTATATGCAGGCACCAGCATCCACCTGCCAAATGCTGGCAGAATATGCAAGTGGCTGGTAGATCTGTTCACTCACCAGCCCCCAAAACCCGCATGGTAATCTATTGAGTGGCTGGGAACATTTGAACACTCACTCGCCATTTTGCCAGTGGACAAAAAAGTTAATTTTGCACCCAACGCGCATCCACATCCACAAATAAATAAACCCAACCACACACTTAGACACACCCAAACCTACAGATATGGAGAGGCATGCATACACCGACAAAACATGCTCACACACCAGAAGAGACCATCTGTCAGTGTGTGTGTTGAGCGCCACAGGCAGCCTCACCTGCTCCTGTTAAAAGACTTTTTGATATTCATATCAGCTCCATACCCTCCAATCAAATACCTCTCACTTCCCTTTTTCTATCTCTCTCTCCCAGACATAATAACGACACGAAATAAAAGTGGAGTGTAGAAATCTAGCAGCGCAGGTGAGGTGTTTGATCTGCAAACCATGGAGGAGGGTGGAAAGTGGGACAAATTGCGGAGAAGTTGGAGAAAGTTTTGAAGCAATTACATGAGATAGAGACAGTTGAGTGTTACACACACACGCAAACACACTTGTGAAGGGATGCAAGTGGCGACAGAAAGTGCCCTCGGCCAAGTTACGGGAGGGCACTGGGCCAGGGTGGCCGTCCTGCCAAACTGTCCCCCAGGCAGCCGAGGACAATCCGGCATCATGACCGTCATCAGCATCGCAATTAGAAAGCAGGACTCAGCTGGTGGACTGGGAAGGACTGATGGCGACGGAGGGGTGAGAAAAAAAAGGGAAAAACGAAGCAGACAAGGAGTGGAATGTGCGTGTACCCACATATCGGCAGCAGCGTGAAAATGACTGTCTTAACAAGGAATTTATTTTGACATGCAATTAAAGGACTTGTTGCATTTCTAGCAGCAGATCAAGTAAACTCTTTTGCAAAAGAGCCTCCTGCAGATGTGTCAGAAACATCCTGAGCAACACATCTTACCACGCTGATTTGCACTGGGAACAAAAGAAATAATCTCGCTCATAAGGGAAGTATTTCAAGGATGTGCTGCTTTTGCGAATGAGTGTAGGTTACTGGTGGGGACATATAAAATACAAATGAGGGGCTGCCAAATTAAGAAGAGTAAAACCAAATCTAGATGGCCAGCCTTTACCCTCACTGCTTTGTCTCAGCCTTGTTTAACACAGATTAAGCTAGCTCATAATATTGTGCTCTTTGTGGAGAAAAATGGCCTCTGCTTTACGAGCCGCTCCTTATATGAAACACTGCGGCCAAGGTAAATGTTTTAATATTCGCTTTGCAATTTATTCTGCCTCCAAAGTAATGTTTGGCTGGAGTGTTTCTGTGTATTCCCTCCCTGCAGCAAAACTCATTTTCACAGCCACATGACAAAATATTAAAATGGGCTTCAGTGGAAATGTCACAGTGATTTCTTTGTCAGGCTAAAGCCGGGGCTGCTTCTCCTGACACAGTGTTGAGAGGAGCTGCAGCAAAAGGGGAAACTCCCGGTGCGGCCGCTCTGGTCTCAGGTGCCACACCTGTGCTAATAGGACTGCTAATTGGCGCGTGGCACTAAGAGAGCACACACACATGTATACACAAAGGCCAGACGCACCAGGAAGTATGCTTCATGCAGCGTCGGGTGTGTGTGTGTGTGTGGAACAAGTGTCTCAACATAAAGATATTTTTTTAATATCCTGGTTTTAAATATTAAAGTATTCATCATAAAACAGGCATGGAGACAGGTAGAGATAAAAAGAGAAAGGAGGTCTTTTGACTCGACAGAAGTGCAAAAGCTTGTTGGCTGTTTTCCCGTTTCTCTCTCAGTCTCTCCGTCCTCCTTATTCAACCCTTCTCTTCCTCGTAATAAGCGAGGAGGCAACATGTTGAATAAAATATCAGCATGTGTTGTTGACGGAGCAACCTGGTTTAGGATCTCAGTGTGTGTGTGTGAGTGTGTGTGTGTGTGTGTGTGTGTGTGTGTGTGTAAACACCAGCACGAACACAGACTAAACACAATCTGTCACCCCGCAGTATGTCATCATGTTATAAACATTGTCAGGATCAAAAACACACACACATAAAATGCTATGAACACCGCCCTCCCTCAGTCTGTACATCTCATCCATACTGTCTGTCCTACACCTCTGTCTTGCCAAACATCTCACACACACACATTCACACACACTTTCCACTGCCTTTCTATTTCACACAGAAATGTGCTGTTGCTAAAAACATGCCTCCCATGTGCACGCTCGCACAGAAGAAGAAGAAAGGAGCATGGTGCACCGAAATACATCAGGAAGAAAAAGGATTTCTTTTGGTTTGTGGTGATGGGGAGGTGTTTCACAGTTGTTGTTCAAAGAGCCGTGTTTGAATACAAGTAGGTGGCACATCTGTCGGGGTTTTTTTTCCTGTCATGAATTATTAACATCCTGTCATTGCTGGCAGCAACAGTCATCATTATTTCACATATGAATAGAAATAATGACAAAAATGTGTCTCGTATTTCTCAGTTGTGCCCACACGCTGTTTGTGGTTTTGAAACTCGGTCTTTATAACAAAGAGGAAAACAAATTGATCAGCGAAAGGTGTGCTGAGATTAGGTGATTATTAGCAACATATACGAGGTGATACATAATATAGAGTGTTTATTGTCATTAAGGAAATTCTCTGTTCCTTTATGTCCCAGCACAGAGAGCTCATATACGTAACAGCAGCAGTAAAGCTGGTAAGGATTCAAAGTGCTGCTCCATTATGGATTCTTGGCGATATTGATGCCTGAATCTGGTCTGCTGCTTCGGTCTAATCATTATACACAAAACAAAAGGCTGAATAAGAAACGGGTGCAGTGTTAAAGTTAAAATAACAGCAGTCATGCAATTATGTGAAAAAATAACTCTGATCATGTCTGCACATGGACTCGGTTAAATGTTAGTGGTTAAGAAAAGAAACCGCATCCAATTTTCATCTATTTGAGCTACAGAAAATTAATTTCCTTAATGTGGGGCTTGAACTCGCTCACTTCTACTTTGGCAGTGTTTCGTCCCACCTCACCACTTTAAGCATAATATAACTGTCACTTTCCACGTAGTTAACGGGCTGTAGAAGGAGAGGAGTTTTCTTTAATATGGCTTCTGGTAAATGAGGTAAATTAATGTTTATTTCTTTGTGTTGTGTTGCGAGTGTGTTGCTGTGATCAATAGAGTCAGTTTGGTGAGTCTGTGTGCAGTTCATTCACTGCCTGATGATCAATATGGGATTAGAGAGGAGAGCAAGGTCTGTCTCTTGCCTCCCCTCTCATCTCTTGGACTGTTTAAGGGCCCTTAAGGACGAGGCAGGGAGAGGAGAATAAACAGCAGAGTGAAGACTGCAAAAAGATGAGGATAGAATGAGCTTGTAGTCCTTTTGGGGTTTAGATGAAGGTTGTGAGGAACACTGCACTGATTCAGATTTTTAAGACATTGTGAGGAGAAAGTTTTAATGGGAAATATTAGGATAGTCATTAAAGGACACATTAAGCCTAGTTCACATTACACGATTTTCACAGCGATTTTGACGTCGCAGAAGATACAGAGAGCCACCTTGGGTGGGGCAGATAGTCTGCCACGACGAGTCCTCATGTGTGAACAAGCCTACGAGCATGTCGCCCCCTCGTCTGCGACTGGGACTGGATATCTGGCATGCTAGAAAACTGGAGGAGTCTGACTGACAATCAGCCAATGAGAGGCGGGATACGTCCCACGTCAGCATGCAGGAGGACGGAAGAAATGTGAGGAGGACAAGCCGCAGGGTTGCCACTTCCCAGGTCCGCTTATTAGCCGCGACTTTGGGCTTGTTTTTTTGCAAAGTTGCTTATAAATATTGGTCGTCGGGTTGTGTTTTTTTTTGGGGGGGGGGTTTTTTTGGGCTTGTTTCGAAAGTGGAGTTTCTTATTTGGGTTTGCTCTCTAAACGACGCCTCTCTGTATATATATCCGTCTAATAAGTTAATTAAACGCATGATGTTTCCATAGCCCTGGTTGCTTGTTTCTCTCCCAAGATCTGGCAACACTGACAAGCCGGCAAGCAACAACAACAATGGCGGCATTCACAGGATCACGGGGAGCGCGTTGTGTTTGGACCCAGGCCCTGGAGGCAGATCTGATCCAACACTGGGAAGAATATCCATGCCTTTACGATGTGTCGTCTCCAAGTTAAAAAACGTAGTTTGGTGACGTCATGTTATCTGGGGCTCTGTTGGCGAGGGCTCGGTGGAGAAATCTTGTGGTGTGCACACACAGGAATGACAGAAACACACGTCGCCAGGTATGAACACTCAAAAGATTACGATAGTGAAAATCATGTAATGTGAACTAGGCTTTAAAGAATACTATTCAGGATTGTAGGTTATGGCTCTTTACACGCTCGCCAGTGAAACTAAAAGCCAACCCTAGATTCACTCTGGTTTGGTGTTTCACCTAGCTATATTTGCTTTTTTTTTTGTTTTTTTGGCGCTATGTCTCTTAGGTGTGCTGTTTACTGGCACCTGGTCGCTACCTTTTTATAAAGCCCAGACCTCACCTGAGTGCTATGGGAGAACACACCCGTAAGAAAATACAGACAGAGGGCAAAGTGCAGAAACATACACCACAGCAAACTTTTAGTGGGTCATTAGTGATGACTGAGCTCGATAGCATCTGTATGGGTCTATATATTGTTGTTGGGTTTTGTTTTTAGGAAAATCCTGCATAGTATAGCTTTAAAAACACACGTACAGACAGAAAGATGTAAAACCAGATAACCAGACACATACATGTTTATACGAAAGCATATTCTCAGGTTTTCATTGACAGCATCTGTAAAGCTGCATTCCTTCCCTAAACCCATAAACATCAAAATATATTTTCCTGCATTTGTGTCCCCATGGCAATGTCAGGTAAACTGCGCTGGCTTTAGTCCTGAGGTATGTAACATCATGTCAGTGAGCCTGCAGTTTATGGCTGCTTTCAAAGCCAGAAGAGGGAAAATATGAATGGAAATGCCTGTTTGAGGTAACTTCCATTTTTATTTTCTTTCTGAAGTATAAATTGTTCATGTCATGTCCCTCAGAACGCTGTCAAACCCCACCAGCAGTTGTTCCTGACTACATTAGATCATATGAGGAAAAAGATGACGTCTCATTGAAGAGACTCCATCTTAATTCCAGTTGTCAAAAACATCCATGCACAAAGTGAGCATTTTAGACTCTAAATGAGACAAGACAGGAGAGTACACACACAGAATCAACCACACACTTTTCTAGTGAGGGTTGGCTGTAGTAGTGAGAGCTGTTTGTGTGTCCTGTGGGGGTGTCATCACTAGGTGAGGCCACACACAGTGTCAGCGAGTGAATCAGGGTTTTTACAGTGTAATAGCCTTTAAACAAGGAAGCCAGAGAGAGTTACTGACGGGGGACAATACAGCGTGTCACATGACTCTTCCTCCCTCTGTGTAAAGACAGACATTTAGACTAATGCATGTATACAGGACAGTGCTTCTGGCACAACACAGCAATAATATCGCAAACCATCAGAAGTGTGTGTGCGTGTGTATGTGTGTGTGTACGCTGATGGATGAGTGTCTTCAGAGATAAATGGGTGCCTATTATTTGTGCCTTTTATAGGCAAACTCCCCGCTGACTTCCGAATGGGAATAGCACGCAGTCCTCCCGCACGCGCGCGCACACACACACACATTCCCATAACGAGCTACAACCGAGAGGCCCTAGGCTGTGGCACATCTGTTGTGGAGGAGACATAAGGCATTCATGCAGGGACTCTCAAGATTCTCCATGTAGCACCACACACACACACATACTGTACGCACACATACACACACACTGCATGTGATGAATGAGCTTTTTTTAAAGCACAAAGGGAGAAGGAAGGCTCAGTGGTGGAGGGGTCTTACAATTTTACCTAAAAATCCCTTCTGGATAAAAACACGGCTGCACACAAAGACACACTGAGACACATTCTCTCAAATTGGCCCACTGACCTTCAGATACCCTCTATAAGACACAGCTCTTAGTATTCTTGACTTCTAGTGCGGAGAGAGAGACCGAGGACAAAAAGACGGAGATATTCTGCATATTAAAGACAGAGAAAACCCTTTAAATATACAGCATTCAGTCACTGTGGTCCATATGACTTAGAAAATGAAGTTTCTCAAGCTTAAATATTATCTGTATATCTGCTGTTTGTACAGAATAAACATTTTAATCAGATTTCACTGCATCAACATGTTATTTATTGTGCGTATCATTGGCACAACTAATAGCAGAAGCAGTTGTACGTTGGGCTGTGACTTTTTTTTTCATTATTGATAAATCTCAAGATTATTTTCTTTTAATAATTGTTTAATCCACAGATAATGGATGTAGCTACCGTGATTTAAAAAAATGGCTTGGGCTTATGTTTTCAAGGCTCAACTTCGGCATTTCGGCGGTGGCCATCTTGGTTTTTTCGGAGCCAGAAATGACCATATTTAGATGAGAGGGTGGAGCTGTGGAGGAGCGAGGGCTGGATCTGTGTCCACAGACTGTTGCGACTCTGACAGATACCTTGTCATACAAAGCGGCCCCAACCTTAAATATACACAGCTTAAAGTACAGGTGTCATGAATGTTAGTATAAGCTATAGAGACCACAACCATTTTTTACCCAGGCTGTAAACATGTTTACTTCTGTTGTAAAGTTGAGCATTTTAATATAGGGGTCAGTGGTGATTGACTGGCTTCTGGATTCAGCCTCAAGTGGCCACTAAAGCAACTGCAGTGCAGTCAGACAACTCACATTTAAATATTTATTTCAACAGCACAACATAGTTAGAGTTTGGCGCCTACAGACTCCATTGCTCCTCGCAGATATGTTGACATGAAATATTGGGGAGTGATGATTTTTTTTTTTTAAGTATTTCCCCCACTTAGCCGGTGCCTGCAGGTGGATGCTGGGGTGGAGGTGGGGCTGACAGAGCGAGCAGCAGTACTGATGCAGGGTAGCAGCAGCATAGGCAATGCAAAGGGAGAGCTGGGAAAATTATGCGGCTGAAATAGTACCGCCAAATTGGGAGGGTGTGTTTGAAGATGACATATACGGAGTGACGTATGACTATCCCGTAGGTGTCGCTCCATTTTTTGGCCCTTCTGCGTCGGCTTCATGTTTCAGCCCAAGAGATTGCAGCTTGCTTTAATCAATTTGTCTATAAAATGCTAGAAAATAATGAGAAAATGCCCATCATCGTACAAGGTGGTGTCTTAAAATTTCTTGTTTAAACAAAACCTTGAAATAAATTAATTAATTTCAACATCTGACAAAGAAAAACAGCAAACCCTTCACATTTGAGTGGGTGGAACTGAAGAATGTTTGAAGGATTCTTAAGAGAGCTGCAAATTCATTTTCTGTTGACAGAATAATTCGTTAACTGACTAATGATTTCAGCTTTATTGCAATTGATTGAAATCGCAGTAGTGCAAGCAGACTGGTATTACCAGAAAAATATCTCCTTTGTCTAAATACTATTTCAAAAAGCGTTAGGGTGGGACAGAATCTGAAAACAATTATTCATCCTGTCAGGAAAATAATGATTTTTTTTTTAGTTAAAATTTAAATACCTATTTTTTTATCATTTTTATTTATTTATTTCCTAATCTAATTTTATTTATTTTTTAATGTAATTTTTTTTATTATTTTTCTTTCATTTTTATATTTATGTATATATATTCTAATTCTTTTTTTGTCTTTTATTTTCCTTCGCTGGTCTGGCTTCCTTTGCTTGTTTCTGGGTTGGTGGGTGGCTGGCTGATTTCTGTCCTTGTTGGTTCGATGTTTGTTTGTTGATGCTTTGCACATCTTATTGAATAATCAATAAAAATAACTTGTTTAAAAAAAAATAAAAAATAAAAAATAAAAAGAATAAAAAAAAAGGAACTGACCATTATTTACACTTGGTTTTAAAAACCATTGAACAATAAGGACACTCCAGGCCAAGTGACGAATCACACCGACCAGCAGTTGTGTAGCACTTCAGCGTGTCTATGAGCCTGCAGTATTTTAGCAGAGCAGGACATAATCTGAAGAGGTCTTTAGCCTTTTCTCACGAGGAGGGAGGCAATGAGAGCACACAGCCGTGGTGTTAGAGCGGATTCAGCCCTCTGTCTGCTACAATATGCCCGTCTAAAGCTTTCCAAACCAGGCTTAGCTTTCTGGCCCTGGCACCTCCCTCCCTCCTCGTGCCAGTGTCAACTTCAGCTCGGTACAACGCCAACGCCAGGCTCAGCCTAGTTTGTGGCAATGCCTGGACTGGTTTTCTTCTCTCCTTCTTACAGTGCTTGATTCTTACTTTTGGTTTGATGTCTTTCATTATTTCCTTTGTTCAATAATCTTTTCTTTTTCACATTTTTCTTGCTTTTTTTTAAAAATTTTATTTCCTATTTACTTCCCTCCCTTTTGTAGCTCAAATACTTAAGTTTATGCATATAAATGTGTTTTGTTGATTCAGGTTTCCTGCACATGTGTATGCAAATCTTCTCCGAAGCCTTCAACTATTAGCCCCTGCACCATACTCTCAGCTATACTAATTACTACAATATTTAAACCCACACGCAGCTCACATATGTGGATATCACATCACCTGTAATAAACCAACCCGGTCTAAAACAGAGCTTTTCCCTCCAATTTGAGAGCCAGTTTACAGACATAACCTTGGAGTGACTTTGGATCTGTGAGGGTAATTATATATGGTTCTGAGAGGAGTAGTCAAGTGTTGAAAACAGCCGCTCATGGTGTGGAGACTCTTGAGACAAAAGCTACAGAGGGATACTTGTCATGCAGAAGAGACACTCGCTTGGTTTAACAAGGAGCTGAGAGGCAGCGGGGTGAGAGAGAAATAGGTCTATATTCAAAAGAATAAGCAATTGATGGCAGATTGAAGTTTTCTGTTTAAGACTGCGGCTTCTGTTGAACTGGCTGTGACTTTGTATAAATAATTTCCTCGCGGACAATTGTACTCTAGAGCGGCGTGGAGAATGCACGGTTGCCCCCACGAGGCGAGGTGAAGAAGGCTCAAACGTGGAGATGACTTCCTCTGAAATGGGCCAGACTCACTGCAGACACGTAATGAGACAATAAGGATGAATAGTAAACATAACTCATCCAGTTCCACAGTGGAAACCAGGACAATGTCTCTTCCCCTGGATCTCTGTCTGATGCCAGTGGGCCTTGTGGGTGCAGCGCTCGCCACATATGGGTAATAGAGGGAAAACGATTCCTTTGTTATCTCAGTGCTCCTAGTTACACCCCTCCGGGGGTCTTTGGGAGGGCAGCACGGGATCCCAGTAGGGGGTCTGTATCTGTCACCTCAGTTTAAGGCCTGTCTCATGTCGGCTGACCCAAATCGGCTCCCCGGGGCAATGCCGAGCCCCTCCATGGGACTCCACCACTGCAGATAATAGGCTCGTATGGCAAAGAATCCAGACACTGGAACCAAAGCAGCCCTGACAGCTGTCAACCAGGACAAACATCCTCCTGCATGACACACACATGAGCACGATATGAGGGTGGTAGTGTGTGTCGCTGCTGTGTGTGTGTGTGTGTATGTGCGTGTGGGTACGTGCATGTTTATTTTTCTACATAGGTGTGTAAATGTGTAATTGTGTGTGTGTGTCTCTACACTTTTTTCCCCGTTTTGGCACTGCCTATCCACAGCTCTGGTTAAACAGCCCGACATTTCCAGACAGTATTCAGGCAAGCTGACGCCATGTCAGGAGCAATTTGGCACATCGGCAGAAATCTCTTCCTGTAGGGGAGCTGTCATGGATGAGAAATCAAAGACACCTACGTGACTAGCTGGGTTGCCTCCGAGCGAAAAGAAAGGCTTGGTGACATGACCTGATTTCAACCATTTTACAGGAAACCGCAGCAGAAGATGGAGGAGTTGCCTGCTGCTCTGCAATATGGAGTGATATCATTCTTACCCCAGGCACACGGGTTGTGTATGTCAGACTGCATATGCTATACAGCTGAAGCAGGAGTTTTGTAAACAGGAAAGGACCAATGTTATTTTTGCCGGTGGCTCAGCAGGTCCATATCAGCAGGTTCAGCAGGCTGTCATGCACTAGTGATGCTTGAGGTTCAAGACCGCCAGGTAACCTTTGTTCCACATCATCACATGTCAGACTGCACACACATTCCTCACTGTAATTCAAACATACATGTTTCAGTTTAAAGTCTGTCTATGTGAAAAAATGCTATTAACTACCAGACAAATTTGAATGATTAATGATAATAAAATGAAAATCACTGAATATATGGTTTCAAAATTGTGACAAATTGTGCTGGCGGTGTTTATTTATGTATTTATTAGACTGAAAGAGCTAAGAGAGCTTGTGGAACATAGAACGTGGAACTTGACGCTCACATACAGGAGTTGAGGGAAACGACATTGATTCGTAGTGTTGTTTTATGTTAAGGATTTCTCTAGGGTCTCATGGGGCCATGATTTCAGGCCCGCCAAAAAAATCCTGGATATAGAAATTATAAAAACAGCAGCTCAACTCCACAATCCAGTACTACACAGTTCCCAGGCTTTTCACACGTTTTCAACACGCATTTTCTAACATGTACAATGTTTAAAGAAAGAAATCTATAATTCTGCTATGGTAAATAGCACCGTAATGGTATGAGATTTTCACGGTACAATAACCATCTCACGGTATCACAATATTACAGATATTATTATAGGTCAACATGACCATTAAAGGAAGGAAACCAGAGGGATTATTTTTGATTGAACAAAAGTTGTATTACTTTAATTTAAATGTGAAACCATTTTTTAAATGACAGTTTGTGTAAAAGTAAATTAAGTTAAAAAAATAACTAAAATAAAGTGAGATTCTCCGTCTAGTTGCATTTTTTCCAATATCGTAGATAAACAAATGTACACCGTATGATCACCACCAATTTCAATATCACAACAATTAAACTATTTGGCCATTTTTGCCATGACTCTTGCAAAAAAGATTCTGAGAAAAGAGACTGGCGGGGCGCACAGACGCAGCGGCTCGGAGCTCTCGCAGCTGGTGTACTTTTTTCATTGGTTGCACAAGTCATTATCTCGTTGTTTTTCTATGAGCAATGACAATAAACTATTGAATTGAATTTCCTCGTAGATAGAATTAAAAGACAAAGACTGCTTGACCTTAAATGACCACCCATTCATTGCAGTCAAAGCTGTTCACACAGCACACAGTGAAGATGAGACAAATAATCTGTATTATGTTGTATATCATACAATCGCTTCTGTTGCCTGGACATTTGTCATGAAATATTGGCCGTGTTTGTTTTAAAAAGGATGAGACAGTGCTACTTAGTAGTACTTTGGTGTACAGTGTTTCATAGCCTTGTATAAAAGCATAATGCAGTGAATACAGACTACCAGTTAAAGGATTTGCCTAATTAGAGGCATATTTCCTCTCCACCTTACGCAGTATCATGAGATATTTGGATCATTATATGCAGTATATCACACTTAAAAGAAGAAGCAGTGCTATATACCACCATCATTATTACCAGCTTGAGACTGATGATTCTCCAGGTTCCATAGCATCTGCTTAATTGAAAACAATCTGCACATAATAGCACAGTATAGCTATTATATGGCTATTTTTTAAATACAGTTACCGACTTAAACCACCCTGCACTCAAAGAGACTACCGAGTCGCAAAGAGTAAAGGCCTGTGTGTGGTTCAGCCTCCGATGGAAAAAAGCACCGAGGCATCTCCCCGCTGTGAGGGATTATAACTGCATGAGTGGGAAAGAGGGAGTTGCTGAAAAAGAACAACAGTGCTCAACAAATCTTCCCCGAGTAAGTGAAGTTCAAAAACTAGGAACCTAATAAACAAGCAACAACAGACAATAAATCCAAAGCCCCAGAGGAAAATAAAATGAAAAACTGCTTGCTTCCGCCCACGAGCCTCTGAGCAGAGCAGCGGAGGTGAGGATAAATTCCGCTACCACTTGGAGTCTTTTAGGACGCAGAGCTGACTCTGGTCCTTACAGGCTAATTACAGCTGACTACAGGAGGGTGTGTGTCTGTCAGGGTGTATGTGTGGGCATGTGCGACTCTGTCAGACTATTTTTGTATGCGTGTTCTCATGTGAACATATGAGCATGATGTCTCGTTTTGTCGGAGTGTTCATTTTTATAGTCTCCATGCTGAGCAGCAGTAACACCTCTCAAAGTTCAAGCACATAACCATGTGTTTGCCTGAATCGGGGTGTCAATCAGAGGATGTGTGTCAGTCTGAGGGGGTTTGTTTCTGAGCAGAAACAGGTGCTAGCTAGCTGACAGTAAACTAGAGAAACTGTCATGGCTTCATACATTCCTGCATGTATTTAACCCCCAGTTCATGCATCCTTCTGTCAGAGGGGTAGCAGGTGCTCACAGAGGGTTATCAAGTCAAATATACCACATTTAGAGCCTTGGCATCCACTGGAGACTTAACAAACAGGCGATACAGGTTGTGGTTTATTAAGAAACAAAACTGACTTGCAAGCCGAAAAAGTCGAATTAACCGTGTCCTTTGGTAGCCATTTACAGAAGTGAAAGCAGCCATGCACAAACATTGTTGCCAAGAGCTCCGAGCTCTCAAGATTTAATTACCTGAGAACAATCAATTTAGCCTTAAAGATGGCACGTGTACCCAAACTCAGTCAGAGTCTCTTTGATTAGTTGACAAATCAGATCTGGACAACTTCCTCTGAGCTGTTTGGCCACCAGAGGGCAGCATCTGGGTTATAGCACTTCTATGACTCAGTGTAGCTTGCAGAGAGGTGACCGGCTTAATTATTAGGATGTACCATCTTATTTCTGGTGCTTATGGATAAATTTAACTAGTCCATATAGTACATTTTTGCAATGACTAGGAGTGGCACAAGAATACAGAAAGCCAGACCTGCTGGAGTCAAGTCTGTCAACTGAGCGCCGAACTGTGGTAAAAATATAAAATAAATTACAGTTTAAATTCTATTTGCACTTTACCACCTACAGAAAATACAACTTTCTCATACTGTACTTCAAATGAGGCTCCATGAATCCACTAAAATGTCCAAAAACCACTGCACTAGTCAGAGATTCATACTAAGTTGGAAAGATGCACAGCAAATACAGAATACTGAGCTCACAATATGTGAGATGAATGCATTACACTGTCTGAGAGATGTTGGTGAGAGACAGCCAACCAGACACAATAGTCTTCAATCTATGCCAAAAGAGGACTCACAAACACGCACACACACACACACACACACACACACACACACACACACACACACAGCACAGACAAACAGAGTAATTAGTCTTTGATTTCCCCCGGCAGTGTTCTGGTACCAGGGGGCAGCTGCTGGGACCCTGCTTTAGCCTTGGCTAATTTCACTCACGGCTTGATCTCGACCCAGCACAGGTGCCCACTTGGCACCCGACAGCCGTTGCCATGGTAATGCCAACTTCAGGGGCCAAGAAAATGCCAATTGTCCAAGGAGCTCAACCACAGGAGCCATGGATGTGGTCCTCATTATAAACAGGCCGCATTAGTGCTAACAGAGGACACGGTCAGATGTGGACAGTTCAGTTAGGTCCAGTTAGGCTTTCTCACTTCCTGTCTCTGTACTTCCTGTAGGTTTTTGGCAATGTGTTATTCTGTTATTCTGACACTCGTATCCATCCCAAAAAAACAAATGATGTGCACTCAGATTCAGTGCAGCAGACTGTACACACACGGTACTGTAGACTGCTATAACTTGGGCTTGAGTGCCTCTGTGTGGTTTCCAAGTGTCACTGCACTGTCTGCCAGGATGCAAGTCCGCACCTACATGCACCTGCTCCAAAACACCTTACACTGCTCTGCTGATTCAGGTACTTCTGCTGTACCAAGCTTTTTCCGTTAATCACCCCTGAGGATTGACCCCTCGCCTCGACACTCATTAAGCCCACGGGACAGGCTCACCTCTGACGACAGGGAGAGCCAGACCAAAACACCAAATCATCTTCGCCTATTTGTTATCAAGCTCCCTTTAGATGAAATATCGAGGTGGCATCTTGCACACTAAGCAAGCTGACAAGCTCGATGAGGCTCAGTCAGGTGTGAAGGGTTAATGATGTTTGAAGAGAGGGGGGTAGAAAAAGTAAAGGGTGGGTACTCAAGACCATCAGACAGAACTCAGAAATCCCTCCCCCTCAACGAAGCTAATGGGTCACATGTCCTTTGCTATCATCTTAGAGATGAGGGCCGTTGTTTGTTCTGCACGCTGATCGTCAAACTTACTTCTTCAGGTGACAAAACTTGACACCGACTGCTGATGTGCGGACATGGCCCCACTTTCTGCTGGATGGCTTGCTCTAAAATGGCTGTGCATAGTTGTTTTTGATCTGTGATATGCTAGCTTAACCTTACAGAGTTTGCACTGCATCTCATTTTCGTTAATTTCTCCAAGACGTTCCACACAGGAACTTCCACCCCTATTCAAAAGGCAGTGATGTCATGACAACCAGACATTCTCAATCTTTATGTGTGATGTAATTTGGTATTTTACGTCTATGTCTTACCCTGACACTGAATTTAATCTTGCATTTACCTCAAATAAAAATATCACATCTGACTGAACGGAGGGATGTATGTTGCGCACGTTCCCCTCCCCCATTTGCATACATAAACACTGCATAATACATGACTTCTGCTTGTTAACAAACTAATCTGAAACTCACAATCTCACACTTCACATTCAGACGGCTTAATTACAGTAACAAGTTCACTTCTGTGTCAAACAATGAGTTTGTCTTACGCAACAAGAACAGTTTGGAAGTGTTATATACCATTTTAAATGCTAATGCAATTGCCCAATTTCCCCGCAATGACCATTAAAGTTTCATCTAATTTTATTTAATTGGCCATATCACACCCGTTTCATTCCTTTATAAACTCATTTCAGCAGACCCATATTGTGAATTCCTTACCTAAGGCCATCTCCTAACCAGGAGTCATTTTAATTGCCACATTGCCATCTGGTGTATGGATGAAGTGTCGGTATCACAGCCATTTCATAGCTATCAGAGGCATTTTTTCCACACTGAATGAATTTTCAAAAGTCTAACCTAAGGCTCTTGAGCTAGATGAAAGTTAACACCTCTTTCTGAGACACTCTTAACTGACTGTATGTGGTTGTGTCATTTTGCTGGCGGCTCATTCAGTCCTGCTGAAGACTTAGCAAACAAGAGATTGTCTCATTTGAAATTATCAGCAGTGTGTCTAAAACTGAGACCACAGTCTGTACTATCCTTTGAAACACAGCTGTTTTGTGTCTGGATAGTTGTTCATGCAATCGTGGTAAGAAATAGACATCACAGTTCAATTATTTCATTGAGATTATTGTCATGGCAAGTCAGATTAGCTTTAACCTTTACTCACAGCACCACTAGGTTGCAATTGGAGGATACAGTGATCCCATAGTGTTCAGTATCCTCATTGTAATTGATGGTTTGATTACTTTCTCTTGTATCAATACAATATCACTGCGGTTTCTAGTAAGTATGCAGCTCTTTGTTACCCCGAGCAATAACACTTGGTTGCTTTCTAACACATTCTGCCACTATCTGCAACTCACCAATATGGACTGCACACTAATCCACCTCTTGTTCTGCACCTGAAAGGCTTTGAACCTGACGTAATTTAAAACACACAAGATTCTGATCTGGCATCAGATAATACACTGTCACACCACAGGATCCTCAGCAAAGCTTTCTGTTCAGCATTAGAGAAACATCCTGACTTTTTACAGCAAAGAGAAGAGGTCACAGATAGACATTTGTATCGACTATAAGGCAAGTCAAGGCAAGTTTATTTGTATAGAGCACATTGGCACTTATAACTCATTTAAATACAGATAAAAAATATTCCAGCAAAACAAGTTTTACAGACTCATCTGGCATGGCAGAAGAAGAAGAAGAAGAAGATTTCCATTCTTCAGCCAAACTACTACTTCACACTTCAGTCCAATTGGTGGCAGCAGTGCGCCAAAAAGCTTGTGTTGCAACTGCAAAGAAACCTCAATGACTCCTTTGGAATCTATAGACTATTACCTGAATAATTACAATACTTCATATATCACTAATAACAGATATAATACTACAGGCAGTGTGAGGACATGGTGGACAGACAAGGTGTGACTAAAATGCCCTGCTCAGAGAAACCACTTCACCTCCATAACCTCTGTGATCTAAACAAGTATGTCACCAACAAACGATCATCATTTCGTCAAAATTATCTGTACAGGCAAATAAATGTGGGCATAGCACTCAACCTCACACTAGAACCAAACTCAGAAAAAAAACAAAAGGGACACTTATGCAACACCAAACCCGACCTAAAACCAACAAACACACACACTCTTTTATATTTCTCACGCATGTGAAATACAAGTTAGATCATCAATGTGACGATCTGTGGAGCAGAGACAGACAGGCTGCAGCATGCAGCTCTATGACTGCATATGAATCACAGCATGATAATCTGATGGCTGAACCTGAGCCAGACATCTCACGTACACCGCACACACACACACACACGAGGCTTGGGTGCTCCCAACGGTAGAGCCACCGAAGCTTGCAAAGTGACAACAGTTTAACTCCCCTCTGCTCTGTTTTGTCTCCATGTCACAACAGTGACACACGGTACATGAGAAATTATTTATTTACAGTTGAATGTGACAGAAATTGTTGCAGCAAAACGTCAAAACAACATGGAAATCAGCAGTCAGTAAATACACAGTAAAGAGTATCAGTCTGGTGTACAGTGAAGGAGATAGGGTCTGTTAGAGAAATTTAGAAATGGGTAAATTATTGAGGAAAAAGAGTGAAACAGAGACAGTGATTACACAGAAGAGACAAGTATGGACGGAAACAAACTTTATCAATGCCAACCTACAAACATAGTCAAAATATTATCTTAAATGTTGCCTATTTTTACTGATGTTCAAATCAAATCAAATCAAATCAAGTTTATTTATAGAGCACATTTTAAAGCAGCTGCATTTGACCAAAGTGTTGTACAAAATAAAGAATGACACACAAATATGTCGCAGTATAAAATGTGCACACACATAAATCAGAATAAAACCGTTAAGAACAATCACATACGTAAAAAAGATTATAAAATACTAAAATATTAAACCTACTCCAAACAACCAAAGGCAATTGAAAGCATGTATGTTTTAAGATTTGTCTTAAAAGTGTCAATGGAGGATTTGACTGAGAGCGGAAGGTTATTCCAAAGCTTTGGAGCAGCTACCACACAATTTTACCTAACTGATACAAGGGAAGGGTTATCAAAGAGAAAGCTACTTAAAAAAGATCAAAGATAATGGCAAGTATTTGGTCTATGAGCTTGTAGATTTTGTGTTTGCAGGGGTCCTGCGTCCTGTCTAACACCCCAGTCTGAACTGCACAAATGTGGCACGCTGCTTTTTAAGGGAATTGTTTTGCTTTGTAAACCAGGTTATGTCAACTCAGGTTAGAGATAAAGGTAACCATCAGGACCTCGTGGCGCAACGGTAGCGCGTCTGACTCCAGATCAGAAGGTTGCGTGTTCAAATCACGTCGGGGTCAGTGACTTTTAAGGACTGCACTCATTCCTCTGATGTGTTCCATTGAAGCTTTGCCATTGAACTGTTCAAAGAAATTACACACATACCTCACAGCTCGCAGTCGTTCCATGAATGGAAACATTACAAACTGGCAGGGCATGTGAACAGTGCAGAACAATCTATCCATCCATCTACTAAGTTTAAGTAATATCGGTGAGGTGAGGTGCCTGTGCAGAGCCAAAAGGAAACTATAAGACAATAGCGACCTCAGACACAACCGGTTAACTCTACTGCCATCTGGTAAGCAACATAGAAATATCTGCTGCCTTGTAGTAGCCTTGTAACTTTGCAGGAGAAGTCATGTGTAGGGCCTCATGGTGCAACAGGAGTGCACTTGACTCCACATCAGAAGGTCATGTGTTCAGATCACATTGTAATAAATGCTTTTTAAGGACTGCTCTCACTCCACTTAAGTATTACAATAAACCAGTGCCATTTACTGTCTGAAGACATAGATAGCACAAATACCTCACAGCTTGCATGTTATCAGATTTATTCCCTTACATGTGGCCCATCAGTTACTCTACTACAGAAATTTTCTCCCTCATCAGATTAACAGTGGAAAATAGAGAGCAGATAGATAGCATAACTTGTAAACTCTGATTGCAACTGAATGATGAGTGCAAGTGGAATGAAATCACTACACTTAGTAAATAACGTTCCCTGCAGCTTGTTATGGTTGTAATGCATTCTTTCTTGCACGTCGTATGTAAACTTTAATATCACTGAAACCGGGAATGTAGTTGAAATGTTAGTATACTGCTGAAGGCCACACACAGAACAAATACACCTGACTAACAATGAAAAGCAATGTTTAAAAAAAGGGAAATATGTCAGGAGAAAATAACTCAAGTTAGGTTTTAACCACATAAGTTTTGCTTAACAGCACAGCCCATTCCAAAACTATAAGAGCAGTGCTGTCATTAATAGGTTAAAATCAGCAGGTCTGATTAACTGTGCTCCTTCCTGACTGTTAGTAGAGTAAAACAGGGACGGAGGCAGTAGCTGGTAGAGAGAGAGAACTGGACAGACTGGATTTACTACTGACAACTATATACACAGACACACACAAAGGAGCAAACACCCACACACTCCGAGATAAAATCATGTGCGCACACAGACAGAGGGCTGTTCCACTGGTGTAAAGGTAGTTGTCTCGGCTCACGTCCAGCTGAGATATGCACTCTGTGGCGTTTACAGTCACCACTGACAAAGTTTACTACAGCATGTCAGTCCTGGGAACGTACTTTCACTGTTTATGTTTTAGGATCACTGATAGTGCTAGAGTTTGACAGCATCATACAGGTATAGGGTGTAGAAAACTATACTGGTAATCAAAAATCAGCTGTTATTGTGCATACATTTGTCATGGCAATGAATTCTATATTCTGTCATTGGTGGGATGTAAAGAGCCCAATCGTCCACCAGGGGGAGTAGATACTCACAGCCTCAACAAATGGAAGATTATGAAAAGGAGAGAGGAGAGGAGAAGAGAGGAGAGGAGAGGAGAGGAGAAGAGAGGAGAGGAGAGGAGAGGAGAGGAGAGGAGAGGAGAGTTTCAGACAGCAGGTGCAAAACAGCTGTTCCCACCCCTAATCCCACCTGATGCGTAACCATGGCACCTACCACAGTCATTATAAGGTGTGTGGATGCACACAAACTCTTCAGGTTCTCATTCATGCACAAATGCACACAAAACCCAAAAAGCACCTGCGTATCAAACAGACCAACTCACTCAGATCAATTCACAGCTCGTGAACTTTAAACCTCAGATGTGGGACATGTTTGTTTCAACATGAAACAGCAGCATTAGACACACAGTGTTCTTGAGAGTATATTTTCAGATTTCACAAGATAGCAGCAGCTCCAAGACATCAGATATCCTGAGAAAACTGCTAACAGATAGGCATCAGAGATAACACTTTCAAGCGAAACTCGTATGTTTCATCACCATTTTGGAGGAATACATTATGATGGCGCTGTGGGCTTTAAGCGTGAATGTCTTTGAAGTGATGATGAACCCAGATAAATCATCCACGACTAGATTCAAACCACTTCCTCCTTACAAAGACACAAGGAGGTGTTATAGCTCACTAACTGGTCCCACATTAAAGTCAAACAGCTGGTGACTCAGGTGTAGTCAGCACTGTTCCCATGGGAAGGATGCAGTGGGATTGTGGGTAATCATTTACACTTATTGGGTGGGGTGAGTAGTGTGATATCATGCTGCCTTTGACACAGATTCTGCCCACACACCCTTATACTGGAAACTATAGTAATACACACCCTCACACACACATATCAAAGTGGACTCACTCTATCATTCAGCCATCCACATACTGTATGAAAGCAGCAGAGGATTGCCAGTAGGTGGAAATGATTAAACACAGAACATGCTGGTGCGCAGGAGTTAAGTGTTTTGTAATGTTTTGGTAATGACGAGACAGTAAAAGCAGACAGGTGTAATCATGAGCACATGTTCGAGAAACTCTCTGTAGCACTGCCAACGCTTTGTGCACAAAGTTTCAGACTCTGTTTTTGCCAGAGGAAAATGGAAATGAGAAGAGGTTGTAAAACAGGTAGTGGCAGTTTGGGAGAGTAAACAAATAAATAAATTATGCAAACACATACTCCCCTTTCCTCTAAATCCCTGACACACTTTGACTCACCCTGTCTTTGTCATCCACCACATCACACAGCATGTCATCCTGGTCCAGAATGCCTCCATCTCCGTGCTCCAAGCGGTGGACCTGGACCCAGTAGCTGGGGTCCTGGAGGAAGAAGAAAAAGACATATTAGCTGTGAAATGAGATCAGCTTTATTTGGACCATATAGACGTAGGATATGAAGCCTTATGTAAGTAAAGCCATGCAACATGTTTGCATTGCCAGGCCAAAGGAATTAGCAGCAGCGTGTGTCTCCTCAGGAATCAGCTGATCTAACCACCACGTGGTTCATGTAATGATCCAGTCAGCTGGCACACGGGGGCTCTGACATGGTTATGGATTGACATCATGATAGCGGTTATGAAATATCTTAATCTCCTGCTGGTTGGCGTGCAAAGTCAGCATATGGCTCATATCAGGAGGAGCCATATTCATCTGTTCTTATAGCTACATAAAAAGTAACAGTCCTCCACTCTCCGCTGTTCAGCTGAAAACCTGTCTTCACCCTTTTTTGGCATCAGCATATGAATATCATCCATGCATACATGACACATTCAGACACAGCATGTCCTGCAGATCAAGTCCTGCATCAACACAGTGCATTATACAAAGTGCAGTCAACTCAACACGACCTTTTCAGAAATAATAGTATAAATAACTGCTTCTCTCAAACGATAATGAGCTGCTGCATGTTCGCAACAGTTGGTGTTCTTATTTAATACTGCATCAGGGATTGTACAGTGTGTTGTGTGCTTTGTGGACTCAACAGCACTTCATATTAAAGTGTAAATGTATAATGTGTGTAATGTGAAAAAGACAAGATTATATATGTAGTAGAGAATACGGCTTTGCGCCAGCATACTCACTGGACACACATGATCATCTGAAATCTCATTAATCTATTATACAGCCCTTCAAAGGCAGGGAGCAATAACTACAGAAGCAATTACGTTAGGGAAATGGTTTCAAGTTTCGAGGCTAGCTGGCAAATTGTGTAACAGATATAAAACTTCATTTTTGTCTGCTAAGGGTGGTTATTTTACCTCCCAAAAAATATTACTCAAGTATCTACAGTACATAACACCTGAAATGCAGATAGAGCACTCTGCCTTTGGATAATCATCAGGAAATGTGAGGAAAATATAATATATACCACCCAAATGTGCTTTATCATCCTAATAAAAATTAAATGTGCCTGTTATGATAGGTCACTGACGGTCTGTTGGTTAGTAGCATTCAAAATAAAACCAACCATCAATTTTCATCCGCTTTTGCGATGCCGGGTCGTGAGGGCAGCAGGCCAAGCAAAGCACCCCAGACGTCCCTCTCCCTAGCAACGCTTCCCAGCTCCTACTGGAGGACCCCAAGGTGTTCCCAGGCCAGATGAGATATGTAATCCCTCCAGTGTGTTCTGGGTCTGCCTTGGGGCCTCCTACCAGTGGGACATGTCCGGAACACCTCTAACAGGAGGCGCCCAGGAAGCATTCTCATCAGATGACCGAACCACCTCAACTGACCCCTTTCAAGCAGCTCTACTCGGAGCTCCTTCCGGATGTCAGAGCTCCTTACCCCATCTCTAAGGCTGAGCCCAGCCACCCCACGGAGGAAACTCAATTTGGCCGCTTGTATCCGCAATCTTATTCATTCAGTCACTACCCTGATCTCATGACCATAGGTGAGGGTTGGGACGTAGATGGACCAGTACATCGAAAGCTTTGCCTTCCAACTCCACTCCCTGTTCACCACCATGATCCAGTGCAGTGCCCGCATCACTGCTGAAGCCACACCAAACCATCAGTCCAAATAAAATCAATATAATGCATTTATTTTCAAATATGTGATTAGGCAGCATAGACACACCAAACCAGAAGAAATACACTGGAGTCAAAACCAAGCAGCTTCATCCGGGACTGAAAAATGAAGGCAAAACCACAGCGTGACGTCACAGTGGCTATATCCATCATGGTAAAACCTCGGATGGCAGTGACAAATACTCTGCATTTAGATTAGCTTCAGAAGGATTTTAATTGGAGGTTTTTCTCCATCCTGATTGGACTTTCAGAAGTGATACATTTCTACACAGACTTTTAGGCATCAAAAAGTCAGATTCAAGTCTTGACTCAATTCATTTTGCCTTTTTTGTCAGTATGGTTTGTAGAGGAAACTACTGGACATGTAAAGCAGCTTCATATATATTCATGTACTGAATATAAACAGAATATGATCAAATTTTCCATGTTTGATACTCAGAAATTAAAGGTTTTCTTATTCTCTCTGTGTTTCTTTCCTTCCTCCCCGTTCTCCCTCAGCCAGACAGGAGGCTAAAAAGAAAGCACTCAGCTCAGTGACCGTCCTTCCTCCTTCACCATGTCAGGAAAGAGTCTGCGCACTCTTTTCTCTGCATTTTATTCTCACTCTTTCCCCTCCCTCTGTCTCTTTTCCTCCAAAACTGAGCTGTCTTCGGGTCTGTGGTTAAATGCCTTCATGCACAGCTCTGTTGTACTGAACCCCAATGTGGTTCACCAGGCAAAATGGTCCAAATCATGAGGGGAATAACTGTGTGGTATTTTCCTTCCTTCTGAGGTTATTAGCAGGGAAGAGATGGCAAGTTTATCAGGAGCACTCCCAAATGAAAAGATGAGAAATCAGAAGCAAAGAGTTCAGTTAGAGCCACTGAAAGAAATAAAAGAAATTGCAAAAACCACACGATAATACTACTATAAAAAAAAGAACATACTGAAAACACAAGAAGAAAGACACGTCATGACATCACAGCAGTCATTACAGGCCACAAACTGACCTTCAGCTTTACACAGGGCAGAAAAAAGTCTTTAAATGTTCAAATGCTGACATGCCCCATGTCTGCTTGGCATGGTCCTCATTCAGACTTGTTCTTCGGATGGATTATAAAGAACAAATATGACTCTGACAGAAGCTCAGCCGCATAATTTAATCCCAGAAATGCGCTTGGGATGGAAGGAAAGCATTTGAAAAACACTGTTTAGATCTGACTTGGGTTGAAATGATGTGGGGAGCCTCACATCAGTGGTGCTTTGCCTCCAGCACGCCAAGAAATATCAGTTCAAGGCCTCTTCATTACAAGAGTATTAGCAGGGAATTCATCACTAGCTGGGATTGGGTTGGATTTTATGTTGTGGGGGTCATCTCTGAATGCTTTGGTGTAAATACCAAGGTCTTAACTCATACACACACAGCTCAAGTTTCCTTGGTGGATACTGGTAAGTATTAGTAAGACCTGCCACAACTGGTCATGTTCGCCGTCCAGCTCACACGAAACCCAAAGGTCAAACTGTCTGTTTATTCTACTTCTTAGTATCATTCATCCTTTCTCTCCAATCCTGAAGAGATGAGAATATAGGACGTGACTTTTAATGTTGTATTCATACTTAAAACTTGGTTTTCCTTTCTTAGTAATGGGTGCTAATCTCATTCATGCAACATGCAACTCGGCTTTTCACAAGGAATCTCTTGAACCTTGAATTATCTTAAAAGATATATGTAATCTGACTGATTTAAAGGGGAATTCTTTAAACATAAATATTAGTATCAATGCTTGCTGACATGGAAAATCTGAGTTTGTAGATTGTCGTTTAGGGGCAACCTAAAATGAAACTTTCATCACAGCTGACATCTGAGCACATATGGGCTCAATCAAATCTTGAACACACAGTTCAAGCAGTACAAATGGACTGAAGGGAAACAGAGAGGGAGTTGATCCTCCCAACAAAGAGTGCATTGTGACAGCCATTCATATTACTGTAGTGTACAGTAACAGTGGATAGGGAGGACAGCTCTGGAGTTGATAAAGTGTTAGCACACTCAGCAGTCAACCATCATCTCTGCCACTAAATCAACACATGCAAGCCAGGCTCTTGCAGTGATGCAGCTCTCTGACTACAGATATTTTTTATCATGGTTTAATGCACTTAGACGAAAACTAAACTCTGCACACAGAGGACCAGAGTCATCTGCTGTACTGATAGGTCTCTAAGCAGAGCACTTTTCTGTGCTGCCTTCAGCCAGTAAGTGGAAAGAGAGTTTCCCACATGGTATCAGAGTCATATTATCGTCATGCATCCAAAGAGATACTGCTACTCTCATCATGTAAAGTCCTTCCAGAGACAGACTGAAAATTCATCTTTGATTGTGGTAAATAACTTTATTAACACTGTTCGGCCTTGAGGTCATTTTTACCATGGAAACCCACATCAGATCAACACACCGCATCCACACTGTTGTTCTCAAGCTCCAGACCACATTAATGCACCATCACTACAAGTCATGAGACATAGGCCCAATCCCATTTTCACTCCTTAAATCTTCCACTTGGTATTGAGTGCCCTCGTTTGCGAGATAACCCTTGATGAGGAAAGTGAGAAATATTAGGGTAGAGATCCTTCCCTAAGAAATGAGACACAACTTCATGCAAATTGGTGTGGCTAACATGCAGGCATACGTCACGCGTAGTAGCGACGCGCGATACCGGTAGTCATTCAGGTTTGAAAATGCCGGCTCCAGCGCTTGTGTTGTGGCGTGTGCTATGTTTATTCTTCTCCATCTGAGAAGACGGTGCCTACGACGTCTTCTAGTTCTGATCGATTTCGTTTGGGTAAGTCGATTTGTTTAAGTATTTTGACGCTGTGTTCAACCCAGTTGTTGATGAGTTAACGCTAGTCCAACCATCTGTTGTCTGTATAGCCTACATTCAGATCGTGCAGTAACAAAGTTGCTGACTTCGCAATGTGTTCTAAGAAATTTCATCTTCCACTTCATTGAAAGTGTGGGTCGGGGCTCCCTTGGAATCTAGGGCGGGTTTTTAAGTGTTGGAAACAACTTCCACTACCTCAATTCTGTTTTGGGACACCAGTAACCTAAACATGAATGCGCACAACCAAATGCAAGTGGGTATTTCTAGGGGAAGTGTGGGTATTGGGACAGGCCCTAACTTGGTACCTAACAGAAACAATGGGCCAGTACTGCATTATTTCATCATTAAAAAGGGACAAAAACCACAGGAACAAAACACATCTGACAAGTACAGCTTTCTGACAAGCTGAGCCATGTATGTGTGGAGCTGTATGTAAAGCTGAGTGGGAGAACAGCACATATCTGTCCACCTTAATGCAAACAGGAAGAAAGATTAGGTAATACCTGGAGAAACCAGTATAACCTGAGATAATCAACACTCTCGAGTTACATCGATGTCTTGTAAAGTGAAACATTTTGTGCAAGAGTTGAACATTCTCAAGTCAGACGCAAAGTCTCAGCCTCCACGGAGCTAAAGCACGAAACTAGGAGAACAACACCCACTTTTTTATTGCCATGACATGAAACCATGAGATGCCAACTAAAACATCAAATATATTACATGTGACACTTGACAGGTATGGTAACATAGTGCAATGACTTGGGAACTTCATAACCAAGCTGGACTATAATTAGATCCCTGTCATATTACATGTCACAACTTGACAAATATATCTTCAACACGTCTTTCAAATACTGTTGTAAGACTCCAAAACTCATGCAAAGGGACTTACGTTTCACTATAAAGTGCAAATGTCATGGTAGTTTGATATGTCTTCATGTGGCATTGCCAAATGTAACAGCATAGGAATGCACAGCATGCAAACGGAGCAGCAGCAGCAGTGCAACTTGAGCCAGACTTGAATCGTGAGGAAAATGTAAATGGAAGATCTGGTTACATAAGCAGCAGAATTTTGCAAATTTAAGACACTGAAAAAGGAGCAGGTGGCTTTACTATGCAGTCAGAGAATAATCCCAGCTATGTCGACACTGAACAGGTCTGCAGCAGGCTGAGAGACTTCTGTATTGGGCAGAACAGACATGAGCAGATATGCAGGGTGCGCCCACGTGTATTGTCTGCCGGTCATTTAGCTCCTGCCCCAGTGACCTGCTTAGTCACTACTGAGCTTTACTCATTCATTCATACATTGCATGAGTGACATACCACCACCCTAGTCTGATCAGGTATCCTCTTATCTGATCCACCGTAGAGGGTGAGGGATAACAGAGAGGCGGTTGTTCTCTGTGTCACACACACACAGACACACACTTTACGACAGAAGCCCAGACAATAGCTCTCTTCACCCCATTATCTGTGTCTTTGTACCAGAGCGGGTTGCCTGTTCCTGTCAGAGACCACACAAAGACTGGTGCCCTGGAGGAAACTGGGGGAGGGAGGAGAGTGTGAGAAAGTGTGCGCAAGAAAGAGTGAATATGCGCCTGTGTGTGTGTGTGTGTGTGTTATGATTGCTGCATTAGCTCCTGCAAGTGTTACAATTCCCACAGGGGGAAATGTCAGCAGCAAGATGAAGTCTCAAATGTCCACAGCTACAGCAGGACCTCGTGGCGCAACGGTAGCGCATCTGACTCCAGATCAGAAGGTTGCGTGTTCAAATCACGTCGGGGTCAGTGACTTTTGAAGGCAAAGATCAGGCCAGGTCACATAAATAAACTTGTAAAGTATGATCCATGAATCTACTGAGTCGAAAGAGCGACGCCAGCCAGACTTGTGGATTCTGACGAAGTTATCAAACATATGTTTCTCACTGGTTAGCATTGGGGTATGTCGAGCATTTGAAGTACCATGATGCAGATACACAAACCACAAGCAGCAGTTTACAGGACACATGTAATCTTCTAAAGATGGCATCGACAAGCTCTGCTCTGTAAACTGAGACAGTGGTGGGAGCGATGAGTGACATGTGGGAACAATGCTGTTCCGATTATCTTATCACTCTTTTAAAGGTGTTGAAGCGCAAATGAATCAGTGTAGTTAAACAGCTGGAAAGTAAAGTGATGTCTATAGAATCTGTAGATGTTAAAATATCTTCATATTGACATGTTTCAATTAATTTAAAGTGAGAGTGATGTTATTCCTTCAAAATGTTTGGTTATGCTTGCTGCTCACTCTAATGTACGCAACATTTCGCACCAGAAAACAATTTATGATGAGAGGAACCAGTTGAAGGTTCTTCACCAAGCGTTACATTTTTTGTCCTTAAAATGTGAAGGCCCACTGGCCCCCGAAGGCGACAACATATTGATGGAGAATCTGCCAAAACAAAGGTCTCAGAGGTCTTTGCACTCTTTGAAAGAGATTAACAAGCCATAAACGTGCTTACTGTGTGCTTGCTTTGGCAGAAAGATAACGCTTCAGTGCAAACCACAGAGCCTAGAAGTCTCAAATAAGCTAGCTCCATAATGACATCATGTGCTCAGGCCTTTCCACAGACACAGACTGAATCCCTCCTAAAAAACAAAGTTAAACATTTCAAAAACTATTACAGAAAAAAAACGGTCAAGCATTAATCCATTATCGTAGTAACAGGTGAAGCAGAAGACAGCGTAACAGCTGGATAAAGTAGAGGTGTTAGACATCACTACCACCCGACCTGATGGATCAATATGGCCCTGACCCCACCTTCTGTGCATGGATACACAGCATAACCACAGCCAGCAGCACGCCATGCCCAAGGTGTGGCTCTGAGTCATTGAGGGTCTACGGCTGAATCCAAATGTTCACTCTCTGGACTTGCAGACCGATCCTTCACAGACTTCAGTCATATGTACGTACTGTGACTAGTTCACCGTCATCATGTAAAGTCTGAGAGGGCAGAGACTGCAAGCTGCTGATGGACAGCCCTCAAGATGGTTTTACTCGTTGCCATGGAAATGTTGGAGCAACCATTACAATCATTGTAACTGCTGTCACATTCTGTCTGCTCATCTGTCCCTGCAGATAACGAGATATAAATCCCATGTATAGGGTTGTTTTGTGAGTGAACAAAATACATTTCTGTATAACATACAGATTGCAGACATTCAAACACAGAGATGTTTGTAAGGACCGAGCTTTGACTAAATAAATTGTGTAGGCCTATTAGTTATATCAGAAGCTCGTCAGCCAATTTTCTAGCCTCGAGGGTAAGCTGCAATAATACAATGCATTTTGATTCCCTATAGCCTATATATTTCTTTTTTAATAGGCTACAGTAACTGTTGAAGATACACATAAGTTTTCTTTATTGGTCGGCTATTGAAAAAAAAACTACCATGTAACGGAATGGATTGTGGGCAATTAAATTGGTGAAGTCTGCTGAGGTCTGCACTCCAAGCCTGTGGAAGTCTGCAGAAAGTCTGCATTAGGCCTCTTGTGGACTGGATGAATTGTGGATTTGGGACAGCCCTCCGCACTCCCAGACTTCCCAGGAACATGCCCGCAAAGTCAGCGCGTCTGCAAGTGCAGTGAAGTGTGGACATTTAGATTCAGCCTAGCTTTGTCTTAATCAGTACTACATAGTCCCCCCTAATGGTGGTCTTAGCTCGTCTACAATGGTGGCAGCAAGGCACACTCTTTATGACAACAGCAGGCTCTGATCTTGGCTCACAATCTCACCTTGTCCTGGACCCAGCCATGGTCCTGGCGAGGCCTCAACACTACATCCCCATCCACAGTGGCTCTTGCACCTGCCCTAACTTGCAGGACAAGCCAGATTAAAAGAGACAGCAGCAAGTCACACCCCAGTGGTGGGTCTGACCCCGACTCCTGATGTTGAGGCGTCAGTTTAAGTAATAAAACCATTTGAAATGTCAGTAGAAGCCAAGAAGCTGGAGAAGACTGAGGGGTAATTTTCAAACCCACTGGAGTTTTGAAGAGCTAGCCCTGAAGTGATATTAAAAATTAAAGAACTGTCAGACTCACTGCCACTAAAACTGGGGGTTAAATTCTTATGCAAAACCTGAAGACTTGCTTTAATTTAAACACTCTGTGCAAATAAAAAACTACTTCTGTTGCCACTCACAGTCTTAGCGCGGCAATTTATGTGTTTGGGCAAATACTGATGTAAAGATTACCACCAAAATCTCACTAAAATCTCAACAAGTCCATTAGAGAAGACTGCTCAATCTACAGACTTTCCCTGCCTGTGCACGGAGCTTAGGCTCCACTACTGGGCTTTGACCTCTGACCTCTGGGAGTAGCTACAGCCCTCCCCGTGAATCACCACATCAAGCCAGTAGTCCAACCTCTCAACCTCCCCCTTTAAGAGTTGGTGCTCTGCAGCACAATAACGGCTGTGATTTATGGAGTGTATGTTCTCCCCTGTGAGTCATAAACACTCGAGTCACAAACGCTCTCTGCCTCTCTAGTACTGCACACACACACACACACACACACACAGGCACACACCTCTCTAGCTCCTTATCTGTGCAAAAAACGTTCACTGCTGCTATCAGGTGAAAGTAAAACAAATGCAAAGTAGAAGTTGTAGGACAGTAGCAGGCTGCTGCGACTACTACAAGGTCGTGTGAAGTGCAGCTTATATTTCCTGTGTATGAAATGCAAAAAAAGTTTCTAAGAGAGTAAGTCCTTACATCTTAAATCAAGAGTGACAGTCACAGAAAAACAGAATAAATAATGTCATTGTAATCAGGGTTTGGGTGGGTTTGTGTATGCTACACAAACACACATGTGCAGCTGATGAAGACAAACAAAAGCCTCAAACACTGCTCATTCTCATGAAACAGCCAACTTTACTGACAGATTTACCAAAATCCTAAGACAATGATTGCACATTTATGTCATTCTTAATACGCTGCAGAAATCTTCTCTCGTCTTCTCTCTTCTCTCATGCAAAGAAATACAAAATGAGATATTTGGGGAGTTCTGCTGTAGTTACTGCCTTTGTTGTCTGGCACTAATTCTTGAAAATTGGGACAAAACCTTATTTTGTGGAGTTTTTGATTTTGATTCTTCAATAAGGATGGGAAAATACATTTTAAAACATCAAAGTCTTGGCTATTAAAACTTGTAATGGGCCAATCTACCAGTGGTTTAATTTTCTCCTTATATAGCATACATAATGGATGTCAAAGGTAAGATTTGACGGAGTTGACAGTTAGTGAAATACTTATTTTAATTTATTAATTTCACAGCAGTCGTAGTGCGAGGCCATTTTGTTTTTCAAAGTTGCGATGAGTTCTGTTAATGCTACTGAAAATGCTCATTTTTAAACCGTAATTCTAAGTTGACATGTTATGGTTGAGACACTCCCGATAGCAATGTTATTTAAGGAATTTATCAGTAAAGCTAACCAGCACCTGAGCAGCATTCCCGCTTTTTGGAAAACCAGGGAATGAGACAGGAGTCCTTGTGATATAGTTTACTCTTGAGCTTTGTGCCTGATTAAATGATGCTTGTGTAGAAATCTGATGGAGGTGACAAAAATCTGGTACACATCTTTAACGGGCCAACATTTCCACAAAAAATATATATTTAAAAACAAGTATGATCATAGCAGTACATTCCTACACCAATGTTATGTACGTGCCTCTAGTTTTAGGTCCCGTTTATACAACAACAATTTCTTTTCTTTGGCCATTTTGCCTTTAATGGACAGGACAGGTAAGCGTGAAGGGGGGAGAGAAAGAGGGATGACATGCAGCAAAGGGCCACAGACTGGATTCAAACCCGGGCCGCTGCTGCAACAGCCTTGTACATGGGGCGCCTGCTCTACCACTAAGCCACTGACGCCAATACGACAACGATTTCAACTGAAAACGGTAAACTTTAGTTGCGTTTTGGCTGATCGTTTACACGGTCGCGGTCCTCTCCGCTCTTCTCGGAGTGGAGAGGACCGCGGAGGTCAGGCCGGGCAGGCCGACACTGTGTATCCCAGAATGGGTGCTCACGTGTGGGTGAGAGGAGTGGAGAGGACCTGCAATGGTAATGTATAGTTACCTGGGCTTCATGAATCAAATTACGCGTTACTGTCCACTGATTATAACTATTTAATAAGAAAGTAGTATTTGGGTATAGCAAAAAAATAAAAATAAACTTCAGGTTGCAGCCTCCGCTTGGAAAATTAAACGGTCCTAAAACTGCGGTCCTGAAACTGCAGCCTCCGGTACTGCAGCTTTACCTTACTCGATTTTGCGGCTTCGTGTGAATGGAGATCATTTCAATAACATCGTCATATAAACGAGGAAGTTTTCTAAAACGCAAAGGACAGACTTTTCCGTTTTTAGAGAAACCGTTGTCGTCTAAACAGGGCCTTAGATTCGAGGTTAAAAAATGAAAGCAGATCAAAATATTTTATAATTCATATTTATTTTATCTATAAAAATCCTTCAAAAATTATGTTTCAGGGCGCCTAGTAGCTCACCTGGTAGAGCAGGTGCCCCATGTACAAAGGCCATGTCCTTGCGTCCCATCAATGAAAGGCTAAAAACCCCAATGAATGGTCTTTAAAAATCATCAATTAAAAATTCACCCCAGAAACATAATAGGCCTACGTGTGTTGATCATTCTTAATTTTAAGCGTTTTTTCTTTTGGTGGGCCATGTTTTGCCTCAGACTCAAGAATGGGTGCTAGTCGAAATTTCCCTGTGGAGCCGACACTGTTATTTATAAGGAGCTACTTTGTTGTTGTTTATAAAAGCCGTCTTTAGCTCTAATCACCCGAGCAGACAAGTTGGCTGGTTGACATCATAGGTTGGGGCTGAGACAAACTCTTGTTTGTGTAAGACAACAGTTGATTATCCAGCTTAGTTTAGTTCACAAAGTTTGTTTTAGCTCACTAAAATGGGAGCATCCCTTCGGGGCATAACAAATGCTTCCTGGTGAAACATAGCTCCCAAACTGTGGGCTAAGTACAGCCTGTGTGTGTGTAGGCAGATAGTAATGGGCTACAGAACTAGTATACTGAGGGAAGCCTTACACTGGTATTCCTCTGAGACAAAGTCACCCCTAGGGTCTCTGCATTATTGATGCCCTGCCTGCCCAAAACGACCTGCAGAGTACAACGCTGAGAGAAATATGACACCCTGCTACACACATACATGCAGCTCTACACACACTGGAGGCCTCCTGCATGTTGTTATCCATACGAGCATGTCTATAGTGTGCAGCACGGAGCAAAGAAACAGTGCTGGGGACTCAAAATCATTTACATTTACATTTAATGCCCATAGAGAACTTTCGTGGTCTTGCTGGTAATTAAGTTTATAGATTTTCACACATTGTAAGGAGCCGCAGACACTGAAATTGGGCACGCATAAAACTTTACAACTTTGTTTCTGAGAGAAAAATGCATCCACTCCACCCAGAAAGACAAACAAAGACAGGGGTGCTCTGCCACAAAAACACAGAGACGGTCGGGTTGACCTCATGATTGAAATCTTATTTTAGTCACACTTTAGTTGGACTTGTCTCACTGTACCTCTCTGTTTACCATGAAACTACTGCTGCGGGAGTGTGACCTCTGCACCCAGGAACAGTTGGTGAGAGTCCGCCTGCATGCACATATACAGCAACAGGTCTTATTGTCAGCACCACATAGCCAATGTTACCTAAAGGTTATTAACGACAGAGTCAAGCTGTTTCCATGACAGTGTGAGTTTTTTGGGACCATTAAATTGCTTGGTGTGGAACGTCAGTCCCAGCTGCTGTGTTAGCTCATGCTACTGTTTGGAGAGCAGCTCGGGAGATGGTTCATTTCCGTGCTTAACTTGCATCATGCCAACAGCAGCAATGAAAATTACTGGCCAATTTACATTCCTCTTCTTACATTAGATTTTTTTTTTTTTGCAAGTACTCGAGTGCTCTATAACAATATAATCCAAGTACTTGAGAATGGAAGTTACTTAAATGCCCATCCCTAACTGTGTTGCTGCTACAGATTTGAAGCTTATTATTAGGAGCACTCAGTGTTTCCCACAAAATTAGGATCTATCTGTGACTGTAGCAGGGTGGAGACTGTGACAGCTAATTGTCGACAAAAAGCTGTTGATGCCGTTGAAAACTGTCCCAGTGAGCGGCTCTCCTCCTGCTCTCACTGTCCAGTTAGCACAAGCTAAACCATCACAACATGATCCCATCCCTGCTCATTAAATTTTGCCATTTGGGCAGAAGCCTTGCAACTGTCATTAGTATCTGACGCCGAGCTGTTAATCTCACACTGACACCAAAATTGCTCGACTCTGTCATTAAGTCTGTTGATAACTGTTGAGTAACATTAGTTGTGTGAAGCTAAAAGTTGACCAGCTGACATTAGGCGAGAGGCAGGGTTCACCCTGGACAGGTCACCAGACTATCACAGGGCTGACACATAGAGACAGACAACCATTCACACTCACATTCACACCTACGGACAATTTAGAGTCACCAATTAACCTGCATGTCTTTGCACTGTGGGAGGAAGCTGGAGTACCTGGAGGAAACCCACGCTGACACAGGGAGAACATGCAAACTCCACATAGAGGGGACAATGTTAACCACTGCATCACCGTGCCGCCCATATAGCGGCTTGTTGCTCTAAAAAATGTGCCATCTACAAATTCACACGGTCTTAAACTTCCCCACTCATTATCTCACTGCTCCAATAAACAACATACTTCATGATAAATCATTCAGCTCATTCAACAATTCAGTTTAATGTGCATTATGTGGGTTAGCGGCTCAGCTGCACTAAACAACATCTTGCATTTAGACTTGAACAGAGCGCTCAGAGAGCCCAAAAGAACCAAGTTCATTAATGAGTCATTCCTCTCAACTACTTTTTCAAATGGAAACAAGCTTAAGTTTCCCACACAACTGGCAGAAAGTTTCACTTTTATGAAGGAACATCATTTTAAAAGAGCGAACTAAAAGATTAATGGCTTTGGACAATGGATATGTTTGTAGCACAAGCACATATGAAAGGCTTAAAGAGATGTATGTGTATTTATTTTGGCCAGCAGCTATCATTTCCCACTCTGTGTGCTACACAAGTGGCAATATCAGCGCCAGAGAGGTTAACAAGGGATCAAGCTGGTAATACAGACCAGCCTGTCAAACACAGAGCCAAAATCTGCAGCCTCTTAACACAGAGACCCTCCAAATATCTGCCACACCTACACACACTGAGCCAGAGCAGAGACTACTGTCGACTCTCTGGAGACTCGTACTATAGCTGTGGAGGGGAGGGAGGCAGAGAGCCAGAGAAAATATCCTGCTGTCACTATAAGTCAAAGGAACAGCCATTCGTTGGATAAATGGCACCTGATTTTCCAAGCTCTCTGATTTGGGATGAGTTGTACGCTCGGATCAACCTCTGGAGTCGTCTGCCCTGCTGTGCGATCTGCTTGAGCAGGGGATTTGTAGTCCCTAAACCTTGTTCCTCCTGGACTACAACTGCACATATCACCCCTCGTGATAAGTCCAACGTGGAAAGCTGAGCATCTGGTCTGGATAAAAAACAGGTCGGACTGCTTGCGTGTGTGTGTGTGTCCCCGCGTAGGGCAGACACGCTGCCTCGTGGCTCAGCGTGGGCTGGAGCCGCTGCTGTGATGAAGGTTTCACTAACAAATTAAAACAGACATTATCACATGAGGATCTCATTGAGTAGTTTCATAATCATACATCATTAAGCCAATTAAAGAGGAAACCTTCAGACAGGATGTGCGAGTGATTAAGAGGCATGGCAGACTTTAAAAAATAACGCACACTGTTTTTGTGTGACAGAAAATTAAATGACATTAACATCAGTTTGCTGTTTTTCAAAGCATGTTTCAAAGATTATACTCTCCTTATGGTCCATTAGTGCTTTACTTAATGGCCAAAATGTAGGTTGCTGTGCTTATTGACAAAAATATTAACACCAAAGCTTCGCTAGCAGTCTGCATTTTGGCTTGCATCACAAAGTCACATTTTTATTAGCGTGTTTATTAGCAATCTGTCTGGAGGCTCAGGATAGGCAGCTTGTTTGGGCTGGTAGCCAGTTTCATCCCATCTGAGACAAGTGGTCATTAGCAACAGCAGGAGGGCTTTACACACACATGCATACACACACACTCACATTTACTGTCTTGGGCATCAAAGACTTCTGGGAATATGGGACATGCATGATTTGGCAACCGGGGTGCACTAAAGAGAAAATGACGTCTAAATGCAGATGCAAAGCATGAATGTTTTTGCTAATATGAAGTTTAAATAAAAGTTTAATATGTCCCTAACTTATAGAAATAGTAATGATATAAATTACTTTTAGTGAACCCTGATAGCCAGATAAGCACTGCCAGGCAACACAGGGCAATAGTAACCGCCATTATTCTGTCTCCACTGCCCCGCTGAAGTGCCTTTAGCAAAACACAGACTTCTTAGACACACAGTTCTCAAGTTGACTCTGACCTCTGTCCTCCCTGAGGACGGGAAAAAGCAAAATGACAGTCTCCTTTGTGGGGTTAATAATGAGTCTGTCAGCTTCAAATGCTTATCAGAAATCAACCAACAGAAGCAGAGGCTGAGGGTGTCATATTACTGAGAGGACATTTCAGTCTCAGACCCCGAGGGAGACGTCCCGTCCAGGCCATCTGCTCAGCCTTGGACTGGGAAGAGGAACAGTCAGATTTGGTGCAGATGTGAATTATCTGTGTATTATTGTATGATGGATTAAGCAAAGAACCTGAGACAGAAATTAATTAAATTGTCTAACATTCGCTACAAAATGCTGCAAACTGCGTTAAAGGTCAGTGTCGTCCCTGCAAGTGAAGGCCTGCTGGTTCAGTAAAACTGGCCGAGCACTGACTGCGAGGCTCTCTGTCTACTTATAGAGGCAGCAGTCAGTCAGCACAATTTCGGCACACTTTTGTTTATTATTTCATAAGCACAGAGGTTATGCTTGCCAGATGGGACCTCCAAACGAGCCAAGAGAAACACAGAGCGCAGGGTGAATCACCAAAGAACAGACAACCCGCAGTGGAGATGTCACGACACACACGGCTCTTTCACAGGCTGCAGATGTGGAACACAGAGAGCGGTCACGGAGTGTTTTCGAGGATTTATGATTGTGTGCGTGCAGGAGGAGGAGGTGCCCGGGATCTAAATGTGGAGCAAACATCATTATGCACCACTTATTGTGTGGTGTATGAATAGAAACATAATGTCAGTGGTCATGTTGACAAATGGTCAAACTGCATACAGCAGCTATAGAAACAAGAGTAAACTTCAGTCGGTCAGGAAATGAGGCAACTCGCTCTGTCATCGTATCTAAGGATGGGGTGTCCAGTGTCAAGTTGTGGAATGTAAAATACGAGAGGAAGGACGTTCATCTGACTGATCTGTATTTTGCCAGGAAAAAAAAAAGATTTCATTGTTTAGTCACGCAGTTTAATGCGACAATAATCTATGCCATAGGTACTCCGATATTCATCCTATCATGGCCTTTGTCACATTTAACGGTGGCTATATTTGTGATTCAAGCTGGCAACTGTGTAATGTGACCTCGCCGTACATGTCCAGTCCAGAAACTCTGATGTGTACTGAGGAGTGTGCTGGTCATGGTTTGTGAAGAAGCAACAGACCGTGACCATGAAAGCCTCTTACACACTTCAGACAAGAGCACACACCTCACACTTCACACCGAAGAAAGGAGGGGGGGATCCGTTCATCAAGAGAGACCTGTCTGTGTGCGTGCATGTGTGTGTGTGTGTGTGTGTGTATGTGTGTGTGTGTGTGCAAATCCCTGTAGGCTCAGGAACAACATATGTAGAGCAGACATTGAGATCCCCAGAGTGTAAAGGCCAGCAGGAGGGTGTGGCAGCTCTTTGGTCTTGCGAGTTGAGATAGTGCACCATGCTCACCACATCTGTACTGCAACTGCTCAGCACAAAATTAGTTCATGCACTCAACAAAGAGTTTTTTTTAATTCTATACATTGTAAGCTCTAATACCACTGTCACACAGCTGGTGCATCCTACATTGGAGGCAAAGTGAACCTGTTAACAACCAAAGAGGGCCATGTGTCCACTTGGTGTGACAACAGACGTGACGCAGCATGGCCTAAGAAATGTATTTCCAGATACCACAGTGCAGTGTTTGCCCTGGTAATGACCAGCTGTAAGCAGCTCCATAAAAAAGTCAAAACATTGCCCCACTTCTCACAGTGTATAGAGCACTGATTCCCAACTTGTGGGACCCCATTAGGGGTCGCCAAAGCTTCTCAGGGTGTGGCAAGGCCTTCTTGATTTTAAGGGGTATGAGAACTTTTTTTTGAAAATATGAAGTCAACCTATACCTCAGTATTTTATTCATTTCTGTGGAGAAACTAAATACATGATATTTAGATTATTATATAAGATATAGACTAAAAAAAAAAAACACTCACTGGATAAGGGCACAGTAATGGCCTGGACACAAGCTCATCTGGCATAAGAAAGTTTGCAGTTAAAACAAAAGAGCTGATAGAAAAAGGCCAAGTGTCAGGGAGAAGAAAACACTGAATGCGTCAAAAAGAATGAGACTGTTAAAAATAAAAAATAAATAGAATCCAGATAATTTTATAAAACGTTTCTAAAATGTAATATTTACAAAAAATAATGTGCACAAAATGTGTCCAAATAGTTTGTTTTACTTCCACAGTTACTGCGTTACATATTTGGGATAACTGTACCTTTATCAGTTGCTCTGTACGGTTATTGTTGTGCACTGAATGTGATATGAAATATTCATAAAATGTGTTGCACAGTGTGGGCTTGTCAGTTCATTCAATAATAAAAAAGGGGTCCCTTCAGGAAAAAGGCTGGGAACCACTGGTATAGAGATACACACACAATAAGATAAAATAATCATTGCTTATATACTAAGCATGTTTATGGTGCTGACATTATGGAATATGCATGACACATACTGTTGGCATGCAGCGATGCAACTTGGAGATCAATCAAAAATCTACACTTCATTCATTTCCCGTAACTGCTTGGGGGGGGGGGGGTCACGGCTATGCTGGAGCCTATCCCAGCTGACACTGGGTGAGAGGCAGGGTTCACCCTGGACAGGTCACCAGACTATCACAGGACTGATACATGGAGGCAGACAACCATTCACGCTCACATTCACACCTACAGACAATTTAAAGTCACCAATTAACCTGCATGTCTTTGGACTGTGGGAGGAAGCTGGAGCACCTGGAGGAAACCCACGCTGACACAGGGAGAACATGCAAACTCCACACAGAAGGGCTCCCCCACCCTGGGGTTCAAACCAGGAACCCTTTGTTTATATTCTACATGGATATTATATCAATGTCCATGTTAACTTATGCAGCTCGGTCCCACACTATGCATATCAGTCAAGATTGAAAAAGCAGTTTACAGCTCCACCATGGAAACACACACAGCAGCCAGATGACAACATGAATGACCATGAAGCAAATCACACACAAGTCCATACAGCCACTGTTTTCTCGTTCACAGTGGTAACACCTTACGTCTGTTTTTTTTTAGTGCTCAGCTTTTGAATACATTCCCTAAATACGAACACTTTAGGCCTTGAAAAATTACTGACCCTGACGTGATTTGAACACGCAACCTTCTGATCTGGAGTCAGACGCGCTACCGTTGCGCCACAAGGTCTGAGCATCTTGGAGGTAAAACTTATATTTCCAAACTCCAATTCAAGTCGCTACAATAACATTGGCATGCTGTCTCGACTATCGAAACCTGTTATTATCATCGCTTTCTTTATGACAGGAAGTTCTAGTCAGATAACAGCACTTAATGGTGACCTGACAAAAGGCAGTGCTGTGAAATGTGTCATGCAGTGAATGCCACAGCTGGAAGCTATTTCCTTCCATACGTTAATCTAGGTCACTCAAGGCAAACTCTCCTGGCTGTTGGCCATACAACTTTTTAGTATAAAAGATAGAGACTATAAAATGAATGAAGATAGATAGAAAGAAAGGACTGATGTGTGTGTGTGTGTTTTTAAAAGGAGTGATTATCTAAATAACATATCGTACCATCATACGACTGTAGTGAAGTGAATGGATTATATGATAAATGGTGAAGTTTAACATCAGGTAATGGAAACATAGTCCAATCAGAAGTATCTTAACAGAATACACTGCTTTATCCAAGAGTTTCCATTATGACAGAAACTCCTGAACGTCTGAATCTCTGTCAGGAAAAAAAGGCATGCAGGCACAGATGGACAAAAGGAAGAGGCAGGCAGAGAGTCATGAAAGCCACTTTCCAAAGAATCACTGGGGCGGGCATCCAAAATCCACAAACACTGACGTCTGAAACAGCCACAGAGTTACAGTGAAGTGATGGGCTCAAAAATACACGAGATGTAAACAATGGGTAGAAAGCTGTGTAAAGAGAGAGAGAAAAGGAGAAAGACAGGCCACATGTGCGTCTGTATTTAGAAGGAGTCGGGCCAAATCTCAAACGTAGCTCTGCTCTCTAATAACATCCATTAGCTGGTGATAATAAGTGATTGCTTGGACAAGAACCGACAAAGTAAAGTGGAATTAGAAGCCTTGAGCATGTGAGGACGATCATATTTCAATATAAGCCTGGAAGTAACAGCTCTATTTACAGTAATACGTCTCTGGAGGATCTGGATCTGTTGGTGTGAGTTTTTACGACTGCTGGAAGAAGAAGAAGCATGCAGAGCATTTAGGCAGGGTCTTGTTTTTGCAAAGGACGATATTGAAAAGGAGGACAGCAACAATGAGCTAGGTGAAGACCTCCATTTAACAAGTGCTACTGAAATCTGACCCTGTCTTTCGGAAAACCGATCCTACCTTGCCACAGCATGGGCTCTGATTCACTGATTCGTGATCAGTACACTGTTTTACATAGACATTGCATATATTGTATCTGCAGTACTTTACAGTGGTGGTCCACTTCAGTCTCCTGATTTCCATTTGTTTTCCTCTGAGTAGACACATTATGTAATTTGAGAGGCTTTCTACATCAGCTTAGCCTGGTGCTCCACACACAACAGAGAGCTGTAATTATCAGGACAAATCATGACCTTTTACTCAGACATTTAAGATAGCCAAACCTGTCTCGTCAATGGAGCAAAGCAAACACAAGCTAGAGCAAAAAGTGAGAAAACAATTACTTTTTCCATTGTGCATAGCGAACAGGTAGTATGTTTTGGTCTAGTATTGGCACACCGCCTTCCCGCTGAGTGACGGAGGAGTTTGCTTTGTGGCTGGGGAAATGCTCATTGACCCTGCACAGGAAACAGGCGGCACATAGGAAAAGCACTTGAGACTTCAGTGGGAAACGTCCGTGTGGGTTAAAGGAGAGTGGAGATTATAAATGAGGTGAGAGAGGCAGACAGGAAGGGAGGAGGACACTGAAGAGTGAAAGCGAGACAGAGAGAAAGGAAAGAGATTAAGGACAAAGGATGTGTTTAATAGTTTAGATGGACAGAGTAATTAGCTGGAGAGAGAAAAAGAGAAAGTGCATGTTGCATGTTGTATTATGCTTGAACAATGACGGGGAAATTCAAACTTCTCAGACAGATACAAGGAAAGAGTTTAAGGACAAAAACTGTCTTAAGATGGTGACATTGTCAAAGCTTTGCTGAATACACTGAACAAACCTATGGTAAACTTGTCTAAACTCTCTATAACACTTAATATTTCTTCCTGGCTGGGCTTCTGGGTTTAAAGGAACTCTTACCTTTCTTGCATTTCACACAGCACTTAGAAAAAATTTGAACATCCACAACCCCTGCCTCCCTCCAAAGTCCCATCCCCCTCCTCCTGCAACTCCACCACCCTCCAAAAGCCTACTCCCCCCTCCTCCATTACGTCCTCATTACGTCTATGACAGACGTAGCCGTTGACAAGGTAACGTTAGATACACGGAAGAGGAGAGTGAGTGTAACGTTACAACCAAGACAGTCAAACGCAACCCCAGAGTTTTAAAACTCAACCGGAGAGATGACTGATGAGTTTTAGAATATGGTTACAGTGCTAAAGTTCGATAGTAGCGTTAACGTTACTCGTAAGTTACTAGTAAACATTAATGTTAATGTTTCAGAGGCTACGCTACAGTAGGCTAACGTTAGCCATTAGCAACTGGATGCTGTGTTGTCATATATAACGTTGTATGTTAGATTAGAAGCAAACTAAACATAACATTACCTGTCTTGCACAGTCAAACGCAAACCCCGAGTTTTGAAAATTATTCGTTGTCAGTGATGACTGATGAGTTTTAAAATGTAACATTAACACTAACGTTAGATAGTACTGGTGACTGACAGTAAACAAGGAAGATAATACAGAGGCTCAGGCTACGTTAGGTTACAGTAGGCTAACCGTTAGCAACTGGATGCTGTGTTGTCATATATAAAGTTGTAACAAGAGAGATGTTACGCAAGCGCTTACATCAGTCGGAGGCCTCCACCTGGGGCAGGCAGACAGGATGCTCGGCCAATCATTGCATTTTCTTAGAACCATATGAGAATGATACAATTATGAGTTTTTATCTCTGGTGGAATTCACTTACATTTTAGTGTGCCATCAGCTTATTAATAGCATTTTAACCTAAACAAAGAAAAGCGTAAAATTTCCAGAAAGGTAAGTGTTGCTTTAATTTTCCAGCAAACATCATGTAAATCTATCTAGGGAGTAAGGGTCCTCAGAGCTGCCCTCCAGCACACAGACACTTACAGCTAGAACATCTCAGAAGGTGAAAATCCCACATCAGGAATGAACATAATCAAAGTTCAGCCAAGATCAATTTGTCTCCTCGATTTCAGCCAAATTCATGTCTCACAATCAAACAAACACACCTGCAGAGAACTGACGGAGATAATCACACAAACTATCTGCTGTAATCTTTGGTAAACCTGACAGAGGCGACAATTTCAGAAAACAGAGAGCTGTGATGCGTCAATAAGGTTGTGTGATCCGGCAGTAGCATATCTGACTCGGGATCAAAAGGCTGTGTGTTCAAATCATGTCGAGGTGAGTGTAATGAAGCGAGGCCTTCAAAGATCAAAGCTGCACACCAGGGTTTTAACATTTTAACATGGCTAAGCCTCTTTCTGCCATTAGGAAACAGCCTCACCTGAATACATGTGAACAACCTGCTCATCTCATACTTTCCCAACATTACTCTACCTCTTCTCTGCTTTTTAAGATGTCACAATTATTTTGTAATTATCTTTTGTAACGGCTGCGCTGATGTAATACTCATCGTCTAGCAGCACTTCCATTAACAAGTGGCCAAGTGCCAATGGGACTCGATCTTGTTTGTTATGAAAGTGTGACAGACGGCCAAATGATGCGTCACACAAACACGGATCAAAGCATGACGTTAGATTAATTAGTTTAAGATCCAGGCCAGGGATTTCACGAGGACTTTTCACCACATAATAGCATGCTTTTCAAAGGGTCTGTGTCACTGCAGTGTGGGGAATGTGTGCAGATGAACAGTGTTAAAATCCCCCCCAGGCTGCCATCTCTGGGAACTCCCTGCCCATGCTGCGAGCAAAAATCTGCCAGATGATTCGAAACGTGTCATTCGGCTTGATTGATGACACAAAATGGGTCATCCAGAGCTGGCGAGACAGGGGACACCAAGACACCGGGACACCAAGACACCAGGACACCACAGACCTGGTTGAAAATCTGTAGTATTCTCTTAAATGTAGGCGCTATGTGCCATTATCCATCTTGTGCATTTATTATGTAAAGTATCACAGAGCCATGGTGAAACTATTTACTATTCTCGTGCTGACTACTGTGGTATGATAATGAATAGACTTCCATTTACTTTGCAAACATTGTGAAGTGCATTTTAATCTTTCATTAATCCAGACAAAGGTTTGCTGAGCGCATGTACTCCGTAAGCACTTCTCCACATTAATCTACATGTGCACCTTAACAGTGCCCAGCAAACTTTCCCTGTTAACCTTCCAGCAGCTTCTCTAGAAAATGCATCATGACCACAGCTCATATAACATGCAGATTAACATTCAGCAAATGAATCACAGGTGGCTGCACAAATTGGGTTTGTGCAATCCAAGCAAATATCTCATAATTCTGGTGTAATTGTGTTATAATTCTGACAAGTGCATCTCAATAAATCTGGGTGGTGATGAGGGCCAACGTGACACAGCTACTGAATTCAATCCAGTTTTACTTCAGCGTTGGTTTGAGATGTTAGGAAGTGCAACGTGACATGCACACATCATCAACTCTGCTCAGATTTACTGAGATCATTAAGAATATGGGATAATCATCTCAGAGTTATGAGCCTTTTTTTCTCCAGAATCATGAGTAACTATGTCATTAATCTAAAAAACAGGCTGTTTTTTTTTTCTTCTCCAAGTGAATGCAATCTGCTTCTGTATTTTGGTGTGTTAACTCTGAGAGCAGAGTTAGGAGGAAACACACATGGCCACTTAGCCACTCGGATGCTTTTGTGTTCACTGTCTTGAAGCTTGGCAGTATGAACAGCATTCAAAGCCAAAGGCTGTTGGAGACGCTTGGCTCACACACACTGTCAGCAGCCTGCAAGAGCAAGTGTGCAGACGTGTGTGTGTTTGCACAGTGTCACTGAATTAGACTTCCTGCATTAATGTCACTATTCTGGACTAATGCTGGAATATAGCATTATTAAAGTCAGATCATGGAGTCTGAGATTATTCAGATTGAGGGACACTGATCCCCTATTTTCTCTATACAGGCAAAAATCTGGAGGTGTTACTTGTCAGCATGCAAGAACAGCAACATACTAATGCTGTCAACACCAAGAGACAAGTTTCCTCTTTAGACATGCATAATATAAACCCATAAATCACTGTCTCCCATTTTGTTTATCATCCAAGAAAACATTCTGCTTTGGAAACCATTATAACAAAAACTCCAGTCACTGCTGATCCACTTTCCCCCAGAACTGTGCAAACTGTCACAAAGAGGGAAATCCCTTACGTCAAAAACATAATACGTCTTCCTTGTGTTTCTACTTTGTAATTTTCCGATTTTCCCATGTTGCCCTTCTTATGGCAACTGAGTCTTCCAAGCATAACAACATTATATTTAACTTTCAGGGTACCCACCCACAACTAATGAAGTGCCTGTGAAGCAGAGAGAAGCAGTGCCATTCAAGATGTGCACTAAAAAGGGGCTTTGCATGTGAAATGTTCACTATGGTAAAGCACAGAAATACTGCGCTCATGTGGGTTTCATCATCTCTCCACAGGAGCACCAGCTGGAAAAAATTACGTTTAAGAAGTGAAACAGTGGACGATATTGAGTATGTCATGTCTCCAGGCTGTGACTATTATGCCACTGCTCCTTCTAGTCTTACTACTACTTTCTCCTGTCTGCTATTGACTAACAGTGCAACCGTTAAAACCTCGGAATGCATTGCACCACTTTATACTCACGTCTCAACATGATCCGCCATCATGCTCATTGCTTTTATGTCCAAACATCTTTCAAAATGTCTCTGACGTCTCTGACGTGTTGTCAACATTAAATTTGAAATGAATAATCACATAATGAGTGTGAATTGGTGGGTGTGCATATATAGCCTAATAAAAGCATCATGCACGACAGGACCGCAATCACCTCTCAATGGACGGACATTTTGACAGTGATCCACAGTGGAAGAAGACATTAAAGTAAGAATGATAGAAGAAACCAAGTGATAGAGGTGAGGGAGAGAGGAAAAAAAACATAACACAGGAGGTGTATAAGGAGGATAGAAGAAAAAAGAGGTGGGGATAAAAGATGGGAGACAACAAAGGGAGGTAAAGAGAGGGGAAGGAGGTTGAGAGAGAATAAAAAAGATGTTGAGAGAAAGCACCGGAGGCTGTGCTGCAAGGTTAAATCTAATGAGCTCAGTGTTTATCGACGAGTGAATTAGGGACACAATTACGCCAGGGAGAGTAGAAATTTTAACACACGTGCGTGTACACACACACATCTGTTCAAGGTAATTTCAGAACCTGCTGATGCTTGAAACAAGATTGTAACGTAAAGCAACCTCAATACATCTCATTCTCTTTGGCTGTGCATGAAGATGGGGTGCCGCTGAGCCGAAAATAACCTGCAGGGTTGATTCAAACCAGCCACAAGTGTGAAGAACATGGACACTTCCATGAGGACCATGAATTTTACTCGTATACCACCATTCTCTGTGGTGAATCCTTCCTCTATGATGTGCCATGACCCAGCAAACAAACGCAACAGGCCACTGACAGGTCCCCCAGCCTGCCAACGTTGCTGTGGTTCAGTCTGAGATACAACATGATGTAAGTAGCATTGTATTTGTTTGACTGCCTACAACCCCTTTACTGCTCCAATGCCCCCCCCCCCCCCCGCCCAGCACTTTCACTGAAGCTGTTCTCATTAAAGTCAGTGAGTAATGGAAGAGAGCCCATCAATCTCTCTTCAGGACCACCACGGTTGAAAGCTTGGTGTGAGAGTAGAGCCACTGGAGAGGGGAAATGCACACAGTCTTCAGGGTCAATGCATCTATGGGTGGTGATATGAGAGAGTGCAGGGGTTTGAGAGGAAATTGTGGCATCTGTTTGAGAAAACGAAGAGGTGCAGACCAACTGTACACAGCACAAGTTTGATCTAGATTCTCTCAAGCAGAGGGAGTTCAAGTGGGCTGGCGTGTGTTTACCTCTGAGCTAGAATGTACTGCCAGACACAAACCAAAGCAGTGTATTTTTCAATCGATTCCTGGCCAAAGCAGAAACCAAACACCTCCCATTTGGAGAACCTGTTTTGTTTCCAAAGGACAAAACAATGTGCTTTTCATGCTATTTTAATCCACAGCTTCTAACTGACAGATCTGTACAAACCAAGCCCCTCTGCTCTATGGTGACTGACTCCAGATCACAAGCCATGTGGTCTAATCATGTCAAGGTCAAAGGATTTCCACCAGAACAGCTCTTTAAATGAAATCTGATGACTGGTTTCTGAAACAAAGCTCACAGTTGCACAGGATTGATGAAGTATTGCTAAAGCCTACTCCAAAGGGGATTGTTACCCAGTCTGACTGCCATAAAGATCAATATGTGGAGAGAGGAGCTTCAATGCTTCTTGACTACGAAATTGAGCATAAGAAGGCAGATTTGGTTGGTTTTGGCACATAAGGAAGACCTGAAATGTGGCCCTGGACCAACTGAGCACTGACGGGACAGGTAGGAGTTTTTGTTGGGAATACTGCAGGCAACAGACTGAAAAAAGGTGATGAAAGCGCCTTGGGGCACTCTGTCATTAGCAAAGAACAGGGTTGCTGGGATATCTGTTTGGTAGATAGGCACTGACAGCAAGAAACCGGCTCAACCAGATCATTCACCTCCACCTGACATCACATACAAGGAAACATAGGTACGCATACATGTAGACACTCTCCAGGACGCCATTAGGCCTAATACATGCCAGAGCGAAAACAAACATTAGGCTAATTTGTAAGGATGTTGCCGTGTCTGACAGATGTACTGTACAGATAGAGGGTGTTTACACAGCCTTGTTTTGGAAGAGTATTCAAATTCATTAGTATACACAAACACCTCAGAGGTCTTGTTCTGTCAGAGGTACACCAGTCAGCAGACTCTGTGGTGTAATGTGATCTAGGATACCTTACACCCACTACCAGTCAGCCTTGTGCGAAGAAAATCTATTGGGCTTTGACAGTGCTAGTCACTTTCTTCAGGTCTTTGTACAGAAGTTAACACATATACCTTGAAGAGGTTCAAACTACAACCAATTCTGGTCAAGAAATGGTAATTTTTTGCTTACAGTAAAGCTCTAACTTCCCAGTAGGCCTAGACCACTTTCCTTATTTGCATGCGCAAAAAACAAACATATTGTCCTGGTAGACATTTTGAGCATTCAGAGAAAGCACTCTTTTGTCCTACCGGTACAAAATACATGCCCTCCGGTGTACCCAAGATTATAATCTAATGCAGCAGATGCATTTCTTGGATGTATAAAGAGAACTGGATACAGCATTCATTCCTATGAAAGTTGCTCAGTGGTGCATGAGGCCAAAAAAGTTCAACTTTTTTGCGGGGGGCTGTGATGCTCAAAAAAATATATCCACTGATTTACAGATGTCTGTTACCATGTAAGTCTATGGGAAAAAGTCTATTTGGGCCACAGGACATCACATGACAGATGTAATTCCACTGTTTTGGCCACAATGGAATTTGGCTTAAAAGCCCGGCACACTTCCCGAGGGCCTGTTGCATTTCCAGTCCTTCACCGAAAGGCTGCAAAACTGTCACATCCCATACAGCAGTGGTTCCTAACTGGTGAGTCGTGGTCCAAAAGTGTATATTTTGAAGTGCTGTTTCCTGCTGTACATTGAGTGACTAAGGGGTAGCTACTAGCAAACTAGCTCGATGACATGACCAAGCACAAGTAGGATGCTGAATGATTAAACTGTGTGGACCTTGAACCAATGACTAAGACGAAATCTGGACCCCGAGACTTGACCAGTTGAGAACCACTGCCATAGAGCAGGTGCAGGTGCACTTACACTGGCCGAGCCGGCTACTTCCTGTTTAGTGGTAGTAGCCAGCTCCGTCTTCTAGACTTTCAAAATGTTGTCAGACTGAATGGATCAAATTCTAAGAATCAAACGAGTCATTTTGCGGGGGGCTGTGATGCTCAAAAAAATATATCCACTGATTTACAGATGTCTGTTACCATGTAAGTCTATGGGAAAAAGTCTATTTGGGCCACAGGACATCACATGACAGATGTAATTCCACTGTTTTGGCCACAATGGAATTTGGCTTAAAAGCCCGGCACACTTCCCGAGGGCCTGTTGCATTTCCAGTCCTTCACCGAAAGGCTGCAAAATCATCAGCTATCATATCTGGTCACCATCTTTTAGGCATATGTTTTAGCGATGTGAGGATATGTTTGCAGGAAGCACATGCTATTTTTCAGGCTGTCTCCTACCCTCAGGCATTACTGATCCCTAATCACAGGGTGTGAGATGGTTGGCCTGTCAGTGGCAAGTCAGCATCCTCACAGCCTCAGAACGCAGACGAGGAGCAGAAATCCATCTGTTATCAATGTACTGTAACTCTTACCCTAGCAACAGGAGCAGAAAAACCCAACCATGATTCCTAATGACGTCTTCAAGTCAGCCTGAAGTGTCTCTAAATTGTTTTTGGGGAGTGGAAATGATAGTACATGCTGAGCATGTTGACTTTCACTACTCATTGTTGTTATATGACATGGAAGTTTAAGACTATGAGTCATGTCCTGAAGAAACCTCCTTAGTCATACAAGTAGCAGGGTTTTTAAGTACCGAAATAACTGTTTGAGATTCCTCAGACTGTAGCACATTTTCACAGGGACGACTTGGTCCAAGGGTAATGAGCACGTGCCCAGTGTGTGAAATACGAGCTCAAAGATAAATTGAAAGAGCAATTACGGGAAAGAAATACATTCTAATGAATCCTCACCACAGAGAAGGGTCAGGACAAACACATGAAGGCACTGTGTCTGAACCCTATTTCACATATAAATAGTTCCCATGTCTGTCAGCCGCACTTCCTTACTCCGTACCGAATGACCCCATTTCTTGGTCCAAGCAACGACTAATCATACCACAACATGTTTTGTGACCAGAAAAAAATGTCTGGGCAGGAAATTACTCTGCACGGATAAATCAGTAACTTTACATATTCATCAGTGAAATCTCCATGTTGGCCATCAAAACCAGATGAGCTGACTTTACAACTCATTTGCAGAAACACAGTGTCATTCAAAGTTGAAGATGAAAATGTGTACAGTAACCCAGACTGCCCAGGAGCTCACAGCTTAGTGCTTTGGGATGATCTCGTCGCTGGGGCATTTTTCAACACCAAAATAATGCCACAACCAACACCTTTGTTTAGCCTCTTTACACTGCAACAGCCTTTACAAAGGTAGGGGAATGCCAGAAATAATTTATTTTTATGATTAAAAAACTATCAAGATAATTGGATTGTTTGATGAATTTGCCCAAAAGGAGATGATGTACTAGATGCCCTGAGACGTTTATACTTTAGCACACTTTCTTCTTGCAAACATAAGTGAGTATAAAAGCAACAGACCACAACATCATTAATCAAACAACATGAAATCACAATCATTATCAATCTGTCAGACCACCAAAGCAGATTGTAGTCAGATATAAATAAGCCTTTCTAGTGGAGCCATCCTTGCAGCGAAAACAGTGTCAGGATGTCATTTCGTTGTATTTGATGTGGTGTCCATCAGACAAATAACGATCCATTCATCACACTATTGCTCCTAAGGGTGCATTGCAATCCAAATCAAAGGCATCTCAGTCAACATAACACAAAGACTGAGTCATCTCTGAATCATTTTTCTCATGAAAAATTTGGTAGCCTTGGGCTGCAGTCGCATAATGACCTTGTTGAAGAGCAATGAGGAACTGGTTCATGTACTTAAAAGGCCACGCACAATGAAGCTACAGCCAAGGTCAAATAGCAATGCTCTGTGTTACGGTAATAACAGGACACATGGCATCAGCAAACGAAATCTAGATGTGTGCATGTCAAGAGAATTAGCAGATTGCGGCCATTAATCTTTATCAGGGATTTTTAGCTAAGGGTCCAAAGTCAGAACTTTCAACATCAATCTCATTCATACTTGATAGGACTGCTGAATGGGAACACACCAGGAACAACCCAATTTAAGCATTGACTCACGGTGATAATAGTACCAATCCAAAGGATCATTCATCAGAGTTAAACCACACTGAACTCCCGACTACTTGAGTATATTTCCACAACAGAAACCCTTGAATCAGAGCCCTGGGAACAGACAAGAGTGAATTCCCAGCATGGGGAAGTCCTAACTTTGATTTTAAATACTTTAAGCTCCAGAGCACAAAACCTGCCAAAACCTTTTCTCTTGCGTTCATTAACTTCACAAAGACAGGAATCCAGTTTAGCAGAGTGGCAAACTTTTTTCCTATCACCCTTCTCATACTGCATTGCTTGATTCAAAATAAATCTGTCCAAATGATTGCAATATCCCACAGTCCCGCCAACGTCAAGCCCATCTAACAACAAGGATTTACTTTTCTCCTGTAGCCCTGAGCATGCCATTTTCATTTCACAGCTCTGTCTGGATGTTTGAGAGGATATGTTGGTGGGCAGATGTTTGGGAAAAACCCAGACAAACAGATTCATATGAATGCCAGTCATCTCAAGAGTATGAGCAGTGATACATAAGATATTTTTTTGAAGAATTTCAATAAGGAATAGCTGTAAAAGTACCTACATTTTCAACATCGCATGTGGATAACTGTCTCAATATGATATCCTATTTCAGACACTGACAGACAGGTGCTTTTCAGAGAAACAGGTTTTTTTTGCAGATGTGTTTGCAGTGTATGCAAAACAATGGAAAGTAAAGGAAGACCATGTATCACAGGGAGGATAGATTATTCAGCTGTTAAGCAAAGGAAATGAACAAGTGCCCTGAGATCAACAGAATAACAATGATTTAATTTGACAACATAATAGATTCCAAATCAGTTGGGAACAGTTCATGAGGACTATTATGGCAGATCAATAGATGCTGGGCTCGAAACACACAAGGCACCTCATTTTGGCACAAGGCTCTTTTGAGTATCATTGAGTTAATCAGGTTAAACTGCACCCAGGGAACTGCTGTATCAACAGCATGAAAAATTAAGCTCATGCTGATAATGAATACTGAATACCAAATGAATAATGAATGTTGAAAAGTCCTTAAGTCAAACCCAGTTTAAAGTTATAACTGGGGTTGAAAAACATCTTGGAATGAGATATTTTACATCCTTTACTTAGGATTTTAAGTCTCAAGACATTAATGGTTTTATTAAAAAGGCATCAGGTCATAAGCCAAGATCATTAATGTGCTCAGATCACTAGTACTTAGTACAGTGATATGTTTATATGCTAGTAGTGATACCAAATTATAATGTTTGCACAATGTACAGTTTTACTAATACAAGATCAAAATGTAAATTGAATGGTGTTTGATAAAAGCTTATGCAGCAACTATACACAACCATGTCTGTTTACTTTATCCTGTGAAAGAAAAGACTTTGTGTATGTGTGTCGTGCACGAGGGTTGAAAGACCCAGAGTGCATTAGTGGGATCAAAAGCCAATGACAGACGAAGCCACAGGACCACTTTGATGTTGCATGTGAGTGTTTTCCAAATCTTACATGGCAAAATTAAGCCATTGTAATCCTTCAAAACAAATAATATAAAAACCCCATATAAATCAATTAGCAATTAATTCTTCATTCTAATTGTATTTACTCACCCAGCGTGTACAAAGACATGTCTGTCATTCAGAGGGTAACAGCTCAAATTGTTTTTACATCTGCCCTGCATAACTGTCCTCGAGCAAGACACTCATGCAATTACATGTATGTGAATAATCTGTTTATTAACCGGTTATTGGAGTATCCCGTCAGACTACTCCAAAAGAAATCGGGGTACTGTTAGCCCACTTATTGAGGGTCAATACACCGGTCAAAGTCATGGACCTGTGTAAAATTTCCCGTCACTCTTGTCTCCCTTTGCTGGCGATCAGGTGGAGAAGCCAAGTCCGCAATGTTCTGTTGGCATTAATAGTGTTAAACCTGTTAAAAGTGAAAATGGACTCATTTTAAGCCACAATCAAGTTATTTTAAGTTTAACAGTTACAGGACGTGAGAATGTCAGGTTAACAGATACAAAAAGTTTGTTAGTTTTGCATGTGCAAATAGAAATGCAGTAATCAGTAACCAGGATACTAGTATTTATCATGTACACAGGGAATATGAATATCCTGATTTCTCTATGCTCATGTAAACACATCCTGAGTTTAACCATAACCAGGATAAGCCTCGTGAACAGGTTATTCGCATACATGTAAACACACTCTTTGAATCGCTAAAGGCTTACTGTTGTTTAGGAAGGTCTGCACACAAGCAACATCTTAGCCTACAATATCACGTCCGACATGTCTGGCATCACCACATTTTTCAGGCTTTTTCCACGTTTAAACGTTAGCATCAGGCATAGCCAATCTGTCAGTCTCAGTCTAAGGAAATGTATTTTGCCTCACAGATACAGTATGTCAGGTTAGAAACCACAATGGGAGGAAGAGGATTTAGCATGACAAATTAAATAGACAAACACCCCTTTCTGACATATTCTCCTGAAGAGACTGAAGTTATTGTTCTTGGCCCCAAACAACTCAGAGACTCTTTATCTGATGACATAGTTTCTCTAGATGGCATTGCTCTGGCCTCTAGCACTACCGTAAGAAACCTCGGAGTAATATTTGATCAAGATTTGTCTTTTAATTCTCATTTAAAACAAACCTCACGGTCTGCATTTTTTCATCTGCGTAATATTGCGAAAATTAGGCCTATCCTGACCCGAAAAGATGCAGAAAAATTGGTCCACACTTTTGTTACCTCTAGGCTGGATTACTGTAACTCTCTATTATCAGGTAGCTCTAGTAAGTCCTTAAAAACTCTCCAGCTAATTCAGAATGCAGCAGCACGTGTACTAACAGGAACTAAGAAACGAGATCATATTTCTCCTGTTTTAGCTTCTCTGCACTGGCTCCCTGTAAAATCCAGAATTGAATTTAAAATGCTACTGTTAACTTATAAAGCTCTAAATGGTCAAGCTCCATCATATCTTAGTGAGCTCATAGTGCCATATTATCCCACCAGAACACTGCGCTCTGAGAACACAGGGTTACTCGTGGTCCCTAAAGTCTCCAAAAGTAGATCAGGAGCCAGAGCCTTCAGCTATCAGGCTCCTCTCCTGTGGAATCATCTTCCTGTTACGGTCCGGGAGGCAGACACCGTCTCCACATTTAAGACTAGACTTAAGACTTTCCTCTTTGATAAAGCTTATAGTTAGGGCTGGCTCAGGCTTGTCCTGTACCAGCCCCTAGTTAGGCTGACTTAGGCCTAGTCTGCCGGAGGACCCCCCCCCCCTATAATACACCGGGCACCTTCTCTCCTTCTCTCTCGTATTCTATTACTGCATCTTGCTAACTCGGCCATTCTGGATGTCACTAACTCGGCTTCTTCTCCGGAGCCTTTGTGCTCCACTGTCTCTCAGATTAACTCATATCGCAGCGGTGCCTGGACAGCGTGACGTGTGTGGTTGTGCTGCTGCCATGGTCCTGCCAGATGCCTCCTGCTGCTGCTGCCATCATTAGTCATTAGTCATACTTCTACTGTTATTATACACATATGACTATTGTCACACATGTATACTGCCAGATATTAATACATACTTTCAGCATATTGTACCACAGTAGCTAGAACTATAACTATAATATTATTACTTTCAATAATGTTGTTGTAAGCTACTGTCATTACCTGCATCTCTCTCTCTCTGTCTCTCTCTCTCTCTCTCTCTGTCTCATTGTGTCATGCGGATTACTGTTAATTTATTATGCTGATCTGTTCTGTACGACATCTATTGCACGTCTGTCCGTCCTGGAAGAGGGATCCCTCCTCAGTTGCTCTTCCTGAGGTTTCTACCGTTTTTTTCCCCCGTTAAAGGGTTTTTTTGGGGGAGTTTTTCCTTATCCGCTGCGAGGGTCATAAGGACAGAGGGATGTCGTATGCTGTAAAGCCCTGTGAGGCAAATTGTGATTTGTGATATTGGGCTTTTTAAATAAAATTGATTGATTGATTGAATTGAGTAATGCAGGGAGATAAAAAAGTGATTAAAACATAAGGTAAAAAAGCAATTTGAGAAGATAGCTATTTGTCCAAGTAGCAAATTACACCTGCGGCAACAGTGTGTGTTATAGCAGCCTGTGTTACACAGTCTTTAGCATGTCTAACAATGATGTTTTAGCAAGCTAAAGCTTTGCTAGTCTTTTTTTTTTTTTTGGTTAAAAATTAAATAACTTACTATATGAAATGTGATAATTATCACCCATTTGTACAAAGCTCAAAGCTAGTACGTTAGCATCTCTAGCTCATTAGCAGCAACAGGAAGCTAAGTTAGCTTTGTTAACAGCAAAATGTTAGCAGTTAGCTAGCTAACTGGTGAAGAAAGCCAATACCTGGCAAGCAAAGAGCCAGATATTTGTCAAAAAAAATATCTATTAATTTATAACGTATTATATGAAATGTGAAGGAGCTCACTCACAGTAACAAACACAAAGAATTATCACCCATTTGTACAAAGCTCAAAGCTAGTACATTAGCATCTTTAGCTCATTAGCAGCAGTTGGCTGTGCTTACAGCAAAAATGTTAGCAGTTAGCTAGCTAGCTGGTGAAGAAAGCCATTACCTAGCAAGCAGAGACAGATATTTTTCACAAAAAATATCTATTGATTAAAAACTTACTATATGAAATGTGGTAGAGGTCAGTCACAGTAACACACACAAAGACTTATCACCCATGTGTACAAAGCTCAAAGCTAGTACGTTAGCATCTCTAGCTCATTAGCTGCAACAGGCAGCTAAGTTAGCAAAAGTGTTAGCAGTTAGCAAGCTAGCTGGTAAAGAAAGCCAATACCTAGCAAGCAAAGACAGATATTTTTTCACAAAAGCAAACAGCTTAAAGAAGAGTGAATGATGGACTTACATTAGTCAGCTGGACAGAAACACAACTCCAAATGAATGCTAATGTTGCTCCATATCTTCTGAATGTGAAATACTAGACTTGCTAACACGCTAGCCATAGCAACTTGAAGGGGTAGCCTAGTAACCTACCTCGAGGCTGTTTGTCTGTCATTTAAAAGCTGTTCTATGTCCTTGTGACCAAAAAGAAAAACAATAGGCCATTTCGAGGACACCATCGACTTGACACAGAAGGAAAAGCAAAAGTATAAATGATAAAATTGAATTCCATTTAGCTGTCTTGATTTCTCACTGTCATTCTCACAGGAACACTTGAATACAACAGAGCCATCGTTAGTGTTATTAGTAACACCTGTGCTTCTCCTGCTAAGTCACATTGCCTGCTTAGAAAAAGGCCTATACCTTTTCTGCAACAAACAGGAAACCTATAATTAATGACCTACTGCATTACATTTAGGTGTACTCCTATGGGCCTTATGCGAGTGCTGTCTCACCCTGTCATGACTTATTGAGACACGTAAGGGGAACAGACCCCTCATTAAAGTTATTGGCACTGTTGCCAACTCCTCAGTAAGAAAAGTAGCTATTGGCTGTCCTAAAAGTCGCTAGAAGTCGCTAAATGACGTCATCGCCTAATTTGCATAATTGTCCATATGCATGTAATTGTAATGGCTGCTGTAGGAGAGAGGAATAACGTCGTGGGAGAGACAAAAACTGAGTAAAAAAAACACCAGCCAGCGGCGGTTCCGCACATGCGCGATTCACTTGCAGTCTGGACGTGGAGGGGTTAACGTCTCCTGCTCTGACTGCTGCTGGGAGGGAGGACTGGGCCGTCTGTGAGTGATTTGGGGCGAGAGAGGAGCCCACAGTAGCATCCGCTGCCCATTGAGAAGAATAAGAATGATACGTGCTCTCACAAAAGAGTCTCCAGAAGTCTTCAATAACATCAGAAAAAGTCGCTAGATTTGTCGCTAGTCGCTAAGTTGGCAACACTGGTTATTGGTTCCACCTGTGCTTTGCTTGCTATGAAAAGTAAAAATGTCTGTCATAAAATGCCAGATATTTATCCACAGTATATTACAACAGAGTTGTTTTCACGCTATGTTCATATTATGCACGTATTTTCAAGGTGTCACAGTTCTTCGGACAGAAAAAGCCACTACATTAAGCATTAAAGGTTCAATACTAGCAGCCACAAAGAAGTATTTATGTCCCTATCCTTGTGCGACAAACCAAATATCCTTGCATTGTAACAGGTAAAGGTTTTTCCGAACATCTCCGCCTCCATGCACAAGGTGAATATAACCTCACATAAGGAATGCATGCAGTCATTATGAGGTCTTGTTCTTAATTCTTCGACAAACACCCCGTGCTTGCGCTTCAGTGACTGAGCGCTCTGTAGCTGCAATCATGGCCACAGAAATAAGCTGTTGACAAAACAGTGGATCACACCCAAGAGGGCCTGGCGTGGCCTGCATGTCGAAACACCGCAAACCGCATAGTTGGCCTTTGCTACAACTTGCTCACAGTTGGATCCAGCTGGAGGCAGGAATTATCATCTCGCTGAGAAGTGGGATGAGAAAAACAAGAGGAACAACTTGAGGCACTTTAGAAGGCTACTGTAGTAGGCTACCCAAAACAAAAGGAAATGCACTCTGAATTGATCTCATCAGAATCACCACATTGAACAAACCCATGTATTTTCCTTGCAAATGCACTTTACCCAACTGTCAGTATGGAACAATGCAGATTTCATGGAATTTATGGTGAAGCAAATGTATACGGCTCTCCACAGTTGGGTTGTTAATGGAGAACACTCCACTTGCTTGACTCTGTGGTCATCCAGCCAGTCAAGCATGTCACATCAACCGTCAACCGTTGTCCTATAGCTCTGAAACAAGAGTAGATTGGAGTTTTTCAAACAGGCGAGCTGCTCTGAGGGCAGAAATAATCTCAGTGGTTGAGTTAGATGTTAATATGCAGAGTCATTGCTTTGCTTTTTTTCCGACTTGGAAGCTTTAAAGCCGACTGTAAAAGTAGCAGAGCAAGAGGCTATGATCATAAATCTCTCCTTTTTTTCCTGCAAACTGAAATTCCGCTGACGATCAAAAGTTATCAATTACCCAAAATGGCCTTCGATATATTCACATTTTTCATACCGTTAGTTTGCCAGTCTACAAAGCTGTGTTACTGTGCCTGCTCCCATTGAAGTTTAAGTGAACCAATTCCATTATTTCTGCCGTCGGAGCAGCTCTGCCTCCGAGAAATGATTGTATAACTATAACTGGAATCTATAAAAGCTGGGGGAAAGCTTCTCTTCTCCACGGAGCCAGATTTGGGAGCTTCCCTTAAATAAAAAGCGAAGCAACAGCAGCCCATACCATTACTGAATGGAAAAGTAATGCGTGTGTGTATTTTAGGAGCAGAATAAGGGGCCCCCCGTATTAAGACGTGCAAAGTGTAGACAGAAGAAGCTGTCAAAACAGCCTTTGAGAACATGTCAGGCAGGTTGAAAGTGCTTTTCCATCTTAGCAGTAATAGCAAAGATAATGTCGGCCCTTTCTGCATGAAATACATTTAATTCAACAGCTTGTCACCTTGCTCAAATTTTCCAAACCTTTTTTAAAGGTTTTATGTAGTCCCTCTCTTTTAACCCTTCTGATGGCAACTGAATCAAATGTTCATCTTTTCATTTTTGAAGGCACCGCCACTGCACGCACACATACAAATATGGAGAGGGTGGATTGACAGCACAGGGAGAAGTAGATTTATATTTTCTCAGCTCTCCACCAACAGGCATCACTCCTGCAGCAACTTGCCTGGCAAAAGATGGAAAAGCTCAAATGATCCTCTTGAAAGCAGCAGAGGGAAATAATATGAAACGGCTTAAACGAAACAATGACCCCTCTAATGAGCAGCTTCTCTAAAACCATAAACTGCAGGAGGGTTTTGTATAACGAAAGATCACCACTTATTCTGCCATGTTCTACTGTGTCTCAGTTGGCTGCGGTGAAACCAGTCCCTCTAACTCCCAAACGTGGCCTATCGGCTGCCAGCCAGGTCGCCAGAATTACATGAAAGGAGTTTAATGCTAACCTTTCTCGAGGCAAACCCATTATCTTCTGGTGACTAATCTGTGATAACAAACGGGAGCGTTACACATGAACAGCAGGGGAGTGAGAGGGTGAGGAGGAGTGATAAGGAAGAGAGATAGGAAGCACAAAATAAGGGTTGTGACTGAGACACTGATGCAACATTTCACTTGAGCAACAACAGGTATTCACCATCTATAATAAACATCCAGGAATTTCGGAGGTCGAAGCCTCCTGAAGCTATAAAGAGAAGCCTTACAGGACACATCCAAGTTATGCATGATCAAGTGCAGTGCATTGCTGCTATTGTCTTGCGTCTAACGGTTCAGGCTAATGATTAGCCTGATTTCCTGAACCAGTAAGTTAAGATAACACAACAGGGTCCCCAACATCACAAGGCTGCGGCCGGGATAGGAAAACACAGGCTAGCAGCTATCAAGAGCTCATGTGGTCAAGCTGAGCTGTGTCTGAATGGATCCACGTTATCTCTGAAAGAAAAAAAATATTTGAGGAACACACATAAAAAGCATGTCCATGGATGCACACACACACACACACACACACACACACACACACACACACACATTCCTCATGTGCTTCTTGCTGCTCTGTGTCAAGTCCTGCTAAATCTGTAAATGATTTGACAGCAAAAGGAATTCCTGTTATTCAGCTCCAAGGGCAGTGGATAAATACTGCAAACCAGAAAAGAAAAAAAAATCAACTACTAAAACCACATCAGCGGTGACAACAGAATCTGACCCTGGATGCCCCCACACAGAATACATGAAGCCGGTCACGCAATGGCTTGGCATCACTGTGGCATACTCAGACACTGGCAGTTGCCATGATGGCATGTGGCCTGCTTGCATTGCTGTGTTTAGCGGCTACAGCCAGAAAATATTCAAGCTTCGTCTCTAACTCTCAGGCTCAGCATCCAGAGCAGCTGGTGCTATGCTACAGTCTCAAGTCTTTGCATGCTTGAATGTGTCCTCCTTACCGTGTGCATACCATATGTCCCCACCTGTGCGTACACCTGAGATGCATGCAAGCCAGCAGGGAAGCCCTAAAGTCAACTTAGCTTGACCCTGAAGAGAGACGCTGTGTGGGAATGATAAGAGACTCAGTGTGGTGTCATTGTCCTTGGTGCCAACCACATGAGTACGGAAGCTTGCCAGACAGTCGTTTAGTCAGTTAGCATGACAGGTTGTACGGAAGTGCTCTCAAATTCTGCTCGACACTGACCCACTTGCAAAGCCGCACGAATGTGGACCAAAGTCGGCAGCATCTAGAGTGCTGCACTTTGTAGGAAATGTAGACCTTTTTGTACATCATCCCCCCAAAATTGGGCAGATTATAAAACATTCTTTAAAACCAATCATATTTAATGTTTGGTTAACAGTCTAAAACTATCAGACGTCTCCATCCCACAGATTTCAAACACTTGTTATCTTCTCTGTCGATCCTGTCGTGCTTGCACTGCAGCCAGTATCACGTCTTGCTTTATGTGGGGTCAAGTGGCTGACACTGACAGTCAAGAACACCCCAATATTTGGCCATAAAAATGCCTTGGTTGCGTTTTCTGTACTGCACTGTTTCAAAAAACTATAAGTCAGAACTTTAACCTCATAATCACTGTTTCATGTCATTCCCATAAATGCTTGAGTTGAGCACCAAAATAAACACGTCACCGTCTAGCTACTTATAGATCGTACTGTATATGTTTCTACGCTGCTGAACCGAGGTACTTTCATTTTGAAGTAGAACTTTAAGATCTCTCTTTTTAGACTAGTATTTAACGACTAGTCTGCTCCACCATTTACTGTCACCACTATACTACTAACATGCTGTTACCAGCCTCCATGGGAAATTACAGGCTATTTTGTACTGTGTAATCTGTTTTCTGCAAACACTACTGCATGTTCTATTATTGCTGCAGATTCTTGACATTGCACAAAGCAGCTCAAGTGCTTTCCCAAATGTACAGTACATGCTATTTTAAAGGGGACCTATAATGCTCTTTTTTTAAGGGTTCATACATGCATTTGAGGTTTCTACTAGAACATGTTTATACACTATAATGGTCAAAAAACACTTTATTTTTCTCATACTGTTCGCACTGGAACACCTGTAGTCACCCTCTGCCTGAAACACTCTGTTTTAGCGACTGTCTCTTTAAGACCCCCTCCTAAGCCAAGTCTGCTCTGATTGGTCAGCATCTCTGCCCCATCACTGCAGCCAGGAAATGACTGTAACAGAGAATAGTGACACTTTTTACAGTGAAAAATCACCGAAAAAAGCTTCTAAACTAAAATCTTCATAACCGGTCATGTTCCAGCAGGAATATGATCCAAAATCGGTAACCAAGATTACATGTTTCCCTGATGTTAGCCTATAGCTACATGTACATTATCAGTGTACTTATAGCCGGCAATGACTGTAACAGAGAATAGTGGCACTAAAAGCTTCTGAATACAACCGGACATGTTCCAGCACAAATATGATTGGCAATCACGCAGAAATTTACAACAATGGCAACTAAGTTTACATTTTTCCCTGATGTTAGCATGAAGCTTCACTTAGCAGAGTAGGCTATGTTGTAGGGGTAACGATCCATCTATCTGGATCGATATATCAATTAAATAGTCAACGATCCAATATCATCAATGCAAAGTGCAAACATTCCATATCTTCTGTGTCACTGTCAAACAGCAGCAGGCAGATGGCAAACAGCTGAGAGAAAGACGATAACGATAGCGTTTATTTACTCTGGAATAAATCAGCAGCGTGGAAATAATTTGGTTTTTGGAGAAAATACAGGTCGACAACAGACAGGGCATGTGCTGTATGTTGACAATGCTGTTACGAGATAAAACGTGACGTAACGTACCTGCCTGGACGAGCAACTCACTCCGCTAACTTCTCACTATGGTAACATTAGCTGCTCTGTTTCACTGTTCAATGTTGGGCTGAAAAAACATGCATGCAGGCTGAAATTCAAACGTGCTGTTCTGTCGGGATATGCAAATATTTAAACCAACAGTGAGTGAGAAAAATATTAACGTTACAGGTAATTTGTTAAAGGAGCTATATGTAAGAAATATAAAGCAAATACTCATAAAATCCTCCTAATATGTCACAGAGACTAAGGAATAATGTTCATATAACATACTGATCTCACCGACAACAATAGTACAGCCAGAATATTCACATTTAAAAAGCATTTTTGCAGTCTGCAAATCATGTTTATGTTTTGAATTTGTGTTTTGGCCTGTTGCGCCACCCACCGCCGTCTAAAAGTCACGCAGTCAGTAGAGTCTCAGCATCAGTTACAGTTACGACTGAGCTACAGCAGCACGGCACGGGGGGGAGCGGACACGACTCGCGGCAGTATTTTGAATTTGAGTGCAGTAACCGTTTTGGCCACATTCTTACATACAGCGCCTTTAAGTTATGAGTAGAAGAAAAAAGTCTGCTAGTTTTGTCTATGAACTTTGACAGTTATTACTGAGCTGAATGTTATACTTTTGTTAAATGATCTTGTTATTAATCCATGTTTTATGGCTGTTGGGAGAAGTTTTCCTTCGGTGCTTTAAGCTTGATAGACCTGAAGTTTTAGGAAATGGATGATGGTTTGGGTTAAAATGAAAAGATTTCTTCCAGAAAGGTCTCTCTGACAGAAAGCCCTGAAGGTTAACTTATCCCATGTGCTGTTTTATGTGTGTTAGTGGAGTCAGTTTAAAGTAAACTTTACTGCACGTAAGCAGTTACTATTATTTACATTATTTATGTGTTGTTTTTATCTTTTATGGCCAAAAGCGTGAAAGAAAGGGGTGGCAGCTTCTTCTGTAATGGGTAATGGGCAGATAATATGATCTCGTATCGATCGCAGGCCCCTGAATCGCACTGAATCGAAATCGTATCATGGCAGACTTTGTAATATTGGCAAATATTATATTGTTTTCCAAAGAATCAATACTGTATCGTGATGAAACTGGTGATTTACACCCTTACTATGTTATAGAAACTTTCGCAGTAGTGTGTCTAGAGCAGAATCTGCCACACTGTGATGTCACACTATAGCCAGAGTAGAAAAACATCATTAATTGAAACTTCGGTCACGTTTAATAGGAACATCTTATATACCAAGTAAGACACAAAATACGGAAAAGCATATTTAGTCCCCTTTAAAAGTAAGACACTCCTGAAGATGGAGTAACCCACCGTCTTATATCTGAGTAGACATATGGTGACGGGGTGCATTGCAGGCCAGGGGTACTGAACATCTCTTCTGACTGCCTGAGCAAACTTGTGAGCTCATGATTTTGGAGCAGCGGGTGTGTGATGGTTCAGTCAAAGACTGGTAGGCAACAATTCCCCTGGAAGGAGTTTGCACGAAACAAGGACACTGCTCAGTCTGCTGGAAGAAGGAGAAGAAAGGAGGAAAGAAAAGAGAGATGAGGACACAAGAAGAGCGGAAAAGCGAAGCATAGGAAAGTGAAGGAGAGCCAGAGGAGAATACAACAAGAGGAAGAGAGGTTACTGAGTCCACATTTCTCCTCCTCTTTCCCTGCTTCCTTCCCTGCTGTGGTGGAGATGAACTCTAAAAAATCACTGCTGCTTGACCACAGATGAACCAAGCGACTCTTACTCCATTACCATCAATCCCATTGCATCCCATCATCCTACAGGGCCTATACAGCTCAGCCTTGTACTGTCCACTCACATGATAATCCCCTAATTACCTTCCACCACTGTAATATTCCTGCTCACATACAGCAGCTCCTCTCCATTACATAAGCAGTGAGCCGCTGAGTGTCGTGAGCTAATGAGCACTGACAACCCTTCCAGCACCACTTCCCACTTTCTCTTTGCGGTGTGTTTCAGCGCAGCTCCACGAGCTGTTATAGGCCCTTACCTGAGAATAGATGAGGATTAAAAATCATAGTTGAACTTTTAGCAAAGGCCGATGATTCCCAGAGCAGACGAGTGATGCTCCAAAGCAGTGCATGTGGAGGCAGATTCAACTGTTTTTAGACAAAACTTTCTACAAGACAGTATCCGTCTTTGAAAAAGAGTAAACAGAAAAACATATCTCCAACATATGTCTCGGAGGATGTCCTGTCTTTCACTTTTCCTTTCAAATCAACATCAGTTTGGTGCTTCACACATGAGTGTTTCAAACAGATGCTAACCTGTTTAGCTTTGCCCTGCAGCAGAAAAGTGTCCTGAGTTCTCAGAAACTGCTACAGGGGAGCAGCTTTTCCCTTACTGTATTTGTTCCAGATCAGCTCGAGCTAAAAGTTACTCAACGGCTCATTAATTTTGAACTGACAAGCAGCCGAAGAGGCTTGAAAGCCTTAGGACAGGGGTCAGCAATAAGCAGCCTGCTAAGTGTGAAGTCAATGTGTTAATGTTGTCGTTCAAAGAGGCCATACAGGAAATTTACTGCGAAGTTTTCGGTCCATACCCCTCAGCCAGTATATCTGTTCTGTCGCTGTGTATGATGCTGCCATCGGCTTCTTTTAAGTGCAATGAATTTGTTACTTTATCCAGGACAGAAACATAAAAAGTAACTGCTCCATTTCTACGTTTTAAGCACCTTTTCCACTGGACAAAAAAACACTAACACCTTCTAACATCTGGCTTTTTGTTTTTAGTGGTAAAGGTAACAAAAGGCATTCCTTCTTAGGACAAATAACTCTGAGGTAGTCGGCTCCAACTGGCAGTGAACGGCTGATTTTTACCCCTTTCCCGCCACAAAATTCTGTCCATCACCATCCAATCAGTACTCCAACATTGATCCAAATTCATCAGCACCAAATTAGAACGATAAGTCGCAATATTTTCACTGGCCCCATACTGCTTACTACAGTTTACGACCCCTGTTTTCCGCCACGTTCATCACCTCAAACATGAAACAGCATTAAAAAAACAGAAAGGCAGACTCGTCTACTGCAGAGCCGTACACATGGCTCTTGTCTTCATGGTAAATTCACTTGCAGTTGTAGAGCACCTTTGTGTTTCTTCCAATCACTTAAAGCACTTTTACACTACAGAGTCACATTCACCCATTCACACACAAACAACTGGTGGCTGATGCTACCATACAAGGTCCCACCTGCTACTCAGTTTATTCACACACACTCAGTTTGGGGTTAAATATCTTGCTTGAGGATGCTTCGACATGTGGACTGGAGGATCCGGGTATTGGACCGCCAAGCTTCCAATTAGTGGAAGACCCACTCTAGCTCCAGAGCCACAGCTACCCTGACACTGGGAATTGAGTTTTAGGAGATTCTCCCACTTTAAAAATAAAATAAATAAATAAATAAATAAAAAATAACCTGCATAAATACCCTAGGTTTGGTGTATTATTGTTTTGCAACTCCAAGTGGATGTTTTGCACTTTAGACTATGGCTTCCAAAATATAGGGAAAATATGAGATAACATTGTTTAATAGCCCAATAAAAATATTACATGCAATAAATGAACAGATATTAAAGTAGGACCTAGTTTAAAAAATACAAAAAAAACTTGTTAAATTTTTTTTAAAAAAGTAATTATTTCCAACATTCTTTTGGTGCGTCCGTTTTGTACTCGGAGGTTGGAAGTCGGAAGTGGGAATGACGTCACCTCCGAGTTGACAACAGTTTTTGCATTAAAGTTGACAACGGTGGACAAGTCGGAAAAAAACATGGATGCCCGCAAGAAAGCCTTTGTTGCCCTTGCACTTTCGAAGTATAGACAGCTTCCAACCCATCATGCACTCCAACTGATGAACGCCGCAGATGAGGATAAAAGACGGAGAAGGTAGCAATAAACAAATAAGATAAAATTGCTATAAACAGTACTTTAGCAGAGTGTTTACTCACTATGTATGTGACCGGCAGCCATCTTGAATTCATAAGTCAAGGTTGATGTGGTTGCTCTGAGTTTCCGAGTTGAAAATCCGATCTTAGGGTGCGTTCGAGTTTAAACTTCCGACTGGGAACTGGGAATTTCTGACTTCTGAGTACAAAACGAACACACCATTTTATTTATCAAATTAAACATTCAACTGAACACGAAAGCCACAAAAAAAATGGCAGTTAGACGTTAATGTTCACTTTTCTGATCACAATTTGTTTGTCGAGCATGTTGATATCCCTGTGACGATTAACAAAATAAAAAGATAAACTGTGCAGCCCTGTTTTGACACTAATTAACACACATGGTCTTAAAATGAAAACAAAACTATAATAAACAGCTGTTCAGCAGTGACCGTCAGACTCCAACCCAGATATAAGACCTGGTGGAAGTTTAAGTCAACTTTAAAGGGGTCTCTTGAAAAAGAGATCCCTTTTAAAGACTATTGTTTTAAAGGGGTCAGCTTAACATTTTGGAGAATACTGTCTTTTCCAGGGTTAGATAAAAAGGTTGACACCACTTCCATGTAGGTACGCTAAATATGAAGCTACAACCAGTAGCCATCTAGACTGGAAACGGGGAAACAGCTAGCCTGGCTCCAAGCCCCTCTCTAAAGCTCACTAATTAAGCCCTTTTATTATGTTTGTTTATCCATACAAAAAGTTAAAGAGTACAAACAGCCATTTGTACAAGCACTTCCCCTGCTTCCAGTCTATATGCTAAATCAGAGGATTCCAAATGTCAGATATCTTTTACTGATCTCCTTTGAGGCCAGGTTGCTGCTACGTTTTTACCAGTTCTGGATTTTGATGATTTGTTGTACTTGAATGCATCTGCACATTGCTTGTACATGTTAGATACTGCATATCATAGTGCACTGAGATTTGTTACGAATTATAAAGCCCTTACTCATCACCGAACGCTTTATTCCAGGGGACTCACCTAGTTAAATATGAGTTAAATAAAAACATAAAAATATTCCCACAGAGGACACAGTCATTGTTAAGTCAACCACTACCCTTTCAACATTTTGTGACTGGTGTCACGTGCATCTTTATGTGCTATAAAGACAAATACATCACAGACTTCAGACGTGCTGGAACCACAGGACACATGCACATCATGTGCTGCTGTTATACTCTGCAATGAAAGAAGGGCCGATATGAAGATAGGGACTTTTCGCTTAATCATGTTGTCCCCTCAGGATATTCTGCATGGGTGTATTTCAACAACTCAACTCTGCTGTGACATGCCTGCGAGCCTGACTTAGTGGAGTTTGGGGAGGAAAAAGGCCAATTATGTGCTTTAAGACCTACATTTAGGTTGGGTAACTGTGGGAAAGTAGGAGACAAATAAGATCTAGAGATGCAGCTCTTCAAAGCGTTGCAACCGCAAATTATGGAACTAGTGACAAGCATTCTGTAGTTGTATGTCTCTGACTGATGGTGTACCAGATGTGATGGAGGATGAGTAAAGATATGAACCTCCACTCACATCCACGTGGTGTTTTGGACGCCAACAGGAAAACCCACTAACTAACGTCTTCACATTGCTCTTGCTTACATGACTACAGATGTGGTAAACACTCACTTGTTACTCGACTGGCCAAGTGCTAAAAACAACAGCCTTGGGAGCAGAGAGGCAGGATGAGAGGCTTGAGAATCCATTTAACATTAATCCTTCATGACTGTGCATACTGTAGACCAGATTGACTCTGAAGTTAATGGTGCTCGAGTGGCTGATTGATGCGTACTTCCTGGTCCCACTCAGACTGTGACAAAGACCTCGAGAGTCCCCAGAGGAGATCAGGTACGCCGGCACAGCTTGTGCCATTGTCTGACTGGGCTCAGCTAATTCAACACAGCTAATTCTGAGAGGAGAATAAGTCTAATTTCACAGATCACTGATATTACAGGCAACTAAGAGGCTCCGAGATTAAAAGCATCGCTGAATTAACACAGCAATGCATGCGACAGATATCTTTACAACCCAAGATGGTTCATGCATAATGAAGAGGTAGATAAAGTCATTAGAGTCAGGCAGAATGGAGGTGGAGGCGACATCAGCTTTAAGTATAGAGGAGGAAGGTAGAAAGGAGGTGGACGTGAAGTTGCTGCTCAAGAGTTTTCAGTTCAAGCAGGAAGTGCAGGGAGCTCCTCACATATCCTATCAGTTCGTCTCTGGATAAAGCTGTAGCAGAATTTTACATGAAGCAGGCAACACATTGTTTAACTAGCCCCTGAAACTCCATCACCTCTTAGTCTTGTCATCTAGTGGGCCAGATTGGACGCTTCGGCTGGCCGGTTCTGGCCCGCGGGCCATATGTTTGACACCCCTGTTCTAAGCTGTTTACGTGGCCAATGAAAATAAATATCTCACTAATATTCCTGTTTACATGCAGCGTGCATTCTGATCAACATCAGTTTTCCACCTGTGGCAGACCTGTTCAATTGTGCAAACACAGCCTCCCTCTTTCATTCCTTCAAGCACCTTGAAAAGGTCAGCGTTGCACTGTTTGCACTAAAAACCTGTTGTCATCCAAGTCTTTTGTAAATGTTTATGAGCCTTTTAACACCTGTAAGTCCAAACCAAGGGTCAAACCAAGGTTAGCATGTTTGTTACATTGCATACATTTGATCCGGGGAGCTGTACATGACATACCTGTGTACTGTCGTCATCACCTATGCGAGCTGCGCCTCCCCATGCCTAACACTGATTGGTCTGTAGACAGGCTCTCCCAACCTCTCATATCCCCTCTCTGTCATCCCCTTGGAAAATAATTTTTTAAAAGTATTAGAGTTTTTTCAACTCTTTATGGAGTCGTCTCCTCCTCTTCCCACGTGCTGCCGTGGCTCATTTTGCTATGTTGCATTGTTCATGGACAAACTGGAAGCTACATTGCTCGGTTACTACCACCTGACAACTTCACAGCGAATTTCACCTCTGCTCTGATCGCCAACATCCATCATCACTCTCTCTGTCACAAAACCAGAATGCAATAGCCTGCAAAAACTTCCTGTAGTTGATCGAAAAGATCCAAAAATATGTTTTCATACCAGAAACCAAACCATAGTGCAGTTTGATCCACACCAAGATCACCTCTTTTCATCGGACCAAGGCGTGGCTGTTTGGTCTGGACTGGGGTCCGACGAGGTTTCACACCTGTAATTTAAAAACGTAAAAGTCCAAAAGTCTGGCCCAAATGAGGTAGGTATGAAAGGACCCTAAAAGTCGGTGTGTTTCTCCTTCTGACCAGAAATGTGGACTTTTCTTTTGGGCATATACATCTCTACCCAAGCCTCGCAAACTGTTGGCTCAATGGTTTCTTGGGAACACAAACCAGACTAGAACTGAAGGGAAACAACGCACCTTTTTTCTCCTTTGTCCTGACCTTATAAATCAAACTACAGGTATAAAATCAACCTAAGAGAGCACACTGGGCTGCACTCAACAAGGCCTTTGGATTTTCTGTGCGTGCTAACGATCGATTGATATTTATTTCAATCATGTAAAACAGACAATAAAAAGACAATACCAAAATAACAATAACTGAAATGGACGATAACCTTTCCAACAAACTCAATTAATAGAGACTTAAAAACAATAAATCTTACACATAGAGAAGGAGTAGGAGGAAGTACACACTAAACACTCAACCTATTCTCATGCTGCCCACATCTCACACAAATATGATCCAGCAGTTCCTTCACTTCTGTGTGCCACTTTTTGTAACGCCTCAGTTGCAGAGTGTACCTTTGCAATCTGAGGCTTCTGAGTTGTGGCAGATGCCTCTTTCACTTTCCTTTGTTTCCCGTCTTCATGCTAAAGCTGGAACACCTGAGCTGACTGCTGTTTCGCATGAATTACATGTGATTTAAGAACTTCTTTATGGCAAAGGTGAAACATTCTGTTGTCTGCATGAATACATACTGCATGCCACAGCATCTGCTTGTGCATAAAAGACTACTTTTGCACATTTACACGAAGGGTTAAAGTGATTCAGTGTTGCTGTCAGCTGCAGGAATATTATACAACTCGAGTGTGATTACATCTTCCCGCAGTCCAAAGGTCCTGGCTGGCCTGTGATATGTTGACCCAGAGCCAAGTGTTCTCCAGAGGGGAAGCCTTCACGTCTACATTTACAGTGCCACTGCACGGATCAATGGGCCAGTCGCCTCCATTCTGCTGAACCATGGAAAACCATCAAGCACTGGTAAACAGAGGAGTGAATGTGTGCGGGTGCATGCATGTGTGTGATTAGTAAGGAGGAAGTGCTCTTCAGGAATGAGTGTTAGTGTTGACCTACTCCGTCACTGTTTGCCTTCAGTGGTAAAATCTACTACAGAGGTGCATCACTGGAGATTCATCTTCTCCAGGAAGTTAAAAGGTATTTCATCTGTCACTATGGAGCTGAGCGTACAGGTGTGAAGTGTCTCTGAGAGTGTACTGAAGGAAAAACATTTATTGAGCTCAATCAAACCCACATCTGCCATCACAACACTCTCACTCTGGATCTTTCTGAAACCTGTGACACAAAGTCTTTCTCTCTCCGTCTGTCTTCCCTCAGCTAAAACACATGAAAAGAAATAACTTGGCCAAACCGGCGTGGTTTCACCTTCGTATTCCAAGGCCTTGAGAAGAAGCTGCAGCATTAACGTGACTCTACTGGTAATTACCGCCCACTGGCAGAGAGGAGAGAGTGCAGTCACTAACCATGGAAACAGTACCAAACTTTAATTCATTCATTAGTCATTTAATGGCTTTTAAAAGTGCAGCCACTAGAAACCCACAAAGGGGGAAGGCAATCAGTGTCCTAGTCAGGCCTCATTCAAATTTCGCATGGGGGTTTCACACAGTCATGCGTTCCGTCATTTGATAGATGAAACTTGGATGAACTTAAAAACTTTTGTCGTCAGCGCGTAATTGCAAAGAGCAATGAGTGCAAGGCAGGGTTTCTCCTCTCAGTCCATTGGCCTATTACTGCTTTTTGATAAAACTGATCAACTTGGTCATGATGCGGAAACATGAGTGCACATACAGAGATTAAAGATGTCCAACAATGAATCTACACAAACGTATATTTAACTCAGGAATAACTACAGCCCTACTGGGACTTATAATGTGTATGTAGTAGCCAGTTTACTCTTTTTTTTCTGCTTAAAAACGCAGTATCGACAAGCTTAAACACAAGTTATTATGTTCCTATTTCAACATTGGTGGGGACACAAGTGGAATGAGGGGTTTGGTGGTCCTCTGCCAGAGATTTCGGAGCATAAAACACTTTATTTTCTGCATTCTGGTGAACTTTTATGCATTATTTTTGCCCTTTCTGCATCAATATAAGTAGTGAATAACTTGAATATTAACACTAATGTCTTCTGAAACTTCTGAAACTCTGAGACTTATAATGTGTATGTAGTAGCCAGATTACTATGTTTTAACTGTTTTAAAATGCAGTCCTGACACATTTAAACCAGGTTTTTTGTTCATATTTCCAAGGGTGTAGGTTGTGTGCCAACATTAGTGGGGACACAAATGAAATGAGGGGTTTTTTGGGTCCTGTGCCACAGATTTTTGAGCATAAAACATTTAATTTTCTGCATTTTGGAGAATTTTAATGCACCGTTTTTGCCTTTTCTGCATCAATTTATGATGTAAATGTCTTAAATTATGCCAAAATTAAAGTCCTCTGCTACCTTAATGGTTTTACTGGATGGCCAAATGCAGGAATAACTACTATCCCTACTGAGACTTATAATGTGTATGTAGTAGCCAGATTACTATGATTTTACTGTTTTAAAATGCAGTATTGACACACTTAAACATGGGTAATTTTGTTCCTATTTCCAAGGGTGTAGGTTGTGTTCCAACATTAGTGGGGACACAAATGAAATGAGGGGTTTTTTGGGTCCTGTGCCACAGATTTTTGAGCATAAAACATTTAATTTTCTGCATTTTGGAGAATTTTAATGCACCGTTTTTGCCTTTTCTGCATCAATTTATGATGTAAATGTCTTAAATTATGCCAAAATTAAAGTCCTCTGCTACCTTAATGGTTTTACTGGATGGCCAAATGCAGGAATAACTACTATCCCTACTGAGACTTATAATGTGTATGTAGTAGCCAGATTACTATGATTTTACTGTTTTAAAATGCAGTATTGACACACTTAAACATGGGTAATTTTGTTCCTATTTCCAAGGGTGTAGGTTGTGTTTCAACACAGTTTAAATAAGAGATTTTTTAACATAAAACACTTTTTTATGCACCATTTTTGCCTTTTCTGCATCAATTTATGGAGTGAATGACTTAAATTTTAACATTAATGTCTTCTGAAACTTTCATGGTTTTACTTGGGGGCAAATGCAGGAGTAACTAGCCCTACTGGGACTTATAATGTGTATGTAGTAGCCAGTATTCACACACTTAAACACAGGTTATTCTGTTCCTTTTTCCAAGGGTGTAGGTTATGTTTCAACATCAGTTGGACACAAATTAAATTAGGTCTTTGGGAGTCATCTGCCAAAGATTTTTGAGCATAATTTTCGGCATTTTGGTAAAGTTTCATGCACCATTTTTGCTTTTTTTGCATCAATTTATGGTTTAATTGTCTTAAACTATGTCAAATTTTAAGTCCTCTGCCTCTGCTATGGTTTCATTGGACGGGGTGCAAATGCACAAGTTGTAAATGTACACTTATGCTTATTTTATCCTCACTGCTCACACACTCACTGGATGAACTCAGCGCACTCTTGCACACTTTCCTGCCAGTACAGCCACTTTTGAATTTTGAGTCTTTCCTTTCCTTCTCATGGACACGCTCACAGACACACAGGAGAGCAGTCACAGATCCCATCTGCTTCATAACTCTTTAGATTCCTTGTGTAGAAACAGTGACCTACCCTAGTGAAAGTAATCACTCCTGACCATCACCTTTGAGATAACAATGAAAAGTTTCCCACTCCCCCACCAGGGGCCCCTGGGGGTCCCCACTGGCTCCGATTTTAGGGGCAGCCACTGGCTCTCCTCTGCCCACTCTCTCCCTCTTCCTCAACCCGTGAAAAAGCGCCATGTTGAGGCTCCCAGTGTGGATGCAGCGTGCTGCTGCTCCGCTGGGGGAAACGCTACAAAGGCACACGGGAGCAGGGCTGTGTGCGGCTCTTACCTTTGCGATCGCCTTCTTATACCTCATGGCCGCTTGTTCGATAAGACTGAGCACTTTTATATTCCCATCTCCACACGGAACGACCACCCGGGTCCTCCCGAAACACACCGTCACTTTCATTTCACCTCCGCTGTGTTAACTCCAATGAGGAAAAATACGCGTCAAAGCGACAATAACCATCCCCGGAGCGCGACGGTTACAAAACTAGATCCCCAGTTGTTGTTGAAGAAGTCGAAGTGAAGTTGTCTTCGTGTCCTGCGTCCTCGGAGGAGAAAGGAGAAGCCCAGCATTGGATCCAGCGGCGGGGCTGGGTGGCGTCCTCCCTGTGTGCCGTGTTGACTCACTCACACAGAAACTTCCCAACAAAAAGCCTGAGCAGCGAGAGAGAGGGAGAGAGCGCACAACTGGACTGACAGTGCGAGTGCGCCCACATGTCAGAGCAGGCACTAAGAATGTTTCCAACACCGACCAATGCAGTGCAGGTTGTTGCTGAGGGCGAACCCATCGGAAATCACTTTACATGTCTTTGCTTTCTTATCACAGAAAGTTGCGTAACACTTGTTTTGTCAGTGCAGAGTCGTGGTCGACACCAGAAAGGTGTCATGGAAACCTTATGAAACAAAGACCTTTATTAACTTCATCTTGGCACCATGATTAATGTCAGTATGACTGCAATAATACAATATAAACCACGTCTGCTTACAGTATTATCAGTGGGTTTAATCTAATTCCAGGACTTCCAGGAGTCCTTAAAATCATGGAACCAGGGCCGCATTAACCTGCAACAGGGTGCCCTCCACATGTGACCCCAACCCATTTTGCTCAGTGTAAGAAACCAACCTGTATGTTCCCACACTGGAATACTACTCTTCCTCTTCCTGTTAGCTGTCTGACAGTTAGTGCGTGATCATTTGTTTAAGCACAAATTCAAGCATTTGCACACAGACAACCTGGCACCATTTGGGGCATCTGAGCCTCTGGGGCCGGCTTTGCCCAGTTAATCCAGCCTCACCTGGGGCAGGTGGTTTGAATGATGTGTCAAATCGAATTCACAGATGTTTAAGGATGCTTTCAGACCTAGAGTCATCTTGCTTTGGTCTGAATCAGGGACTAATTCTGGGCCTAGAGTTGCATAATTGCCTGGAGCTGGTTAATGGTCTCCAGATCAAATGCCTTGTGTGAGAAAGCTGCTCTTGATTGGTCAGAATTTTCATGTGGGAAAAATCCAGGAAGTAAACAAAACGTTGAAGAAGAGTACACTTGCAAGATAAATGTGACACTTTCTAATGTCACAATGGAGGGACAACTACGCAGGTTGATTTTAGCGCTGCTCATCGTGGACTATATTGCTGTCATTGTTCATTTTAGTCAAACCATACAGTTTGAAAACGAGGCGCGGCTCCAACTAGAAAACAATGTTTTGATGCATTGGATGTGCTGAATGTGCATATTAAGGCAGTACAGGAGGAGGTGCACATTAATAATCCTCCAGGACTGTAACATGCTCATGTTTAACCCAAACAGTGTGTCATGTGACTGCAGTTGGTTCAGATCCAGGTTGGAACACCTTCTCACCACATATGAACCGCACCAGAGTTCGTTTGTAACCGGACTGAGGCCACCTCTTCAAGAAGGTCTCGGTTTGGTTGTTTTGTTGCACACTTGAGCGTGATTGCTGTGTTCACACCTGCTCAAACGAACCGAATTTAGGGGGGGAAATGAACTTGAGTTCGATTGAACCGAACCAAACAGGGCAGATGTGAAAGCACAACAACATCTTAGATATTACACTAGATGATCATTTCAAATGGAGATCTGTGAGTTTGGGAGTTGTAAGTCTGGGAAACCCTGAAGGTACTGCCTATTGCAACAAGTCTTGCGCATGTTCCCACACTTGGACTCAATGTATCTGTGACAGTCTGGATGATTCAGCACATGCAACAAATACAGAAATGTTGAATTTCAATTTGAGCAGATGAGACAAGCTGGATGAGCTCCATAAGTCATACATCGGTTATCTTCTCAGATGGAGCTGCTGAGCTGAGAGCGGCTCTTAGCACTGATAGCAAAGCCTTTATTAATGTTATCTATGTATATGACTGAATTATTGAACTGCAGTTCAAAACCAGAGCTGGGCCTAAGGCTGGATCTACAATATGACCCAATTCACTAATAAAAGCTGCAACCTTTCTGTGGAGCTTCACTTCCTGCCTGCAGCTCTTACTCTTTATTATCTAATGTGGTCCAAGTGAGTGAACATGAACACGAGTGCAAGACGGGCAACCCCTTTACCAAACTGTACAGTCGCTGCTCAAATATTTTTCCCCCAATGCCCTCAGTTGTGTTTGTCTCTTGCTCTTGAGCACACAAGTACACTCTAAAAGACGCTGACTGAACTTTACTATCATATTCTTCAGACACCATTCATTCAGGGCCGGACTGCTGGGTACCTGGGTTCAATGCAAGGCATAATGTCATCTTTCCAGGGGTCATGACCTTGTGGTGCCATGGTAGCACGTTTGACTCCAGATCAAAAGGCTGCGTGTTCAAGTTAGGGTCAAGCTACTGGCACATAGCAGTGTTTGACTTATACTGAAATTAAATCAGTCTTAAGAGGAACTGGACCTGTTCTGAACTTGTTATACTGTATGAGAGACTCCACTCTGACAGCTGCAGCTCTCTTTTCTACAAAGAATACTCCCCCTAGTGGCAGAAGAAGAGAAGCACTCCCTCAAAGAGCAAACTAAGGAAGGTTTAATGACTTTAAGGCTTCTCAGATAATTCTTTATCTTTGCATTTCTGGTGTAACATCTCAGTCTCACTTATATCCACGACCTGTCTATGAACTAAATATGTGTACTGAAAACAAACACTCACTGTTTTGCATCTCTTTGTGGTCACTTCAAGTCTTTTCTTGCTCAGTACATGTAACAGTAATTTAAGTGACACCCCTGACCTTTGGGCCTGCTGGCCTGCGCCCAGTAGGCCCGTTCAGTAATCCATCCATGCTGTTTACAGCTGATCAAACAGAAAAAAGTAGTTAACATTGTCGCTTAATATATGGAATCCAGTTAAGAGCTTGTTCAAGAGCACATCATCACAATTTTCCTCTGGTAACAATTCACCTATTTACCCCAAACTGCTACAGTAAAATGAGTCCCCAGCGTGGGCTGTAGTTTGTCCACTGCACATCAGGAATGCAGAGAGGAGGAGACAGTGGTGGAAATCAGTGCAGCTTTGCCGGGGCCCGTGACCTGAGAGGGCCAGTGTTCCCGCTGTGAAGAGTCGGCCCTGGGTCTCGATCAGGACATGGTGGTACTGAAAAGAATCTGCCTAACTACCAAACTGTTGCTTTGACGTTAATGTGGCTTTTGTAATTCAGAGAACTGCATTATAGGGAGGCAGAATAAGAGTCTGTGTTTCTCTGACACTGTTTTGTTCACATGTGAGGGAGGTAGAGTTAGATCTAAAACCATAGCATGGGAGAAGTATAAGTCTGTTTAAACACTCAAGGAGTGACTGAAATGTTACTGAGAAAGTCACTTTACTCTTACTTTGTAATACTGAGTGGATAGAAGATAAGTAGTTTGATAGAAATTTGGGTGTTAACAGACCTGAAAGATTTCGACATACAGTATGATTTACATCATGCTCTCATTTAGCACCTATGCATATGTACGGAAGCCCCAAGAGGAAAGTGAGGGGAAAAAATTCTACAGGTTAATTTATTTATTAATTTATTTGACAGTATAATCTTTCCTTGGTTGCTTTTTATTTTTCATCTGTGAAACACGTGGGGGTAAAAAGTTTTGCTAGGATCTTTTTTTTTTTAATAATCTGTGAACAAGAGTGAAAAAAGTTTGGGCAGGAGAATTTTTTTCTTGTCAGGATCATTTTTATTATTGTTTATTGTTGTAATACTTATTTTGGCCACACAAGGTTGAGGAGCATGACTACCCCATGTTCTAATCAGGACTAAAAGCGTTCATGTTCTTCCAGGTGAGTTTTATTAAGACCAAGAAGAGAAAACACACCTCCTTACCTCTTTTGGTGAGTTCTTGAGCTGTAAGTTGGTAACTAAAGCAGCATTGTGACTGCAGTACAGTACTACTACTTCTACTACTAGTCTAATAAAAACAGTGGACAAATACACACTGTTATAAATGTTTATTAGTTGATCAGTTGAGTTGAGCTTATTACACAAGCTTCTCAGTATAACATTCAGCAGGAATTAAAACTCACCTAGAAGAAAACATGAATGGCCACTGGTTTGTTAACTCCCGTTTTGAAGCCTTGTGTTCCACTTTCAGCTGTTAATCTTTTCTCTTCTGACACAAGAAGTGACCATATTTTATAAAATTCACCCCTGCACAGTTGTTGTGAATGGGGAAATTAGCTGTAGAGACAAGAAACTTTTTTTGTACCAGGCATCATTTGGTTTATTTTTGCTGTAAAGTTGGAAATTTTGACATGGGAGTCTATGGGGAGTTACTCACTTCTGGAGTCAGCCTCAAGTGGCCATTTAAGGAACTGCAGTTTTTGGTACATGTGTGTTAGCTTCAATTTTCAGCCCCGTAGGTTGCTGCTTGGTTCATGGTGCACTTCAGCCTCTTGTGGCTGAAATGAATATTACAAAAAATATCCTGACAAAGAAACAGTCACTTGCCAAAACCTTTTTATCTATCACTGTGTAGTTGAAAAATAATTCTGTATAGCAGCAAATATGGATAATAACGAAGTCTAAACCCGAGAAAATCTGTGGTCATCCGATGTATAAACACATTGCAAGAAAATTTTAATTATTTTCAAATTTCAAAATTGTTGAAAAATCCAATAACTTCCTCTCCACATTAACAGACTTGTCCTCTGTGGAGAGAAGAGCAGTGCAGAGAGTAAACAAAGCACTGGTATGTGTGTGTGTGTGTGTGTGTGTTATGGCTGTCAGCTGACAGTGAGGTGTTACTTTGACGGCAGACGTGCTCCAGCATGGTCTCCTGAGTGGAGGAGGCGACATCGCTCTGTCATCACAGACTTACCTCACCACTGGAGTATTCAGCACTCACGTACACACTGACTCATTCACTCATAGACGTGTGTAATTTATAGGTCCGTCCTTTTCCTCAACCAACGCCTTCTAATACCACCTCTCTGTGCATGTCTTATTGAAGGTATCTTGAACCTTTTATTTACAGAACACATTATTAGTGAATATGTGGACTGTACGCTCAGGGGGAGATATGCTTTACAAGTTTACCTGAACACTCTCGTTAAATCTGTGTGTGTCCTTGGTTGGTTCACCATTGTGTCTTGCATGTTGGCTGCCGATCTAAAACAGAACATCGGCATAAAAGAGGAAACATTTTAGCTGTGGTGAAGACCTCTAATAACAGAGATATCAAGCCACCAGTACAGCCTGAAAATCAATCTTTCTGATCACTTCAACCATCATTAAGGGCTGATTCTTACACATGACGACAGGGGTGATTCAACCCTTTCCAATAAGCAGAAGGTCCTAAGAAGAACCATCCATGGTGTTTGGGCAGGGCTGTCAAACTAATTTTAGTTCATGGGCCACATACAGTCGGATTTGATCGCAGGTGGATCACTGTTTAACTTGCTCCTAAACCCTGACATCTCTCAGCCTTCACAAGTGCATCACTATCAGGTGTGTTAAGTCATCCAATGGGCCTGATTGGACCCTTTGGCCAGCCTGTTCTGGTCCCCATGTTTGACACCCCTCTGTTAGTGGGTAATAGTTATATGAAAGATAGTGTTGCTAATGGGTGCCACTTTAGTCTTTACATGCTTATTTGTACATGTGTGCCTGAATTAATACACAACCGGCTGACCAAGGACACGTCCAACAGATGTCAACTTAACGTCTTTGTTGAACGTTCAAAATACGTCCACTGAGGAGCCAGAATGAAACGTCTTTTTAATGTTCACTATTTATGTAAATTGGACGTCAATAGTGAGTTCAAAAGTTGTGTTTGCATCTAACGTAATGACAATTTACGTGTTGCACGAGTTTGAATGCTAGAATTTTTTGTATTGACTGGATTCATAGACGCGAATAACTAACTGGACTTCCGCCGGTACGTCCTCGGTGTCATACGTCCCCTGAGGATCTCAATGCTGACTGGCTATCGTGGAGCGAATTGGTTGCTGAAGTTGACATTTTTAAACTCTCGTGAATAAGCATATGACGCAAAATCACACTACTCGTTTCATTTGCGATACTTAATTTGTGTATTTTGTGTTGCGTCCATTGTGTCCATCACGCTGCCTGGTGGGAATTCGCACATAATTGCATCTTTATATTGGCTTTACATGTAATACACTCATGAATTGTTTTATTTGCACCTGATGTAAACACAGCACTACAGGGAAATTGGTTCAGTGCCATGTGAATGATAACATGTTACAATGAAGAGGGCCCCCACATCAAATCCACTTAGGGCCCCCAAAACTGTAGCGCTCACCAGATTTGATGGTCACATACATTAAGGGTACTCTGTTTGAAGAGCAGAGGCTTGATTTTGTGGTGCAGCTGTTCAGCAGTTTTTTTGATGCCGGGGCAGAATTGTGTGCAGGGTCAAACCGAAAACACAGAATAAGCCCTCCTTCATACTGGAGCTTGGAGAAAAAGAACCACCACTTTCCCAGTTGCAAAGTCAAGAGTAGTAAGAGGACGAAACCCATTATGAGACATGTCATGCACTATAAACATAAAGCTAAACATACAGTTCCCACTTGAGCTGCACCCACTTTATTTTTCACAGCTGCCTTGCATGATTAAGGCTGATATTTGCACTTTTTCAAAGTGTTTTAAAGTGTTTATCTACCTTGCAAAACTGCAACAAAACCGTATCTGTCACATCATGATGGTACGCTCTGAGAATCATCTTTATGACAAGGCCGATATCAGTGTCTTCATCTTTGTCTAATTCTTGCACAATTCATCACCAGATGGCTCCATGTGAGACTTCACATGAGGATACAGTAATTACTTGGTGTTGGTTAATTAACCCACTTCATGTCAACGCACACTGAGGACATAGAGCCCAGAACACTGCAGATGTGTGGTTTAACCAACACTCAACATTGTCGAACATCACTTAAATCAAATTTCTACCATCGTCACGGTCTGATGTGAGCTAAGACATGTGCTTTCCCCCAATAATGGGGTTAATTAAAGTTTCCCTTAATGACACCCATTAGCAGCTCTTCCTGCAGCACCTTGACTTTTTAATAAAGCATCAATAGCTTGGAGCAACATCACCCTGCAATCTTTGATGAATGCAACAGAACATGAAAAATGGAGTAAGACTTTAAGCTGCCAAGCCTCAAAGGATCTGTTTATGTGTCAAGTTGAAACTAGTGGACCTCCAGAGGTGATAATAAAGTAGGTGTTTTCACATTATTTGAATATGAGCATTTAGAATTACTATGTGTCCTATAACCTGCACTGTTGCAAGAAGCTCTACTGCTGCACCATGCAGTATTTTGGAAAGCTGAAAGGCCCCATCTGCAGGTTCCTTTAGGTATTACACCTTGTCGTCTCTCCAGGAATCTTCTTTGCTTGGATTACGTTTAGAGCCTGTAATTGCCATGTGTGCAGGGATTGGGCCCAGTTTACACTGTGAACACTGAGGATGGTGTTAGCACTCTGATTTCATGGATTTGCAAATGTAGCCAGCTGCTGTTTCGCATACATTTTCTGTCTCACAAGTTTTGATCCCCCACACGGTCCGACAACAAAACAAAATATATCCTCAAGCGGTGATTCAGGGGTTCACAACAGCATCAGCTGTTTGAAGTTGAAAGCTGCGAAGGATCAAGACTTTTAATAGGTTTTATGATGATCGCACAGATGCTTAATCATTTATGACCAACTCTGTGCTGGGCCATGCAGGTCCAAACCATTTATGGTGTATTCAGGTTGCCTGTCACATCCCAGTAGCTTTGGTTGTGATTTGACCACTGCATATGAACAGGAGAAATAAATATGTAGGCCTCAGCTACATTTTCTTCTACTAGATGAATCCAGCTCTGCCTGAACGCTGCTACATTTGTGGTTTTAGATTTTAGTCTCAGTCTTTCACAGAAAGACTTCATCAAGTCACAAAGAGCTGTGATGAGCTGTTCTCCTCTCACAGCTTTCAGTTTCCCAGGAGACCTTGTGTCACTCCCTGTGTGACCTTGTGGCGCAACGGTAGCGCGTCTGACTCCAGATCAGAAGGCTGCGTGTTCAAATCACGTCAGGGTCAAAGGTTTTCACACTCAGAAGGGAATCATGAGTGATAAAATGTTAATTCATCTGCAGGTTTTGGGACTCATTCCTGGGACACATGACACTTGGTAACCATGTAACTCAGTTATGTCCAATGCGTTGTTCAGTTGAGGACGGAGCCCAAGTCCCAATCGCTAATATTTTGTATTTTGGGTGTTATCTTGTTTGCACGAGCACAAGTTAATAGACAAACTTGTACATGTAAGATAATGTGTGCTCCCACAGTATAGTTACTTGTTCCTGCAAGGTAATAACTTCATGGGGAACCTATGTGTCGCTGTTCACACGTAGGAATTATGAGTATGTGACACATCAAAAGCCCTGATTGGCAGCCAGTGTGAGGGATGATGATAGTCAAAAGGAGGAAGGTGAGTGGGACAATGGGTCGCTTCACTGTACACAGTGAAGACCACCTACCACCGAAAGAGAAAGAAAACTGTCAGTAGACTGAATCACAGAAGCTACCTCTTATTTTTCCTTATTTTTATTGCCTCATGTTGTGATAAGAGTGATGGTAACACACGTTATAGGAGCTGTTGTGCACAGATATAAATACAGGTGTGCCTTGAGATTGTAGCTTGCTCTTAAAGACCACTGGTCTATAGTAACTGGCACCATTTGTGAACACAGGTGGAGCTCCAAGGTGGCTCAATCTGCAACTCCACGGACAGAATGCATCTGCAGTGCCTGTATTGCTATATTTACACCTCTTAGGAGTGTTCATGTTCCACACTTTGTATATGTAGATAACATTTCGAATGAGAGCACTGATGATAGTTTGAGTGAGAATATTGAAAAGGTATGACCCCGACGTGATTTGAACACGCAACCTTCTGATCTGGAGTCAGACGCGCTACCGTTGCGCCACGAGGTCCTACATGCCAACGATAGAATAAATATAAATCATAATATTTCAATAATCTGGTTGGACGTCGCATTTTGCTTGTTTGAGTATCACCGTTTGGAGCTTTATATGTCAAATAAAATAACCATAGTGAGTACACGACATATGTGACACACTCTCAGCACTCTCCCCCCTCCTTCCCTCCTCCGTCCCTCGCGTATAACTGAACTCTACTATATGTTATGAACACACAGTTTCATCTTCCTCCTGATAAACGACATGTTCTCAGTCATTTAGAGCTGCGCCAGCACCATGGACAGCTGTCGCCACCACAGCTGGCTCACGAGCTCACCGCGAGCGCTGTGTGGTGGTGGTGCATGCTGCGTTACCAAAGCGCATGTGCGCATGCATGACGCAGTTTCTTTTAACAGTTGTAGATAGAGCTTCTTTTTGCATTTACTTGACAAATTAAAGAAAAATCTGTTTTATTGAGTAATTTTTTCAGTTTTCGTTGTAAGTTTTTTTGTTTTCCGGGGTAATTTTTTCTGTTTTTCTGAGTATTTTTTTTCTGAGTTAAGAGAGCAATAGAACAACAGACGCTTTCATTCCTTTCTTGAGAGCTCGATATAATGGAAGCAGACATGACCCGATTGTTTAGTTTAATCCAGTATTACTTGTTTTGGGTTTGAGACACTGGGAGATACTCTTGTCTTTAAGTCACACAGATCATTAGTTTATCGACTTTACGCAGGCACCGGTCACTTGCAGGTGCCAGGTGGGAGCTTCTCGCGAGATTTTGAAGTATCTCGTCTCCTCATTCAGGAAAAAAAAATTACCACGATAAACAGAAAAAAAATTACAACGAAAAACAGGGAAAAATTACTCAGAAAAACAGAAAAAAATACTCAGAAAAACAGGGCTTTTTTTATTTGTCAAGTGAATGCAATACGCTTCTGTAGTAGTAGACAGGTGAGCGGCTGAGGAAGGGGGCGGAGTGAAGATTGGAGATTGGAGATTGGGGTGAAGATTGCCCCTTGCTGCAAAATGGTTTTATAGTAAGGGACGGAGTAAAGGGGGGAGGGCAGGCTTTAGCGTGGACGGTTAGTGACGTCATTCGCCTCGAAAAAGAATCATTCGCCTCCAATGTAATGTGAATTCAAATGTAGTAACCAGGTTTCAAGCTGTAGAGGGCACTCCATACCACATTTTTAAAATAAAATGTAGATTTTTCAACAGTTTGCACTAAACTGTCAAGATTTTGAGCAGGATCAGTCAGTAACACTACTATACAACCAGAAACAATGATTATCAGCTGAAAAAATGGTTTTAGGGTTTAGTTACTCTTTAAGAGGCGGGAAGGGGTCGCCCTTTACTTGTGCTTTACTCTGAGACAGACAAAGGGGAGGATGGAGATGGAGGCTGCTTAGCCTGGGGTGCTGTCGGACTCTTTGGTAAGTATCCATTACCAGTTTAATTTAAACTATCTCATCAAACTGTTTATCAGTCAGTTAAATTCGACATGTGTAGAAACCACCAGCTAAATCATATCTCTAAGAAAATCCAGATACAGTAAGCTTCCCATTTGGTTCAGCAGGGCTGTCGAACAGTAAGCTAACGTTAACGTTAGCTGCTAATGTTAGCTTAAGTTATACTGTGCTTGTTACCAAAATTACACCAAGTAAAATGCAGTTTAGGACAGTATAGCAAAACAGTAGCTCATTCCATAAAGTCCGCAGGAACCTCATCTAGTTTACTTTAACAATTAACTGGGTTTGAAGTCAATGCCACAGTAATTCATTCATTTAGCAATTCAACACCACCATTTTGCTGGTTTCACTGCAGAGTTGGGGGGAGAGGGGGCAACCGTTGAGACTTACGGTAAGGTTAACTTAATTCATGTTTTCATTTGTATTTTTTCTTGAATTACATTTATTTAGTACATTCATTTAATAATACATGAATCGGGACCTGCAAGTAACGTCATTTGGGCATCTGCCAGTTGTGTCTTATGGTTAGACAGAAATGTTTGCTTGTTATTTGAGTATTAACTGGGCAAAATAAAGGTGTATTTGGGCTGGAAACCTCTCGTTTAGTGCTGACACACTAGAGACAAAGATAAGCATTGTGCTCCACTCAGGATAGATTGTGCTTAGATTATTTCCACCAGACATTTAGACCATATCATATTTTTTTTTTAAATTTCAAAATATTGGACTTAGACAGATTTTACAAGCCAAAGACTTGTAAGTTTATTACAATATTAATGACACATTTATTATTGTGTGTTATGTAGTAAATGAGATAAAGAAATAATTACCTTAAATAAAACGGGAATGATTAATTTTTAAGGCTTTTGGCCGTGTGCCTTTATTATTTTAACAGTGATGATTATGTATAGAATATAAACACATGCAGGTCCATAATATTGCTCATTATTTTCTGCAATGACATGTCAAAATGGGAACCGCAAAAAGTGCCTATGCCCTGTATGCTCCAAATAAAATTATTTTGTAAATATCATTTATCATTTGTAGAAAATTGAAGTTTGTCCTTAAATTTTGTATTGAAACGTTTCTTTTTCTTATGATTCCAAGTGGCATTTTCCTTTTTTATTCATTGTATTCTGCCATTTGTTTAGAGTAACACAAGCTTGTGTTCGATCACTGTGTAATTTTGAGTAACACATGAATGTGTTAATATAAGTTTTATGTATCAACACATGAATGTGTTAGTACTTACACATTATACACATCTCTGTGTTAATCTATGTGACAGTCACTGTGTTGATATATTAACACACTGAATGTGACAAAATTAACACAACACATGTTGTCCCAAATTCAACTCATTGATGTGTAGAAATTCAACACGTGTTAATATTGACACATTCTTGTTAAGAGTGTAAGTAATAGTTTTCTATCTTTTTTTTCATGTAATGGTGTTGAGCCGTTGAGTTTGACAACCACAATATCTCAAGATAAATGACCAAAATATAGTAAAAGAAGGTAGCTGCTTGTCTGTTTCTGTAGTCTGTTGATGGGGGTGGGGGGGGGTATCATTTGTGTAAGGGGGTTGAGGGGTTACTGAGGTACAGAACTGAATAATGTGATTTTAATGAATAATCTTACTATATGCACAATATTATTTAACCTCACTAATACCTTAATCGTATTTAGAACCCGAGCACTGAACACCACGAGGACCTTATTCTCATGCAAGGATTATTATTTTTATTTATGCGAACAAATCTTTTTTTTTTTAATAATTGTTTTCATTGGATTTTCCATATACACATCCACCAAAAAAAGAAAAGATAAAAAACAAAAACAAAAAAAAGAATCTATACCCCAACCTAACATAACCCAGCATTCACGCTTTCACACACACACTCACACACAGGGGGAGTGGGATACAAATAATAGATAAAAAAAAAGGATATACACATAAGAGAAATTCGATTGGAGTCATCCTCAAGGACACATAGTTATATCGTCCATATTAAGAAAACACAAAAACAACAGAAATCAAATGCCAGTCAATGACGAAATGCAGGCCTAGGTGCAATCAGTTTAAGTCAAGCTATTTTAACAAGGGGTCCAAGATTTTTCCCATTTTTGTTGGCCTTTTGTATTATTGAATCGCAGTTTCTCCAGATGTAAAACAGAAATAAGTTCATGCAGGAGGATAAAATTTATGTAACTTAATTTTAGAATAATGAAAACGATGAATCACTTTAAACTGCAGTAACCTGTGTCTGCTATTAATTGAACAACCATGAATACGAGAAAGTGCAGTTCTCCATATTTTATCAGATAGTACAGCATTTATTTCCCTCTCCCAAGCCTTCTTGATACCGAAAACAGAAACAAAGTCCTTAGAGAACAACTTCACAAATTTAGTGATAAGCTTCTTGCTTTCTGGTGGAAGAGAGAGCAATTCCAAAAAATTCTGACTTTCACCAATATTCTCAAAGTTAGGGATATTTTCTCCCACAAAATGCCAAAGCTGCATGTAATGAAAAAAAATTAGAACCCGTCGAGAGTGGGCCTGCACAGATGTTTTTTAGATAATTTGTGTTTTTTATGTCCCCATACAAAATCTAAAATAACTGATTCCAGCTTTTTTTAAAAATCCACTGAGAGCATTATTGGCAAGTTTTCAAAGAGATACAAAAATTTTGGTGGGGACACCATCTTAATGGCATTGACTCTGCCGATCATAGATAGGGGTAGGGTCCTCCAGTATTCTGTGCTACGTTTTAATTTATCCATACACTCCAGAAAATTTAATTTAAACAAAAGTTTGGTCCTAGATATGTGATGTAGTCCTGAACAGTCTTAACAGGGCTATTCTGTAAAACTGTATGCAAATCACATTCACATTTTTGAGGAGCTAAAGGTGCTTAAAAACTCACAAACTTTGCACACACATCAGAACTGGTGAAGTTTGTTTGTCACAAACTGTGATGCCACTGATTTCCCAGATTTTGACATCATCATCACTTCAAGTCATACAGGAGGTATACAGGAAATACAACACAACTGAAAGATGTAGTTAATTTTAAAAATTTTATTAATTTTGTCCAATTAGTTTCCAAATTGATATTATGTGTCGGGGAAACCGGAGAAATCCCGGAGAAAACCCTTTCTAACATAGCACTTTGACGTTCATTGCAGTGAATGTCTGAGCGCTATGGCAGACGTTCATTCACTGAACGTCTGCCATAGCGCTCAGACATTCACTGCAATGAATGTCTGAGTGCTATGGCATGGTGCATTGATGACATAGCGCTCAGACGTCTGAGCGCTATGTCATCAATGCACTATGTTATCGCTGCACCATGCCATAGCACTCGTTTATTGCAATGGGCTCTGTGCACCAGCTCCACTACTTCCTGAAGGTGTGTGGCACACCCAGCACACCCAGCACACACCTGATTAATCACTTAATCCAGTAGTATAGGACAGGAAATACTCATGCCTACTTCCTTTCAGGAAGTAGTGGAGCTGGTGCACAGAGCCCATGAATGTCTGAGTGCTATGGCATCAATGTACACCATGACGGAAATTTACTCGTCAACTGGTGGGAGATCTTTTACCACAAATGGCTTCACCACAATGACACTATCCAGAGGATCTGGCTCCGAGGATGCTGATGGTTCACTCGGACAGGGTTGCACAGATGATACAATATTGTCACCTGGGAGGTCCGAAGGCTGCCAGTCGTCTGTGTGGAGGGCTGGTGGTTCCTCTGCAGCCTCTGGGGCAACAGATACCCTTCCCAGGACTTTTTTATTAATCCAGGATTTTACCCTCTGCTGCACTGGCTTTGTTGCCTTCTGAAGGAGCAGTTGAGTGTGTCTAAGATGATTTCTCAAACTGTTATTCTCCTTCTCTAATTTATGGACCTTGTCGACATAAACTTGAGTCACAATGAGATTTTTGTCAAACAGATCTTGGTAATATTTAACATCCCTGAGGCCATTCTTGATGGTCTTTTGGTAAGAGCTGAGCTTTCGATCAGCACAGGCAATCTTCTCTCGCAGCTCGTCCTCAAGGTCCAGATCCAACTTCACTTCACAAGGCCTGTAATTTTGAAGGTAGCGTCTGCAAAGCTCAGTGTACTTGGATTTTAATGACTTAAAATCTGACATTGAAGAGCTGCATGCCTCCAGATCTGTCTTGAAACGGTGCTGAGTGGATTCCAGTTCGCAGATCTTTTTCTTTTGCTCAGCCACTTGGGATGTTAATTTGTTCTTTTGATCCAGCAGGCTTTTTTTGGCATCTACTAACTCCAGCAGCTCTGCGCCGGCTTTCTCTTGCCAAGTTTTTGACTTACTCAATTCAAACCATGTAGCCTTTAATTTCGACTGGAGATTTGCGTGGCTCATTGTCAGATCCTTCAGTGAAGCCTCAGCAGCAGCCCTACTGTCTCTTGCCAACTGCCAATCTTTCAATAAATTATGTCTGTCCTCTCTGAACCTAGCTATGAGCATTTCTTTCGTCTCAATTATTGTGTCTTTTTCTTTGACAGCCTCCTTCAAGTCAAGAACTTCGTCTTTTAAATGCTTTTGAGCATAGACAGTCCTCTTTAACTCCCAGTTTTTTTCCTTCAGCTCACTCAGTTCATCTTCAAACTTGATTTTTGCTGCTTTCAGTGCACTGATAAAACCCTGGCGTTGTTCTTGAAACTTACCTTGTAGACTAGCCAGTTGTTCTTTGTATTCAGTCATCTGAGTAGCATAGCTATAATGAATATCTGTCACCTCATCAGCGTGTGCCGCGGCATCTTTTCTTCTCTCTTCCGCGGCCTTTGTCTCCCACTTGGCCTGCTCCTCAGCTAACTTCCCCTCCCAGTCCGCTCTCACTCTAAGGAGATCAGACTCATGCTCCTTCTTCAGTGCAGTGATACTGTCGTGGCTGTCGCTGAGCTTCTTTTCCAGTGCCTCTGTATCACGGCTGAACTGTAAGTGACATTCCATGAGTTGTGAGGTGAGGTCCATGGTTTCGTCGAAAAGTTTTTTCTTTTCAGCGTCACTTTCCTCACTCTGTTTACGCAGGTCCTGGATTTCAGCTTTGGCAGTTTCCAAATCTGCCTTGAGAGTCTCTTTATCTCCCTCAAGAGCCTGAATTTGTAATGCCCTTGTCGCATTCATTTCTAGTAATGAATCCTTGAAGTCATCCAGCTTTGCTATTTGCCAGCGGAGGTATTCAGGATCGTCATTATTCTGTGCTGTGGATGGTGCCATTTTGGAGGTGCCGTCAGTACCTCGTCTTTGTGGTTGTTGTTTAGACATCTTCTCCAATAGTGCAACACTAATGATGTCTTGCTACTGACCTTGCTACTTACCAGTTGTCAGAGTCGCCACCGACAATTGGTAATTGACAATGTGGCATTGGGCTACTTACAAACTCTGGTATGCTGCGACGTGATGTCACAAAGGAAATATTAAGCGATGACATCACATTTCATTGTAGCCCCGCCCACAGCAAATGGCCACCCTAGAATGTTATGGTTCTATCTGCATTCTGAGTGGATTTGAGACACTGACTTCCAAAGTTCTGGATTCCAAATAGCAAAAATGATACATGGAACAGGTCAGTTTAAGGCAGGAATATGGTTAGTTATCAGGGCCGTGCCGCCCATAGAGCAGGTTAGGCAAATGCTATAGGCGCCAGCATGTCAGAGGGCGCCAGGGAGTTTGTTTTTTTTTTTCATATACTGTATATTTATGTTTTCCAATTTTCAGATTTGTGATGTTACAGTTGCATTTTTTTATATTTTGGCTGTTTGCTGTGTTTGCTGTGTTTTGTTTGCTGTGCCTTGGTCTAATGTCATTAGACCAAGGCAGGCTGTAATGTTAGGTGCTATTATGGTTATGCCATGATGGTTTCACAATCAACAGCTAATTGATTAATATATTGTAAAAGCCCAGTTTCTCAAATATACGTATCTCCTCTTTTTAGATGCACTTCTGAAGTATTTGTCCCCCACGTCTGCAAATCCTGGGCCTACTAATGTAACTGCAGCCACCTCATCCACCTCAGCACCAAGTGATGTAGCCTCAAGTGCATCTCCCTCCCACACACAAACTGCCAATGGAGAAATATCTTGCCTAGGGTGCCAAATTGGTCAGGCACGGCCCTGTGCTGAAGAGATGAATGCTGGGAAATGTTTTTAGGGACCGAGCCTAGAGGCTGGTCACAGAGCCTTGGTGCATTTATTATTATTTCTTTCTTTCTTTGTTTCTTCCGCCGCCTCTTTGAACTGGAATTTGATCCCCTAAACATGCTCAAAAACTCACCAAAATTGGCACGCATATGAGAACCAGTGAAAAATTTTAGAAAATCATGAAATTAACCCCTAAAGTGCCAAAATGGGCTCTCTAGCGCCACCTAAGCACACAAAAATGGCCGCTACGGCCCGTAGGAATGTCGTAGAGACATCAAACCAAAACTGACGCGTTCGTCTCATCAAGCCCTACAATTCTCGTGCTCACACCCCTGACCTAAATCCAACAGGAAGTGAGCTATTTGCTCTTTCAATGTAAAATTTTGCCTCAAAACTGCTCTTCCTAAAAAAACATCTCCTTCTACACCGTTTATCGTATCGGCTTCAAACTGCACGGATGACAGATCAACTTGTGCTAATCAGATCTTCTGTATAACTTTTTCATTACTCGAACGGTTTGGATTTTATGGGCTCCATAAGGTGACACGTCACAAAACGGCCTGACAATCTTCGAAAGCTGTCCCATAGGAAATGAATGGCAGCAGGGGGAGAAAGGGACCAATCCAAGGGCTTTTTCTAGCCTTTACAGCATCTCCATACTTTGTGCTACAGACTCCATTCTAACTCTCAAATGTTGCCACAGGTCTCATCTATTCACTCATGTTTTCATCTTTTTCATATCTTTTACGGTTTTTAATCTGTGCCTCTCAAAGTACCATAAGCAAAAGTGGAGAAATTCTCAGTTTATAATGGGTGTGTATTGCACGGAATGCTGTGAGCTAGAGTGGAGAGGGCTCTAAAAATCGTCTAAAAGTTTTGTCTTTAACTCGCTGCCATGGCCACAATTTTCACTGTACAGACACAATTTATACCAAAAAACGTAGGAAAATTTGTCCTGCTCACAGATATGTTGACATGGAATCTCTCACACGTACACATTTTTGCTGAGCGGCTCCAAAGCGAAGGGAGCGCTGATTTTTTTCTCATTCACTCCCATGTAAACTCGGGGGAGAAATTTCTGGAAACAGCTGAGGTGCAACACATTTTAAACTTGCTCCGGTGACCACATTATTGACTCTAGAAATATAAAACACGACACGTGCGTTCACGAGACGTGGCTGTCTCTCACCATCACTTTATTTTCTTGATTGGACCAACGGTTTGGGTATGGGAAGAACTTGTTCGAGAAGTTAAAACCCATTATAAACAGCCTTTGCTGATCTGCTCTCTCATGAGCTCTGTGTGTGCCCCTCAAGTGCAGGCAAGTCATTAATCGCCATGACAACGGCTGCACACACACGGCTCTGTCTGTGTGTCTCACAATCTTTAAAGGACAGATTACAGCAGCAGAATCTTCATTTGAAACAGCAAATACACATTATTAACCCCTAAAGTGCCAAAATGGGCTCTCTAGCGCCACCTAGGTGCACTAAACTGGCCACTGCAGCCCGTAGGAATGTCGTAGAAATATCAAACCAAAACTGGTCTGTTTGACTTACAAATCACGCGCTGACACCCATGACCTAATTCCAACAGGAAGTGAGCTGTTTGACCTTTTAAAGTAAGATTTTACCTGAAACATGCTCTTAAAAAAAACATCTTCTTCTACACCGTTTATTGTATCGGCTTTAAAGACACACACATGCCAGCTCAACTGCTACTAAACAGATCTTCTGTATAACTTTATCAACAGTTTGGGAATGGGAAGAACTTGTTTGAGGAGTTAAATCTCCACTAAAACGGGTCTCTTCTCTGTGTTCTGTCTCTGTCTGTCTCTGCTCTTCTGCCAGGTGCACATGGCAACCGCTGTCACACACAAACTCACAGAAACATGATGTGTGTGTGTGTGTGTGTGTCTAAATCTTACATGCAGACATGACAGGGGCAGCATCTCCATTTTAACCCTTTAGGTGCCAGAGTTTATTGAGGAAAATATTCCATTTTCATTTCAACATTTCAAAAGACTGTGGCTTTAAAGTGGTGAGAGATAAAGGCATACTGTAAATGAGAAAAATATTCATCATGACCCAAAGTTTATCATTGGAGTAAATTAACTCATCTAATTTGCATATTGTGGTGTCATTAGGCGGCGGCCATATTGGATTTCATACATCTCAGTAAAACATTTTGAACATATTTACACAGTACATTTATTTTGTTTTGTGCTGTTTTTGTCATCTCTTCCTCAAAATAAAGGAAGAGGAATCTGATTGGAAGAAATTCGCTCATCTAATTTGCATATTGTGACATCACTTCTACATACCTACAGCTACAGAAAGCATTTAAACATCAAACCGTTCAGCTCTGTAAGGATTTTCTGATGTTTGTGGCAATATGTTTGATATTTCTAAATAATTCACAGTGACAACATAAGCTGGGGGCCGAAACGGGCGCGAGTGCGAGGTCCCGCCCAACGCTGCTTGCAGCTTTAATTGGGTGTGAATGCTGCAAGCATTCACAACCTATGTTTTTCTACTACCAAAATTCTTTATTTTTCTTATTCTTCTGCCGCGTTTTTCAACATCAATTATCTTCAACATACTTCAACCGATTCAGACCATTCAAACTTCTTCAGATTCGGCTTCATTAGGACATTATCGGAAACTTTCAGATTTTTCCATAACGTTCATATTTTCCCAGGAATTCAACGTTAAAATTCCGACTTCTATTAAAGCGGATGGAGCAAAAACAGTTGGACCGCTACTAGTTCCACAAACTTCAACCGATTCAAACCATTGAAACATGAAAACGTTCAGCTGAATTAGGACATTCACGAATGTATTCACTTTTTTCCTAACATTCATACTTTCTGAGATATTTCCAATTTTTCCCAAATCCTTTTCCCATTGGGAATGCATTACGGAATCCTCAAAAATCTAAAAATTTCACCTTTTTTCAAACTGTGACTACCCATTCATACTTTCAGCTAGAAACTCCATTCAAAATGGAAAATATTCATCATTTTGCTGACATTTTACATATGATTCAGCTTTTCAATCCCATTCAAACTTTCAAAAATATTAAGCGTTTTCTGAAACTTTGTTATAATAAAAATTAATGAGAAAATCCTTCAAACTCACTCATCTTCACCCACACATCATGAATTCATACACTGACGTAGAAACTCCATTCCAACTCTCAAATGTTGACGCTGTTGTCGACTTTCAGGAACTAATTCAAAATTTCAATATCTCTTTTAGTTTTTCTACAAAGTCAGTTTAAAATACATGAAGTTTTCAGCCCTTCTCAGACTTTATAATGGGTGTGTATTGCGTGAGCTAGAGTGGGTGATGTCATCACTAGAGTGAAGAGCAGCTGTGAACTCATCAAGAAATTTTCTCTTCAACTCGCTCATACGGCCACAATTTTCACTGTACATACACAATTTATATCACAAAACGTAGGAAAATTTGTCCTGGTCACAGAAATGTTGACATGGAATCTATCACACGTACACATTTTTGCTGAGCGGCTCCAAAGCGAAGGGAGCGCCGATTTTTTTCTCATTCACTCCCATGTCATCTGAGAGGAGAAATTTCTGGAAACAGCTGAGGTGCAACACATTTGTAACTCGCTCCGGTGACCACATTTTTGACTGTAGAAATATAAAACACGACATGTGCGTTCACGAGAAGTGGCTCTCTCTCACCATCACTTTATTTTCATGATGGGACCAACGGTTTGGGTATGGCAAGAACTTGTTCGAGGAGTTAAAACCCATTAAAAACAGCCTTTGCTGATCTGCTCTCTCATGGGCTCTGTGTGTGCCCCTCAAGTGCAGGCAAGTCATTAATCGCCATGACAACGGCTGCACACACACGGCTCTGTCTGTGTGTCTCACAATCTTTAAAGGACAGATTACAGCAGCAGAATCTTCATTTGAAACAGCAAATACACATTATTAACCCCTAAAGTGCCAAAATGGGCTCTCTAGCGCCACCTAGGTGCACTAAACTGGCCACTGCAGCCCGTAGGAATGTCGTAGAAATATCAAACCAAAACTGGTGTGTTTGACTTACAAATCACGCACTGACACCCGCACACATGCCACCTCAACTGCTGCTAAACAGATCTTCTGTATAACTTTATCAACGGTTTGGGAATGGGAAGAACTTGTTCGAGGAGTTAAATCTCTTCTCTGTGTTCTCTGTCTCTGTCTGTCTCTGCTCTTCTGCCAGGTGCACATGGCAACCGCTGTCACACACAAACTCCATTTTAACCCTTTAGGTGCCAGAGTTTATTGAGGAAAATATTCCATTTTCATTTCAACATTTCAAAAGACTGTGGCTTTAAAGTGGTGAGAGATAAAGGCATACTGTAAATGAGAAGACTATTCATCATGACCCAAAGTTTGTCATGGGAGTAAATGAACTCATCTAATTTGCATATTGTGGCGTCACTAGGCGGTGGCCATATTGGATTTCATACATCTCAGTATAACAACATTTTGAACATATTTACACAGTAGATTTATTTTGTTTTGTGTTGTTTTTGTCATCTCATCCTCAAAAAAAAGGGAGGGGAATCTGATGGGAGTAAATTAACTCATCTAATTTGCATATTGTGGCATCACTAGGCGGCAGCCATATTGGATTTCATAAATATCAGTAAACACGCATTTTGAACATATTTACACAGTAGATTTCTTTTGTTTTGTGTTGTTTTTCTCATCTCATCCTCAAAATAAAGGAACAGGAATCAGATGGGAGTAAATTCGCTCATCTAATTTGCATATTGTGACATCACTTCTACATACCTACAGCTACAGAAAGCATTTAAACATCAAACCGTTCAGCTCTGTAAGGATTTTCTGATGTTTGTGGCAACATGTTTGATATTTCTAAATAATTCACAGTGACGACATAAGCTGGGGGCTGAAACGGGCGCGAGTGCGAGGTCCCGCCAAACGCTGCTTGCAGCTTTAATTATATGATTGTTTTTTAAGGTATTTATCGACATACAGGGGCGTTTCTAGGATGTGAGGACACTGGGAGCCTCTCCCAGAGCTCTGTAGGGGAGTCAGAGGTGATTCTACCTGGGAAAAAGCTCCATTTTGATGCCTTTTTTAATACACTTTGGCGCCTTATTTACCTTTAACTGTTTAAGATTATCAGTTTTGATGTTAAAAATATTTGTAGTCGTTAGTAGTTTTCAGTTTATTGTGCAGAAACAAGATACTTTCCAACTGCTATCATTAAACATTAACTGACTAGAGTTGGAAAGGTAAATGTATTTATTTATGTTAACAGTGGTGTAATGTAGCTAAGTACTTTTATTTGAGTACATGCATGAGCAGAATGACAGATTATTAGATGTGGGGCTTTTTATTATTAGTAGGCCTATTCTTGTTTTGAAACATATTTAGATCTGGGGCTATCTACAAAACATTTGGGGCTCACACATCAGATATTGATGAACGATTTATTCACGTTAAAAACCTTCACCGATGTACCCAAGACTCTTTCACGCCTGTGCTCAGTGTGAAGATGCGAGCAGAGAACACCAATCACCATCTCTCACCAGAGAACACCAGAATTGAGAGATGGTCAGAAACATGCACACCAGTAACCTGCTGCAGGTCATTTTGTAGTGCTCGTCCTGCTGCTGGGTTGATGCGCCTCTACGGCCCTGTCCATCTCTCCCTGTGTAACAGTATCTCCTCCATGCTCTTGAGACTGTGCTGTGAGACACAGCAAACCTTCTTGTGACCATGCCATCCTGGAGGAGCTGGACTATCGGTGCCACCTGATTGGTCTGCAGGTACCGCCTCATGCTACCAGTCGTGACAAGGACACTAGCAGAAGACAAAACTAAAGAGGAATCAGTCAGGAAGGATAAGGAGAGAGCTCCTTTCTGGGGGCCCAACTTTTTTTTTTTGTTCCCTGGCGGCTCAGACGTGAGCTTCAGTGTTCAGTGGTCTCATACAAATGCATAACATGGCCATTGTTGTTTGTTTCAATGTGCTCCTTTGTTCAGGGCCGTGCTGCCCATAGGGCAGGTTAGGCAAATGCTATAGGCGCCAGCATGTCAGAGGGCGCCAGGGAGTGAGGTGTTTTTTGTTTGTTTTTTTCTCTTCCCCATTCGAAAAATTAGACAAGAATACACCACAAAACAACAACAGTACATATAGCCATTCGTCTGTAAATAATAATAAAATAATATTTCTAATTTAAATTTCTGTCTGCTTGGCATCCTTCTGCCTCTCTGGCAGGCAGCATCAATTTCGCCACGGTCCCTAACCGCGCCCCCCTCCCCCCGCTACCTGCCATCTTCTATAATGTGATGCTGCTGAGTGACAAACTGACAGCCTGGTGCCATCGTCATGAAGAGGCGAAACATAGATATATATAGGTAGATGCCACATTCAACGGCGCTCGTCATTGGAGCGATACGTCAACGCGGCCGCCATCTTGCTCAGGTGGAGCCGTGCTGCCTAATGCATGTATGTCTATTGAGGCAGGAGACTATTAATGATTAAAATCATCATTACTCGCTGAATTCTCAACCGATTTTCATGCGGTTTGGTTTGTTACAATCGTCAGACATGTAGTTATAGATACTTGGTTAAATAAAAAATGCAAAAGTGAAACACTGTGTGTCGAAGCACTTGCAGTTAAACTGCCTCTGTTTTGTGCACATGTAGCTGACATCACAATGTATCAGTTCTCCTGGACCCAGAGTAATCACTCAGTATTTCAAAACTTTTAATCTGGATCAGAATGATCCGGATTTTGTAGTCCTCCTTTTTGCTATCCCAGATCAAATTGATCTTGTAGATTTGGTCCTGGTTTTTCAAAGAATTTTCAGATAGGATCATTCTGATCCAGATACCATAAGATCAGGATTACAGAATCTGGATTTGATGTCTTTGGATATAGGCTGACTACCATGATCATCCCACTTGTATTTTTACCCCTCATCTATTTTTATTTTGTTAATCTTCATGTTGCCTTCAGCACAAGATTATGTTGTTTGTCACTTGTTTTAGACAATAGATGCAATTGTGAATTCACTACAAAAGCAAGTCAAAGTTGCTTTGGATGAAAGTGTCAACTAAATGACTAATGAAATGTCTATGTTGTTCAAACTACTACACAACATTTCATTGACACAGATGTGAGAATTGGGAAATATAAGTCAGTTTCCATAATGATTCATATCCATCTAGTTGCTTTATAGTACACAATACTATAAGGTACACAATACATATAAAGCTAGAATTGCATGATTTGAGTTGGTCATAACCATCAGTCTGTTCTAACTATTGCAAAAGTTATTTTGTTTTATCTTATGTGAAGCACTTGTATCATGTGGGTACTGTCCCTCCCCCTTTTTTTCTTTTTCTTTTTGGCTTTGTTGTGTTTTTTGGTTGATTTTTCTTGTATGGTGTTAACTATGTAGGAAAGGACAGCAGTTATACATTTTCTGTTTGCTCAATTGATGAGTTTTGTCTTGGCTGTATGGAATAAAATAAAAAAGAGTTAAAAAGAAAAAACAAAGTAAAATTATTTTGAGTTACATGTGGGAATTGGTTGGGTCTAGTGATCAGTAGGAATATCTAGGATGTGATAACGTGCTTTGGTATTTATTGTGCTTTGTGTAATATTAACATGTATTTTGTTTACTATTGATTTTGTACGGCAGCTCTTATGATGAGAATTAATGTGGCCTAGGCTATATTTTGTAATCTGACATTCTGGATTCACAAACTTCAGTTTCCCAGTAAAGTTAAGAAAACAAATTGAATGGCGTCAGTATCCCTCTGTCCAGCCTGACGGTCGGCATTAGTACACTGTGCAATGTGCCATGTGTCCTACATCTCTCTACATCCACCTTGAATCCATGCTTGATCCACCCTTCCAGTGGGATCAGGATAATCCTGATTTTTAGCTTCAAAACTATCCCAATCTCCACCTTAGAATTTTGAAATACCCAAAAACAGCGTTTGATCAGGATTCTGGGTAGGATTGGATTACCAAATCCATATCCGAATTTTACTATAGGCAAATTGTGATTTGTGATCTTGGGCTTTATAAATAAAATTGATTGAAATTGATTGATCTGTTGTTAGTGCTGTGTGTGATGTGACCTAAACCCAGCTTTAGGTGACTATCAAGTGTGCAGAATGCAGTTTACTTAAAAAGCTCCACAATGAGATGTTACTTCTTAAAATGATGTTTTAGTGTTCAGATGTGTTTCCTTCATCTAACTGTTTTTTGTAAACATTTTTTATTAATGCATTTAACTGTTTTAAATGCTCATGAAATGAAAAGAAATTGGATGAATCTGTTTTAAGTGTTCAGGAAATGAAAAGAAATGTAATTAATCTGTTAAAAAAAAAAGAAATTTTACACCAACCAAGACCCGATGTCCACTGTAAGGGACATTTGATAAAAAATAAATAATTAACATTCAGGAATTTTTTTTTGCTGCGACATGTTTCTTTCAACTACAATACTTAAACTATCTAAAAAGAAATCTAATTATCAAAACCTCTTTTCTTCCGGGTCTAAGTAATAGTTTTCTATCTTTTTTTTTTTCATGTAATGGTGTTGAGCTGTTGAGTTTGACAACCACAATATCTCAAGATAAATGACCAAAATATAGTAAAAGAAGGTAGCTGCTTGCCTGTTTCTGTAGTCTGTTGATGGGGGTGGGGGGGGTATCATTTGGGTAAGGGGGTTGAGGGGTTACTGAGGTACAGAACTGAATAATGTGATTTTAATGAATAATCTTACTATATGCACAATATTATTTAACCTCACTAATACCTTAATCGTATTTAGAGCCTGAGCACTGAACACCACGAGGACCTTATTCTCATGCAAGGATTATTATTTTTATTTATGTGAACAAATCATTTTTTTTTAATAATTGTTTTCATTGGATTTTCCATATACACATCCACCAAAAAAAGAAAAGAAAAAAAAAAAAAAGAATCTATACCCCAACCTAACATAACCCAGCATTCACGCTTTCACACACACACTCACACACAGGGGGAGTGGGATACAAATAACAGATAAAAAAAAAGGATATACACATAAGAGAAATTCGATTGGAGTCATCCTCAAGGACACATAGTTATATCGTCCATATTAAGAAAACACAAAAACAACAGAAATCAAATGCCAGTCAACGACGAAATGCAGGCCTAGGTGCAATCAATTTAAGTCAAGCTATTTTAACAAGGGGTCCAAGATTTTTCCCATTTTTGTTGGCCTTTTGTATTATTGAATCGCAGTTTCTCCAGATGTAAAACAGAAATAAGTTCATGCAGAAAGATAAAATTTATGTAACTTAACTTTAGAATAATGAAAACGATGAATCACTTTAAACTGCAGTGTCTGCTATTAATTGAACAACCATGAATACGAGAAAGTGCAGTTCTCCATATTTTATCAGATAGTACAGCATTTATTTCCCTCTCCCAAGCCTTCTTGATACCGAAAACAGAAACAAAGTCCTTAGAGAAAAAATTCACAAATTTAGTGATAAGCTTCTTGCTTTCTGGTGGAAGAGAGAGCAATTCCAATTCATAGATAGGGGTAGGGTCCTCCAGTATTCTGTGCTGCGTTTTAATTTATCCATACACTCCAGAAAATTTAATTTAAACAAAAGTTTGTTCCTAGATATGTGATGTAGTCCTGAACAGTCTTAACAGGGCTATTCTGTAAAACTGTATGCAAATCACATTCACATTTTTGAGGAGCTAAAGGTGCTTAAAAACTCACAAACTTTGCACACACATCAGAACTGGTGAAGTTTGTTTGTCACAAACTGTGATGCCACTGATTTCCCAGATTTTGACATCATCATCACTTCAAGTCATACAGGAGGTATACAGGAAATACAACACAACTGAAAGATGTAGTTAATTTTAAAAATTTTATTAATTTTGTCCAATTAGTTTCCAAATTGATATTATGTGTCGGGGAAACCGGAGAAATCCCGGAGAAAACCCTTTCTAACATAGCACTTTGACGTTCATTGCAGTGAATGTCTGAGCGCTATGGCAGACGTTCATTCACTGAACGTCTGCCATAGCGCTCAGACATTCACTGCAATGAATGTCTGAGTGCTATGGCATGGTGCATTGATGACATAGCGCTCAGACGTCTGAGCGCTATGTCATCAATGCACTATGTTATCGCTGCACCATGCCATAGCACTCAGACGTTTATTGCAATGGGCTCTGTGCACCAGCTCCACTACTTCCTGAAGGTGTGTGGCACACCCAGCACACCCAGCACACACCTGATTAATCACTTAATCCAATAGTATAGGACAGGAAATACTCATGCCTACTTCCTTTCAGGAAGTAGTGGAGCTGGTGCACAGAGCCCATGAACGTCTGAGTGCTATGGCATCAATGTACACCATGACGGAAATTTACTCGTCAGCTGGTGGGAGATCTTTTACCACAAATGGCTTCACCACAATGACACTATCCAGAGGATCTGGCTCCGAGGATGCTGATGGTTCACTCGGACAGGGTTGCACAGATGATACAATATTGTCACCTGGGAGGTCCGAAGGCTGCCAGTCGTCTGTGTGGAGGGCTGGTGGTTCCTCTGCAGCCTCTGGGGCAACAGATACCCTTCCCAGGACTTTTTTATTAATCCAGGATTTTACCCTCTGCTGCACTGGCTTTGTTGCCTTCTGAAGGAGCAGTTGAGTGTGTCTAAGATGATTTCTCAAACTGTTATTCTCCTTCTCTAATTTATGGACCTTGTCGACATAAACTTGAGTCACAATGAGATTTTTGTCAAACAGATCTTGGTAATATTTAACATCCCTGAGGCCATTCTTGATGGTCTTTTGGTAAGAGCTGAGCTTTCGATCAGCACAGGCAATCTTCTCTCGCAGCTCGTCCTCAAGGTCCAGATCCAACTTCACTTCACAAGGCCTGTAATTTTGAAGGTAGCGTCTGCAAAGCTCAATGTACTTGGATTTTAATGACTTAAAATCTGACATTGAAGAGCTGCATGCCTCCAGATCTGTCTTGAAACGGTGCTGAGTGGATTCCAGTTCGCAGATCTTTTTCTTTTGCTCAGCCACTTGGGATGTTAATTTGTTCTTTTGATCCAGCAGGCTTTTTTTGGCATCTACTAACTCCAGCAGCTCTGCGCCGGCTTTCTCTTGCCAAGTTTTTGACTTACTCAATTCAAACCATGTAGCCTTTAATTTCGACTGGAGATTTGCGTGGCTCATTGTCAGATCCTTCAGTGAAGCCTCAGCAGCAGCCCTACTGTCTCTTGCCAACTGCCAATCTTTCAATAAATTATGTCTGTCCTCTCTGAACCTAGCTATGAGCATTTCTTTCGTCTCAATTATTGTGTCTTTTTCTTTGACAGCCTCCTTCAAGTCAAGAACTTCGTCTTTTAAATGCTTTTGAGCATAGACAGTCCTCTTTAACTCCCAGTTTTTTTCCTTCAGCTCACTCAGTTCATCTTCAAACTTGATTTTTGCTGCTTTCAGTGCACTGATAAAACCCTGGCGTTGTTCTTGAAACTTACCTTGTAGACTAGCCAGTTGTTCTTTGTATTCAGTCATCTGAGTAGCATAGCTATAATGAATATCTGTCACCTCATCAGCGTGTGCCGCGGCATCTTTTCTTCTCTCTTCCGCGGCCTTTGTCTCCCACTTGGCCTGCTCCTCAGCTAACTTCCCCTCCCAGTCCGCTCTCACTCTAAGGAGATCAGACTCATGCTCCTTCTTCAGTGCAGTGATACTGTCGTGGCTGTCGCTGAGCTTCTTTTCCAGTGCCTCTGTATCACGGCTGAACTGTAAGTGACATTCCATGAGTTGTGAGGTGAGGTCCATGGTTTCGTCGAAAAGTTTTTTCTTTTCAGCGTCACTTTCCTCACTCTGTTTACGCAGGTCCTGGATTTCAGCTTTGGCAGTTTCCAAATCTGCCTTGAGAGTCTCTTTATCTCCCTCAAGAGCCTGAATTTGTAATGCCCTTGTCGCATTCATTTCTAGTAATGAATCCTTGAAGTCATCCAGCTTTGCTATTTGCCAGCGGAGGTATTCAGGATCGTCATTATTCTGTGCTGTGGATGGTGCCATTTTGGAGGTGCCGTCAGTACCTCGTCTTTGTGGTTGTTGTTTAGACATCTTCTCCAATAGTGCAACACTAATGATGTCTTGCTACTGACCTTGCTACTTACCAGTTGTCAGAGTCGCCACCGACAATTGGTAATTGACAATGTGGCATTGGGCTACTTACAAACTCTGGTATGCTGCGACGTGATGTCACAAAGGAAATATTAAACGATGACATCACATTTCATTGTAGCCCCGCCCACAGCAAATGGCCACCCTAGAATGTTATGGTTCTATCTGCATTCTGAGTGGATTTGAGACACTGACTTCCAAAGTTCTGGATTCCAAATAGCAAAAATGATACATGGAACAGGTCAGTTTAAGGCAGGAATATGGTTGGTTATCAGGGCCGTGCCGCCCATAGAGCAGGTTAGGCAAATGCTATAGGCGCCAGCATGTCAGAGGGCGCCAGGGAGTTTTGTTTTTTTTTTCATATACTGTATATTTATGTTTTTGCTGTGTTTAAAATGTCATTAGACCAAGGCAGGCTGTAATGTTAGGTGCTATTATGGTTATGCCATGATGGTTTCACAATCAACAGCTAATTGATTAATATATTGTAAAAGCCCAGTTTCTCAAATATACGTATCTCCTCTTTTTAGATGCACTTCTGAAGTATTTGTCCCCCACGTCTGCAAATCCTGGGCCTACTAATGTAACTGCAGCCACCTCATCCACCTCAGCACCAAGTGATGTAGCCTCAAGTGCATCTCCCTCCCACACACAAACTGCCAATGGAGAAATATCTTGCCTAGGGTGCCAAATTGGTCAGGCACGGCCCTGTGCTGAAGATATGAATGCTGGGAAATGTTTTTATATGATTGTTTTTTAAGGTATTTATCGACATACAGGGGCGTTTCTAGGATGTGAGGACACTGGGAGCCTCTCCCAGAGCTCTGTAGGGGGGTCAGAGGTGATCCTACCTGGGAAAAAGCTCCATTTTGGTGCCTTTTTTAATACACTTTGGCGCCTTATTTACCTTTAACTGTTTAAGATTATCAGTTTTGATGTTAAAAATATTTGTAGTCGTTAGTAGTTTTCAGTTTATTGTGCAGAAACAAGATACTTTCCAACTGCTATCATTAAACATTAACTGACTAGAGTTGGAAAGGTAAATGTATTTATTTATGTTAACAGTGGTGTAATGTAGCTAAGTACTTTTATTTGAGTACATGCATGAGCAGAATGACAGATTATTAGATGTGGGGCTTTTTATTATTAGTAGGCCTATTCTTGTTTTGAAACATATTTAGATCTGGGGCTATCTACAAAACATTTGGGGCTCACACATCAGATATTGATGAACGATTTATTCACGTTAAAAACTTTCACCGATGTACCCAAGACTCTTTCACGCCTGTGCTCAGTGTGAAGATGCGAGCAGAGAACACCAATCACCATCTCTCACCAGAGAACACCAGAATTGAGAGATGGTCAGAAACATGCACACCAGTAACCTGCTGCAGGTCATTTTGTAGTGCTCGTCCTGCTGCTGGGTTGATGCGCCTCTACAGCCCTGTCCATCTCTCCCTGTGTAACAGTATCTCCTCCGTGCTCTTGAGACTGTGCTGTGAGACACAGCAAACCTTCTTGTGACCATGCCATCCTGGAGGAGCTGGACTATCTGTGCCACCTGATTGGTCTGCAGGTACCGCCTCATGCTACCAGCCGTGACAAGGACACTAGCAGAAGACAAAACTTTTTTGTTCCCTTGCAGTTGTTCTCTAGTTTTTTCCAAACTGATATAAATGTACTGCATTGCTGTGTTGTGTTGATGTGGCAATAAAATGACTGGCGGCTCAGACGTGAGCTCCAGTGTTCAGTGGTCTCATACAAATGCATAACATGGCCATTGTTGTTTGTTTCAATGTGCTCCTTTGTTCCTGTTCCTAGTTTCCACCAAACTGATGGGAGTGTTTTCTCTTCTCCTCTTCTCAGAGCTGCAGTGAAGTCAATTCCGTTCTTACATTTGTTTAATCAAATGATACATCGCTCCCTGCGGCTGCTTCACAGTTAAAGGCTGGTACTGCTGCTAATTAGTTTATGCTTTTGTTACATTTTGGATTTGGTGCCCGTATTTCTCGCTTTTTTGGCAGCAGATCAGAGTCAGAAAAGTACCTGTTACACAGCAGTAACATTTCAGTATCAGAGCACATATTCATTGACAACAAAAGCAGCAATGACTTACATATGGATCCACTCAACAGACGTTTACATAAAACCTTTCAGTGTTTTTATTTATTTATTTGACAAGCAGCAGGATCATGTTTGTCACCTCATTTTTTCTTTACATTTCAAAGTAGATACAATAGTCAGTATACCAGATTTATTACAATATTTTTTCCTAACTTCAGAACATTTAACAAAGAAAGAAAAATAAACACACAACAACTGCAAACGTGAGAAAAGAAAGCATGTTTTTTTAATGTGTAGCCACCAATGTGTCATTGATGTCACAACTACCTCTTTCCCCTGGGCTTCTTTTTTTTTTATTTCCTTTATATTCGGTTGACTAGTATGTTTATCAGCTCTTTCCTCTCCAACAGCTATAGGCATTTTCTTCTTGTCGGTTGACGCACAGGTGCGTGGCACTGGTGATGTTGTAAACAGCTTAAAATCAGAAGGTGGGTGGGGGTTGGGAGGAGGGTCTCGTGGGTGGTGGTGCTAGCTGGCTGTCTGACGTGACACGATGACCTTTTCTTATTTTCAAAGATGGAGGCACCAGTCCTGCTTTTAGTCACCGCACAGAGTCACAGCAGACAGCCGCAGTCCAAAACCTAAATGGATGAATGAGTCTGTTTTGTTACTTATTTCACGTTTTAAACCTGTGTTTGCCGGTTGGTCGCTCACACAGGCGAGTGTTTGTGTTGAAGTGCTCCCTGGCTCGGCTCGTCTCCCTACGCCACATAGCTGTACTCGTCTGCTGAGGTCTGGCTTCGCTCGATGTACTGCTTGTCGATGAGCACCTCGATGCACTTCTTGATCATGCTGATACTTGGGTTGAACCTGGCTTTGGACTGATTGATGACCTGCACACGGGGACATTTGAAAATAGTCATTAAACAGTTACAAATGCTACCACTTCCTGTCTCTAAAACTATGTCTACACATTTCTCTGGGTGAAAATGCCTTGTTGATGCCAGAGGTCAGAGGAGAATGGCCAGACTAGTTCAAGATGATAGAAAGGCAACAGGAAGTCAAATAACCACTGGTTACAACCAAGGTCTGCAGAAGACCATCTGTGAACCAACAACACGTCCAACCCTGAAGCAGATGGGCTACAGCAGCAGAAGATCACACCAGGTGCCACTCCTGTCAGCTAACAACAGGAAACTGAGGCTACAGTTCACACAGGCTCACCAAAACTGGACAATAGAAGATTGGAAAAACGTTGCCTGGTCTGATGAGTCTGGATTTCTGCTGCCACATTCACATCGTAGGGTCAGAATTTGGCGTCATGGATCCACCCTGCCTTGTATCAGCTGTTCAGGCTGGTGGTGGTGTAATGGTGTGGGGGAGATTTTCTTGGCACACTTTGGGCCCCTTAGTACCAACTAAGCATGGTTTAAACACCACAGCCTACCTGAGTATTGTTGCTGAGCGTGTCCATCCCTTTATGACCACAGTGTACCCATCTTCTGATGAACTCAAAATGTCACAATGTGTAGATCACCTCTAACAGGTTTCTTTAACACAGGAGATCACTGTACTCTAATGGCCTCCACAGTCACCAGATCTCAATCCAATAGAGCACCTTTGGGATGTGGTGGAACGGGAGATTCTTATCATGGATGTGCAGCCGACAAATCTGCAGCAACTGTGTGATGTCATCATGTCAATATGGACCAAAATCTCTGAGGAATGTCTCCAGCACCTTGTTGAATCTATGTCACGAAGAGTTAGGGAAGGTCTGAAGGCAAAAGAGGGTCCAACTGACACTAGCATGGTTTACCTAATAAAGTGGCTGGTGAATGTAAATATAAATGCACACGTGTTTATTCTGTGAATCTGTATGATTTTTATTGTGTGAGACAGTGAAACAGTTGCAGGCTTTAAAAACAATACTCCCCCACGTGATGATAAAGACATGATAGAAAACATTAAACACTGCTTTGCTTGAAATATCTGTCTTGTTTAATGACAAAAAAATGGCCACCTAATTGTTTAAAACAACAAAATGTATCCCTCAAAATAAAGTCAAATGAAAACCTACCTCCTGAATGAGGGCGTTGTGTCGGAGCACCTTGCGGGCCTTCATGATTCTCACTATAGCAGCTTGTAAATACATTTTGCGGTCCTCGTCTACGGCACTCCTCGTCTGCTCCATCTCCTGGTGACCACACAGGTATGTGACAAGGCAGATTTAGGTATCAACACAGCTGCCAAACAACAGGACAACTGCAGATCTTGAGAAAGCGTTGAGAAAGACCATTTGTCTAACCTGTGGTGTGTCTTTCTGCATTGACGTTGTGATCTTGAACTTTGTCCTTTTACTGGTGAAACTCATATTTAATGAAAACGTGGACTCGGCTTCAATCTCCTCCTGTGAGCAGAGCACAAGATATGCTGTGTTTAAGTAATCATCATTGCTTCTCACATGTCTGGAACAAAGTTATGGTAAAAGTATTGACACTATGGGTGGGCAGGGATGGAAGACAGACTTGACGAGGCATCTGGTACAAATAAACACAAACTTCCCAATCAATACTTATTAGAAAAGACAGCACTTTGGCAAGAGAGTTTCTTGTCTGGTTCAGATGTGCGATGCGTTTCAGATTCCCATGTCGCACGAGAAAGCTCAGACCTTTTGCGAGTCGTGGTTGAGCATCTTGACGTCCAGCAGGGACTTGATGGTCTTCTGTAGCTCCTTCTCGTTCATCTGGGTGCCGTCCTGCAGCTCCTTGTAGGTCACCGTCTGGCTGTTGTTGAAGGCCAGCAGCACAGCCATCTGGTAGGTGGTCACCATGGCAACGTAGGGCTTGGACAGGTAGTTCATCTTCACCTCACCTGTTTGAGACAGGCGGACGCAGGTAAATGGTCGTACATATGATTGAAACAAACTGATTACTGTTTTTGTGAATACCCTTGGTTGTATTACATAAGTATGTGTTTTGTTGCAGATGTTGGCTCAAACTGATGCATTCTTATAAGTGTATCTTGCATAATTCAGCTTTAAAATGTGTCTTTGTGTTACCTGTGCAGAGATAGTGCAGCCAGGTCAACTTCCTCCCACTGAAGTGCTGATTATAGAACAACTCAAACTGCAAAAGGAGATGGAGACAGAATTGATTTTGCAACGTGCTCCTTTAAAACAGTAAGAACCAATAACTGACAATTCAGCCGTGCTCCATGAAGGTAAACTCACCATCTGCACACTCTTCTCTAGTTCTTGAGGGATGGCGAATGTGGAGGAGGGGACGTGCGTTAGCGGCCAGGCTCCAGCCTGCAACCACATGGCATTTACCACAACATTAAACATTTACTGAGAACATGGGGACAACAGCTTTGGCTGGCAGAATCGAAACCTTCTCAAAAAGCTGAGATGAATATTGTGATATGATTGGAAGCACAACATCTGGGGTCACATTATTTACTGACGTTCATAATATTCTAAAGCCTGTTCACATGGGACTAGTATGACCAGGGGACCTCTAGCAATATGCAGGGTTTTCCCTGGGTTTTTCTGAGTCCAAGGTGGCAAAGGCCTGTGGCGGGGGGCATCTTGACAGCTGTACTTTCAGATATTATATATAAAAGGAGGCCCGCACACGCTTGAGCTTTACACTGCTGACTTGTATAATCAGAACAGACATGTCCTGTGATTTTCAGCCTTCTATGATTATATTTACCCTTTACAGCAGGCACATCCTGACAGCTGAGAATATTACTGTCAAGTATTGTCCCCCCTCTATTAAATATGAAAGGAGGCTGAAAATCACAGGACGTGTCTGTTCCGGTGATACAAGTCAGCAGTCCTGAAATGTGTGTTTCTCTTCTATAATACACATTCTACATCTCGGAGGCGACGTCTTTCCACATCCTTCCTTTGCCTTTCAAATGGGGCAGAGCTCCGTGGGAAACAGTAGGAGAGACACAGCCCGAGGGGGAACCGGGATCTGACACAACACCGGAGGGAGAAGCAGGTCCGTGGAGCTGTGTGCGTGTCGCTTTGGGTTGTGAGCACGCATGACGTGTCTATATTGAAAGTAATGGGTTTGTGTGCGCAAGAGATGCCACATCTGAACGCCCCCCCACGCACACACACACACTCTAATCAAGGCGGTGGCCAAAATCACCCAGACGGTCCGCCTTTGTCTTAGATAGGCTGGGAAAACCCTGATATGTAGTAATGGTGGAGGTCTTCTGTGATCCTAACCCCATGCAAATCTGCCATGTCCATAATTTCTCAAGTGAAAATTCAGTTCATGGGATAATATTAGTCCTGTGTGAATCGGCATCTCTGTGATATGGGTTCGTTTTTAAGCTTTATGTTGCCTCGTTCCCTGTAGAGAATTGAAAAGGCTGCTGTAGGAGTTTAAATGCAGTTATACATGTGTAACTATTAAGATAAGGGTCCTATTATTGTTGTACTGTACCTTTAATTGCCCCTTTTTTGGCACTCACCAGTAGAGGGAGTTTTTGGATTCCAGAGAGTTAATTGCAGTGAAGAGTGGGGAGACAGTTTTTTTTAACCGCCTCTCTCTTACATCTTTTACCTTATTCTTCACCTCTTTTGTGGATAATTTTGGATTTGGAAATGGGCGATTGTCTCTGTACCATTTTGAGTTTTGGAGCAAACTTTATTGAGTGGTCCGGTGAATTTTCTGCACGTGTAGATTAAAACAAAGGGGATGATTAGATCTTCAAGCTGTGGCTTCACTGATTGGAAACCCACAGCTGCGTTGGCAATAATGACTGAAATGTTTCACAGCATTTTGTGTGCAAAAGGCTCATCTCCCTACACAACATGAAGACCTATTTGCAGAAAGAACAAGCTCAAATTGTGTGGCGCACGTGTTTGTTTACGCCACATTTAAAAAAGTAAAAAAATAAAAAAAGGAGGACAAAGATTTTCATCATCTCTAGCAGTGCTGTCGTGTTTCTGTGTTGTGTAGAGTTGAGTCACAAATGACTCTGCGCATCAAATTCATCGGATAAAGCCAGTAAATTCATGTAAAACACAAACTTCACTTATCCTGTGCGAGTGTGCTGCATGAAACACATGGATAATAAGGGTAATTCTAAATCACATGAGGTCCCCTGGTAATACTGGTCCCGTGCAAACAGGGCTTTAGATTTTAATCCTATGGCTGTTGGCAAGAGTGAGGTATGCAAGCCACGCCAGAGTCCTCCTCACCTGTAATACATAGATCTGGAAGCTGATGCCCAGGTCCACCACCGTCTCCTGCGTCTTGATGAAATTGTTGAACTTGTTGTTGAGGTCGGCGCTCACGCTCATGTCTGTGTACATTCTGTGGAGTTTGCTCGTGAACTCGTAGCCACAAGCTTGCTGTGGAAATAGAGGGGACAGAGGGTGTTTGAACAGAGGGGTATTAAAGACTGGCAGTGGCAGCGTCCAGCAGCAACTCTGCATTTACCTTTAGTTTGTTGATCATGGCTTCTTCTGAGTCCATTGACAATGATAAACCATGTATTAACCTCTTTGCTAGCATTCTGGCATAAAACTGTGGGGAAACAAAACAAACAGACATGAAAAACTTTTTATTTTGGGACGATTGAGGAGACTAAAAATGGACGCTCATACTTCTTTAACTATTTTAGGCTCAAAACTGCTCCCCTAGTCTGGAGATTTGAGGAAAAAACACAAAACGTTTCTGTTGTATCACCAACATGAGACAAACTCTGATCACCTTTTGAAAGATGTCCTTGTCGTCTATGTACTTGAACACTGTGATGAAGCTCGTCAGCTTGTCCTCCACCTCGTTCTCCGTCATTCCCTTTGCAGACTTTTTCAGCAGATTGTCACAGTATTTCGCCAGCTGCACAGAGACACCAGGAGAGACATGACCCGGTCAAGGCACTGTGTTTAATACTGTGTGTGCGTGTGTGTGTGAATGTGTGTGTGTGTGTGTGCTCACCAGTTCAGGGGCTTTACAGATGGACTTAGGCTCCCTGAAGTTCACCACAGACGTCAAAGCCTGTGAAAGAGAAATCAAATAAACAGTCAGTCCAATAGTGAAAAGAAGAACATCCACACATGTATCTAATTACACCTAAACACATTTATAACTGTGGTTTTGCAGTTAGAGGAGGTACACTAGGAAAAGGAACTTGCCTAAACCCTCACTTTTGCCATCTAGTGACTGTTATGAGTATGTTAATGAGGCAGCAGCTGTTACAGTCGGGGGTTTATTACCTTATCGAGTGCACTCATGAAGTGCTGATCTCCGTTTAGAACTGTGTTTATGAGCTGAACAAATTTACTGTGAACCTCCAGCACTGACTCCACAAACAGGGTTGGCATCTAGAGAGGCCAGAAGAGAGAGACAAAGTATTAAAAGTATTTGTGATATTTTATCTTACAAAAAACCTGTCTGATCAAGATGCCTTCAAGCGTCAACAGTACAACAACCTGACAAAACACACTGCTGGACATGCATGTCTGAAGCCCTTCCAAAGCTATTTTCCAAAAAAGGACAGCAGCTTGAAAATCCAGTACACTGTACACAAGTGCAGGCATGTATGCACACACACACACACACACACACACACACACACACGCAATGCTGCAGTACTAACGTTTTCCTGAGAGAGGTTACTGGTGCCTCTGATGCCCTCGTTGTGAATATGGACCTGCAGCTCCTGGATCATGTGGGGCAACCCGTTGGCCACGGCCCGCAACAGAGTGTACATGTTGGCCATGTCTGGACAAAACAAGAACACCACAAGTCAGTTTGTATATTGCCTGAGTCAACAGATCCAACAGGACACATAAGACTGTACATGCTCTCACCGTCTCTCTTCTCCTGCCGTATAATGCTCTGACACTCCCCGTGCAGGAACTGCAGGTGATCTGCGACCATCCTCTGCTGGCATTCATGGATGACTTTGGCATAGGAGCTGGGGTGCAGGTACTTCCGACATCTCATCTCTTCATCTTTCAACCGCCCCAAAACCTAGAGGATGAGGAAGACGAATAAGAGAAGGGCAGAAGGGTCAGTAATTCAGAAATACCTTGTTTAAATGCCGTTTCTACAGTCTGTATATATGCTGGTTAAAATGACTGTGACCAATGTAAGTTGTGAAACACAAGTTGAGAAAACAAAAATCCCGCTATTGCTTCTTTTGGTAACTCTTCACAATTCTTTTACGAGTCTGATCCAATTCTCCACAAAGCCTACCATCACATTTTTGCATCACAACACACTGAGCCACTAGTTTTTGCTATACCCCCACTGACTGTCAGTGATACTGTACATAATTTTTCTTAAATATCTAACTCTATATTCACTCCATCTTGCTTTTTTTTAGCAATTCGACTGACTTTTATTTATCTAAAAAACTCAATTTTGACAAAATGCTGAGTTATTATCATCGTAGCAAGAAATTTGTTACGATAAAAGAAATCTTACAATTAATTAAAAAACCTCTACACTTTAGAGCTGCAACTAATGACTATTTTAACTGTCGACTAATCTGTTGATTATTTCTTCGATTAGTCGACTAATCATTTTATCGCAAAATGTGTTAAAATGTTGAAAAATGTCGGTCTGTCTCTCCCAAACCCCAAAATTATGTCATCTAATGTCTTGTTTCGTACTCACGCCAAAGGGTTTTAGTTCACCGTCATGGGAGAGTGTGTCAAGCTGCCAATATTTGACCAGAAGAAGCTGCAATAAGAGTATTTTGGGTACTTTTATAGTGCTTTTCTATGGAAAATGACTCAAACCCATTAGTTGACTACTAAAATAGTCACAGATTGTTTTAGTAGTCGATTAGTCATCGATTAGTCAACTTATCGTTGCAGCACTACTACACTTAGCAGAATGGTCTGGTCTCATTCAACCCTCAAGCAACCACAAAAATCTTAAAAACATTTATTTTATTAAGGTTCACTGTATATGTATTGTTTCAGATGTAACTCCCCAAAAAGGCTGCATGATATGAGAAAAAAAAATACATTAAGCAAGATTATAGATACACTGAATTTAAAAAACTAGCAGAAATAATTTCCAACATTATTTTATTTGACCAACTGAACACTGAACTGAACACAAAAGGCACCAACAAGACAGGCTAATAAATAAATGTATTTTAAGTGCAGTTTTCTAAAGATGCTCTGATTTAACTAACTCAAAAAACGGTGACGAGAACATTGCAGTTTTCTGCGATGTGTTTATCGTACAGGCTGACATCACAATGATGATAAAACTACAATACATCATGCAGCCCTACTCCCCAATGGTTGCTGAAAACATAGATTACATTTTATCTATTCCTAACAACATTGTGAAACAGGAACCCAGCTGCCTTATTACTGCCTTTCCTTAGAATCTGCTTTAACTTCCAACCCTGTGTCTACTAAATATTAAGTGCAAGACACCTGTCAAACCCTGTAACTGTTAACTGTATAGAACATATTGGCCAGAACTTTATTCTGTGGTGTTAGGACAGTCAGTATTTTATGTCTACATATTGCTCTGAGCACACACACACACACACACACACACACACACCAAACACCACATAAGTAAAAAAGAAAGAGAAGAAGCAGCTTCTCCACGGCTATGATCTGGGTCAGATAAGCAACTGTGACTGACCCTGTCCAAACACGCAGGGACTGTGCTGCACCGTATCTGCTGCTGCTCTCTCACAGTCCTATCACATACTGCCCTAATGCCTAGCAAGGCTTTAATGATGATCCTGTTTACAGGCTGGAGGGATAAATCTATCAGAGAAATCTGATTATTCCCAGAATTAATAAACGAGGGAGCCAGACATACACAGAGAGAGAAACAGATAAAACAGACACACAGACAGAGAGAGAGGTCATGGCAGCTGAGGTTGCCCAGGGGTCTGTGATCTCAGCCTTAGCGAGTTAATGGTAGAGCTAATACTCAAGATTAAAACTCTTATGTCACCAAACAGACATGACCTGACAGTTCACACACAAACACACACACGGGCCCTGGGTGAATGTACACTCATATGGATAGAGGCTGGTGCACACACACACACACACTCATACCAAGCTAAATACACAGTATTTATCCTAAACTCAACTCCAGCTGCAAGCAACGCAGCGAGGTTATGACAGTGTTACAGCAGCTCATACGCTCACATGACAGCCTGAACGCACGCAGCATTCACATACTTTCATTATCGGCCCATCTATCTTACCTTCTCCATATACTGTGAGCAGTTGGATTCTTGCAGTAGATTGGAGGCTTCCTGTTTGTAATACTCTCCTGTTTTTGTCAGAAATGGCCCTTCGAAGATTTCCTGATAAAACTGCAACACAGGAAGAAGAGAGGATTTAGTATAAGAAGGATAATTCACAACTATAAGAAAAACACTCCCTAGTAATCAGGGGTGTGACCAGGACAATAAAGGTACAGTTCACCCCCAAATCAAAAACATATTTTTCCTCTCACCTGTATCGTTATTTAGCAATCTAGATTGTTTTGAGCTGCAGAGCGTGGGAGATATCAGCCGTAGAGATGCCTGCCTTCTCTCTAATAAATAAAACTAGATGTCACTCAGCTTGTGGTGCTCAAAGCGCCAAAAATATATTTGTAAAACTCATCAGCAATGTCTCTTTCCAGGAATCATGACAAAGTTACTCAAGATAATCCACAGACCTTGTTGTTAGCAGCTTCATGTAGGAACTATTTTCTGTCTACCTGTCTTTCTTTCAAATATTTTTTTTGGCGCTGTGAGCACCACAAGCTGAGTGTCATCTGGTTCCATTATATTAGAGAGAAGGCAGACATCTCTACAGCCAATATCTTCAGCACTTAGCAACCTATACTATACCGATCAAGACTGGGGTGAACAGTGCAACACAAAACAGATTAGCTGAGAATCAGATATAAAAACACAACACAAAGAATCCTCTCATCCTCTGGGTCAATATTTGTTGTCTCACCTTTAGTGGAAACTTCTTCTTGTACTGTTCAACATGAACAAAGGAGTTGATGACCCCGTGGATTACCTTCTGGTTGGGGTTCTCGCCACAACGATCACTGTAAGATAGGAGGAAGCTAGCATTAGGTCTGATGTGTTTGTATTGTATTTTTAGCGGAGCACTGGAATCATTAGCATGGTGGGAGCACTGGTAAGTGTAGGTTAAATCCTGCAGCCCAATTAGACTACATTAACGATGTCAAAGGCTGGAAATAAGGAAGTGTAACGCTGATAATTAAAAACAAAGGAGCGTACAATTAGATTAACAGGACTAAATATGCTTTCTCTCTTATCTGTAGCACTGCAGATAATGCAAATATTCATCTCAGACAACGAAAAGTGGACTTATTGTGTGAAAAACATACTTTTTGATTTCATTCAGCAACATCCGGATCAGGACAGCCTGCAGGGGCTCGATCATTAGTCTCCTCCACATATCTAGCGCTAGCTGCAATGACAGAGGAAAAGACAGCATGTAACAACAGAGTAAACAGATCATGGGTTAGGGTGGTGTAAGGTGAAATCTTGACCTGGGTGCTCGCTTCCCTCTGAATCCCATTAATATCTAAAACAATCTGTGCATGCGCTCTCCTTACTTCCACCTAACAACCCTTGAGGGCGCAGTGTGCAGATTATATTTTATTACTGTACGAGAAAATGAGTCAATACCTCTCCGATCTCCATGAGCGGCTCGTTCATGTCCACTCCCCCGTAGCCGTACTGTAGGTCTGCTTCTGTTAGTTTGTTCTTCTTGATGAACTGAGTGTTGAGATACCTGAACACATTGGGCCAGGAGGTCAAGAGGTTAACATACTAATCATATCAAGTGTGTACAACAACAACAACTGCAACTACAGTGTTGCACAACCACAACACTGCTGCTGCCAGGGGCCACCGGCTGAAGCTGAGTTCATTCACTCATGGAGGCGACGTGTGAGACGGTCAGTCTTTGGTTACCCTGATGGTCGCTCACTCACTGTGTGGCTATTGAGAGGCAGGTTAGCCAATGAAAGCAAACAATGTCCAGGATACTTTGCCAACTACTGAGCCTGGGACACAGCCAATTCTAAAAAATATTTCACTGTGAGACTTGGTATATTAAGATGTTTTTTTCAAGGCAAGTTAGATTTAAGATGTTTTTACATTTTTTCTTTAAAGCCAGTAAGAATAAAATACAAGACCAAAATTACAACAACCAAAACTGAAGGGAAAAAAATCTGAACCGACATCGTACCGGTTTTAGCCATTGCTGCAAAATCTCAGTTACACAGCCAATTACTGATACATTTTGCACGTCCTTGTGTCATCCCGGGTATAGTGACAGCTAGCTAGCAGACAGTGGATCCTCTGCTCTGAGCATCCTGGCTGAAAACAAAATATGAGGGTTGCTGGTTCTGCTGTCCTGATCTGTGTGATGTTATTTTGAGAGGCAAAGTGGTAAATTATTTGGGGGGGAAAAAAAAGAGCTTTTACAATGCAATGTCAAAAAGGAAAATCATAAAATCCTGCTTCCCATGTCTTACCATTTTTTAAGACTTTTGAAAAAGTGATGTAAGACGTTTCAATACGAATTAAGGCCTTATCTTTAAATGAATAACTCCAATGTTCTCTAAGACTTTAAAGGATCCCTGGGTTGATAAATGGCTGTGGCTTTGGGGAGCGCTATTCCCTCCAGACAATGACTGCTGGAAATAAATAATCACGACACCAACTACAGTTCATGAATGTAGTATTCTTACAGTGAACTTTGTGATTTTAGTAACACAGACCGGTGACCCAACAGTTAAAGGCAAACTGTGGAACTCATGGGTGGCATTAAAGTTTGTATACCCAACATTAGTCCCATTAACTGGTCAAAAACAGGTTTGAAAGATGAAAAACATCTCCCTAATAACAGACCAAGAGGTTAAGATGATTCAGATAATATCAACAGAACCATCCCGTCTTAATCCTGCATCAATCAATATGTTTGATGTCATTACTGTGAATCAATTTACTTTGTCTTTCTTGTGTGAAAGCAGCTGATCAAAGCACTAAATCACTGAGCATCATATCACCCAAGTCTGCAGCTCTACAGAGAATTGTAGCACATTGTTTTGGTTTTACAGCCCACACATTTACTGTATGGCTGTGTCTCACAGTGGTCTCATTAACCCTCTGTAGGCAGCAGTTTCAGGCAAAAAGATCTGACAATCTGACGGCACACGACCTGCCCAGCACCAAACAGCAGACTGACAAAGTAATCTCATTGGGAAACTTTTGCATATTGCACAGAAACACACAGAGCATCAATATGAGGAAGACTCATTTCATATTGCTGTCACTGATTAATATGACAGATACTCTGATGTTGAAATGCATACACTGGAATTGTGTCTCAATGCATGTCTGCCGTGTTTCAACATTTCTCAAAGGAAGCGAGCAGCAGGACAGCGACCAGACAGACTGACACATATTTTGATGGCTTTCATCACGCTGATGTATGCTGGCTGATTCTGTCCACTCTAAATGATGTGTGGTTTTCACAGCTGTGCTGTCTGCCTCTATCAGCGGCACAGCAATCACCCTGGGCCTGATTTCTCTCAAAGAGTTCAGCTTTGACAAGCATAAAACACCAGATTCAAGTGTTGAAGGACTGCTAACACAATGGCTAGTGTTGAGCACAACTAACCATGAAACCTGAAGAGCAGAATTGTGACTGACGGTGTTAACAGTTTCTTTTTATTAAGCTGGCACCTCAGTCCAACCTCCATGACATGATAATTTGTGTTTGACAGGATGCAAACGTACACGTGTACATTCACAGACATAAGTGAGGATAATAAGCCAAGCTCTGCTATATTAAGAGCTGAACACTACTGTGTCACCACACAAGCCAAGAGCTGCCCTCTCTCTTGTCTCTTTCTCTTGTGCTGACATAATAAATTACAAAGGCATATGTATGCGGAGACAGTCCAGTGGGAAGTACGCATAAAAATAGATCTGAAAGCTCTCCAAGGGAATATTGATTCAGAGTGGATCAGCTTTTCAAGGTAATATTTTAAGTGTACAAAAACTTTCGGCTAGCTCATGATAGAATTAGTACACTCGGCATCTGAGGACCTTGACACGCAGAGACGACTTTAAAGCGCCGGGGCTGACAGAGACGGGCGTGTGCTTTCACTCACGACTTTTGTTGGATGGTGTACTTGAACATACCGCATTGACAACAGCGAACAGCGGGCTGAATACAGACGTGTCCTTCAAATGTACTTGCAAAACATTTCAAACAGAGAACAAAACAAAGTCGCCTGCCTCTTCAACACCACTGTGAATTTAAGGAAGTGGTCTCATCATATACTCAGACTAAAACAATTAACGTGACACTTGCACCCCAGTTTTGCTTTCTTTTTAAACTGTGGTCTTTTGTTTGTGAAAATAAATTGTTGTTGAATCAGCATCGTGACTCATTGATATCAAAAACTACATCAGTCATATAGAAACAAAGAGCATGAAAGGCAGCACTGTTACCTGTACAAACAGTCCATGTAGTCAGCTCCTTTGCTGTACTCATCCCAGTATCTGTGGTACATCACTAAAACCTTCTCTTCTGATTCCAGGACTTTCTAAAATACACACACAAGCATGACGTGTTACGGAAATAACCATAATGCCATAAAAAAGAAATGTGCTTTAAAGGTTTTTCTTTGCCAGCAATTGGAGAGCTTTTGTGAGCGTTTACCTTGTACAACTGCCGAACATGATTCTCGAGAAAAATCTTGGTCTCTGTGTATAATCTCTCACCCAAAGGCTCTGGGTATGCAACACACAAGGCATAAATGTCACTAGTGTCGGAATTAAGGAGAAATGATGAGGAAAACATGATTCCATACATAGATGTAAAACTACAGTTTATAAAGAGATAGTATGTATGTAATACTAGATAGAGAATGTATGTTTTAGTGAGTAATTCCCTACGAATAATTTAACAGCTCAGTTGATTTCACGCTGACATTTAACAAATCTAACAATCTGAATTAGCCATATTTGGTGTTTAATACACAAAGCTCTGTGCAAGCTGGCACCTGCTTTTCTGTACTGAGCAGCTATGTGACTTCCTGTCTTTAAACCCTGCTCTAAGACTTCGCACAAAATCTTGTGCTGTAATTTAAATTTCTACATGGAGCTTGCTGGCATAGGATACGAGAACCGGTCATTCCACGTGGCTCTCTCCACATAGTCGAGCATCACAACGGCCTTGATTGTCGTCAGTAGCTTGTTCCATGTCTCGTCGAAATCCACCACCCGCGGCTTTAAGGACATTGTACAGTTTCTCTTTCAGACTGATAGAAAAAAGAAAAACAGGAACATAGAAGTGAGCAAGGGAATTAAAAAATGAACACATAACTTGCTTAACTCTTAGATTCAGTTTCTTAATTATCATGTTATCATGTAGCCATTCTCCCATCTTCCCATCCTGCTGTTTGGACTGTTAAAAGCAGACATAATGGGCCTTAAGTGAATGGATAACATCTGTAGTGAAGCAGGCTAAAGTAGCTGTGGAAATACACAGGTGTCTTTAGCAAGTGACAGGATAAACATAATGATCAAAAACATTTTCAAGTCATTTTTATGAAGCTCATGACACTAAATACATAGTTATTAAAATATGAATACAAGATTTGTTGTCATTTCTTTAAATGACTTTTTAGTTCATTAGTAGAAGTAACTGAAAGTAACGTTGATCATGAGTAACAACATGACACAGATGTCAGTATCTAAGGCAAAGTGAACATGGACATCAACAGAAATGAATCTAATAAAAAGCCTGCTTCACAACAGCTGCTCACATTTCTATGGTAGCAACAGCTTAGATAATAATTGTGCTCAAGTTCATGGATGTACTATCGACATTTATTATCAGCAAACACACTTGGGTAACCATCAGGTATCAACACTGTTGTAGCTGTACAACTTATCAGCCGACACTGCTGCATAAAATAATATGTAAACTTCTATATCTGTGTCAGTAGAATAACAGATCACCTGCAAGTAGGAGAACCTAGGCCCTGTGTTGTTTCTCGTCATTCATACCAGTTGAATTCACGTCAGTGAAAACATTGCAACATCATCATGCACAGTTCTTCTTGCTATCAAATTCACATATTGCGATATTCGTCCTTCAAAGGGGAGCGTTAACGTTACTAATAACACAACCTTCTTACAGTCATGATAAAGGCAGCCAAGTTAAGGTTACTAGCTAGCGGAATGCCAATCCCAAAATAGGATGGCTAGCTAAAAGGCTAGCTAGCTTCTAGCTAGCATGCTACTTCTTCCTGCTCGAGTCCCAACAGTTTTTTGAGGTCTCGGCTACAAGCTAGCCGTTAGTCAGCTAGCAGGAAGCTAACGATAGCTCAGCTATCGCTAGCAAATGGTCATCTTCTTTGCAGTTTCCCCACATTTGTACTGACAGCTCGGCAAAACATGGCGCTGTTGTTAAACAAAAGAGGTTACTGAAGCCGAGCGTGGACTTTTGAATAGTACGTACCTCTGTTCGGTATTTAGTTGTTATAAAACTCAAGTTTCTCCGCTGTCACAGGCTTGATTTGTCTCACTTACAGGTCTTCCCTACCTCGGATTCTACCATTGAATTACGCGGGGGTGTATTATGAACAAGCGTAAATTGGTCGTTACGCTTTATTGGTTTTAAACACGGTGAAGTCTCTTTAAGAATTTTTCGATTTTTAAAAATGTATTCTTTATTTGTACATATTGATGATAATGACACCAAACCCACACAGACCCAAGCCATAAGAACACCCATTTATGAATGGTATCGTCTAAAACTACGGAAAGCTCTTGGGAATCGAGAAAAAAATACAACCACTGACATTCTGCACGTTATAATGTGTTTTATCTCAGTTTTAATGACAGAGGGTTGACATTTTGCCTCATTCGTATGTATCTAACTACAATAATTCACCAGCAGCAGTGTTGCTGTGTGTCCTGTGATATTTCTGCCATAAACTGACAAACTTGACAGTTGAAGGAGAGAAACATCAACAAAAATGAAAGTCGTTTACAAATTATGGCCTGCGTAGTGTGTGCCATTTTAAAATCACAGGAGCCTAAAATAATTACAAATGGTTGAATATTATATTGTCATACAAATATATTTTATTTTTTATATTACTTAGCAGCAAGAATAGAAGGATAATCAACCAATCAGAATAGTAGATGGATAACTGCCCGTTCCCATGGTGACAAGGCTAAATCATAACAATTTATAGCAATTTATCAGTTTGTTATAAGTTTTTCTGACCGCCGTTCAAGCTCACCAGCCTACACACAACAGGTAAAGAATATTTTAATGTAAATATAAGCTAACTGTTTATTAACAAGTTATTTAATTATTGATAGTTAGCTAGTTGTGCCTTCATGACGTATTTAAAGAGCTTCCGGCTAACAAGAAACTAGCTAACTAGCTAAAATATCAGTTTTAGATAGCTTGACCGAAGTCACCCATTGATGTTATTTTATAATATCATTTAACAGCAATATTTAAAGTGGTTAGCAAATTGTTGACGGTTATTAATTTGGTCAAAGTTAACTCAAACTATAAATAATTAAGAGAGAAAACCTTCATTATGTTAGCTACTTGGCTTCACCAGCAGAGGGAGCCATCCAAGGTCAACGTTTGTAGTCCACCTGTCTCAGAGGAAATGGCTCTTTTTATTCACCTGCCAACCAGCCTACTACATGATACCATTTTGTCTCACTGAGAAATTGCATTCATATATTCATGTTCATTAGGCAGCACTGGTTTCTGATTGTACACCAACACTAACCTCCCCCACACCAACGTTACTCAGTAACTCAAGACAAAGACTGTACTGAGGAATAGAGAAGTGAGTGGCACACAAACTAAGGGAACTGGTTGACTCATCATGCTTGAGTTATTGGTTTACAGTTGGGCCATTTAACTAGTAACTGTATAAAGGCTTGTGGTGATATCAGTAAAGGATGAGTAAGAGGTGGCAAGGGAGACTCATTTAATTGATTTACCATACCTAATATTGTTTTACGTTTCCACTGCTTAATGAAAACTCTAACTCTAACCCTCTGTCAACCCAAGGAGAAATCTAAGTGATCAGTAGCTCCAGTCATCGCCTCTCGGAATGAACTGATTAAACGCAGGAGAGGAATATAAGCCAGATGCACCTGTGTCCTGCACTCAATCACTGGTTTACTGGCAGCACGGCCAAAAGCTGTGTAAGCATGTTTAAAAGCACATTTCCTAGCACAGTGTATCATGTTAGGCTACCACTACACACTACGCTATTACTATAGCTAACTGACATTTCATCATGACAGCATATGGGGTTGACAGACACTGCTTAATGTTTTGCACATTTGACCCATCTGGACTGACTTTATTAGCAGTGTTTGCAATGGTGACGTAGTTATTTCAAAATTTAAGTCCTATGTCCTGACACGTAATATTGTTTTACTCTTGCATTTGTTCAACATTTAATTATTTAGAGTGTGTATTTTAAGAGTGATGTGTCTGACATATTAATAAACTGTTTTATGAAGAAAATTATAGCATACTTTACTAAAAGAGTTTAAGCTTTTTTTCAAACTAGTGGAAACAAAATGCCTGAAATACACATATAGTTCTTTATTTTTAGTTCAGGTTTTTGCTTTTGAAATTATTTAAAACATGCATATTTATTTAGATTATGTCTTATTTGCATATTTGAACCTAAAATAAATAAAAAATATTTGTCTTTATGAAAGACAATTATTACAATAATGTAGTGAAGTTTTATTGTGATATATATTGACTGAAATTTTTACCCTGTTCATCTATGTTGTCTTATGTTTTTGTCTAAAAATCTAAAGGCAACTTTCTCAAAATTATTATTTTTTCTTCTCATACTCAGGGCCAAAACTCCTTCTTCAGTAGCACGTACATTCACCAAACCTTCCCATTTTTATTCTTGTCTATATTCTGAAGATTTTTACTCAGAGTTTCATTCATATAACATATAAACATGACAAAAATGTGTTTGGTTTTAGTGGCTGTTTGCATTATTTGCTGATTTATGGAGTAATAAAAAGAGATATCCAAAGTTCCCTCTGTAAAAACATCTGACTCTAATGTGTCAACAAAATAAAACAATAATTTTGAACCTGCTTTACCCAATGTTCAGATTTGGCTCTGGAAATTAAGGCAGATCAGAGCATATTTGAACATATAATTTCAGAAAACTGTACTACAAAAAATAATTGTCTTAATTACTTACTGTAAGTTATCAACTGGGAAGTTTCACAGTGATGTCTATTAGCTGAAACCTTTACCCTGTTCAGCTGTAGTGTCTCCCCTCACAGAGTGTGCACTTGAATCACCTGATATATGATATCTTACGCTGCATTTTTACCCATCCAGATGCTTTTTTCCAACGACGTCACGTCATGCTCCAGCCTGCGATGACGCAGGACCTGCCCTCTATGGCCATGAGCAGTACACCAACACCATAACCTCAGCCAAGCACCTTTCAAAGCTACCGTGATATGATGAACTGCTCACAGCTGTGTATGCCCCCACTGCCAGGTAACACATTTTAACCAGACTTGTGGGTGTGTTATAGAAGTGTCCCGTCACACACAGTTACAGCATGGTACTCAATTGTTAGAGGGTTCAGGGTTTGAATATTTGCTTTGGTCCTCTGCGTGGGTTTATGCATAGTTATGCATAAGACAGAAGAAAAGTTCATGCTGCCAGTTAATGCTGCCACATATTTAAGGAGCAAGGCCTTTGTTAACACATCAGAAATTGATAGAGCATTTTGTACATTTGCTTTGCAGTTTACCTCCTCTAACAAATTTCCATTGAACCCTGACAGTAGTGATGTCTGATAGGGATGCTTCTGACATATTTCAGAACCAATAAAATGTATTAATTGTACATGAAACAGAAGGTATGGTGACATTTTACTAACTAGACTTGTTCTGTTATGGATGGGGGCTTCTTGTTACAGGCCAGCAACACACATAAATAGAGTTAGCATCTTATAAATTAAAACATACATAAATTAAAAGGTAAACCAATATACTTTTTATTTATACTTTTATGTGTCAGTGCAGGACTTTTGCTTGTAAGAGAATATTTCAGTGTGGTATTGCTGCTTTTATTAAGTAAATGTATGCTGTTTCACCTTCTGCTTAAACGGCTGAAAAATTATCTCACAGATGTCCAAACAAAACAGAGCATCGACATGTTTCCTCAACAGAAGGTCCCCTATTTACCTCTGTGATGCCTGCAGAGGGAGCCAGCTTCATAGCTTTGGGTATAAATAATTCAGCTGAGAAATAATGCTGTGTTATGATCGTGGCTATGCATCTAATAACTTGGCTATATGAGTGTGGGTCTTAAAGCAATCACATCCCATTTTTGCAATGACTTTTATCAAAATATTCCATTGTGATTCTGTCAGTAAAGATACACACAATGTTATCAAATGTTATCTCTGACTTACACAGTGAAGTTTCAGCAATAATAAATAAAAAGGTTTGAGTTATTGAAGTCCAAATCATCATGTCTCCACTGACATCTTCAATAAGCTGCATTCTTCAGTGTTGTGCTGGAAAAAAACATTCCTCCCCGTGGACAAACAGCAGAGCCCCTGACTCATAGCGCTGTGTTGACATCAGGAGGCCAGTGATGTCATAGTGATGTCAATGCCTCTAATTGTAAAATTGCATACACAGCCTCGCTGTTGGCTGTGGTAACATTTCAGTCAGAGGGAAGACTCTGAAGGGGACAGTTTGTCTTGGTAAAAGCCTGGGAGTAGATCCAGTATGGCTGTGACTGGGGATGAGACAGAAACAGGTATGTTTGCTACCATCTCTTTTTCTTACAGATAAAAATGGGCTTTTTTATATTGTTGTTGTGAAGTTGAAATAATCTCTAGTCAGTAAATATTGATGTCAACAATCAATGTGGGATAATTTGAAGTTAATATCTTATCATTATTGTGATATTTTCAGCCATTGCGTTCTGTATTTGTTTCTATTTTTCCCAAACCAATATTAGAAAGCTTTGTAATTATCTCAAATAACATCATAAGTGGGCTCCCATAAAAAAGTCGTAAAGGACTGCTGAAATATTGGCCTCATTTTCCACAGTCAGCAGCAACAAGCTTCCTCCGATAAGAAACATTTTTCACAGGGTTTGTTTGTCTCCGCAGTCATGCTCTCTCCCTGTTTCTCTCTATATCTCTCTCTCCGCTGCTGCTCCTTCTCCCCCCCCCCCCTCTCTGTGAAATGCTTCACTGCTCTGCCCACTCACAGCACATAGCAGCAGTAGCTGACGTCACTGCTTTTCCTGGAACAGGCAAATAAGATGTACGTTGACGTCAGTCACCAGCCACGCTGTGATTATACTTGGTGTTTTTGTCATTCCAGCATATCGCAGAATTAATCATGAACGTATTACATGATATGAGGGGCAGTGAAATCTACTGGCAAACAATGAACAGAAGAAAGTAGATAAGAATGGCACCCTTTCTTAATGTGTGTTTATTCTTTTAAATGGGTCTTAAACATCCATTTGATGAGATAGAAGAGGAGAGAATAAATTGAGGAATTCAGTCACGTTAACACTTAAATTATATCTATTTAGTGTCTGTTTAACGCAGCCTTATGTGACCCTGCATTTCACAGCACGCACTGAACAAGCATGTGATCAGTCTTTGAAAAAGCTGTTTCAGCTGCAGTTAACATACAGTGTTGTTGGTTGCTTTCTGGAACATTGTCGTGAAACATCTGTATGTCACATCTGACAATAAGAGCTTCTGGTTTATAAAACAAAACTCATGTAAAAAAGTTAAGAGTGACATGATGATGTAGGTTGTGTGATAGTTTAATCTGTCACTACAATGAAAGTAGTAGACACACTGACTGACATGTTGCACTATATCTTTTTTAATTCAAAACTAAGCTAGTCAAAATGTAAGTATTAATAACTTACTCTGAATGGTGCTTAGGCTAGCATAATTGTATGTATCCCCCTGATTGTAAACTGCATTAATACTTCTTACTCATAATTTTATTTCTGAATGGTAGATGGTCTGAATAGACAATCGGATCGCCTTCCATGCAATGCATTTTGGTTTTCACAGTCACTTCGGTTGTTCCACCGTCTGCCACTTCTGCTACTGAGGATACTAACTGCAAAGAACTTTCACTGATACTTTTTGGTATCTGAGGATAGCTACTGATGTGCCTGGGTCCAGACCTTGGAATTCACCCACTCTACTACATTTGAGTTAACTGATTTGTCTGGCATTGCACAATGGTTAAAATAAAAAAACAATGCAATGAGCACAGCAAAGGGACTAACAATTAGCCAATCATTACCAAGGGCAGGACTACCAGTGCTGTCAAGGTGTTGTTGAACAGAACCAACAGGGTTCCATGGTGTAATGGTTAGCACTCTGGACTTTGAATCCAGTGAGCTGAGTTCAAGTCTTGGTGGAACTGTGGGTGTGAGTTTTACATCATGGGTGTCTATTACTCAGAGGCGCAGTTCATACACTGAGTACTTGACAGTTTGTCAGATCCTGGGCTCCTCCAATCAACCTGTCAAAGTATCAGTGTGTGAGAACATGCCAATGGTTACTGAGAAGCATGTGGTAGCCTCAGCCAACAGTGTTGAAATGTCACATTTTGTGTAAAAAGCACTTTGAGTGATTGGAAGATGAGAAAGGTGCTATACAATAAGTAGTATAATAACAACCATGGCAAACACTAAAAGATTATCATAAGCGCTCTTTCATAGGCAACTGGACTTGCTTGACTTTCTTGGAGACATTTTGCCTCTCATCCAAGAGACTTCTTCAGTTCAGAACTGAAGAAGTTCAGAACTGAACGCTGTTGTCACGCTGAGCTATACGGTTCCATGGTGTAATGGTCAGCACTCTGGACTTTGAATCCAGTGATCCGAGTTCAAGTCTCGGTGGAACCTGATACCAAGTGTGAGATTTATATCTTGGGCAACTGTGGCTCAGAGATAGAGCGGGTTGTCCACTAACTGGAAAATTGACAGCTTGATCCCCAGCAAAGAGCATGGATACCAAGAGGCGAAGCTCAATAGAACGCCCCATAGCAACAAATTCCCCCATGGTTTTGTCCTACCGCCGCCATTTTGGACCGTCAGCAGACCGCAGCAGACCCGCTTGCATACAAAAACACACAGACAAACTGAAGTATATTGCTATTAATTATGCTTACAATGCTACTCACCTCGTGATAGCTTGGTCACAGCTGCTTTTTCAAGTTTTTGTAAAGCAAAATATAGACTTTAAAAAAAACAAAATGAGGAAAAACGGCTGAGATGGCATCCCTATATATTACATCCACTTATGAGAAGATTAACTTAATTACTCCTTCAAAATCACCCCATAAGCCAATCTACCAAAAAAATAAATAAATAATAATAAAAAAAATCAATATTTTAACTAGAAACACATTAATGGCGACGTCACATAGTCAGGAATAAAGATTTATTTACAGTTTGTACAGTAAGGGGACAGTAATAATAATAATAATAATAATAATAATAATAATAATAATATATAAGCTATTTTAATATGATATATTTTAATGCTAAAGCAGTAATCAATTCTGATATAAATGGTCCAAGAGGCCATATATAGGCCTATATATACATATATACATATATCTTCCCAAGAAAACTGGCATATTAAATTGATATTAAAACACTTTAAAACGTACACCTCTGTCGGGATCCTTCGGGAAACGGTGGAAGGCCAGGTGCGGAGTGTTACACCGATAGTTGTTGCAGTTAATTGCACTACACTGTTTTCTTTTACTTTTTTCCTCCTCTCTCCTTGACATCTTGCATGTTGTCTGGGCTCAACAGTCCAAGCTCAACAGTCCAAAATGGCGGCAGCGCCCCTAGTGGCTGTTGGCAGAAATTCAACGGTGCTTTGCCTCTTGGTATCCATGCTCTTTGTCCCCAGCTCTTTCAGTCTGCATGTCAAAGCACCCAAATTGCACCCGAGAATATGTCAATGGTTACTGAGTTGCAGGTGGCAGCCTGCATGGTAGCCTTGGCCACCAGTGTGTGAATGTAACATACAGCTTAAAAAGCGCTTTGAGTGGGTGCGAGGTTATTACTCAGAGGTGCAGTTCATACACTGAGTACTTGACAGTTTGTCAGATCTGTCAGATCCTGGGCTCCTCCAATCAGCATGTTAAAGTATTAGTGTGTGAGAACATGCCAATGGTTACTGAGAAGCATGTGGTAGCCTCAGCCAACAGTGTTGAAATGTCACCTTTTGTGTAAAAAGCGCTTTGAGTGATCGGAAGACGAGAAAGGTGCTATACAATAAGTAGTATAATAACAACTCTGGCGAGCACTACAAGTGCTTTTTCGTAGGCAGCTTGACTTTCTTGAAGATGTTTTGACGCTCATCCAAGCGACTTCTTCAGTTCAGAACTGAACACTGTTGTCAAACTCTTGTCAAGCATGCACCACAAATGACAGGGTTCCATGGTGTAATGGTCAGCACTCTGGACTTTGAATCCAGTGATCCGAGTTCAAGTCTCGGTGGAACCTGATCGCAACTGTAAGATTTATATCTTGGGCAGCAGTGCCTCAGAAATAGAGTGGCTTATCCACTAATTGGAAAATTGACAGCTTGATCTCGGTTCTTCCGGTCTGTATGTTGTGGCATCCAAATTGTTATGTCAGTGGTTACAGAGTTGCAGGTGGCACCCTGCATCATAGCCTCCAGTGTGTGAATGTGAATTTATACAGTTCCATAGTGTAATGGTTAGCACTCTGGACTTTGAATCCAGTGATCTGAGTTCAAATCTCGGTGGAACTGGAGAGACAGTATTGCAAATGTGAGCTTTATATCTTGGGAGGCTCAGAGGAAAGAGAGGGTCATCCACGAATTGGAAAACTGACACATCCAAAGAGCCTGTCAGTGGACACTGAGTAGCAGATGGCAGCCTTTGCCACCAGTGTGTGAATGTGACATGTAGTGTAAAAAGAGCTTTGAATCATTGGATGATAAGGAAGGTGCTATACAATCAGGCATATGACAATCACTACAAGATTAAGATTAGCCATCAATGTTGTTCAATATCATAGTAGCAGTTTTTTTTACTTCGCTCCGCTCTACTCTTAAAACAAGTATGTTAGCATGGCTATGCATCAGTGTGAACTTAAAATGATGTTAGATTCAGGCGGATACACTGCCCTTATTGGTTAGGGAAAATGGAATCCCCTTCCCATGGACATCAGTTAGAGTGAAGATGGTGACAGTGTAACAGGCTGACAATTCTGTCTGATATCAGGAAAGGTACCTAGAGCTACTGTGGAAAATAAAAGCGCTATCCTCTTCCTATTTTGGTTGCACAATGGTTGATGCACTTCCTTTGTGCCGTAAATCACCTTTTATAATAGCCTTTATTTCACCATGTGATCACACAAGATGGCAGACAGAACTGCATCGTGAAAGCGAGGATCATAGGAAACCAATCTAAACACAAATGGTGTCATTGTTCTATTACACTGCGCAATCAAAAATTACTGTAGTTCATAATGATTAGTTAAAGCATGTAACATGTACATTTTAAGTTTTTAAGTAGTTGGCACTTCAGAAAGACTTTTTCCACACATGCTTCATAATGGATTCACAAACAGCTGGTGCAACCCAGTCCCACTGACTTGCATGTTGTTTTGTGTCTCCTCAGGCACCTCAGGTGACATGCCTGCCTGCCAGCTGCATAACGCCAGCTCCAGCCTTCCACAGGAGGAGGCAGAGACCAGCACTCACAGCTCCCTGAAACACGCAGAGACAATAGAAAAGAGGGAGCTCCGCTTGATGAAGAACAGGTAGGGAGGACCATTCTTACTCACCAGCTTGGACATTAAACCCTGGACGATAAATGAGCCATACCGATATTATATTTTTTTGGTACCACTTTGGTCAAGGTTCCAAGCAAACTGAGATGATACTAGAAGGTGGAGCTACACTACAGACCACTGATTGTTTAGTTGATATACTCTCAAATGCTGATATCCGTATTGGCTTTAACATCTGGCTCTGCTGGACACATTCACTGGTGATTCTCATCCAATCTAATGCCCTTTCAGTGCTGCTCACTGTGTACACAAATACCAAATGACAATGTATGACAATGACTGCATGCAATAATAACATCCACAAGTCTATCATCATTCCACCGCATGATCCTCCTCCATCCAGGGTGTTTAGCTGCTAACTCTTAGGTTGTCTGACTCTCCATTATCTGCTCTGTGTCGCATGTTTGGAGTGAACAATGAGTTGGCTGATCAACTGTTAGAGCTTGCATTAGTAAGTAGGTCAGTTGTGTGTAGATAAGTCTTCTAGGATGCATTTTATTCATTTGGTTTGTGTTCTTGTTTATGACATTCCTTTGCCGTGGTTGACTCTAGTCCTGTCCTGAAGGTATCACAAATGTGGTCATAATTATCATCATCTAAACTGTCTGTGCCCACAAGAGAGAACTGTTTGTAACTTTTGCTATGTGAGCTTTCTTTTCCCCTCTGTGAAAATGTATGCATGACTAGAATGAGATTTCTGTTGTTTCTGGGAGAGAAGCAAAGATGTCAAGTCTTCTCTTTCATGGTAACTGTTGTTGTTGCTTCCAGGGAAGCTGCCCGAGAGTGTCGACGAAAGAAGAAGGAATATGTCAGATGCCTTGAAAATCGCGTGGCCGTGCTCGAAAATCAAAACAAGACTCTGATTGAGGAGCTCAGAGCCTTAAAAGACATCTACAGACACAAAGTCGAGTAATTCCTCTGATTGCACACGCTGTGTTGGGCTGCTTCTGTGGGGTGTCTTGAGGACTACGGTCTTGCTTAAACAGACACATAAACACACACTCACACAAAACACTCCCTGTGCTTGCAGTAAAATGTGTTTACACAATGACGTCAACGTTTCTGGCTCTGAAGTATCCAATGTGCCACCACCAGCAAAAACAAGAACCTAGTTTCAGGTCAGGGTATCAGTGAGTATTACAAGTAACTCGTGTCCCTTTGAACAGAGCTGCTGCCAGACGATGCAGGGTCAGAGAGAACGAATACGTGGATCAAATGAAGACTCGAATTGCTGCACTGGAGGCAGAGAATCCCTGGCTGATGGCTGCGCTGCAGCACGGGAAGAAGTCACTGTTTTAACTCCACTGCATTTTGCATTCCTTTATGATCCGTTTTATAATTTGGCTCTATTAAAACACTGTATCAGCTGACAGTCTTTGTGATGGTCGGTTTTGCTACGGGGATTTGTTCAGGAAATGCTGCCAGAGGCCAAGAGTTCAAAGGGAATCAGGTCATCAGGTCATCAGGGCTCCATGTAGCAATGTTTGTGTTATATTTTATTCCACTTCAGAAATCTTGATGCAAGCAAACTACCAGGAATTAACAGCCACTGCATTTTATCACCCATCTTCCTTTTTGGTATTTAAATGTCTCTGAGATCTGTTGTGCATCTGTATGAGGACTTATCTGCTTCTAACCTGTGGCATTAGTATTATTTGAGCAGGATTACCCTGTGTATTTTCAATATTTTTTAATAAAAGTGCATAGTTTGTACCAAAAAAAAAAACAACAACAAAAAAGTATTTATCTTAATATGAAGGAGTGTATATTTAGTGATCAAATACAGGCGTTTGTGGAATTGTATTAACGTTTCTGTTTTGACTCTACTGTTTTTTTGCTGTCTTTTTTTTTGTTGCTGAATTTAGAAGTTATTTATGTAACCATCATTTTGAATGTGGTTAAATAGAAATCCTGCTTTTTAACAGTCTTCTCTGTTGGTGCTTTATTTCTTCTCTGTAACACCGTAGCTGTTGTCTTGCTATGATCTCACTTTATTTAAAGGTCCGATAGACATTTTTTAAATGTATTTGCTTCAATAAAAAATATCTTGCACAATCTCTCTGTGTATAGCAAGTCTGTTTTCCTTAGTGTATAATCACCTGAAAATCCAAATCCTGTTTATGTTACCTTAGCCTGAGCTGTTTATATCTACATAGGGAGCAGGTCCTCGTCCACAGAGATCGCCATGTTGCACCACCATGTTCCTACAGTAGCCCAAAAGGGACAAACCAAACACTGGTTCTAACTAGGGCGATTCATGTTTTTGCGGAAGCCATCCTAGTTAGCAGCCCCTCTGCAACAAACAGAACAGCATTGAAAAAACAGATTTTTAATGTGAAACTGCTTTATTCAGTGCTTTTACCTGTTTTAATCACCTGGTTCAGTTGTTTTGGAGAGGAAGAGATCTCTGCGGATAATTCGGCTCCTGATAAAAACCTCCTGAACATCTGGATCTTAAGTTAGAGAATAAAGGTGAGTGCACATTAGCAAGTGCTGGGCTCGTGACCTATCTGTAACAAGCCGAACAGCATCGAAGAAACACAGAATTGTAATGTGAAACTGCTTTATTTAGTGTTTTTACCAGTTTTAATCAACTGGTCCAGTTGTTTTGGAGAGATCTAATCTAATCTAATCTAATCTAATCTCTCACCCAAAGGCTCTGGGTATGCAACACACAAGGCATAAATGTCACTAGTGTCGGAATTAAGGAGAAATAATGAGGACAAACATGATTCCATACATAGATGTAAAACTACAGTTTATAAAGAGATAGTATGTATGTAATACTAGATAGAGAATGTATGTTTCAGTGAGTAATTCCCTACGAATAATTTAACAGCTCAGTTGATTTCACACTGACATTTAACAAATCTAACAATCTGAATTAGCCATATTTGGTGTTTAAAACTTAATACACAAAGCTCTGTGCAAGCTGGCACCTGCTTTTCTGTACTGAGCAGCTATGTGACTTCCTGTCTTTAAACCCTGCTCTAAGACTTCGCACAAAATCTTGTGCTGTAATTTAAATTTCTACATGGAGCATGCTGGCATAGGATACGAGAACCGGTCATTCCACGTGGCTCTCTCCACATAGTCGAGCATCACAACGGCCTTGATTGTCGTCAGTAGCTTGTTCCATGTCTCATTGAAATCCACCACCTGCGGCTTTAAGGACATTGTACAGTTTCTCTTTCAGACTGATAGAAAAAAGAAAAACAGGAACATAGAAGTGAGCAAGGGAATTAAAAAATGAACACATAACTTGCTTAACTCTTAGATTCAGTTTCTTAATTATCATGTTATCATGTAGCCATTCTCCCATCTTCCCATCCTGCTGTTTGGACTGTTAAAAGCAGATATAATGGGCCTTAAGTGAATGGATAACATCTGTAGTGAAGCAGGCTAAAGTAGCAGTGGAAATACACAGGTGTCTTTAGCAAGTGACAGGATAAACATAATGATCAAAAACATTTTCAAGTCATTTTTATGAAGCTCATGACACTAAATACATAGCTATTAAATATGAATACAAGATTTGTTGTCATTTCTTTAAATGACTTTTTAGTTCATTAGTAGAAGTAACTGAAAGTAACGTTGATCATGAGTAACTACATGACACAGATGTCAGTATCTAAGGCAAAGTGAACATGGACATCAACAGAAATGAATCTAATAAAAAGCCTGCTTCACAACAGCTGCTCACATTTCTATGGTAGCAACAGCTTAGACAATAATTGTGCTCAAGTTCATGGATGTACTATCGACATTTATTATCAGCAAACACACCTGGGTAACCATCAGGTATCAATACTGTTGTAGCTGTACAACTTATCAGCCGACACTGCTGCATAAAATAATATGTAAACTTCTATATCTGTGTCAGTAGAATAACAGATCACCTGCAAGTAGGAGAACCTAGGCCCTGTGTTGTTTCTCGTCATTCATACCAGTTGAATTCACGTCAGTGAAAACATTGCTACATCATCATGCACAGTTCTTCTTGCTATCAAATTCACATATTGCGATATTCGTCCTTCAAAGGGGAGCGTTAACGTTACTAATAACACAGCCTTCTTACAGTCATGATAAAGGCAGCCAAGTTAAGGTTACTAGCTAGCGGAATGCCAATCCCAAAATAGGATGGCTAGCTAAAAGGCTAGCTAGCTTCTAGCTAGCATGCTACTTCTTCCTGCTCGAGTCCCAACAGTTTTTTGAGGTCTCAGCTACAAGCTAGCCGTTAGTCAGCTAGCAGGAAGCTAACCATAGCTCAGCTATCGCTAGCAAATGGTCATCTTCTTTGCAGTTTCCCCACATTTGTACTGACAGCTCGGCAAAACATGGTGCTGTTGTTAAACAAAAGAGGTTACTGAGGCCGAGCGTGGACTTTTGAATAGTACGTACCTCTGTCCAGTATTTAGTTGTTATAAAACTCAAGTTTCTCCGCTGTCACAGGCTTGATTTCTCTCACTTACAGGTCTTCCCTACCTCGGATTCTACCATTGAATTACGCGGGGGTGTATTACGAACAAGCATAAATTGGTCGTTACGCTTTATTGGTTTTAAACACAGTGAAGTCTCTTTAAGAATTTTTCGATTTTTAAAAATGTATTCTTTATTTGTACATATCGATGATAATGACACCAAACCCACACAGACCCAAGCCATAAGAACACCCATTTATGAATGGTATCGTCTAAAACTACGGAAAGCTCTTGGGAATCGAGAAAAAAATACAACCACTGACATTCTGCACGTTATAATGTGTTTTATCTCAGTTTTAATGACAGAGGGTTGACATTTTGCCTCATTCGTATGTATCTAACTACAATAATTCACCAGCAGCAGTGTTGCCAGAGATATTGGATGAAGGGAGATACCCAACTGTAGGCTTATCCAATGTTAAGAAAACGGTTACTCTTCCTGTCTCCTAAGTGGGCGTGGTTAGGTCTCCCTCCAATCAGAGCCTGTTCTCCCTCAACCCCCCCCCTCCCCACCACCGTGTTGAACAGAGGCTCTGTGGATATCTGTGTATGCGGATCAAGAAGCAGGTGGAATGAAAATACATTCTTCCTATTATTGCAGATTATTGCTGCACAAAGCTTGGGCATTTTTTATTTATTACTAGCGATAAATAACTGTTTGTAAGCTAAGTGTGATTTTACCGCCTGTTTATCAAGATCACTAGATCTCGCGAGAACTTGTTTTCGGAGACGGACAGGGCTCAAACAAAGTTAACTTTCTCTTGATCTGTGCGGATGAAAAATGCAGCTTTAGTGTCAGAATATTGGGAAGATGTGTGGCTTGTGGAAAATGAACCCAATATTTACTTTAGTGACTACAGGGCGAAAGAATTGACCATAAATTGTGATCACGTTCATTTTCCTCATTGACGACAATACATTCACAGCCATAGACATATATACATAGACGCCGCATTGACTGTCGCTGCCTATCAGAGCCGTTGTCCTCGCCGGCCGCCATCTTGGATGGGTCTCGCTTCGCCTCCACAGTGCATTCATTTCTATTGAGGAAGGAGCTGTATGCACAAGTAAAATAGAATAACTCACTGAATTTTCAACTGATTTTCACGCGGTTTGGTTTGTTACAAACGGCACACATGTAGTTATGATACAGGATGCTTTCGTACATTAAAAATGCGGGATTTCATGCTTTAATACTTTCTGCAGATAGCAACAGCATGTTATTTAGGTCACAACACAGTTCTTTTATTCACCTCAATCCCAGAGTGGGATATATATATATATAAATATATATATATATATATATATATATATATATATATATATATATATATATATATATATATATATATGTATATATATACACGCACTATTTACATACTGTATAAACATACTGTATAAACACAATATACACAATACAAAACACAGTATAGCATATTATGTATAGCACACCTTTGTGCACATATTCACTTTTCCACCAGCTATGCTACAAATATCCCCTGCTGGTCATCCTTCTGTATCTTTTTCAAATTATCTTGACCACAGTCCCATTTTCATAGTTATAATACCAATACCAAAATTAATTTCAGTGTTTATGTAAATACTGAAAATGTTTTTTACTACTTTTGAGGGATCACAGCAGTCAGTGTAATAAGAATAAGAAGAACTTTATTAATCCCCAAAGGAAATTTCAAAGAAGTCTGTAAGATCATCTATTTAACAAAGAATTATTAAGCCTGATGGCTGTGGGTACAAAAAAGAGTGTGTGTGAGAAATAAACTCAATCAACAATCAAGCTTTTTCTTTATTAAAATATATTAATACATTTATTAATATGCTATACTATGTTTTGTATTGTGTATATTGTGTTTATACAGTACAGTATAGCCTATATATATATGTGTGTGTCTATATCAATCAATTCAATCAATTTTATTTATAAAGCCCAATATCACAAATCACAATTTGCCTCACAGGGCTTTACAGCACACAACATCCCTCTGTCCTTTGGACCCTCGCAGCGGATAAGGAAAAACTCCCCAAAAAACCCCTTTAACGGGGGAAAAAAACAGTAGAAACCTCAGGAAGAGCAACTGAGGAGGGATCCCTCTTCCACGACGGACAGACGTGCAATTGATGTTGTACAGAACAGATCAGCATAATAAATTAACAGTAGCCTAATCCGTATGACACAATGCGACAGAAAGAGAGACAGAGAGAGAGAGACAGAGACAGAGAGAGAGAGAGAGAGAGTATAATAACAGTAGAAGTATGACTAATGACTAATGATGGCAGCAGCAGCAGGAGGCATCTGGCAGGACCACGGCAGCAGCACAGTATATGTGTGTGTATATCTATATCTATCTATCTATCTATCTATCTATCTATATATATATGTACAGTACAGGCCAAAAGTTTGGACACACCTTCTCATTCAATGCGTTTTCTTTATTTTCATGACTATTTACATTGTAGATTCTCAGTGAAGGCATCAAAACTATGAATGAACACATGTGGAGTTATGTACTTAACAAAAAAAGATGAAATAACTGAAAACATGTTTTATATTCTAGTTTCTTCAAAATAGCCACCCTTTGCTCTGATTACTGCTTTGCACACTCTTGGCATTCTCTCCATGAGCTTCAAGAGGTAGTCACCTGAAATGGTTTTCCAACAGTCTTGAAGGAGTTCCCAGAGGTGTTTAGCACTTGTTGGCCCCTTTGCCTTCACTCTGCGGTCCAGCTCACCAACAGGTCATTGTCCTGTTGAAAAATAAATGATCGTCCAACTAAACGCAAACCGGATGGGATGGCATGTCGCTGCAGGATGCTGTGGTAGCCATGCTGGTTCAGTGTGCCTTCAATTTTGAATAAATCCCCAACAGTGTCACCAGCAAAACACCCCCACACCATCACACCTCCTCCTCCATGCTTCACAGCGGGAACCAGGCATGTGGAATCCATCCGTTCACCTTTTCTGCGTCTCACAAAGACACGGCGGTTGGAACCAAAGATCTCAAATTTGGACTCATCAGACCAAAGCACAGATTTCCACTGGTCTAATGTCCATTCCTTGTGTTTCTTGGCCCAAACAAATCTCTTCTGCTTGTTGCCTCTCCTTAGCAGTGGTTTCCTAGCAGCTATTTGACCATGAAGGCCTGATTGGCGCAGTCTCCTCTTAACAGTTGTTCTAGAGATGGGTCTGCTGCTAGAACTCTGTGTGGCATTCATCTGGTCTCTGATCTGAGCTGCTGTTAACTTGCGATTTCTGAGGCTGGTGACTCGGATGAACTTATCCTCAGAAGCAGAGGTGACTCTTGGTCTTTCTTTCCTGGGTCGGTCCTCATGTGTGCCAGTTTCATTGTAGTGCTTGATGGTTTTTGCGACTCCACTTGGGGACACATTTAAAGTTTTTGCAATTTTCCGGACTGACTGACCTTCATTTCTTAAAGTAATGATGGCCACTGGTTTTTCTTTAGTTAGCTGATTGGTTCTTGCCATAATATGAATTTTAACAGTTGTCCAATAGGGCTGTCGGCTGTGTATTAACCTGACTTCTGCACAACACAACTGATGGTCCCAACCCCATTGATAAAGCAAGAAATTCCACTAATTAACCCTGATAAGGCACACCTGTGAAGTGGAAACCATTTCAGGTGACTACCTCTTGAAGCTCATGGAGAGAATGCCAAGAGTGTGCAAAGCAGTAATCAGAGCAAAGGGTGGCTATTTTGAAGAAACTAGAATATAAAACATGTTTTCAGTTATTTCACCTTTTTTTGTTAAGTACATAACTCCACATGTGTTCATTCATAGTTTTGATGCCTTCAGTGAGAATCTACAATGTAAATAGTCATGAAAATAAAGAAAACGCATTGAATGAGAAGGTGTGTCCAAACTTTTGGCCTGTACTGTATATATATATATATATATATATATATATACACACACACATATATATATCCCACTCTGGGGTTGAGGTGAATAAAAGAACTGTGTTATGACCTAAATAACATGCTGTTGCTATCTGCAGAAAGTATTAAAGCATGAAATCCCGCATTTTTTATGTACGAAGCATCCTGTATCATAACTACATGTGTGCCGTTTGTAACAAACCAAACCGCGTGAAAATCAGTTGAAAATTCAGTGAGTTATTCTATTTTACTTGTGCATACAGCTCCTTCCTCAATAGAAGTGAATGCACTGTGGAGGCGAAGCGAGACCCATCCAAGATGGCGGCCGGCGAGGACGCGCTCAGGCAGTCGATGCGGCGTCTGTATACATATATATATATATATGTCTATGTTCACAGCTGCCGCAAGTCTCCTACGGTGGCGTGGCGCTGACGTCACTGAATCAGGAAGTGAGCTGAGTTGGGTATCTCGCTTCATCCAATATCTCTGGTGTTGCTGCGTGTCCTGTGATATTTCTGCCATAAACTGACAAACTTGACAGTTGAAAGAGAGAAACATCAACAAAAATGAAAGTCGTTTACAAATTATGGCCTGTGTAGTGTGTGCCATTTTAAAATCACAGGAGCCTAAAATAATTACAAATGGCTGAATATTATATTGTCATACAAATATATTTTATTTTTTATATTACTTAGCAGCAAGAATAGAAGGATAATCAACCAATCAGAATAGTAGATGGATAACTGCCCGTTCCCATGGTGACAAGGCTAAATCATAACAATTTATAGCAATTTATCAGTTTGTTATAAGTTTTTCTGACCGCCGTTCAAGCTCACCAGCCTACACACAACAGGTAAACAATATTTTAATGTAAATATAAGCTAACTGTTTATTAACAAGTTATTTAATTATTGATAGTTAGCTAGTTGTGCCTTCATGACGTATTTAAAGAGCTTCCGGCTAACAAGAAACTAGCTAACTAGCTAAAATATCAGTTTTAGATAGCTTGACCGAAGTCACCCATTGATGTTATTTTATAATATCATTTAACAGCAATATTTAAAGTGGTTAGCAAATTGTTGACGGTTATTAATTTGGTCAAAGTTAACTCAAACTATAAATAATTAAGAGAAAAAAACCTTCATTATGTTAGCTACTTGGCTTCACCAGCAGAGGGAGCCATCCAAGGTCAACGTTTGTAGTTCACCTGTCTCAGAGGAAATGGCTCTTTTTATTCACCTGCCAACCAGCCTACTACATGATACCATTTTGTCTCACTGAGAAATTGCATTCATATATTCATGTTCATTAGGCAGCACTGGTTTCTGATTGTACACCAACACTAACCTCCCCCACACCAACGTTACTCAGTAACTCAAGACAAAGACTGTACTGAGGAATAGAGAAGTGAGTGGCACACAAACTAAGGGAACTGGTTGACTCATCATGCTTGAGTTATTGGTTTACAGTTGGGCCATTTAACTAGTAACTGTATAAAGGCTTGTGGTGATATCAGTAAAGGATGAGTAAGAGGTGGCAAGGGAGACTCATTTAATTGATTTACCGTACCTAATATTGTTTTACGTTTCCACTGCTTAATGAAAACTCTAACTCTAACCCTCTGTCAACCCAAGGAGAAATCTAAGTGATCAGTAGCTCCAGTCATCGCCTCTCGGAATGAACCGATTAAACACAGGAGAGGAATATAAGCCAGATGCACCTGTGTCCTGCACTCAATCACTGGTTTACCGGCAGCACGGCCAAAAGCTGTGTAAGCATGTTTAAAAGCACATTTCCTAGCACAGTGTATCATGTTAGGCTACCACTACACACTACGCTATTACTATAGCTAACTGACATTTCATCATGACAGCATATGGGGTTGACAGACACTGCTTAATATTTTGCACATTTGACCCATCTGGACTGATTTTATTAGCAGTGTTTGCAATGGTGACGTAGTTATTTCAAAATTTAAGTCCTATATCCTGACACGTAATATTGTTTTACTCTTGCATTTGTTCAACATTTAATTATTTAGAGTGTGTATTTTAAGAGTGATGTGTCTGACATATTAATAAACTGTTTTATGAAGAAAATTATAGCATACTTTACTAAAAGAGTTTAAGCTTTTTTTCAAACTAGTGGAAACAAAATGCCTGAAATACACATATAGTTCTTTATTTTTAGTTCAGGTTTTTGCTTTTGAAATTATTTAAAACATGCATATTTATTTAGATTATATCTTATTTGCATATTTGAACCTAAAATAAATAAAAAATATTTGTCTTTATGAAAGACAATTATTACAATAATGTAGTGAAGTTTTATCGTGATATACAGTACAGGCCAAAAGTTTGGACACACCTTCTCATTCAATGCGTTTTCTTTATTTTCATGACTATTTACATTGTAGATTCTCAGTGAAGGCATCAAAACTATGAATGAACACATGTGGAGTTATGTACTTAACAAAAAAAGGTGAAATAACTGAAAACATGCTTTATATTCTAGTTTCTTCAAAATAGCCACCCTTTGCTCTGATTACTGCTTTGCACACTCTTGGCATTCTCTCCATGAGCTTCAAGAGGTAGTCACCTGAAATGGTTTCCACTTCACAGGTGTGCCTTATCAGGGTTAATTAGTGGAATTTCTTGCTTTATCAATGGGGTTGGGACCATCAGTTGTGTCGTGCAGAAGTCAGGTTAATACACAGCCGACAGCCCTATTGGACAACTGTTAAAATTCATATTATGGCAAGAACCAATCAGCTAACTAAAGAAAAACGAGTGGCCATCATTACTTTAAGAAATGAAGGTCAGTCAGTCCGGAAAATTGCAAAAACTTTAAATGTGTCCCCAAGTGGAGTCGCAAAAACCATCAAGCGCTACAACGAAACTGGCACACATGAGGACCGACCCAGGAAAGGAAGACCAAGAGTCACCTCTGCTTCTGAGGATAAGTTCATCCGAGTCACCAGCCTCAGAAATCGCAAGTTAACAGCAGCTCAGATCAGAGACCAGATGAATGCCACACAGAGTTCTAGCAGCAGACCCATCTCTAGAACAACTGTTAAGAGGAGACTGCGCGAATCAGGCCTTCATGGTCAAATAGCTGCTAGGAAACCACTGCTAAGGAGAGGCAACAAGCAGAAGAGATTTGTTTGGGCCAAGAAACACAAGGAATGGACATCAGACCAGTGGAAATCTGTGCTTTGGTCTGATGAGTCCAAATTTGAGATCTTTGGTTCCAACCGCCGTGTCTTTGTGAGACGCAGAAAAGGTGAACGGATGGATTCCACATGCCTGGTTCCCGCTGTGAAGCATGGAGGAGGAGGTGTGATGGTGTGGGGGTGTTTTGCTGGTGACACTGTTGGGGATTTATTCAAAATTGAAGGCACACTGAACCAGCATGGCTACCACAGCATCCTGCAGCGACATGCCATCCCATCCGGTTTGCGTTTAGTTGGACGATCATTTATTTTTCAACAGGACAATGACCCCAAACACACCTCCAGGCTGTGTAAGGGCTATTTGACCAAGAAGGAGAGTGATGGAGTGCTGCGGCAGATGACCTGGCCTCCACAGTCACCGGACCTGAACCCAGTCGAGATGGTTTGGGGTGAGCTGGACCGCAGAGTGAAGGCAAAGGGGCCAACAAGTGCTAAACACCTCTGGGAACTCCTTCAAGACTGTTGGAAAACCATTTCAGGTGACTACCTCTTGAAGCTCATGGAGAGAATGCCAAGAGTGTGCAAAGCAGTAATCAGAGCAAAGGGTGGCTATTTTGAAGAAACTAGAATATAAAACATGTTTTCAGTTATTTCACCTTTTTTTGTTAAGTACATAACTCCACATGTGTTCATTCATAGTTTTGATGCCTTCAGTGAGAATCTACAATGTAAATAGTCATGAAAATAAAGAAAACGCATTGAATGAGAAGGTGTGTCCAAACTTTTGGCCTGTACTGTATATTGACTGAAATTTTTACCCTGTTCATCTATGTTGTCTTATGTTTTTGTCTAAAAATCTAAAGGCAACTTTCTCAAAATTATTATTTTTTCTTCTCATACTCAGGGCCAAAACTCCTTCTTCAGTAGCACGTACATTCACCAAACCTTCCCATTTTTATTCTTGTCTATATTCTGAAGATTTTTACTCAGAGTTTCATTCATATAACATATAAACATGGCAAAAATGTGTTTGGTTTTAGTGGCTGTTTGCATTATTTGCTGATTTATGGAGTAATAAAAAGAGATATCCAAAATTCCCTCTGTAAAAACATCTGACTCTAATGTGTCAACAAAATAAAACAATAATTTTGAACCTGCTTTACCCAATGTTCAGATTTGGCTCTGGAAATTAAGGCAGATCAGAGCATATTTGAACATATAATTTCAGAAAACTGTACTACAAAAAATAATTGTCTTAATTACTTACTGTAAGTTATCAACTGGGAAGTTTCACAGTGATGTCTATTAGCTGAAACCTTTACCCTGTTCAGCTGTAGTGTCTCCCCTCACAGAGTGTGCACTTGAATCACCTGATCTATGATCTCTTACGCTGCATTTTTACCCATCCAGATGCTTTTTTCCAAAGGCGTCACGTCATGCTCCAGCCTGCGATGACGCAGGACCTGCCCTCTATGGCCATGAGCAGTACACCAACACCACAACCTCAGCCAAGCACCTTTCAAAGCTACCATGATATGATGAACTGCTCACAGCTGTGTATGCCCCCACTGCCAGGTAACACATTTTAACCAGACTTGTGTGTGTGTTATAGAAGTGTCCCGTCACACACAGTTACAGCATGGTACTCAATGGTTAGAGGGTTCAGGGTTTGAATATTTGCTTTGGTCCTCTGCGTGGGTTTATGCATAGTTATGCATAAGACAGAAGAAAAGTTCATGCTGCCATGATCACAAAAAAGTCTGATCCATTATTACTCACATGGTTTCCTCAAGGACATCCTTCCATGATCCCACCTGAGTGGGCACAGAGCCTGCCCTTTACATCATCACACATGACCAGTGCACAGACACCCTCTTCTCTACCAAGAGCCTCTGAGCACAACAAGAAGGTGGTCGGCCCCCAGGAACATGGAGAGCCAACACTGCCAGGTAATACCTGATTTCTAGACCGCTGCTTCTGGGTGGCAAACAAGATAAGATAAACCTTTATTGATCACCAGTGGGGAATTTCAAGTGTAGAAAACAAAAAAAGAGTGTCAGTTGATAAGAGGAAATTATTATACTGTGGTGAAAGAAAATGGACCTTTAGGAAAAACAAACAGGGCACTGAGTCAGGTAGAAAGGGTCACATATTTAAGGAGCAAGGCCTTTGTTAACACATCAGAAACTGATAGATCATTTTGTACATTTGCTTTGTAGTTTACCTCCTCTAACAAATTTCCATTGAACCCTGACAGTAGTGATGTCTGATAGGGATGCTTCTGACATATTTCAGAACCAATAAAATGTATTAATTGTACATGAATCAGAAGGTATGGTGACATTTTACTAACTAGACTTGTTCTGTTACGGATGGGGGCTTCTTGTCACAGGCTAGCGACACACATAAATAGAGCCAGCATCTTATAAATTAAAACATACATAAATTAAAAGGTAAACCAAATTACATAGGGTCGCCTGTTCAAGTTCCCGTCCGGACCAAAATATGGAGCGTGGACTGGCAGCTGGAGAGGTGCCAGTTCACCTCCTGGGCACTGCCGAGGTGCCCCTGAGCAAGGCACCGAACCCCCAACCGCTCAGAGCGCCTGTCATGGGCAGCCCACTCTGACATCTCTCCACTTAGTGCATGTATAGGTCCAGTTTGTGCATGTGTGTGTTCGGACCTGTGTGCAATTGACAACAGAGTGAACAATTGAATTTCCCCTCGGGGATTAATAAAGTATATAAAATAAAAATAAATAATAAATAAATAAAAATAAAAGAGAGAACTAAATAAAATGTTTTGTAAGTAAAATTTCAGTTGCTCAAAACCTACATGCTGACTTTTGGGCTGTACTCCATTACAATTCAGTGTTCTCCACTACAATTACAAGTATATGACATCTAGTAACTGACTGCTTCACAGATTTAGATTTTAGAAACAAAACATGCGACAGTCTTGTAAAACATGGTGCGTTTTCATAGATTAAACTACCTAACAGTATGTAAAGCTGTCAAAAAAAGCGCTTCCTCAACCAACTACAATAGTTAGTGTACACCACTAACTGATGCATCAGCAGTAATTCTACAATACAACAGGCTGACAATTCTGTCTGATATCAGGAAAGGTACCTAGAGCTACTGTGGAAAATAAAAGCACTATCCTCTTCCTATTTTGGTTGCACAATGGTTGATGCACTTCCTTTGTGCCGTAAATCACCTTTTATAATAGCCTTTATTTCACCATGTGATCACACAAGATGGCAGACAGAACTGCATCGTGAAAGCGAGGATCATAGGAAACCAATCTAAACACAAATGGTGTCATTGTTCTATTACACTGCGCAATCAAAAATTACTGTAGTTCATAATGATTAGTTAAAGCATGTAACATGTACATTTTAAGTTTTTAAGTAGTTGGCACTTCAGAAAGACTTTTTCCACACATGCTTCATAATGGATTCACAAACAGCTGGTGCAACCCAGTCCCACTGACTTGCATGTTGTTTTGTGTCTCCTCAGGCACCTCAGGTGACATGCCTGCCTGCCAGCTGCATAACGCCAGCTCCAGCCTTCCACAGGAGGAGGCAGAGACCAGCACTCACAGCTCCCTGAAACACGCAGAGACAATAGAAAAGAGGGAGCTCCGCTTGATGAAGAACAGGTAGGGAGGACCATTCTTACTCACCAGCTTGGACATTAAACCCTGGACGATAAATGAGCCATACCGATATTATATATTTTTGGTACCACCTTGGTCAAAGTTCCAAGCAAACTGAGATGATACTAGAAGGTGGAGCTACACTACAGACCACTGATTGTTTAGTTTATATACTCTCAAATGCTAATATCCGTATTGGCTTTAACATCTGGCTCTGCTGGACACATTCACTGGTGATTCTCATCCAATCTAATGCCCTTTCAGTGTTGCTCACTGTGTACACAAATACCAAATGACAATGTATGACAATCAGGGCTGCCCCTGACCAAATTGGGGCCCTAAGCGAAATTTTATTTGGAGGCCCCCATCCCAAATGTATCATAGGTACAAAATGGCCGTACAACAACTTGACATTTAACTTGATAACCTTTATTGGCAATAACAAATGTACTGTAGATACAGTAGTTTGGCTGTATGAGTCAAATAAAATAAAAAATTCAACCTGAAATAAATAAATATTAAATAAAAATAACTTCAAACTGAAATAAATAAATGAACAAATCTGAGTCACAAATAGCCATCAATTACTCATCAAAAGAAAGTAACTTCTACCACCTCAATCCCCCACCCTTGATTAAACACTGAAAACAGAAATAAAATACAGAGACATTCTTTTCTATTTGCATCTTATTTAGCTATATTTCTCCCTCTCCCCTCTCTGGGAGCATCCGACCTCCCGGCCCCGCACATACCCCCGAGGCTCGGGTCTCCTCCTCCGTGGAGCCCACCCGCCCGCCCTCCCGTCCCCGCACATACTCCTGAGGCTCTTTTGGACGACATGTCGACAACTCTTCACCTGCTGCAGCTCTGCAAGTGCCTGCCAGCGCACCCCTCTGATTGTTCAGATGTCGAGTGCTGTCAATCATTGCAGCGACGCATGGGCGGTCAGGTCTCTTGTCTCCTTCCTTGAGCTGATTCTACGCGTCCCCTCGCGCAAAATGTGGCCCCCATGGAAGATGAGGCCCTACGCACAGCGCGTGTTCTGCGTTTAGGGAGGGGTGGCCCTGACTGCATGCAATAATAACATCCACAAGTCTATCATCATTCCATGATCCTCCTCCATCCAGGGTGTTTAGCTGCTAACTCTTAGGTTGTCTGACTCTCCATTATCTGCTCTGTGTCGCATGTTTGGAGTGAACAATGAGTTGGCTGATCAACTGTTAGAGCTTGCATTAGTAAGTAGGTCAGTTGTGTGTAGATAAGTCTTCTAGGATGCATTTTATTCATTTGGTTTGTGTTCTTGTTTATGACATTCCTTTGCCGTGGTTGACTCTAGTCCTGTCCTGAAGGTATCACAAATGTGGTCATAATTATCATCATCTAAACTGTCTGTGCCCACAAGAGAGAACTGTTTGTAACTTTTGCTATGTGAGCTTTCTTTTCCCCTCTGTGAAAATGTATGCATGACTAGAATGAGATTTCTGTTGTTTCTGGGAGAGAAGCCAAGATGTCAAGTCTTCTCTTTCATGGTAACTGTTATTGTTGCTTCCAGGGAAGCTGCCCGAGAGTGTCGACGAAAGAAGAAGGAATATGTCAGATGCCTTGAAAATCGCGTGCCCGTGCTCGAAAACCGACACAAGACTCTGATTGAGGAGCTCAGAACCTTAAAAGACATCCACAAACACAGAGCCGAGTAATTCCTCTGATTGCACACGCTGTGTTGGGCTGCTTCTGTGGGGTGTCTTGAGGACTACGGTCTTGCTTAAACAGACACATAAACACACACTCACACAAAACACTCCCTGTGCTTGCAGTAAAATGTGTTTACACAATGATGTCAATGTTTCTGGCTCTGAAGTATCCAATGTGCCACCACCAGCAAAAACAAGAACCTAGTTTCAGGTCAGGGTATCAGTGAGTATTACAAGGAACTTGTGTCCCTTTGAACAGAGCTGCTGCCAGACGATGCAGGGTCAGAGAGAACGAATACGTGGATCAAATGAAGACTCGAATTGCTGCACTGGAGGCAGAGAATCCCTGGCTGATGGCTGCGCTGCAGCACGGGAAGAAGTCACTGTTTTAACTCCACTGCATTTTGCATTCCTTTATGATCCGTTTTATAATTTGGCTCTATTAAAACACTGTATCAGCTGACAGTCTTTGTGATGGTCTGTTTTGCTACGGGGATTTGTTCAGGAAATGCTGCCAGAGGCCAAGAGTTCAAAGGGAATCAGGTCATCAGATCATCAGGGCTCCATGTAGCAATGTTTGTGTTATATTTTATTCCACTTCAGAAATCTTGATGCAAGCAAACTACCAGGAATTAACAGCCACTGCATTTTATCACCCATCTTCCTTTTTGGTATTTAAATGTCTCTGAGATCTGTTGTGCATCTGTATGAGGACTTATCTGCTTCTAACCTGTGGCATTAGTATTATTTGAGCAGGATTACCCTGTGTATTTTCAATATTTTTTAATAAAAGTGCATAGTTTGTACCAAAAAAAAAACAACAACAAAAAAATATTTATCTTAATATGAAGGAGTGTATATTTAGTGATCAAATACAGGCGTTTGTGGAATTGTATTAACGTTTCTGTTTTGACTCTACTGTTTTTTTGCTGTCTTTTTTTGTTGCTGAATTTAGAAGTTATTTATGTAACCATCATTTTGAATGTGGTTAAATAGAAATCCTGCTTTTTAACAGTCTTCTCTGTTGGTGCTTTATTTCTTCTCTGAAACACCGTAGCTGTTGTCTTGCTATGATCTCACTTTATTTAAAGGTCCGATAGACATTTTTTAAATGTATTTGCTTCAATAAAAAATATCTTGCACAATCTCTCTGTGTATAGCAAGTCTGTTTTCCTTAGTGTATAATCACCTGAAAATCCAAATCCTGTTTATGTTACCTTAGCCTGAGCTGTTTGAATCTACATAGGGAGCAGGTCCTCGTCCACAGAGATCGCCATGTTGCACCACCATGTTCCTACAGTAGCCCAAAAGGGACAAACCAAACACTGGTTCTAACTAGGGCGATTCATGTTTTGGCGCAAGCCATCCTAGTTAGCAGCCCCTCTGCAACAAACAGAACAGCATCGAAAAAACACAGATTTTTAATGTGAAACTGCTTTATTCAGTGCTTTTACCTGTTTTAATCACCTGGTTCAGTTGTTTTGGAGAGGAAGAGATCTCTGCGGATAATTCGGCTCCTGGTAAAAACCTCCTGAACATCTGGATCTTAAGTTAGAGAATAAAGGTGAGTGCACATTAGCAAGTGCTGGGCTAGTGGCCTATCTGTAACAAGCCAAACAGCATCGAAGAAACACAGAATTGTAATGTGAAACTGCTTTATTTAGTGTTCTTACCAGTTTTAATCACCTGGTCCAGTTGTTTTGGAGAGAAAGAGACCGCTGTGGATAATTCGGCTCCCCGTAAAAATCTCCTGAATGCCAGGATCTTAAATCATCAGAGAAAAACGGTGAGCACACCTGTCTACTACAAGCCGAACGGCATTGGAGAAACACTGATTTGTAATATTAAACTGCTATATTCAGTGTTTTTATTTAATCAATTTATTTTTTGGAGAGGAAGAGACCTCTGTGGATAATTCGGCTCCTGGTAAAAAACCTCCTGAACAATGACCTCTGAAGGAATCCTAACCAGGAGTTCATATTAGGCACATGAGAGAAGTGTCAGCTGATTGCAATTGTCACCACTAGATGTCACTAAATCCCACACTCCTTTAATATAAGAAATACATTAAAAAACACGACTTGGTTGCTATGATTGTCACCAACAAAGAGAAGCAGTTCTTCCTCTTTCACATCTTTTGTTGCCTTTATGCAGATGACAAACATGTTGTGAAAAAGTTGCACTGTCATTGTGCAGTGTTTGCTTGCAGAGGAGGAAGTAGAATGAGTATTTAAACTTATTTTCCATAGATCACATCCAGAAGGAATGTGGATGTGCTGAGGGGAAGGACAGACTGGCCTGGTTTTCAGTGATGGCATTCTTTGACTCAGTGGATTCAGTTAAATTCCCATGTACTCAAGAATTTGTTGTAGTCAAAGGAAAAGTGTACCTTCTCCAGGCAGATATCTGCAACTTGATTCATAGTTATGATAATGGGAATGGAATTTTGGTTTTCTTTACATGGAACACCTAAAAAATATGCAAAGTATCTATGTTATTAGTATAATTTTTGAGCTACATCTTCACTGCTTTATGTTTGCGTGCGGTGTTTTCTGCTCTGTCACTCTCCATGTGCACTTTGTTTCGTAGACATCATGGAAACAAAATAACTGAGGGAAGAACCCAATACCACTGAGACTTACGCTGCACCTGGGCCTATTGTGAAACCTTATTCCTGTCCGGTCTACAACAACACACAGACAACTTTCACCCTGATTAAGACTAAACCACACTGTGGAATGCACCGGTAGGGAAAAGGAAGTACCGTCTAAATAGACAACACCTAGCATTTAATGTTACTGAATCAATGAGAGCAGGTGGAATGCTTTGTGTTATAGACAATGGCAATTAAAATGTGTCATTGTCTCTGGTGAAGTCACTGATATTTGCACAGATTGGTTTGTAAGTAGCATGTAGATGCCTCCAGATGCCAAGCACTCATCAGCTTCAGGGCACTGTTTAGTCTGTGATCTTGGTTTGCAGAATCTGAAACAGTTGCCTCTGCATCTTCTTAAAGGTTTTAAGAAAAACAACTTTCAGATCACACCTTTTGTTAAACACCTGGCACGGGCTGTAATGTGGGTGTAGTCCCTTTTCAAATGCAGTGAAACTGCAGTGCCAGCAGGCTGCACTACAGCACCATGCCTGATCATGTCAGCCAACACAATCATGCAAAAATCCTATTAATTCTCACTCATTCTCCATCAACAGTCGTGGGGTCTGAGGCATCAATGTATACATTGTCTTGTGTGACATTGAAACCAGCTGACAGGATTAGTACACTCCTCAGGACCTCACTTTGTTTACGTTAACCTCTGCTAATCTCACACTTAATCCCGCTGGGAGCTTTAGTATGAGCAACCATTTCAATCTGTCGCAGGCACTGCAAAGCCCTCATGGATTTGTCAGTCATGAGTCAAGATCAAATAATTAACTGGCACTCACAAATATGGGCGAGAAGGAAATGGCAGATGTCCATGTTTGGGTGCATAACATGGCATAACACTGGGAGGGGCAGCAGTGGCGTCCATGCACCTGTAAAGCAAGAACAAAATGCTTTATATTCATAGTTTACTTTTATTTACAGACAGTATTTTGCTAAATTTATTAGTGGAATTGAACAAACCATTAATGAACTTCAGGGGCCAACTTGAGCCCATGACAGTGTCTTTTTATATTATATTACTTATATTCTACATTAATATATTTTTCATATTTTATTGCAGCCCCAAGAGAGTGTCATAATTAATTACACACTTGTAACCTCCCACTTGAACCGGAACCTTTTCCATCACAGCCATAGCGCTGTAGGTTTCTGAGATGTGTTTACGTGCTGTCGGAAAAACTGTAATTTCTACTTGCAATTTATATACGTGAAATATAGAAAACGAAACGAGCGGCAGAAATACAGAATAAAAATTTGAAGGTAAAATTGAACATAGATACTGCGCATTTTTCTTTGCAAGTTGTTTTCAAAGTTAAATAACATGATGCAAATGACGTATGCTGACACAAATTACCTCTAATTATGTTAAAAGTTGTAGTGAGTGTGCTAGTGTGTTTTTATTCTGATGACGATTGTGTTCAATTGGGGCTGTTGTGTCTTTAAAATCACAATATGTGATGCGTTTAAAAGCGCGAAGCAATTTCTTAACAATATTGTCGAAAATCCGACTTTCTGAGGAGCACGTGAAAGCCCCACGGCAGCGGATGTAGCAGCAGCAGTGTACAGTACATCGGCAACCATGTAGCGCCGAGAGCAAAAATATCTTCTCCAGACGAGCTAAATAATCATGTCCTCGTGTTCATTGGTGTCGTCATAACGTAATGGTGGACCAAAATGTGTTTGTGAAGATATCTGGACGCTTGGACGGAAACTGCGAGGCGAGGGAGTCGAGTGTGAAACCGAAGCCTGTTAACATACACTGTCTTCCTTCGCCTGGACGTTAGTGAGGAGATACTGGGCTGCTCTTCTGATTTATTAGCCCACCTCGGCGTGTTATCAGCCCTTTAAATGAGTCCACTTGTGCGGCTAAGCGTGCTGGAGACTCGGGGAAAGGGCGTGTGACGCTAACGGATACCCGGGGTTCGTAGTTTGCACCAGGTCTGGCTATCCGCGTTACCGCCCCGTTTTTTCCTCTCGTGTAACGCAGGCAGCACGGCCGATTGGAGGCTGGAGACTCAGTTTCAGGGGTTTGGACTATAACGTAAAGCTGCCCACACCATGGGGAATACAACCTCCTGCTGCGTGTCCTCGAGCCCCAAACACCGGAGGAACAACCACTCCAGGCTCGAGCCCTACCGGCCGGAGCCGGAGCTGAGCCGGGAGGACACGGGCTGCAACCTCCAGCACATCAGCGACAGAGAAAATCTAGACGGTAAGATGCAGATGCAGTTAACCCTTTACCCCTAAATTACATAAGGCACAACACACAGCAATTATAATTCAATGCAATGTGGTGTATCAGCTGTGCTCACTGAGTTATTGCCCTGCAAACACCCACACCTCTTAATATTCAGGCTGTATTAACAGATAATAAGAGCTTGCAACATCTGTGCAAAGGACGCACCCACCCTTTACACCAATCACTACAACCTCCCTTTGCACTTCCTTTCCAGCATTTTGGAAATCAGCCTTACAATAGAGGTTCCCAAACTGGGCTGCAAGAGTGCCAATGTACTTTTGCAGGGGAAATACTGTAGGCCCAACTGTTAGTTTCACCATTATCTTCCACTCTTTGTGGGCTATACACCAACTTCACAGCGTCCAGGTTGGCCTGCTGAGCCCTGACCCTGATCTTGTGTCATCTCCACCTTGTGTGTGTGTGTGTCAGGTTGGCACAGTTTGTCGAAAGTGTGAATTTGTGTTCCTGCAGGAGGGGATGTGATCATGGGTGTCCATTCACTTCCCACAGGGCACTGACTAGGAAATGACGCAGCCACACATTGCAGTGCTCATTAACACCAGCACAGTCACATGCTGCTGTACATTTTGACTCTCATACACGCGGCACATTGGCTGGTTTTGGGGGCTTCCCCAGCAAAAAGAGGAATAGTTTGACTTGTAAGATGTTCACACAGTTATTGGAGACATAATATGGTTTGATCTGTAATCTACCAAAACAAAACTGTACTGACACACTCTAAAAACAGGTTGTATATCTCAATTTGTCTGACATGGCAGACTTTTCCCCAGAAGCTGTATTGCTCAGTGTAAATGATATGCTGTAAAAAAAAAAAAAAAAAAGGCCAGTCAACCTCATTGTACTCCTCCCTATGAGTAGTGGGCTTCCTGCAGTGAGTAATCAAGAAAGCCTCGAGCTCTGAGTCTGAACTGTGCCACCTTCAGCAAAGAGTGCAGGGAATGGGTCAAACGTGTGTTGATCAGTGTGTTGTTTGAAGCACAGTAGAGATATTTGTAGAATATTTTTTGGACTATAGCTGCAAATAAATAGATATTTGACACCAATGCATCCATCCATTCTCTGCAGCTTTTCTGGGTCAGGGTTGTAGTAGTCAATTCCAGGGCATTCCCAGGCTGTATGAGATATATAATCCCTCCCAGCATGTTCTGGGTCTACCCAGGGGTGTCCTCTTAGTTGGACGTGCCTCGAATACTGGCACAGGAACGCATCCCGGGGGCATCCTAATCAGATGTCTGAGCTACCTTGTACCTGTATCTTGTGAAGAAGCAACAGTTTTGCTCCAAGCTTCTTCAGGTAAACCCAGACACCTTACAAAGGAAACACAAGTTTGGGTGGTTGTATCTGTGATCTTATGCTTTCAATCATTATCCAAAGTTGCAACAGAATTATATGCTAGAAAATTCCACATTTAGTATGGTAAAGCCAACATATAGGGCCTGTCCCAATACCCACACTTCCCCTAGAAATACCCACTTGCACTTGGATGTGCGCGTTCACGTTTAGGTTACTGGTGTCCCAAAACAGAATTGAGGTAGTGGAAGTGGTTTCCAACACGTAAAACCCGTCCTAGATTCCAAGGGAGCCCCGACCCACACTTTCAATGAAGTGGAAGATGAAATTTCCCAGAACACCTTGCTACGTCAGCAACTTCAGCAAGTTTTGGAAAACAATTTGTTACTGTACGATCTGAATGTAGGCTATACAAACAACAGATGGTTGCACTAGCGTTAACTCATCAGCAACTCGGTTGAACACAGCGTCAAAGTATTTAAACAAATCGACTCACCCGAACAAAATCGATCAGAACTAGAAGGCTTCGTAGGCGCCTCCTGTTTTCAGCATTTCTTCTCCGTTGATTCATCAGACAGAGAAGAATAAACATAGCACACGCCACAACAGAAGCGCTGGAGCCAGCATTTTCATTGCATCCCCACTACGCGTGATGTATGCCTGCATGTCGGCCATGCCGATTTGCATGAAGTGGTGACTCATTTCTTAGGGAAAGATCTCTACCCTAATATTTCTCACTTCCCTCATCAAGGGTTATCTCGCAAACAAGGGCACTCAATACCAAGTGGAAGATTTAAGGGGTAGAAATGGGATTGGGCCTTAGACCATCATGAGACACTACTGTAAATATCTCATGTTGACCTCATGGCAGAGGAATTTCTAGAGTAGTTTAGAGCTGCAGTGATTTGTCGATAATTGATGATTCGCTCAAAAGAAATGAAATCAACTGCAGTCAGTGAATCATTTCAGGCATTTTCACATAAAGATGGTTTTTCAGGTTTCGGCATCTTAAGTGATTATTTGCTGAGTCTCCTTTGCCACGGTGTGAGTAAAATACTTGGGTTACTAACCAGTTGTTTTTCTTGATGAAGTGTTTGGTCATTCAAATCAGAAACCTGTGACAGCTGGTCATTTGAATCTCCCAAAGTCCATGATGACGTCTTCAAATGTCTTGTGTTGTCTGACCAACAGTTCAGAAACCAAAGATACTCAGTTTACAATCAAATAAAAGAAAGCAGAGCAGTAAATCCTTAGATTTGAGAAGCTGGGACCAGCAGCTGTTTGATAAACGACAGTCATAGAGGAAGAATATTTGATAGAATAGTTAATTTTCTGTCAATAGACTAACTGATTTGACTTCACTATGTGCTCCCTGAAGTAGTGATAGATGCTTTCTTTTCTATTAATTTGACATTTTATGGATCAATGACTTGATAAAGAATGAAAATAACTGTTAGTGCAACCCTAGATTGGTGTGAAGCTATGTCACGGTGAGGCAGGCCGTATCCAGATTGCTTCTCTTGTGTTTAAAACAGTCACTGGACAAGAGGACCGAATGACTAACAAATCCAAACACAAAGCTTGGACTTGTTCCTCTTGGTAAATGTGATGATGGAAGGAATGGGAGAGAGCAAGAACTGGTTTCAAGCTGTTTTTTTAGTGTTTGTCCTAAGCTGTTTGCACAAGTCTTAAGGAATGACCCTTTGTGTCACTGGACCTCTAATAACACCCCACGGCCAGAAGACTCCTGAACCTATCCTGTGGGGTAATACTGCTTGATTTAAGCAAATAAACACAGGAAAGTCACACATACAGTCGGTCATCATGCCATAGCCTGGCTACTTTTAAGAGCTGGTGACTTTGTTGAACAGTAAACGTGGAAATGTCCAAGGAGACAATGCGACGCAGGGTGATCTGATATCTGGAAACAGTGAGTCGCTCAAGTGTTAATCTTGCTTCACCATGTGAGGGCAGTTTGATTATAATGATATTTGAGGTGGTTGTACCTGAACAAATAGTGTTTTCTATTTGCTTAGAGTGCATGCCATCATCTGCTTGTGTTGTGTGTTTGTGTGTGTGACCCCGGCTGCCTTGAGCATGTGATTACAGAAAAAATCTGCCATGAGAACTGCTGACAGTGGTGACGACACTCGCGCAAAACATACACAGCGCTCATTGAACAGCTTCGTTACAAGTATGAGAGGGTCTTTCAGGTGGGCCCTTCTACAATGTGGCAGTATAATCTGATTTGCCTGAGTGATTGCTCGCTCTCTAAAGTGACCCTGTGTTTTCTCATTATAGTGTATACCATCAGTTAAAGATAAAGAGGCTGGAGATTCAGGCTTCACTTGACAGCGTATCTATCTCTGTTTATGTCTGTTTGTGCTCAGCCTGTCATGGTAAATAGGTTGCACTTCAAAGCATGTATATCTGCTTGTAAGAACATAGAGTACCATGCCAAGACCATAGCACAGGCCTCTCAGGGTCAAGCCCATCACTCCTCTTAGACTGTGATTAAGACATGTCGACTGTCACTGATACACGGACCTGAAGGGTAGTTAAGTTTTATGGTTGCCATCAAAACAAAGGTTAAGTAATTGATTCCCAAGGGTAGGAAATCACTTGTGAAATACACCAAGCTCTCCACGGTCATTCCACAGTCAAGATGCTCTCCAGTCTAAATGCACTGAATATGAAAAATGCATAGGTAGTTACATAAAGATGTGTTTTCTAAAGTCTATAAATGGCTTTATGGAAATTGGGTGTTGTTGGCTGGCAGCAGTGATATGGGTTTAACGGCTTTATGGGCATGGCTTCACAAAGCATGAAATATCTCTTAACACTTTTATTTGAACCTGTTTTTAAACCACTATAAATCTAGCAACAGAGTGGCACTGTAATTGAATTAATTTCGAATGCAGATAGACGGAAGGGAGTAATAATTTCTCAATTTATTGATCATAATCACAGTTTCCCTTGAGCCATTTGCTATATGTTATGAATGAAAGTGAATCAGTAACAACCCTTTCCTATTCCCAGAACCCATCGGCTATAATCTGACAACGATAAAGCCTCTATGGGCAACGGCCAATATATGGGGAGATCTGATGTAGCCAGCGGATATCCAGGCCAAGACTTCCTCTTATTGTTTACAGTTCAATTTGCAACTTGAGACAGGTTCAGACAACATTTCAGATAATCTCTTTAAACAGATGCCTGCTTATGAATGCAGACAATTAGTGAAAAGCTAATAAAAAGCTAAGTCATCGTTGAATGATAGCCTGGGGGTTCCAAATTGCATTTTGGCCAATGCATTCCTTTGCTCTCCACACAGACCTACAGGCAACCAAAACTGGCTCAGGCATGATTGGTTAGTACTTCTGCTACAAACTCAAATCAGAAGACTTATGATACCAAAATCTTGTAATAATAATTATAATAATAGTAATACATTGGATTTATATAGTGCTTTTCAGGATACTCTAAGGGCGCATTCACACCAGGATAGTCTGGGGGACTTGATTGGCCGGGGAATACCAAAGAATTTCACACCTTCATTTGCACTTTTTAAAGCGGACCAAACCGCCTGGACAGCGTCACGTAGTTACAACAGCTGCTCGTTTTGGGGTGGTATTGCCCGAAACGACCACTGACCAGGACGAAAAAAAGCATGAGGAAGAAGAAAACCTGCTTATGGATTGACCAGGACCGAAAAACACCAAATATATGCAGTCTTGCCCAGTATGAGCAGCAGGCGAGGCAGCGAGCTATGTCACTTCCTCTCTTTGGTTCACTGGATAGTCGGTTTGCAGTCGAACCGCACCGGGGTTCACTTGCAAGTAAACCGAGACCCCCTGTTTTCAAGCAGACCAGGGTTCGCTCGTTTAGTCCGCACCAGAGTTCAAATGAGCATTCACACCACTCCAAATGAACCGAACTATCCTCGGAAGCGGACCAGGGTTCGTTTAAAGCGTACCAAATAGCGCCAGTGTGAATGCGTCCAAAGATTCTTTACAGAGAGCAACAACAGCTATTAAGAAAAAAAGAAGATGAGGAAGATGAAATAATCCATAGGGAGGTAGAGAGGGAAATAATGCAGAAAGGGCGAAGTACACTGATTTTAGAGGTTGTAGGCAGTTTTGAAAAGGTGTGTCATGAGGGTTTTCTTGAAGGTTTTCTTGATGTCTTCAGGGAGTGAGTTCCAGAGGGTGGGAGCAGCAGTTTTAAAGGCCCTGTACCATTGCCTACAGATTGTGCATGCATGTGCAGTTATCTGTGAATAGATATTACCCTTGTCATAGCTCTGTATGAGACAAAAAAAAGATGCAAACAAATCAAATTACTTGCTAAATTGAGGTTTTTTCAGTTTGCAAAAAGAGGATTTCCCCCTGGAAGACGAATAGAAGAGGAATATGGAGGATAGGATGATCAGAGATTACAGATTGTTATCTACATGTGCATGTGATCTATGCTGCTCATCATATCTAGGTTCACCATCATTGCAGTGCTCAAAAGAAAGGCGCTTTTTTTTTTTTGCAATTTCCAGGCCCTCCAAACCAACAGCTGAGCTATTTTTAGACTAATTTGATCAGAGAACATTGTAATGCTGTATTGCTGTGCTGCAGCTCTAAGTAAAGGTAAACTGAGGCCACTTACGATGCCTCAGAAATAAGAGAGACAGGAAGCCGAGATGGAAGATGAAACAGATGGATCTCTCACCCTGTTTGGGTTTTACTTAACATAGACATCTGTAAATGAGCAATGGCCCCAGGCCCAGCATTCGTCTCTGTCTCATCAGTGTTAAAGTTAGTTATTTCTGGAGCGTGCGCACACACACACAGACACACACACACATATTGATGAGTCTTGCTTGCAGGCTAATTGAAATCTGGACATGGATTATTCATGCCTGGTTGATGAGCCTGGGGAGTCTCCTAACTATGAATTCCAGACGAGTTGACCTAGATGTACGGTGTATGATATGGTTATGTTTTGATTGTTGCCGAGGTGAAAATGCTCTTTTTTTTTTGTGTCATCCCATGTCAAGATGTAAAAAAAGATAAACATCTGGCTAAACATAGAACTGATGATGGTTACTCAGTCAACATTTTGGCCTGTTCCCCATTTACAGGTTTTAACTGAACCAGCTCCTTTCAGATTGCCCCTTACTACAGTTTGATGAGCTGTCTAAACCAGGGCAGCAAATGTTGCGTTTTGGTGTCAGCCTCCTGGCAGATTCTTTGTGTACCCACATTTTTATAGGCATTCAATCATCACTCTGGGACAAATCAGTCATAAAAGAGGCAGCAATAACTGTTTCAGTTTTGGGTAGTGCTTTTGATGGGGTGCGATTCTCCCTCATTTTGCGCAACTTGCTCTTTCCAACACAGTGTCACCATCAATACTGTCGCTATCACTTTCACTATTGCCCTCCCCATCCATACTGTAAACAGCCACGATATGCATGCTCTTAATCAGCAGTTTGGAAAATGAAAGATATAAGTACACAAGACAGCTTCAGGGATAGCTAAAATACAAAGAGCAGTAATTGGACTATCAAACTGGATATAAAACAATGAGTAGGTGGACAGAAAATACATCTGCAACAATTTTTATTATTGCTTAATAATTACAGGCAATTTTCAAGCAAAAATGCAAAACATTTGACAGCTCCAGCTTTTTAAATCTGAGGATTGCTGTTACCGTAAACTGAATGTTTGGATTTTGGATTGTTGGTCGAATAAAACAAATCAAATACTGTATGTCACCTTGGGCTTTTTAAAGTTATATTTAATTGTAATATTTCAAATTTTGTTTTTCTCCATTGTCTCACATTTAACAGACAAAAAATGAAATAATTGGCAGGTTAATCAGTAATGAAAATATTTTTTTAGTCCCACGCCTTGTAAAACAGTCTAGGAGAGCTTAGATCTATACTCTTAAGTATATTGTATTGTATTGTATTTTTAATGTCCAAATAAATGTACCTTCTCTCACAGTCACTGATTCAGAGCCATGGTGAAGGCAGCCATGTCTGCACTTTATGGGCACAACCAAAGCAACAGCACCTATAAATGTGTTCCTGTGTTTCGTATTTAGTATTTCGTATTTTATTTACACAAGACAGCGCACACACCAACTCAAGCTCGTAGCTTACCTTTAGATAGATAACGATGGCGGAGAGAGCCAAACGGTCAAAAGTGTGGCTTTACATTACAAGATGTGATGCAGACACAGCGCGTGGCAGCAACGCAAGTAATTTGTCAAAACACCTTGCGAAAGTGCGTCATATTCAGACGTACAGGGTTTGACTGCCCTAGCACAGCTAGTTCATTTACGTCCAGTCCAGGTTTGTAACATTATGCTAGCAGCCAACACGAAACGAGCCGTTCACATTACTCTTTGTGGCAGGTAACGGCCCACAAACCTCACCGCACTTTAGGGACTGTTCGTTACTTATGAAGGGACTGTTCTTTACTTGTCAGGGGAGGAGGGTGGCTGGTTGATTTTTATTTCATTTTTTTATTTTATCTTGATCCCCCCTATGTTCATCACTCATTGATGCTGTTTTTGAAGTATGAATAAGTCAATAAGTAATTTATTCCATTGAAATATCAATGATGTACTATAGAAAAGTGATTTATCTTTTTATAAATGACAAAAGGCACATCTGCCTAATTTTTGTTGTGGTATTGTCATATTACTCAGAAACATGATATTTTCACTGGTATCGTACCGTGGGTCCCAATTTTGGTACCGTGACAACAGTATTATTTTATGTATTTTACATTTCAAGTTGTAAAAAGTAAAATGTTTTGTTAAAAAACTGTTTTGTTGCATAATGAGAATTGAGAAAATAAAGCAATTTATGATCTTAATTTGTTTTTTGTCTTCCTCAAAAAGTATCGATAAGAGTACCGTTAAAATACCGGATCGATAAGCAGTATCGATAAGAGTAGTAGTACCATTAAAATCTTAACGATACCCATCCCTAAATACCACTACAACAAATGACAGTAATGTTACTAACACACGTACCTGTTTGAAGCCAAATCATGACCATTTGTTTCTAAACCTAAAGGAAACTGCTCCCAATGCCAGCAGCCATTTTATGATCTGATAATGATGTTCACACTGTACTAGTCAGTGTAGTAGAACCCTGCTAACATATATCTATAAGGCTGAAACCATTAGTAGTGTCCATTTAATGGAGGGATAACATTCAAAGTTCGTGCTAACACAAAAGTTGATGCTTATATCCATACTAGCAAGAGTCTTGGTACAAACATGTTAATCAGCACTGACTGTTTTTTTTAGAGTTGCAGTTACTGATTACTTTCCTTATTGAGTAATCTGACAATTGTTTTCTTGATTCATCATTTTAACAGTACATTTCTTTGCATTTTGGTGCACCTCTACCCCAAATGAAGTGTTTTGCAGGGTCTTGGATGCTCCTCTGTATTGCTAATGGAAATTTTTGTTTCCACCACAGACTTTCTGCTGGGATTTTTTCCCTTCCCATTGCATTGTGCTAAATCACAGCAGTTGTACCACATTCAGTGGGTTATCTTATCAACGCAGGTGTGTGAAACTTTGTTTATCCTGGGACAGTGGGTGGAACACAAATAGCAGGCCTTCCTTCGCAGCCTCAGAAAGGTCAGACATATGTGACATGTTGCTGACCCATGCAACCTCATTCCTGTATTGTAGTACTGCTGGGTTAAGTTCCTCTGACAAATGCAGGTTTATGCTTTATTGAACACACTGTAATAGTCTTGATAAGATGTTGTGTTGGTTATTTTGTATTTGGTAATGTTTCCAAAAGGACAAGACAGCCACAGAGACTAAAATAGGAGACAAACTGGAAGCATGCTCTCAGCTGCCAAACCACTTGTACTAGGCATCGTAGCAACAGTAAATAGCAAGTAGCAGAAGTGGTTGTGAGATTCTGAATCATGTCTGTTTGAGCGACTCACAATCATCGCCCTAAAAACAAATCCATCCACTTAACTACTTTTTTATTTTTACTCACAAAAGCCAACAATCTCTCAAAAGGAATAACAAATCATTTCACAGGGAGCGGGTCCCATTTCAAAAACAAATGAACTGATTCACAGAGTGTTAATGAAAATGCAATTGCCCGTGACAATCTCATTCTGGTGTCTCGTTTGGCTTGACTCGGTCTGTGTGTGTGGGAAGACGCATCTACTGCACCACAAATTACCTGCTCGTGTGTTCACTCATGGTGCCACTATCTCCTGAGAGATTCACATTGTAATGGTCTTCTGCCTTGTCTAGTAAAGAGAGCGGACCCAGCCTCTGGATCACTGATCAGGAACACACATTAGAATAAGAGAATGTGTCTCTGTTGGAAAGAAATTCATTCGTTTTCAAAGCTATTGAGTGCTCACAACTATCACACTTCACTATTCCATACCACAAATAGTGAAGTGCTCACAACTATCACACTTCACTATTTGTGGTATGGAATCATGTGAGATTCATAGGCTACATCCACACGTTGTAGACGCATTATTTTTGCTACGTTTGCGTCTTGCATCCATGCTACTCCAAATGTATACAACCCATGAACACAATGACTTAGACATTCACATTCACTTACTGACTCGGTCTTATCAGTCACGAGGTGTCAAACCAAACCAATATAGCAAGGCCGACATACCTGTTATGATTTCCTCCTTCTTGCCTCGTTAACCCTTTCATTTACGGGGTGGATGTGGCATAAGAGGTAGGGCGGGTCGTCCACCAACTGGAAGCTCAGTGGCTCGATCCCCAGCTCCTTCAGCCCACATGTTAGAGTTACTGAACCCCAAATTGCTCCCGATGGCTGTTCCATCAGTGTGTGAGTGTGTTAAAAAAGTAGTAGGTGGCGTAGCACCACGTATAGTAGCCTTGGCCACCAGTGTATAAATATGTGTGTGAATGGGTGACCCGCTGAAGTTGTTTTGAGTGGTCGGATGTCCGTTTACCACTTACCATTTACATCTCCATGACTTCGTCCAGCAAAGGATAATGCTTCTAGTGCCACTCTAATAAGTTTCTGTATTTGCTTTGCGATGACCCCCAATCCTTGTTTTCAGCCAGTTTGACTAGGGATGGACCGATATGGCTTTTTCAGAGCCTATGCCGATACAGATTATTATTAAAACAGAGCTACCGATAGCCGATATTTACAACCGATATATTTCTGCTGTAAAAATCATAGTTGATACAGAATTAAAAAAATAAACACTGACAAAGCACTACATGCAAATTATTCTGAGAACTTTTCCAATGAAACAATCTATTGGATGAGTTTGCTTTTAAGACCCTAGAGTGGTATGTGCAGCCAGTGAGAAGCAAAGCCAGGGGCAAGACAGCGCAGCTAAGGAAAACAAAACTGTATATCGGCATATCAGTGGGAAAAAATCACTGATACTGATAACCCTAAAACCCCTGCCAGGCAGATTATCTGTTGACCCCTAACCTTGACAGCCTCATACTCATGTGTTACTTTAGACACACAGAGCCAGATTGGCTAGTTGATCCGAGGTGCCCAATTTTCCGCCTCGTAGGGTAGACATATTGGCGGAACCCTTTTAGTTTAAACAGACATGTGCAAGCCACTGGTGGTGGATAAACAGGAAACAGCTGATAACAGGAATGAGCAGCTAGTAGCAAGAGGGAAACGCAAACCTGACAGACACTGTAAAGATGAGCAACTCGGGGGGGGCAAGGAATTTCGCAGCCTCCTTGCCCTTGCAAAAGGAAAAGGCCATTCACGGGGACGATGAAGAATGGGTCGACTTACGAGAGAAAGCACAGAGCTCCTGAAGGACTGACTAGCTGCAGCTTCCCTCCCACATCACTGTTTATGTCACACGCTGAGCTACACGTTTTGTTACTTGCTCACGCTCGCCATTACCCCGAAAAAGGCGCATTCTGTATGAACAAAAGTAGGCAGGTGGCATTTTGCTGCACTCCCTGATTTTGTTTTTATACTGCCAATGCTGAAAGAAGACTGATTGGCCTTTCCTGCATGCATTTCAATTAAAACTGAAATGAAACCATTCAAAATAACAAACAACAATAACAATATAATATATATATATAATAATATAATAAATGAGCTCTAAAAGTAAAAAGGTGATAAACATGCTAAGGTGTAGATGTATATTAAAAGCATGTGCACTCAAGTAAAACAAGATCAGAAACTCAGTAACATTTCCGCCTCGTTGTCAGTGCAAGCAACTTTATCTCTGGTCTTACTTTTACTTCGTAGTATTTTCTTTAACTAAGCAACCAATCACAGAATAGACAATCTGCTTCCTGTTTACACCGTCAAATGCATGCCCTGTGTATGAGAATGGTTGTGTGATATGCATTTTCAGACCTGTCAGTATGAATGGAGATTATTCTAAAACGTTACTAAAATACTTGTGTGTACGGAGATCGTCTTGATTTTAAAATGCTGTTTAAAAATGAAAACGTATTAGTTCAGATTACAGGTGAATGAATGTAACCTGGGGGAAAGAAGAATGACAGCAAAGGCAAATGCTGGATGTGGAATGTCCACATGTGTAAGAGCTTATGAGCAGAAGACCTGTTAAAGTAGTCGAGGTCCAGCCATGTCCACACAGTTACTAATGGGTGTGTTTGAAGTCTGATGCTCCCCTGAGACGAAAGGGAGCTTAAATGGGTTTCCCCTCAAGCCTGCTGTTCCCCCTCTGATGGTCAGAGCAGGTTGATGCTGCTTAAGAGACAGAAAAAAATCCCAAGGGTTTGTGCAATACAATTTCTTAACCTCTGTTTGTTTTGGTTTTGTGCTGTCAAAATATTAAGCTCGGGTTTTGCAAGACAGCTGTGTAGTGAAGCGTGGGAATGCCAGTAGCCTTCGTGATCCCAGTCTTACCCTCATCATTCGGAGCGTGGTCCCCAAATCCAGCTTGTTGAGACTGTGTGCCTCTTGTGAGCAGGACAGACAAAAATGTGTGAATGCCCATGGTTGAGTGTCTTTAAGTAGATTCCCATCAGTGCTCTTGAATGGTATAATCAGGAATCAGCTCGCATAATGCAATCTGTGTGTTTACTCGCCAAAGTGGTGCTCCCAACAACATGCACACTTGGGAACTTGATGGCAATTAGATGTGGTGTTTGGGAGCTCAAGAGATCATTTGGGCACAGCTGTCAGCAGGCGACTTACATTACCGGCAAATTTGTGCTGCAGGATGGCAGAGACGGCTTGTCTTGCTTTGAGCGGTGAGGACAGAGACATCCACGTGCTACAGACAGATCGAGTTTACGGGGTTAGTCTTTGTGACTGTGTTTGACCTCACTGAGCTCTTCACAATAGGATTTAAAGAAGAGATTTACATTTATTGTCTCTCTGTTCTGACCAAGTGAAAGAGACAGCGTGTGTCTGACCAAAAGCCACCTGTTTGAGCCTGAACAGATGAATAATTAGCATTTTACCTGCCTCATTACCTGGGTTGGAAAAACTCCTTGCGCAAGACACTTAACCCTGACTTAACTCCTGTGTTACCAAACAGCGCTTAACAGACGAGACAGTGGTTGTATTGGGCTTACTATTATGAGACACATGGTATGACGGTCACACCTGTGTCTAAATAAATTCCAAATGAAATAAGGTATTTGAACCTCACTCAAGAAACAGCAGCTTCTTCCCTGCACTACAGAGATCTACAGTGTCATGCCGACGGCATTGCACAGAGTCACACAACTACTCTCATGACATTACATCAGCCCCATGGCCCCACTGTAATGTGTGTATGAAACAGCATACATTTTTTCCCTAGAAAAATAACCTCCTTGCTGAACCAATGAATCATAATTCTCCGAGTAAACTGATTAGTAGCAGAGGCCTTCTGCAAGTCAAGATGTTTATTTATTTATATAGCACATACAAGCGTAAACTCAGTGTGCTTTTAAACGAGAACACTATTGTAGCAGACCGTAGTTCACGTTGAAGGGAATTCCAGAGAGTAGGACCATAATGTAGATAAAGTAGACCTTTATTTGATGATCTAAAGCCCTGTTCGGACGGGTTTAGTTTAACGTGGAGACGTGGGGTAAAGTAATTATTACCAGGGATTATAGTCCCGTCCGAACGTGCCATGTCTGTAATCATTACGGATAATGTCAGTAAAAATTACGGCGCCTTTTACCTTCTGTAAAATGGTCCGGAGAAAATACCTCGGGTAATAATAATCCCGTGCGAACGCGATCCTCTGTAAAAATGTATGTAAATATTTTGTCACGTCCTGCTTACAACCATTTTTCCGCATTTATAACTAGTTTTCCGTGTTTTTTCGATGATGGAGGTGCTTGAAGAAGCATTTGGAAACAGTGGACATTCTTCTAATGATCATGTAGCCCTACGTGGGAGACCAATCAAACAGGTGGAGAAGAAAGCACTTTTCAGAGCCATGAGACTTCTGGTTGTGTTAGGTAGGCCTAATATAAATCCATATTGCTAATCGTTGCGTACACACAATCCTGATCATGGACAGTATTTCATATTGGGCTGATCATTCATTGTTATTATCCTTCAGCTAAACGTAACACATACAGGAAGCAACGTAGCACGCACATGCCGACAGGGAGGTGATGCCAGGGCGCAAACCGAGTTACCGCTCCCATCTCTGGTAGAATTACAGGGATTTCTTGTCCCGTGTGAATCAGATATTTATATTACAGACATCCTGTGGTAAACTGACAGTCCACATCCCGATGTAAAACTAATCACGCACACAAGTGCACACATTTACATGTTTATACCAACATGTACTACTATACAATCACATTATGTTGTCTCCTATAGAAAAATAAATCCCATCTGATTTAGTGTGGAAAGTATCTAGTGGAGTCTGGGCTCATTTAGACAGATAATTGAGCATACAGCCATCCGACGGGACCACTGGAGTTGCTGGTGGTTGTTTGGTGAGCAGGTGCGGAAGTAATTATCTGCTGCTGATTGGCTGTTAGAAGTTGACCTGGTCTGCCAGCATGGCGCAGCAACACCTGATAGGCTGTACAGACAACAACAGATAGCTTGACTGCGCGTAACGGTTTATTGCAATGGATTGATTCAGTGTGATTATAGTGCAGCAAATGTGCTATCTGTTCATATTCAAAACAAGGGAGAGGTGGAAATGCTGCTTGTCATTTCATTTTAGATTTTAAGTCACAAAATGGTAGAAAGGTTGGTTTGAACAACTCCCCTGGACCATAATAACAATAAGACTAGGTTTATTTTGGTCCCTTGGTAAGACCCTGCCCCAGGCTCCTGGCACACCTCATGAGTGTTGCCAGTGTGTGTCAGCTCCCCAAATATCTACAGTACTGATAAAATCCATTGTTATTCTGCTGTGCTGACTTGTGTTTGTGTTGATTCATGCACTTGTGCTCATGCCTGTATGGGGGCATACGTGCGTGCCTGCGTGCCAACATTTGCGGGCGCGCATGTGTTGTGTGGAAATGTCAACACAGACGGAGTATGACAGAGCTTGACACAGATGGCCTTCCTGTCATCCTCAGCTCCTTCCACAGCTTGACACCAGATGAACCTCGGAGAGGGAGAGACAGCGGTTTGGATTAAGCAAGGACCTGTGAGAGGAGCGTAGGGTGGTGGCAGGATAATGCATCACAGCTGAACAGCTTTCATTGGTCCAGGAAACGTGTTTCTAACCTGTAGGGCAAAAAACACTTTATAGATCCAGAATAGCTACACATTAGTATGAAAGAGAGTATACAGTAGTTACAGTAACGTGTAGTGTGATTGGCTGTTATGTACTAGGTGCTGGATAGTGGCAGTTTTCTAGCTGTAATCCCTCTGCATTGCAATTTGCATTTAGATACTTGCATGTAAATCCAGCTAAGGTTGCTAACGAGCATTACCCTGCAGCATGTGTGTCCAGTCTGTAGCCTGCAGACTTTTCTCCCAGATGTACTAAACTGATGCAAATTAGGGGCGATAAGGCCCTAAAATAATGTCGTGTCATGGTATAGCATGAATATTATACTAATAATCTCCAGGAAAATGTGATTGATTTCGAGCAACCATGTAAAACATCTGTGCTCTTCCTTTCTTGAATGTTGTAGCTCCTAATTGGCCATCTCTTTTCCATCTGTCAGCATGTGTAGGACCCTGGTACTGGTCCACCCGGCTGCCCCTTTGTGCCATAATGGCTGTCACCCAGTGTGTGTATTACTGATGGGAGTGTCTTCCCACTCTGTGTCTGTGGGTTTACGTTTATAAGAGTGCACATGTGTATCCGTCTGTCCATAAAGACTCATTAAATGTTTTAAAGCTGTGACATTCCTCAGCATATTGGACAGCGAGGCTCGCTTTGTTATCTTCATCTCTGCACGGCCTTCGTTTTACTCCCGGCTCTGTGTGCACACATTCCTTTTATGCTGTTTTACCACACTGTGTTAACACACAGTCCCTGACCCCAGAGCAGTGCTGCAGAGCTCTTTCAGCTCTTCTTTGCTACAAAATTTGAGAAATCCAATTAATCTATCATCTTTCTGCAATCCATTTTCAGTTTTCTCCGCTCCATTGAACAGGACTTCCTGCCTGTGCTAGTTGGACAATGTGTGAAGGTGTGCACATGGTGTAAGAAGGCAATGCACTGGATTCTGTACTAGCAATCTGTGTCGTACAGTGTCACCGCATCATCAAGCACAATAAGGCTCAGCTCCAATTACTACAGTGTACTGTACGAGCAGGTGGGAGAGGCAGACAGGGAGAGACAGAGCAATAGAGAGGAAGAAAAAGACAGCGAGCCCAGCTGCCTGTCTGTCTCTGCCTTTGATGGGCCTGCCTCTACCATCTGAATCGTTTCAAGCCGGCGTTGCCTAGTTACAGCGAGCAGAGGATGCAGGGATGGGAGGGGAGAAAAAGAGGGATGGTAGGTTTATGACTCTCAGCTGGGTGCAGAGTAAATGAGTCCACTCCCTGACCATGGGCTCTTGAACCCCTGACATCTCTTACCTGCCTCTGTGGCTCACTCTTGCTTTCTTTTGCTTGCTCTGTCACAAACACACACGCTCACACACACATAACGCTTAGAAAAAAACGATTAAGCTCACCATATCTTCTACTTTGGAGGAAGGTTAAATGACATACTTCACAAATATGAACGAGATGTTTTGATGGAGCTATGATTGTAAAGTCTGTAAACCAATCACTTAATTGACTTATCCATCAACAGAAAATTAATTGGCAACTACTTTGGTAAATTTGAAATTTAAAAATGTACGTACAAACAAAAGCCAGAAATGGCATACACGTGCCAAAAAATATTCAATAATTTCTATCCTCAGGCTTCCACCTTACCATCTGTGTTGCCAATTTTCCGTCTCCGAAATGTTCGTAAGCATGCGTCCAATTCTCTCCCATTAAGTCTGTTTTTATAGCTCACAACTTTTGCGGGGGAAGTGGCGTACGCCTTTTTCAGGCCTCGTTTTGTGTGTACGCAATGTTTACAAAAGAGACCCCAGGACGTAAATTGAATATCTTTGGATTTTGGGCAAAACAAGACGTCTGAAGATGTAACTAAGGAAATTATATCGGCCATTCACTGCATTTTATAGACAAAATACTTAATCAACAAACTAATCAGCAGATTAAATGATAATGAAGATAGATCAGCTGACATACAACATTTTAAGAAAGTCAAATTTCATCAAAGCTACATGTAATTTGCACCTTCATGATTGTGCGTCTTGGTGAAAGTGGGGTAATGTTTCTGCTCTGCACTTCACAGAAATGACTTGTAAATTAAAAAGTGTTGCTGCCACCGAGGTGTCTTCTCCCCTGGCACCTCTGATGATAAAGTTCTGTCTGTGACACTGATTTCATTTATCTCCTCACGCCCATTGCCATTTCTTTCACTGTGTTCCAAACAAACTGTTCTTCCTGCTGGACAAAGCACACACGACTTTTTCCCTGATAAACATCAGACTCTGGGAGCTCAGAACAGCAAATATAAAGGCTTACATAAGTGGAGGCTGAATCACTATAGATTCAGAGGTGAAAATAGCAGAGTAGAAGTTAAAGGTAGACAACTTTAAGTCACCAGTGTTTATACATGGCTTCAACAAGCAGATGGAAGTATAGTAGCTGATGTTGCAATGTCATTACATTAAACTACACTGTTAGATCTAAGTGCCTGGGGAAAAAAATGAGCTACTGGCCTCACTAAATGAAATGTCGATAATAATTTGTGAGTGAAGCCACTCTCTCTTTGCCTTTGCAACATCATCTGTCTGTTTTTGCAACATCATTCCCTGCTGCTTCTTTGTCCCCTTGGTTTATCAAGATTACTTTTGAGCATGTGTTGAGAGTATGGGTGGGAATCTTTGGGAAGCTTCAGATTATTTGGTGTTTGATTCTTGATTAAATGAGTATAAAAGGAGGCACAGTTTTCAGGCTCTTTCTGCTGTTCACTGTGTGCCAAACCATTCACTGGTGTCCCTATTACATTGAAATACTATATGAAACGTAACTGGCATTTAAGATAAATGGTCCACGGCTTTTTTTTTACTTTAAACAAGTTCACTGCATATATTAATTTGGAAGCACCTTACAGTCTCCTGCCTGGATGAGAGGAACAGAATGAGAGCAGGAGAAGTAGTTGCACAGTACATGGTGGGATTGTTGGGGCAAGTTTGGAGAAGGGGTTGTGGTGTATTCTGCAGTCTCTATATGCATAAAGTAGATTAGATTCAACCTTATGCAAATGAGTCCATCCAGCACTCAAGAACCTTGGACCAAGCTGTCAAACGAGGCGAGTAGAGAGCCATAGACCATCAGCTAGTAGTGCTTTTATCCAGTCCAGTCAGGTACATTCTATGATAGGGTACGTCACCAGTGGGAAGCCCATGAAACGGCCAGCTGAGTGGATCACTGACCCCCTTGTGTCCTCGTCCAATATGGTGGAAATGCCATATTAGTCTCTGAGTGATGGTGCAGAAAGTATTCACACGTTACTTCAAATTTGTCCTGCGATCACTGTTTATCTTACTATATAATGACAAAAACTCTGTCTGAGTCTGAGTCACGTTTTTCTCTTCACTGACTTGGTCAATCCATGTGAAATTTGGCACAGTGGTAGAGGGTCATGGGGGGATGCCAATGAAGCAATATTACATCAATTGGCCAAAGGGGGGCGCTATAGCAACCGATTGAAATTGCAAACTTTGAATGGGCATATCTCATGCCCCGTATGTCATAGAGACAAGAACCTTTGCACAGAGATGCCTCTCCTCATGAGGAACAAATTTGCCTCAAAAACCCATAACTTCCGGTTATAGAGATTTTCCGCCATTTTAAATTTTTTGAAAAACACTTAAAATCGATCTCTTCCTAGGAAGTTTGACCGATCTGCATGAAACTCGGTGAACATAATCTAGGGACCAATATCTAAAGTAGGGATGGGTCATGATTTTCGAATTTCGAATAGTCGTTTTATTTTTGAAAAATCGATTTTTTAATGCGACTATTACTATTCGCCGTCTTATTTCTCCCCCTGTATTTGACATGCAATTCAGCTCCTAACCGCACGAGGGCAGTCTAGGATTGCTACAGCGGTGTGAGATGGGCTACCAGCTAGTTTGATGCTCTTCTACAAACAGGAGAAACATGCAGAGACTACTACTCCGTGAGGAATGTCCGCAGTCATTCGGGCTTTCATAGTTCGAAAAATTGTCGAATAGTTGCCACGATTTTCGAATAGTGTTTTTGCTTGTGTTGCCCATCCCTAATCTAAAGTTCCTTCTTGGCAAAAGTTGGAAAACTTGCTAAAACTGAGCTTCTATAAGGCAATGAATATTGCGGAGGGCGTGGCTCATCACATAAAGCTGTCTCAAGGGTTTCACCGATCACCACGCAACTTTGTAGGCATATGACCACACATAATCTGAGGGGACCCCTCCATTATTGACCCCATCAAACAAAATGGGGGCGCTAGAGAGCTAATTTCTTACCTAGGCCTAACCACCATATGGATTTTTACTAAACTTGGTAGATATGTAGAACAGGACGCCTCAAGGTGACTGGAGAAATTTAACTCTAATTGGCAACTGGGTGGCGCTATAACAACAGAAAAATGCTTAAAAATGGCTAAAATGCGACCGATCGCAGTGGCTCCCCCTGTGGACTAGTGTTCCTGTTTTTCCTAATTTTTAGTATGACTAAGTCATGGTATGGTATGCTGTACATAATCACGGAAACTGTCAGTCAGTCATTCTGTCTGTCCCACGTTTTTCTACTCACTGACGTGGTCAATCTATGTGAAACTGCACATAGGCATTGAGGATTGGCATAGGTAGAAGGTGACAAAGCTACCAATGGGTATGGACTAGTATGAAGATTAATTACAAGGCTAACTCTCACCTGTGTGTGCTTTCGATTGTCCAGGTGCTGCACTGCCTTCTTGGTTGAGTTCCTCCTTTTTTGTTCTGTCAACATCACATTATTAACTAACTCAGTTTAGAAAATTGATCTTCGATTCAATGCCAAATCTTCCATGTCTGATTTCGCAAAGCATCGAAGAAGTCTATTTTAACCCCACCTCTAACTGAGTGGTTTCCATGGGAGTAGTTTTCCTTCTCTTTACTCCTCTTCCCCACTGTGTGCTGTTTCCTTTCAGCTTCACCTAATTACAGCCATCCGTCAAGTGTAAAAGTAATCAACAGCAGTGCTCCACATCTGACACCTAAGTATACATAGCCAGGTGCACTGCCAGGGAATGTCACCTGAAGAAATCACTGTGATGGATTGTGGGGATTTTGGGCTGGTTTGACTCTTTAATGTTGTCCTCTCAACACATAGCTGTAAGGCTGTTGGTTATTGTGGCTCTTTGCATACGAGTCCAGGATGTCTCCCCCTCTCAGGACAGGATGTGGCTGTGCAGGCAGACAGGAGGTGTTGTGTGTGTTTGTTGTTTGGTAATGTGTGACCTTTGGGTGTCTGAACACTTTTACTTTCTGTTTCTTTTTTTTATATTAACTATGATATAATGATGAATAAAAATCCCTCTGACTTTTCCTGTGCACATTTTTATCCAGCAAAATATCTCAACTTTTAAATGAATTGCTATGAAATATCTGCTCACCAGTTATTTTTAGCGCCATATGACTGCGGCTCAGAATTCTTCACATTTTCACAGTGAAATAAAAGGCCCCTCAGCATTTCTTTTTCACCAGGCATTTCACTCAAGTGGCCCAGCAACACTTCCTACACTTGTTGTTCGGCCACTCTGGCTTTGACTTATCGACTGCTGCTTGTTATCTTGTACACATATGCCTCATCTTAAGACATATTGAAGTGACGGAAACAAAATGTTATGGCTTCTTTGTTGTGTCAAGTCATATTGACTGAAACTGAAATGTTATGACGAAGTTTTAATGGTGTGATGCTTGTGAACACACACGCTTCTGCAATTGAGTTCTGCTGAAGTCATCAGAATTGGAATATTTTCTGTCAGTTCAGGTGAAATTTCCCCATCTCATCCCCTCCATCTTTTGGTCCCTGTTGGCTTTTCTTTGATAAAAGCTCAGCTCTTTCCCTCTGATGAGTCTGCAGCACTGCGCTGAGTTTGGCAGATGTTGTCGATCAATGATACGAGTGCAGGGGCAGTTTAAGCTGTTGGGAAGAGCTGTAATGATGTTGCAGGGGGTTTGCTTCATTGTTGTGTGTGTTCATATCTTTGTGTATAGAGAAACCTAAAAGGACGGTGAGTCATTTAAGTATTAGTCTTTTATTCACTTGGTTTCCCATTAATTTAATCTTTCTAACAGCCTTTATCGCTGTCTCTCTTTTGAGCTTCAGAAACTTGAATTTTGCCATTTCAGAGTCCAGAAATTAGGTGACAGCAAATTAAGCGACTCCACTTTAGTGATTGCTGAATATTGAGGTCATAAAAAAAAGACTGTCTGATTTATCTTTTCCACCAAACAGAAAAGATTCCCCTGACTATAACCACGGGAATGTGCGCAGATGGGATATTGCTATTAAGGTGTTTCTCTACATAAAAATCTTATCAGTGCAGCTTTAACTACGGCCAGCTCCTTCTTATCACGCACGCTGTTCAAATGAAAACACAGCGACTGTATCATTAACTGATACAGCCGCAACACAGATAACAAACTTTCACAGAGGTGCAGGGTTAGCAGAGTCGACTCTCCTCTGTGCTCTGCAAAGTGCTTTCATATCCAAGGTGAGAGCCACTTAACGGTCAAGACCTGCCCTCTTGTCGCACATTTACAGCCTATACCTTCGCTAACAATGCCCACCGAGCCACGTTAAGGTCTGCGTCCTCTCTGTTTGACATCTCACTTTACTTCTTTCTCACATTACAAGACACAAACACACTTTCGCTGGAGCGTTATCAGGGCCTACTCACAGTTATATTTGGTGCAGCAGTCATAAAGGTTCCGCTGTGATAAGTATTATGTGAAAACTGTGTGCTTTGCTGCTCCAAACTGCACTCTGGAGGCTGTTTTATACCAGGAAGCAGATGGATGAGATTCAAGGTGAGGCAGGAGCAAGAGCCAGAGAGAGTGATACAGTAGTCAAATGCAGCAGGGGTTTAAAGGTGTACTAGGCGGGAATTGTCGGCTACTGTATTGTATGTATGTACACAACAAAATAAGAAGGAACCGTTGTTTTCAGAGTAAACACTTGGAGCGACATGCTGTTGTGTGCAAATCTACTTAACATGTATGTAGTTCTTAATGCTGATTTTTGAGGCACAGATTGACTTTGCTTTGCTTTAATGTAAATCATTCAGTAAATTACTCCACTCCAAGAAGGGTTTAGTGCGACAGTGTTTGAGTTAAATTATTTTAAGATCCAAAATCGTCACGCATCAGTGGTCGAACCAGATTGCATCATTTCAAACAGCACCAAAACAGTCTTGAAAAATAGACTCCAGTGTCACACTAACTATGACCGTGCAGCAGCACAGTGTTCCATCTCTATTTTCAAACAGCAGCTACATCTTGTGCTCTATTCTCAAACGCCCCATTACAAGATGTGCTGTGCGCTTCTTATCTTAACCATGTGGGCGTATTGTTTGATAGCCTGCTGCTGACAGGCGGGCGGTGCCGTGCCATCTGGATCCCCTCAGGCAGGCATCGCAGCTGGGCAGCCAAAACTCAGCGAAGGGCCTTCCTGTCTGGGCTGATGTTGCATCCCGAGGCAGCCCTCATGACAGGAGCAGAGGGCAGGCAGGCAGCGTGCCAGCTAACCGCTAACCACAGTAATACAGATATTCCTGTTCACAATGTAACTTAGAGCAGTATAGAGTTTCCTCTTGTCCTGCAGGTGGTTGAGGTGCATGTCTCAGGGCTCTCATGGGTACAAATGAGGCACAGGTTAGATAACATTCGCCAGGTCCGACACAGAAGAGAGGTGTGGGAAAAAATGTGTTAAAATGTTGCCTGTAAGAATTTCTTATCTTCTATCTAGAAGAGTCACTAGTTCAAAAAAATGATAAATGTAAATATATAAAGTAACCGACTCTCTCTGCTGAATACTCTGTGCTCACATACCAGAAAAGATGGATCTCAGTGATGTAAGCACTGCATGCAGGCAAGTGTGGCAGCTAAATATAATGCTATGGAGGAGGAAAAATTCATTCCACCACCTCCATTTTGTGTTTGAATGAATTTTGAATATTGATAATCTAGAGAAGAGTTGAGTTGAGCAAAACATTTACAAATAATAAATACACAGTTTTTTAAATATGATTTCAGTTTAATTTATCACCAGCAGTCTCGTGCAAAAATCTGAGCAATACGAATGGTGACAATCTGTCGTCCACACATTTAAAATATGTATATTTTTAAACTGTTGCACTGATAAAACTGAGAAATCAATCGGCTTGTACAATTTATACAGATTCCCACCTTTATAAATGAGTGTGGAAAACACCCGGATATATTAATGAAGGCAACTCCTCTGTGAGGAGCGGGCAATATGGATAAATCCTTGCCATATTGATACATATTGATAGATATTGTGATAGCGTACATGTTCGCGAAAATCAATCAAGACATGGTTTATGGATAAAATATAGAGAAGAGTTTCTTTTATGATTAATCCATGAATCCACTGCTGGATTAATCATTAGACATTTCCAGCTTCATCAAATTTATGCAAAAATTATAGAAATATATAAAGCAGTCCTGCTCTTTGATTTGCAACTAGGACTGTCAGTTGATTAACATATTGAATCGCATTTTATTGCATGATTGTCCATAGTTAACTCATGATTAATCACACATTTATCTGTTCTTAATGTACCTTTAAGGGATATTTTTCAAGTTTTTAATCGTCTTACCAACATGGGAGTGGATAAATATGCTTACTTTATGCAAATGTATGTTTTTTATTATTACAGCAATTCACAACTATAAGAAATACTGTCCAGAATATTTTCCAGAATAACCTCAAAGGTTCTGCATGCTCAAAAAGAATGTTGAAAGCATACTGTGGCAAACTCAAGCCCAACAAGCAACAACAGACGGACATATTAATCTGAATGTATCACAATGTAGTGTCCATCTTTATACTTGTAAAGGTTAAATAAACATCCCCCTTTTTTTTACGCAGCTCGACGTACTCTGGCGGTAACTCACTTCACATCAACAGTAAATGCACATACTTTCAGTCTTGTTGAGAGGACGATCTGGTCGTAGCTTTGAAGCTGAACGTGCCATTCAAAAGACACCTTTCTTTACCCATTTTGTTTCTGCTTGCATTGCTTCCTGATTTCCCAAATTACAGGGTGAGCTGAGGGTCGTGATTACAGAACGTATATGTGTGTTAATCATGTGTCAGAACAATTAGTGCCTTTAAAAGAAGTTTGTGTTAACTTGTAATTAATGTGTTAAAGTGACAGCCCTATTCCCAACATTATATAGCCTAGGGGTGGGAATCTCTAGGCACCTCACGATTCCATTCAATTCCGATTCCGAGGGCAACGATTTCGATTATAAAATGATTCTCGATTATAAAATGAGCTAATAAGAAAATTTACAGTAGACGTTGAAAAACATTGTTGTAGCAAAGCTGGGAATACATATCCAGTGCATACAAACTGTATTACTTACTGTGGTTGAGACAGGGTATGAAATTAACAAAATATTTTAGGGGCAATTTTGGCCCCCACGGTCTAAAAAATGGGGGCATTTTCAAAATGTTTGGGGGCCATCAAAAAATTGTAATTATGTTCTAAAAAAGCAAAACCAACTAAGATAGTGTCTTCACGCTTCAGTAGAAACCACTATAAATGAAATAAATAATGGGTTACATAAAGTTATGGTTGCAAAATATCACTCAGATTTCCTATAATTCAACCAGTTTAAATGTGATGATTTAACCATTAATCCACTGATAGCAGTACTAATGTTTCACCACATTACAGTTACTTTTACTGTTAAAAAGGCCAAATTACTATAAATTCCTTAGATGCAATCCTGGAAGTAAGTTAATTTAAAATTTAACATTCATTCTACCTTAATTTTTCATTAATTTGTCATTGTGTAGACACAGATCACCCAAGAAATGGTTAATTTAAACTTATGGTACAGCAAAGCCCCCTCCCCTTCTCTGTCAGATTACTCTCACGTAATCAGTGCAATCTCGTTGATTATGTCTGGAAAATGAGTTGTAGACGTGACGGTAAATTAATTTAATGAAAATAAAATTATACTTTAATGTCAGATTGTAATACTGTTAAAAATATAAATACATATAGTTGTTTCGAAAACTTGGGGGCAATTTTGGCCCCCGGAACATGGCTTTTGGTGACATTCTTGGATAAATTGCGGGCCTAATGGCCCGTGGCCCTTGCTAATTTCTGACACTGGGTTGAGATGACTATGCTCCACCGGTCCATCCTCCTCATCCACAAATCATCCACGGGACTCTCCTGTCCCTCGTCGACCTCCTTGACATTTCTCCTCCAGTATTTACAAAACTTTAACTGACTATAACTATCTATGAACTATAAAAACATGAACTATTGTAAAAAAAAAAAAAAAAAAAAAAAAAAAAAGATGAACAGTAGCAAAACTACAAACTATGGTGAAAACACGATGAAAACACGGCAAAAAACCACTCAAAAACACGGCATAAAAAACCTCAAAAGCTCTCAAAAAGCCACGAATACTATTATTTACACTAAATATTATTTACCAAAAAAAAAAAAAACGCCACCAAAACTCTGCTAAAACACCGCTAAATCACTCAAACTTGCACTCTTCCCGTCAGCTGTCACACTCCCCCTGCTGTGCTCACTTCCCTCCCCTCCTCCACAGGTAATGACGTCACTACCGTAATGTACCATATATCACTGGAAAGCTCTGCTTCTCAGCTTTCAGAATCCATTGGAATTACGTCAATTGCGTGAATGGTCGAGGAGTTACGGTAATTTGAAAAATAAATATAAAAATAAAATTAAAATCGATTATGAGTTTTCCCTATCGATGCTCGAACCCCAATATTATGTCATCTAAGGTCTTGTTTCATACTCATGCCAAAGGGTTTTAGTTCATTGTCATGGGAGAGTGTGTAAAGCTGCCAATATTTGAACATAAGAAGCTGCAATAAGAGTATTTTGGGGCACTTTTATAGTACTTGTATATGAAAAATGACTTAAACCGATTAGTCGACTACTAAAATAGTCACCGATTATTTTAATAGTTGATTAGTCATTGATTAGTCGACTAATCGTTGCAGCCCTACTCTCCGGTTGACAAATCTATATTGTCTAATGGTATATACAGTGCCCTTCAAAAGTATTGGAACAGTGAGTCCAATTTGTTTACTTTTGTTGTAGACTGAAAACATTTGGGTTTGACATCAAAAGATGAATATGAGACAAGAGATCAACATTTCAGCTTTTATTTCCAGGTATTTACATCTGGATCTGATACACAACTTAGAAGATAGCATTATTTGTAATGGAACACAAAATTTTTAGGTGAGCAAAAGTATTGGAACATATAAACTTAAAATAGATTAAAGTGAATGAGACTTAATATTTAGTTGCAAATCATTTGCTTTCAATAACTGCATCAAGCCTGTGACCCATTGACATCACCAAACTTTTGCATTCTTCTTTTGTGATGCTTTTCCAGGCTTTCACCGCTGTCTCTTTCAGTTGTTTGTTTTGGGGGGTTACTCCCTTCAGTCTCCTCTTCAGCAGGTAAAATGCATGCTCTATTGGGTTTAAGTCTGGAGACTGACTTGGCCAGTCTAAAACCTTCCACTTCTTGCCCCTGATGAACTCCTTTGTTGTTTTGGCAGTGTGTTTTGGGTCGTTATCTTGCTGCATGATGAAGGATCTCCCAATCAGTTTGGTTGCATCTTTCTTTAAATTAGCAGACAAAATGTTTCTGTAGACTTCTGAGTTCATTTTGCTGCTGCCATCATGTGTTACATCATCAATGAAGATGAAAGAGCCCGTCCCAGAAGAAGCCATGCAAGCCCAAGCCATGACATTACCTCCACCGTGTTTCACAGATGAGCTTGTATGTTTGGGATCATGAGCAGATCCTTTCTTTCTCCAAACTTTCACCTTTCCATCACTTTGGAAAAAGTTAATCTTTGTCTCATCAGTCCATAAAACTTTTTCCCAGAATTTTTGAGGCTCATCTCTGTACCTTTTGGCAAATTCCAGCCTGGCCTTCCTATTCTTCTTGCTAATGAGTGGTTTGCATCTTCTGGTGTAGCCTCTGTACTTTTGTTCATGAAGTTTTGTGCGAACAGTAGATTGTGATACCTTCACTCCTGCCCTCTGGAGGTTGTTGCTGATGTCACTAACAGTTGTTTTAGGGTCTTTCTTTACAGCTCTCACAATGTTTCTGTCATCAACTGCTGATGTTTTCCTTGGTCTACCTGTTCGACGTCTGTTGTTTAGTACACCAGTGGTTTCTTTCTTCTTCAGGACATTCCAAATGGTTGTACTGGCTATGGCCAATGTTTGTGCAATGGCTCTGATTGATTGTCCATCTTCTCTCAGATTCACAATTGCTTCTTTTTCACCCATAGACAGCTCTCTGGTTTTCATGTTGGTTCCACTTCTAAATGCAGTCTGCTCAGGCAAAACCTATCGTACCCAATCTGAAACTGAGCTCAGACATTCAGTGCTATTTATTGTTTGAATAATCAATGTAATTGGGAGACACCTGGGCAACAAAACACACCTGTCAGTCACATGTTCCAATACTTTTGCTCTCATGAAAAATGGGTGGGTTCAAACAAAAGGTGCTATCTTCTAAGTTGTGTATCAGATCCAGATGTAAATACCTGGAAATAAAAGCTGAAATGTTGATCTCTTGTCCCATATTCATCTTTTGATGTCAAACCCAAATATTTTCAGTCTACAACAAAAATAAAGGAATTGGCCTCACTGTTCCAATACTTTTGGAGGGCACTGTATCATGTTACCCAGCCCTACCCTCTGTTTATTATTGTATGACTGTGCAGCCGCTTGTCGCTGACAAGACAATGCCCAGGTGATGGATTTCCTTTGCTTTCAATGAAACTGTGAAATGGGCCTTCAGCTTGCATCGGGGAAACACATAGACGTGTATTCATTTATCAGAGCACAACTATGGGAATAAGTGCGATGAGCTGCGACTGCTTTAGTGTCCATCTTCTTTTGGTTTCTATTCTTATGTCGGTGTGTTCATGTGTGTGCTGCAGGCTTTCTGTAGGAGACTAAACAGTGAAACTTAAAACACATCTGGCTTGCATCCACACATTGACCTATTCCCTCCACTCCTTGTTCAGCCTGCCTCCCTAACAATGAGTAACCGTCACCCCCTACTTCATTTCCTCTCCGCTTCCTGAAACGCAGGAAGTTGGGTGCTTTCGTCTACCCCAGGTTGGAGAAAACTGGGGATGGGTGGAACCGCAGTAAATGTCGCTGACACGAGCCGTGTAGAGGGACGCTCCCTGGGTCTGTGGTCAGCCGGCTTCCTGTGTTGAACATATGACATCATCTGGAGTCAAGAAAAACAGCTTTAGGGAATTTTAACATAGACATTTGTTCAACTGTTATTTGTGACTGGTGTGTTGCAGATGTGTGTACTGCCGATGTCACTAATGGATGAGCAGTGTGCACAACATCATTAATCCACCTTCAGTTCTCCTCCGCTGCTCTTTGCTTCTTCCCACACACCCATCTTTTATTCAGCACCATGTGTCACATCCTCCTACATCACTGCAGTGTGTGTGTGTGTGTGTGTGTGTGTGTGTGTGTGTGTGTCCTTTGAGGCTCTTTAAGTGGCCCTCAAACACAAAAAGACAGTAGTTCAAAAGAGTTTGGACACAATAGCAGTGGCTCGCATGTGTAACCTGCAGTGTACTGAAAGAGGCTGTGTGATCTGAAGTATGTTCTGCAGTCACCATTACATCGTGTGTTTTAATAACTAAAGTTTAACATCAAGCATGTTCAGTTCTTCAAGGTTTGCACTTCCTTCCTTACATCTTTCTCGACTCCTTTCCCCCCATCTCTATTTTCTTTTATCATTTCTCGCCGCCCCTGCTGTCTTCTCTCTCCCCGTCAATCATGTTTCAAATCCGTCACTCGTCACTTCATTCTCAGCTCTGTTGTCCTTTTTGCCCTTCTCTCTCTCATTATCAGCTTGTCACTCTTCTTCTGTCTCTTGGCATGGGTTTCTCTTTCTCTCTATTCGTCTGTCTGGGTGTTGGTCCTGTCTACCCTTCCTGTTTCACTGACATCACCGGAGAAACCAGGAAGCTGCTGATGGGGTCGCCACCCCACACTGTTTTTGTAGTGGCTGTGTTGAGATTTTAAGAGTTATAGTGTTAGTCAATGATTAACCTTGACCAGAATACGGTAATAATCATAATTTTATGTCAACAAAGGTTTCATTTAAGGTTGTTCAGGATATTAGATCCCTTCACCAGGCCGTCATAAAATTCAAGCAACCGTGGAGATGTAATACCAATCCACTGTTCAAACAACACTGGTTCTCTGTGTCACGAGCCACAGCTATGAAACATACAGTGCAAAAAAGTGTAAATGTCTTGTTTAAAATTTAACAATAAAAACTTGCCTATGGGATTTAATCAGGGCAAAGAAGTAGGACACAAAGCTGACGCTGATATATTCAGTGGTTTTACATAGCAGCTGTCTGCCAGGCAACAGCATCTGTAGCTGGTTCTGGTTTGGCACCTGTACATCTAACAAGGGAACATAGTATGTTTACGGTAAAAATTAAAAGCTGGAAGGTAATTTGCTAAATGGACAGATTTGTGACTCTGGGAACTTTGAATGGGCATTTTTAAATTTTGTTTTTAGCATTTTATACAATAACAGATACATCAACTGATCAAAAAAGTCAATAGCTCAATCATTTTGCAGTACTGTCACACATTGGGAAACTCCAGTTAGCCTGAGGCAGTCATCAAAGAATAAACATGTGACGTTCGTTCATTCATTCATTCATTTTCCGTAACCACCTATCCTTTTGGGGTTCACGAGGGGGCTGACACTGGGTGAGAGGCAGGGTTCACCCTGGACAGGTCACCAGACTATCACAGGGCTGACACATAGAGACAGACAACCATTCACACTCACATTCACACCTACGCACAATTTAGAGTCACCAATTAACCTGCATGTCTTTGCACTGTGGGAGGAAGCTGGAGTATTCATTCAATTTCAATTCAATTCATTTTGTCAGCGGGAGTTTCGCCAATTGCATTGTGACCTGTGTGTGCACACCACAAGATTTCTCCATCGAGCCCTCGCCGACAGAGCCCCAGATAATGCGGTGACGTCACCAAACTTGGAGACGTCACATCGTAAAGGCATGGATGTTCTGCCCAGTGTTGAATCAGATCTGCCTCCAGGGCCTGGGTCCAAACACAACGTGCTCCCCATCATCCCGTGGACGCCACCATTGTTGTTGCTTGCCGGCTTGTCAGTGTTGCCAGATCTTGGGAGAGAAACACGCAACCAGGGCTATGGAAACATCATGCCTTTAAATAACTTATTAGACGGATATATATACAGAGAGGTGTCGTTTAGAGAGCAAACCCAAATAAGCAACTCCACTTTAGAAATAAGCCCAAAGTCGCGGCTAGTAAGCGGACCTGGCAACCCTGCGGCTTGTCCTCCTCACATTTCTTCCGCCCTCCTGCGTGCTGACATGGGACGTATTCCGCCTCTCATTGGCTGACACTCTTTGTCAGTCGTGTCAGACTTGTTTTCTGGCATGCCAGATATCCAGTCCCAGTCGCAGACGAGGGGGCGACTTGCTCGTAGGCTTGTTTACACATGAGGACTTGTCGTGGCAGACTATCTGCCAACTCACGTCCGACCCAAGGTGGCTCTCAAGATCTTCTGCGACGTCAAAATCACGGTGGAAATCGTGTAATGTGAACTAGGCTTTAGTCTCTCTCTCTCTCTCTCTCTCACACACACACACACACACACACACACACACACACACACACACACACACTAACATCTTAATCTGATAATATTCAGTGGAGTTTAGTCACTTCAGTTCAGTGTCAGACTCAGAGAGTAGATGTTGTACAAACCTGCGATCAGAGCTCCATCGAAGATCTTTCTCTTGTGATTTATTGCCGTCTCTCTATTGCCAGCTACTGTCTGATCTGCCTGTTGATCCTAGGTGGTACGTGTACGCAGACAATGATCTAAAACAAATCTATACCTTTCTGGTGTGTTTGCTTAGCACATCGATTTACAAACCGCTGTTTACACAGCGCTGGTGCAGCAAACTGTCGGTTGACAGATTGTTTTTCCATTCATTTCGGTCCATTGCGAGAGAGGTGGTTAACCCCTAAAGCCAATCCCACACGTTTAACCTCAGGATGAGAGGTTTCACTCCACGCCGTGTTTTAGGTATTCATATATTCTGTTGAGTATCGTTTTGGCAAAAGACTGAAAAACAAATTGGTTTTGTGGCTGGTCATGAGGTTTTTGAGATGGTTTACAAATCAGTTTTGAATTAAACTCTCAAAATCGAATGTCTGATTTGAGTGCTGCCTGTTAAGACTCATGTTTTCTCTCCTCTTTTTTGCAGATCTGCCGATGGAGTACAATCCCTCAGATCATCCCCGGGCCAGCACCATCTTCCTCAGCAAGTCACAGACTGACGGTGAGCATTATAAACACCTTGCAGTTCTCCCAAACCTACTTCTGAAGCTTTGACAGTTATGTAGGGTGTCTGCAAATGTCATGTTAAATATGTCTAGGGCCACAGTAACTTTAGGAATACACAGGGCCTGCCTTAGTGAGGTCGATGAAGCGTGAGGCAAGGTTATTGTGTAATTGTGATGGCTGTATTGAGCCTAGAAACTCACGTAAAAGCAGTGGGATTAGGGCAACACTGTAATGGGTGATTTTCATCCACAGCTACCTCGAAAGAGTTTCTGATCACCATTGCTTTTGTTGGATTCAGTGTTTTGACCTCTGATGGCTTCAAGATCAGCGTGTGCATTCTGCCTGAAGACTGCAGTTTGAAGAATTTGTTGCCACATCCAGTACCTTGTATATCACACACCACTACCTAATATATCACACGCAACAAGCACCAGTCTAATACAAAATTTGTGAGGACATTGTACTGCTTGGATACAATTCAACACAGCTTTTAAGTGTACATCATGACACCTACAGTAATGTGGACGTCCCATGAATGCATCAGACACACACAACTCTTTAGTGTATTTTTCATAATGTTTTCTCGCCACTTTACATCAACTCCCCCAACTCTCCCAGGGCCCGTCCGACCATTCATGCCGACTGAATGTGTTTTTATCAATTGCCATTGATTCTCAAAAACCCTGCTGAGAGACGTCATCAAGAGAGCAGCGTTACCATATGGCAGATTGCACATTAAGCGATACCGCAGCTTGCAAAAATAATTTCAAAAGTATCCTTATGTTTTCAAACTCAAGCGAGTCAAACAATGGCATATGCCGCCAGCTTCGCAGGAAGGCAAGCTGTTTCACTGATGCAGGGATTTCAGATGTGGAGCACTGTTGATCAGCATATTTTTTATCCACCACAAAGGCTCCTTTGGAAATTTTCTACCAGCTGCCTTTGCGTCAGATTTTTTTGAGACACACTGCGGCGTTTTGATCATCTCTATCAGGCAAAGAGACTGATCCTGGAGCCGTCCGGACCTTGAGTGACAGTAATGCATTTTAATCAAGCAAAATGTGATGAAGTTGGTTTCTGAGCTCCATTTTAGCCGTAATCTCTTTACTTTGATGATAAGAGGCTTGATATTGCTCCATTTTGCACACACTGGAGAAAAGCTGCTTCAGCTGAAGAGTTTGTAGCCTGAAGGCTGATGGATTGATCCGATATCAGGCGCTGATGCTCTTTTATTAGCCTTATCAAGCTCTTGTGTGAATGTCTGCTGGCCTGTTCTCTCAACATATTGTACATAAATGCCAATGCAGGACACAGACACAACTTGGACTTTGTGTTTTTTCAGTTGCAGTGCCCAACAAGAGAGGTAAGCATGTGTGTGTCTGGTCTCAGTAGGCGGGTAGCTTTATGCTTACTGTGTGTTTGGGCTCGACTTTTTTATGTGGTCTCAAGCTTTATTGTATTTTTTGTACTTGATCTGTTTGGTCTTCTGTTAGCGGATGACGTGCCTCCACTGCTGCGCTGCTGATATCATTCTGTGTGTGTGGATGTGTGTATGTTCCCATGTGCATGTTGATCTATAGGGTGTACCAGTGTGAATTGAACTGCAAGAAAATGTGTTTGTGAAGTAAAAGTCAGGATTCAAATGGGACACGAGCATCACAGCTCATCATTAAGGAGAATATTAAATGTGTCAGTACTGATTTGTAGAAAAGACAACATGATTCTCGCAATTATTATTTCAGAAATCCATGTTTTTTCACGCCCTAATTATGACGCAAGAGCCAGCTGCTTTACTAGAAAGCAGCGCTCACAGTCACGACTGCCCAGTGGAAAAAAAAAAACACGTGCATTAGACTGTGTGTGTGTGTCAGAGAGGTGAGAGACAGACAGCGCCAGGATGAGAGGTGCCAGACAGCTCGCTACGTCACTGTATGTGCGATGCTGCGCTCTGCATCTGCTCCAGTTTGCTTTGCCAGCCCCCCCTTGTGTGTTCTGCTACATTACAGAGAACATACACACATAACCACACATGGATGCACACACAGACACAATCGCGTGACCCACAGCTGTGTACGTGTGTGTGAGCGCTATAAAACTAACAAATCATCACGTCCATTAAGCAGAATTAGCATTGCAAATGAGCAGATCTGTATGAAGCTCCAATAACAGTCTCCTCTGGAATAAAACAGCCACCATGCTTCGGTTAATTTCATGTAGGCCAAAATGATAAATGGATTAAATAATTAGCTCATACCCATTTCCACACATTAAAACACAATTTCTAGTGTAGCAGGACAGAAAAGCTATTTGCAGGCTTGGAAATGTTCCTTTCTTCATGCTACAAATGCTGTTTGCCAAAGCTGCCATGCTTTGTTTAATGTAGTGTAGAATAATTAGAGGAGAAAAAGCTGCTCATCCAATATTTTCTCAAAATCCGCACTGATAGGGAACTTATTAACCCTGGATAAATGCTGCTCCCTGTCTGTGAGGGTTGTGTACTGCACTCATACCCAGCTTGAAGGCAGCACTGACTCCTGCTCTCTCATCTTCCTTTTCCAGTTCGAGAAAAGCGGAAGAGCCTTTACATCAACCATGTGAGTACGATAAAGGACACTATGTATGATATGTTAAAACAGCAGCAGTGGATCTTGCACAAAAGCCTGAAACTATGATGTTAATTTTGTCATTTAACTGTCAAGTGTGATACAGTTGTGAATTTTCTAAGGGTGCAACTGGTGATTTTAATGTCTTGTATTTTTTGCAAGTTCACACACATTTCGGAGAACAAGGTAAAATCCTCAAAATGACCCTCAACCCTTTAATCATTGCCCCTCCCTCTTCAAACCACACACTTAGAGCTGTAGCCATATGTGCAGAGGATGTAGTTAAGTCATTATTTAGACGTAGAAAAATAATGTAGTCACAACCATTTCATCACATCGTGGTGTAGTCCATCTTTGTCCTTCACTCCCTCTGCCCCAAGTGCAGGAATTATTGAATTATGCTGTATTTAGTGATGAATCAGTGACATGTTTATCCCTAAAAATAATAAAGATTCATTTGATTTTGATCATGCAAATTACTTTGAAAGAAAGCTCATCACTAAATCAAAGTCTGGGGCCTCTCTGAAGATGCACTCCACCATAAATGCCATTCCTGCATGCAACCATGTCCGGCGCTGCCAGAGGACAGACAGAATTAGTTTGTGGGCTCACAGGTGCCCTACTTTCCATGGCTGTCAGCAGGCCTCTTGGCCGATCCGCGTACGACTGAAATATAGATTGACGCATATGTGTGTCTGTCTGTATGTCTGTATGTGCGTGTGAATTCCAGCATCATCCAGGCCCAGTGAGACGGAAGTACAGCTCCTGTTCCACCATATTCCTTGACGACAGCACTGTCAGTCAGCCCAACCTCAAATACACCATCAAATGGTAACTGTACTCGCCAAACATGAGAGAATAATCATAATGTAATGATCAATATCTGTCCACAATGAGAGGAAATGTTTTGACTCTTTGTTGTGATGTCTGTTTTTCCTTTCACAGTGTAGCCCTCGCAATATACTACCACATAAAGAACAGGTACGACAAGTGTTTCCACTCATTTATGGGGAATTTTGTCTCTCTATGTGCGCTTCATCTTACAATCCTGCATCAGATATCAGCGTCAGAGGTTAGCAAACAAAGATAGAAAGAAAATGGCCCCTTTTGACTCCCTAAGCTCACGTTGAAATGTCAGACTCTTTAGATATTGTGACATGTGAAGCCTGCAATAAAATGTGGGCTTGTCGAATGATGAAGAGACAACCTTTTCTTTGTGTCGTTACATGATAACCTGTAGGAATCCTAGCTGTTTAAAGCGCAGATAAATGCCCATAAATGGCGTATTGAACAGGCAGTCTGACACCAAATGATATGAGTCTCATGCCACCTGTTTTTTATTTCTATCATACCCTGATGTTCCTCCAATCTGTTTGTCATTCCAGAGACATCGACGGAAGAATGTTGCTAGATATTTTCGATGAGAAACTGCACCCGCTCTCGGTAAGGCCTCAACCAAAGATAAATTTCCACGATGCGAGCGCTGTAAAAGTGTCAGGACTCATCAGCAAGACAAACCGCACACGCTGATGAACAGCAAATACCCAAATGGATCACATAGAGGGGGGAAATCTGTCTCGTAATCTTGGGAGCCATCTGGATCATTGAAATGTATTTTCAGTTCTTTTTTTTTTTTTTCTTTTTTTTTTTTTGGAGTGTCAATCCAAAACATTACATCACCGCTTTGCCTGATGCTTCATTTCCGAAAACTACAAAGCACTCCGTTCAGAATTAATACACATTTGTAAGCAGTCTCAACTAGCAGCTTGTGTTTTCATTTTGGTCACAGTCACATCAAATGTTGCCAGCACAGCAACTCTTTCATTTTCATTTTGTTTGTTATCTTCTGTTGCAGAAGTCTGAAATTCCTCCTGATTATGACAAACACGACCCTGAGCAGAAGCAGATCTACCGCTTCGTCAGGACGCTGTTCAGCGCCGCACAGCTCACCGCCGAGTGTGCCATTGTCACATTGGTAAGTGCATGTGTGTGTGTGCGTTTCAGTGCTGACACCAGGAGGGAGTGTTGCTTCCTGATTCTCTTTCCCCCTTCCCTTGTGTATTCTTTTCTGTCGCCTTCCTTAGGCTCCTTTCTCTGATTTATTTTTGGACCTCATTTCTTCCTCCTGAATCCTGTGAAATGCTCGATAAATCTCTGCAGAGATTGTGTCCCTCGAAAATGTTGGAAAGTTAACTAATTCTCACAGGAGAGAGCAGAAAATTGGATGATACAAAAAAGGTGACAGGATCAGTTTGATCTGTGCAGTTTCCTCTCAGAATTACCTTGGTGTGTAAAGTGTGTCTGCGCCTGTAGCAAGGATATAATTGGTGCTTTACTGTACAGCAGGTTTTCGGTCCACAGCTTATCCTGAGCTGCTCACCTGGATCAAAAACATCAAAACAAGGACAGCTTTACTCCCCGTTGCATTTAATTTCTTTCCTTATTTACTCCCTTACTTTGTCTCTTAATAATAGTAATCATTTTACCAGGTTAAGACAGACATATCTAATCTTAAATTGATGCATAAGGTTAATTAACTTGTGCTGTTTTTCCCAACTTTTATCAGCCACATTTAGTCGAAATTTAACTCTCCCTTCTCGCTCATCTGCCCAGAAACATCTCTTTCCACACTTTGTCGCTCCGGTCGACGCGTGTGTCCCAGGAGACAGGGAAGTGCAGGGTTAATGCGGCTGGCCCGGTGGCCTCGTATTGAGTTGCACTGCTTCTTGACAGATGCACAAATGCGTTAACTGCATGTTATGGGTGGACCCTTGTGGCCGGACGGTGATGGGAAAGCAAGCGAGCGAGCTGACGTACAGTGTCTGTTGTGTTTCTGTGTCTTTATCCGTGTGCAAGACTGCTCTAACAAAGATGTGTCAGACAAAACTAAAACACACACACACACACACACACACACACGCTGGCACATGTCCTGCCACTACCAGTCCCCCAGAGTAAAGTGTGGCATGCCATCAGTAACTGAATAGCGCTGTTGGCTGGTGGTTGTGGGGTTAGCTTAGCTGACACAGCTAACTTTAGATAAGGGAGTCTTCCTTCCCTTCCCAGCAGTGACATCATCACAGGAGAGGAGAGGGGTTGTTTCTGTACAGGATGGAGAAGAAAGTCAGCATGTCTTCCTTTGTGAAGACGAATCATTGCTCAAGATTTCCACGAAAAGGCACCAAGAAAATGACACTCACTGGAGACACACTGCACTTTGTAACATGTGAAGCTGCAGCTCTGCAGCTCAGACTCTACAGTTACCACAGCCATTTTCAGGGGGCAAAGGTCATTCATTGGTGTGTCACACAGACACTTTTAGGCATTTATTAATTTTAGCAACACTAACTGGATAGTCCTGCACTCTAGTATCAGTTACCCCAGGAGAAAGTGCTTTATTGGTTAGTTGTTTAAATGGTTTGGAGTTTAAACTTGGGATGCTGACTTATGATTTATAGTAGTTAAAACAACAACCACCAGTCTGGATTGTGGATATATTGAACCTCTGTATTACTGAGTGAACTATAAAGTGCTTTAGCTTCCCATTGTTATGAATAATAGATGTGATTTGACACTTGCAGGATACTTTTTTGTACATATGAAAATAGTACGTTGTTAAATCCTTATCAAACATTTTCTTATTACAACATTTAGTCCAGTTAGAACATCTTCCGTTTCAGAGATTAGCCTGTTCCTGGGGTTAGTTTAGGGGTAGGCAACCTGCAGCTCGGGAGCCACATGCATCTTCTCGAGTGGCTCCCTGTGACTTTGACAAAAAATATATGGAAATAATATAATTTTTATTTATCATTGTTGTAGCCCTTATGTTATTCTTACATTCTCCAGTTGTATAAATGTGTAGCCGATACACTGATCATCAACTATGTGCATCATATGTCTATGACCTGGTGCCTTTTCCTAAAATTTGCCGAATGGCAACGGCTAGTCTTGTGTCTCCTGAGTGAGGTTAGCTTTTGATCCCAAATCCAAAAAAGAAATTTCATAGTGAGAGGACAGATTTGTTTGCCCTCACCTCTAATGCTGCAAAGTTTAAGTACCAAATAATCCTAAATAGCTGCACCACAGAGTCGGTATTTGTTGTAAAACTTATTAATGAATGCTCATTTAGACCTAGGAATGATTAAATAGGATGTATTGCTGTCACTGTAAGGCACAAATATGTATTGCGGCTCCAGACAGATTTAAAACGGCTCTTTTGACAGTAAGGGTCGCCAACCGCTTTGTTAGTTTAACCTCTGAGCTCCATAAAGACCAGTTTCTCTGTGGCTTCGGCCCTACGATCACAAAATTAAACCATCTGGGTTTAATGTATTTGCGCAGGGCTGCTGTTTGTCATCCACACTGCCTCTGGATTATTTGTTGTGCTTGTTTGTATAGTTTCCCTCTCTGCTGTTGCATTCATATCGCTCAGCATGCGGCCTGGCTCTCATTTCATGCAGGCTTTCTTCAGTGTTTGCTGCCTGCTGCCAGATGAGTGTACAGTACATGTGGTGACTGTTGGCAGACTCTGGGCCACGACAGAGATAGGTTAGCACTGCCTGCAGGCACAAAGCCCAACCCTGCATGACTTGTCCAATTAGCCACCTGAGCTGTGGTGGTGGGCAAATAAGATGAGATTATATATTTATTTCTTTCTCAACCTCTCCTTTCTCTTTGTCTCTCTATTTGTCCAGGCGACAAGGTACCATTTTTTGTCCAGTAATTAGACAGTAATCATCATCATCTTGCAGATGTCTACTTTCCACAGTCTTCTAGGATTCTGTTTAGGTTTTTAAGTCACAAAACACTGACAGTTCTGCCACTGTGCGGATCCAGACAGAATTATAATAAGTCGAATGCACAGTATATTCCACTCTGCCATAAAAAATACAGCATCTCTGCAGAGTTTTTTGTCAGACTTGTCATCTGAAATGACAGATTTCGGCGCTTTAAGCTACTGTAACTGGTCTGAATTTGAGTTGAGCCTGCAGTACATTTTATTTATGGAAAATGAAAAATGTGGCCCCCAGTCAGCCAGGGGAAACTAACGAATAAGATTAATTATTTGTGTTCGATCATGCCTACTACAAACATGTTTAGAAAGTCTGCCGCTTTTATTAGAAAACTTTAAGTTATTCTGTTTCATATCCATTAGCAAGCCAGACATTTAGTCGTCTCCATGCAGCAGATCACTGCAGCTTTCATGCTCCGCAGCGACTTTCTAACAAAACGATGATCAGTGGATCAGAAGAATCAGCTTCTGTACAAGAATTCCAGCTTGTAAGGAAGAGGTGCCTGCGGGCTCTGCGTGCTTTGTGATCTGCAGACTGTGTGGGAATTGTGGCTACTGACAATGGGAGAGAGAGAGGCAGACAGATGGAGTGCTTCGATCCGCATGGATATTTTAACGAGTGAGCTCCAGGGAAGCTGGATTCCATCAGCTGCTGACATGTTGTTATTGTGGTTTTTACCTGGAGGAGGAGGCAGGAGACTGTGAGACAGTCATGCAGCAAAGTAACCCTGCAAAGGAATGTAGACAGGGAGAGGCTGTTAAACACATGAACACAAGCTTTGTTATATGGTGGTTTATTATATGGAAGAAAAGACAAATTATGTGTATAAGCTTGTAGGTTCAAAGAAGTGGAAAATATCAGTATTTATGAGACATTTATATTTGACATCTCTTTGTCTAAGGTGTATTTGGAGAGGCTCTTGACGTACGCTGAGATCGACATCTGCCCTGCCAACTGGAAGCGTATCGTGCTAGGAGCAATCCTCCTGGCATCTAAGGTGTGGGACGACCAGGCGGTCTGGAACGTGGACTACTGCCAAATTCTCAAGGATATCACTGTGGAGGACATGTGAGTTGCTGCATACACATCCACAGTATTGCATTTTATTAATAGGGAGGTTGTCAAATGTGCACAGAAATGCAATGCACACAACAGAAATGTCAGGTACGCTAAATGTTAGCAGCTGCTGCCAATGGTCTGTTTCCTCTTGCACAACAGTAATTATTAAACATTAAATGTGTTAAAGATAATTAAGTGTCTGTGTAAGGAAGGTGACAGGAGATGTTTTTTATTATTATTTCTGCACTCAAAATGTTACTTAATAACACATAGCCTTTATAGCCAACTTTTCATTTTCATTGCTTAATCTATTGAAAGCGAGCCAAAATAAATTACAGCAGATAAATTAACTTTATAGTTTGCTGGTTCAGTTTGTGTGTGGGAGACGATAATTATCTGGGTGGCGAATGCTGCCGAGTGCTTCCCACCCAGGTAATTTCATTGTGTTTAGTTTGATGAACTCAAAGGTAAGTGGTTCACTCTCACAGAAAACTTAAAAAGTCTTTGTTACGTCCCCTTCGTGCCCTGTCTCTACCCTCATTTAGTGGGCCGGTTGCACAAAACACTTTTCCTTAAAGTCCCGGTTAAGGTTTCCTTAGAATAAAATTGGTTGCACAAAAGACCCTCTTCTTAAGGTTTCCTTTAAGTGTTCACTTAAGTTTTTATGGTTTCCTCCTTGTCTTGGTCTTATACTTAAGGAATACCTAGACCGTTGCACAAAAGACCTTAACAACCAAAGCAAGGTTAATGAGAAAAAAACAACTTGCAGCATGACCAAGTTTATGAAGATAATTGACTGGATTAATTTCATTGCAGTTTCTCCCCGTAATCGTTTTCTGTTTTCTGGTATTTGGGGATCAAACTTATTTTGTAGTTTGTGCTTTCTATGATTGTATTCCTCCAGATGTATAATCTTTTCCTCCTCTGACCAATATGGTCGGTCTTGTCTTCCTTTCTTCTGCCATTTTTCTACTATCTAACCATAAGCCAACTTTGTGGGATGATGACAGGCGTCACAAGCGAGTCTAAGCAAACAAACAATCTCCAAAGAAACTTTTACCACGGTAAAATCTCTTTCAACACAGTAAATGACTTCATGAAACCTTTTAAGGGATTCTGCGCACCTCTGTATGTCCCTCAGCTAAGGAGAAATTAAGCCTTAAGTGGCATACTCAAGGTGAAAACTTAAGGTGTTTTGTGCAACCAGTCTCAGTGTCTTTCTATGCTTAGAATACAGTGTGTGTGTGGGGTCAACCTGGGTCCACGAGGTGCTCAGAGTCACGTGTGTGGCCTGGACATGCTCAGGGCGACCTCTGCTCAGTTTGTCTGACACCCTTTACTACTTCCTGTTGCGGCTTTAGATTGGTCCCAAAAAAGCAGCAATACAGTAGGTTGGCTCAGTTAAGTACAACTCAACCTTAAGATAAACCTTATTAGATGTTGTCTTACTGTGTTGACATGTTGATGTTGTACTTACAGCGCCATAGCTGTATCGATTCGCGGTGTTTACAGGCCTACATGCATAAATATCGCTCTGTTTATTCGCTGACAGAAAGAGATGCACGGCTTTAACTGGATGTCATCTGAACTTACAAATGAAATTGCCGTGTGTGACACAGGCAAGAAGCATCTTGAGCATGAAGACCCACTAGTCTGCCCTACATCCGTCCTAAATCCACAGGAATCTTGGCTGGATTATTCTGAGGGGGAACACGATACTGTGGACGTGTTGCCACTGCCGAGACCTTTGAGCTTCCTGCATTCACATGCTTCTGCATCAGTGGCTGTATATTCTTGTCCCTGGGCTCAGATTTTACAGAGCAATGACTGTAATCCACCTGTTCGGGACTCTTTCCACTGAGAGAAGCCCAGCATGTGGCTCTGCTGTGCGCCCATATGGCATTTTCACCCGACGGTGACTCAGTGCTTGACCAAAGATTGCCTCAGAAGATCAATTTTACTCTTTTTAAATCCGTTTTTGGGAACATGGCCTGCTGAATCCCCTCTCCACCCCCCAGCAGACTCGAGCTTGACTGCGAATTAACTGCAGGGGAGTCTGGGAAGAATTGTGAGGAGCGGAGACGCACAAAAAGAAAAAGATGAGAACAGCTGAATGAGTGCCACGGCGAGATAAAAAAGAAGCAGCATTATTAGGCTGAGTTTGGCTACAGCGGAGTCTAAATTTAGCCCGTCTGTTGCTGCATGCCTGTAAGTGTGCGTGGGTGGGGAACAAAGGCTAGGAAGAAGGGATGGGTAGTGCTTCTTATGCAGGTTACAATGCAGAATGAATCGGCCGTGACTGGAGATAAACAGATGAAAGCATCTGTCAGCGCGCTGCAGAAGGGATCATAGAGCTGTGCTGCATCAGGCGGAGCATGACAATAGCATTTTCAGGATGTGAGATTAATTTTCTTCTTTACACATAATGCTCAGAGCCCTTTTGCCTTGATATCATTCATTCTCAGTATGAGGAAAGGCTTATGCGTGGTGGGTGTACTGGGGATTTACTCGGTGCATGTGTATTGGTGCAGTACATGTGAACATAACACCCACCGTCTGTGTGAGGTGATGGATTTGCCAGGATGGTCTCATGAGCACTAACACCCCGTCTCTTGTCTCTTTGTCTCCTTCAGTCTCTCTGTACTGAATTTATTTGTAGACAGACAATTCAGTTTCAAAGATCTATCTTAATTTTATTTTTAGTCTCAGTTAATATCAGATTTTTTGAAGCTTCTCAACTCACACATCTTCTCTCTCTGACATCAGGAATGAGCTGGAGCGTCAGTTCCTGGAGCTGCTGCAGTTCAACATCAACGTGCCGTCCAGCGTCTACGCCAAGTATTACTTCGACCTGCGCTCCCTGGCTGAGGCCAACAACCTCAGCTTCCCTCTGGAGCCCCTCAGCAGAGACAAGGCCCAGAAACTAGAGGTGAGTTATACACACATACGAAACACTGGAAACAGTTTTTAATTTCAGGTTCAGGTCACACTGAAAAAAATTAAAAGCAAAAGAAATCGTAGAATCTGAACCCAATTTATTGTGGCCTGAGGATGTGCAACACAATGAACTGAGGCCATGCGGCTAATTAGTGTTTTGAAGCGCCTCAGCTCAACACACACACACACACACACTGCAGATCATCTGCAGGATGAAGGACAGGATGTAGGACTGTGTTGCTGTGTAATTATCTTCACTGCCTCAACATCTGTCTCTCCCTCCTTATCTCTCTGCCGTACTACAGTCAGCATCTGAAACACTAGTGATGATGTTGATGCTGGCAGATTTGTCCCAAAGACTCTTTGTTTGACCAAACTAGACCTTTCTCACAGAAAGAAAAGCACAGGTGTAATAAATAAAATGTCTAGTCTCAAATCTAAAGACGGTGTGAGTTTTTAGTCACACACTATAAGATTTTGAAAAGACTCGGGATCTTACAAGACAAGAACTAGATTCCTTCTGAGATTATTTTCCATCCTCCCCCTGGTGGAAAATAATATGCCAAACTCTCTTTAAGAAAAATATTAAAGAAGTATTTTGCTGCTGTAGAGAGATACAAATACTGAGAAGACGGACACTTTTGCTCAAGAGGGAGGAAACGTACAACTACCAGAATGCACTGTGCCGCTCCAGACCAATAAAGACTCCCGCTGTTGGGTGATGCAGTAAGCTAAAACATGTTTCTGAAAACATTTGAGGTGAGAAATTAGAAACTCAGTTACAGAATCTTGGTCTATATTTGATCAGCACTGCAGAGTTTTACAATTTCATCTTTGTTTCTTCGGCCTCTATTTTCACTGCAGGAAACAGTATGGCACCCACTCCTTGTTCATAAACTCGTGCTATTACAGCTAAACACAGCGAAGCAGGCAATACAGTAACATATTCTTGATATGTGTTCGATCAGTGCTGCTTAGATTTACCGTTTTATCAGATTTTAGTCCGAGTTAAAGAGAGAGGGGTGGGTCTGTCTCTCTACCTGCTGATACTCTTTGTGTCCACGGCGACAGCATCCGTGGTGAGCAGTATGAAAATGTGGAAGTACAGCCTGTAGTTTAAGCAACACCCCCGAGAGCTAGTGAAACTCCGCTGCATGACGGAGTTTTGCCAATGTTCATGTCATTGAAATTTAGGTAAACTAAAAACTAATGATAATATTAAACATGGGATTTTGTTTGAATGACAAAACAAGAAAGAGATTGATTAAAGAAAGCTGGAGTTTTATGACAGCCTTACACCAAACGATCAAGATCATGGGAGCATGCACTGGCTGAGGTAAAACTCTCATGATTTTATTCCTACATTGGAAGTGTGTCTGTCATTTGGCGTAAGACAGGTATTAGTTGTTTCACACTAAAAGGTGCAACAAGAGGAGAACTTAAGACTTGAAAATGAAACTCCTGATTTGTAGGGGGAAACATTTGTGTACTTCATACTTAAATTTTGGATTGTTTTTTGAGACAGAAATTAACATTTGTTTATTTACTTTTAGGGTGCAAATACAGTTAGTTTCCATTTGATCCTTTTAAAAATATGTGTATTCTGTGTGTTTAGGTTCTGATTTATCACTTCAAACTGTAGTTTACAGTCATTTCATGTTGCTAATGCTGAGAAATTGTCATCTTTTTTATGTTATATTTTCAGTTTTGACAGGAAAGTCATAACAGAGTCACGGTAAAACAAAAAGAACAAACACAATTAAAGATAAGTAAAATAACTAACCATTTGAAAATAAGTATAAGAAGGAAGGGGTGAGCTGTCTCCATAAAAATAGATTTAATTAAAAGGATCAAAGACAAATCTAAAAATAGGTCAGAAATAATCCAGAACATCTGATTAACCGAAGAGTAGAACTTTTTGCGACGGTGTTAGCGCGCCACATTAATGCTCGTTGACGGATCTTTGTCGTGTCAGAATTACAGACTGCCAAGAACAAATCTGACTGGATTTCTTTTTCAAATACTCATGAAAACCATCTGAATACTTTAAGCCAATAATCACATAAGACAGGATGAAACCAAAATAACTGAGTGAGTGACCGTCCAGCCAAAAGACTTTTTAAAGCTTGATTATCTCAATTAAAGACGACAGTGCTTCTTGTGTTTCGACATATTTGCTGTTTAGTTGAGATTGTCGTCTCATATTGTACACACACTTACAAGGATCTCAACCCAGGGTACGCCTCATTATCTCCGTCTGACATCTGATATGTTTTGTCCTCCAGGCCATCTCACGGTTGTGTGACGACAAATACAAGGACTTGAGGAAACAAGCGAAGAAGCGGTCAGTGAGCGCAGACAACCTGACGGTGGTGCGGTGGTGTCCGGCCATCATTTCCTAACAGTGGCCGCCTGCAGCACGGAGACAGACCTGTCAGACATACTGTACTGTAATTCTGCCTGGTAAGCGGGCACACCAGGTGGGCAGCAGTCCTGTGGATCAGCACACACACACATACACACATATACACACAAGCGGGCACTTTTACAAGTGTGATTGCACCCTCTCTGGTTGTACATAAAAGAAGTCCCACTGGCTGCCTGCACTGAACCAAACAGAGCTGAGCTGAACCAAACTGAAGTGTGTGAGTGAACGTCTTGTGAATGCAGAAGAGGAGGCCGAACTGCAGAAGAAGAAACGCAGCTAGCGACATGAGAGACTGTGTGAAGTTGGGGAAAAAAATAGGAACAAGCTTAATGCGAGAAGCGACAGACGGTAGCGACAACAGCGTTCCACACTTCCCTCTTAGGCTCCGCTGGCTTGTACGGTCGACCGAGGGAAGCCGTGTACATTCCTTTAATTTTTAACCTTCTTGCTCAGTCACTTTCTTAGCTGAAGCATGAGATGATTTTTTTGACAGCTTACAGGCACATTTGAATTTTTAAAATGCTCAAATCCTCAATTTGTTTCAGTGTTTTGTTGGTGTTTATCTGTTCCTTTGCATTCCCATGCAGCAGAAAGCTCTGCCGGCAGATCCAAGCGAAGATGTGTACATTCCACCGCTACCTTGAGTGTACAGTTCGATTCGACTGGACCACATATCGTCGCATCCATTTACACTGTAGCCATTTAACTCAAGTTTTCATTCAGAGAGCTAACATTGAAAACGCAAGTCGGTGTTTAGCTCAGGGGCGCTTTGGCAGGACCTGGGAATTAAACGTGTACTATGTTCTCACAGCGAGGCCATCCAGCCACCGTTCAGACACTCACTTAAAGCAATATCCATGCATCGCTCTGTTGTTGTGATCGAATACGATGAAGCATGCATACTTGGGAGAAGACTCGACTGGAAGACATTGGTCCACTACTCTCAGTCAGACGTGAGACATACTGTAGAGCTTTTGTTGTACTTAATTCACTGCCATTGTCCTGACCTGTGGTGCCTGTAATAAGCTACGTTAACACCTCTCCCCTTTCTACTGGAGGAATAGAACAAATAACTGAAGTATTTTTTTTTTCTTTAACATTTTTGTATGGTTCTTCCAGCTTACAAAGAAACAGCACAAATGGAACATTGACATTTAGGTGCCACTAAACGCATGACTCTTCAGGGTTGTTTTGTGTTGTTCTGGAGAGGAGCGGAACGAATGAGGAAGCATTAAAGTGACGATTCAAACACTGCTCACGAAAAGATCGATTGTATACATTTTGCTAAATTGTCTCTGTACAGTGTAAATACAGCGCAGGTGTGCAGATCTATAGACTGAGGTCGTACTGTAAAAAAAACAAAACAAAACAGAATGATGTTAGAATATTTATATTGGGTCAGTTTTTACTGTACATGACGGGGATGGTAAATATGTCGGATTCTTGTTCCTATGACAAATCAAGTAAAGACAAAGTATTAAGATTTAAAATGGGAGACACCACTTAAGAGTTTTTGTCTGTTCTCTTGTTACGATGTTTTCACACTGCAGAAAATGCCAAGTTTTTTTATGTGTTACATACTGTATATGGTATATAGATAATACGAGACAATTCAGGCTTGTTTTATTATTTGTTGTCATTTTTAAAACATTTTTTTTACCCCACTCTGTGGAAGCATTGCCAGATTCATGTGTTCAACGATGCCTGTGTTTATACGGAGCCTTGTAACTGGGAAATTATAGGAAAAGGTGATCAGGCAAGTCAAAAATACATCAATGAATATTTTTGTTGATGAAATAATTAAAATTGAGCTTTTGGAAAAGCCTTTAAAGCTTTGACAGTTTCCTTCAATTGATAAAGTAGATTAAAATTTAATTTGGTTTTGGTTGTGGCACACATTCAGTCAGTTAAATGTTCCAGTTTTACCAACATCTCTCTTATAATGGTGGTCTATTGGGAAATTGCTGCTTAAGTACTGCAAGAGGCTACTGGGACAAACTGGCAGCATGGCTGAGTAGCAGCTGGGTATCAAGCTCTCTTAATTCATTCATGGTTTAGCCATTCGTGTTTTCAGTTTAGCTACCTAGCTACACAGTTGTTAAGATTGTTTTGATCGATCCATAGACTGATAATAAAGATGGACAATGTTTCTCCACTTTGCGAAATTGAAGCCAAAGTATTCCTGATATGGGCGCTGCCATCTTGTGCTGGTGACGTCATTTGGAGCCAGAGCATACGCAGTAGCAATCGGGATGTGGAGCCACAGTATGAAGTTCCTGCCACACACCCATCCGACCCAGTCGCAAGCGGCACCATTGATTGGGAACATACTGGTTGACACATGCAGCTGTCAGTCATGATGCCACGCCCCCTTTTCATTGCATCAGATGAACTAGTTGAAACCAAATTTGAGAAAAAGGAACACTTCAACATAGGTTAGCATAATAAGAACTACCTAAAATGGCAGAAAACATCTTTGCGAAAAATATTTGACTTATTAGTTTGGCCCATGTCCCATTCCCTCACATGCAGGGGGCAGGGTTTATGATCTATACTGCAGCCAGCCACCAGGGGGCGATTGAGATGTTTTGGCTTCACTTTTGGGGAGCTGTCATGTCGTCTATCTTTATATACAGTCACTGGATCTTACACGAACCGGCACAAGCATACAAATGCTGGACCAGTCACACGCCGTGGACATATACGGTCACGAACATCTTCTTTTCTGCATCATGAAATTGAAATACAATGAGTTAAATTGGAAATGTTGTGCGATTAAAAATAGGGAGAAAAATGATTAAATGTGAGCCAAAACCAAACAACTGGAAAATGATTTGGTGAAAGATAATAAATAAAGTTTCAATCAACAGAGGTTAGAAGAAAGTCCTCAAACTTTATATTTCTTTTTATCTAACTAACAATACTACTGTATTTTTGACTTTTCTGATATCCTTTTACAAAGTTTTGTCAGTTTTGGGGCTCCACACTTGTTGCATTTACTGGAAATCAGTGAAACTATCATAAGCATTTTTCTCATGAACAAATCACCTCCTGATTTGCTCCTTTCTCGACATTTCTCAAATCAGAAAAAGGAAAATGTACAGGGATGTAGTTGAAAGTAAACCTATAAAATCATTGAGTTTAATCGGTTTAATTCATTCTAGCGAGTTGATGTATTATTCACACTTCGACGGGTTGATAAAAGTGTGAAGTAATGCTTTGATTATATAAACTTTATAAGTGGTTGTTTGGCTTATGATCAACTGGACTCACATTTCCTCTGTTACATAATTAAAAATGAGGCACAAACGTAGATTTTTAAAAGCATTTTTCTATGTAACACAGAAGTTAAGATGAAGGTCCAAATTCAGACGTGACATCAATGTACCCTCTTTCTAGCCGAGCTTATTTTTCGCCTTTCATTGGCAGCTTCCACGTCTGTGACTTCTGTTGTCTGTCAAGCTACTAGAGAATCAACCCGTCATTAAGTTAAGTGAGATTTCCGACCGCGAGCAGCAGGTGTGAGAAGGGACAGAACCGTACCAAAGTCATGGAGAAATGAAGGACAATCCTGTTGGACGTGTCGCTCTGAGCCAGCCCTCTTGCACATGAAGTATATGAACAGGTGTTGGGACTTGGGAAAGAGAGCTGTTGTTTTGTATGGTGCTTTGAATGAGTGAAAAAATAAAGTGCAAAACGTGTCTGTAGGAAAGTAACGTTACTGGAGTTGCTGTTGTGAGTTCAAACTGTTAGAGGTAATCAAAGATTGTATATCCTATTTATTGTATGTGTGTGCATACAGTCCAGTCTGGCGTTCTCTAGACGCGGATGTGAGCGTTGATGCCATGTGGTCGACGATGGGGAGTCCTGAGGTGGAACATTTGCTCTGACAGCAAAGACCGTGGGCCTGTGGCGTCCTGTCGGCTGGTTACTAGGTGTGTCATAGCCTTGTGCACTGAACTCTACCTCTGCATAGAGTTTTACTTTTCTCAACTTTTCGTCCTCTCTTCAACGACACTTTTTTGGATTTCACACATTCAGCTTCGATCATGACGACTCCCCCGTGCTAACAAACGTCAACTGCTGTAACTGTGACCTTTTTTTTTGTTGTTGTTTTTCATTGATTGATATTTTCTACATGTGCTGTGTTCTGTTGTTGTTGTTGTTATTGTCAGCGTGTTATTTTCTTTTCAGTGAATCATTCTGTTCCCGTTCTCGGTTTGCCAAACTCACATCTGTTCTCTTTTTCTCTCTGTTCTCTATGATTTGAAGATCTGCTCCTAATTCTTCTCTTACGAAGCAATGTTTAGTAAAATCTGTGCAAGAATTAAACTTTAAAACCTTGCAGCAAACCCAGTGTGTGTCTCTTGTTTAATCTAAAGAATCAACTCACCCAGACACTCACACATTTACTCTGAGACCTCAAACCATCTTTCAGATTATTTCAATATACGCTGTATTGTAGAGCTGATGTGACTCAGCAGGGTTTCTTCTGTCAGACAGAACCATTTAAATGGCTTAGAGCAAGTGGTAATACAGAGATTACACTCTGCCATATTGTCAATGAGGGACACATTTAATCCTCTGTGTTGGCCTTGATTTGCATTTCAATCGCTGCTCTGGTAATTGCAATACAAGTCAATTCAGTGCAATGAAGAGGTGCTGTGAGCGTCAGTGAGAGCAATTGCGAAACATCTCTGTTGAACCACATCAAACATTTACATCTAACATACTGTACACACATAAACAGAGTTTTGAAATCACATCTTTTGGGTTAATGAACACAGACAGCTTAGACTTTTGTGTGTTCAGCTGTCAGATCATTATTTTGAGAGAATTAAAAGAAGTCCAGTTTTATTCTTTTTTAAAATGTGGGCCAGAAAACACAGGTAAAAAGCAGGCATCTATAGACTGTTACACCTCATTATACACTGCAGTTAAAGGTGCAGTGTGTGACTCTGGAGCGGGAATGTGTATTTAACCTCTGCTGTTTATTATTTGTTCAAGCTGCACACGTTCTTTTGGTCACTTCCTGTACTTGTAATTAGCACGGGGGTGTGGCTTCACAGTATTCTACCTGCTCATTCACTGGTGTGGCGGCTCTCAGGCAAAGAGGGTGAGTTTTTGCCTCCGATATTTTCCTTTGACCGTTATATAATGCAACGTAATATTTCATTTCATCTCATTTTACAAGTTCTTTGTTTAATTAACTGGACTTAAGCATGAATTTCTTTGAATAAGTCACAGTTACAAGCCTACTCAGCCTCCTAGCGCCTTTAGTCATTGATAGTAGTCGCCACAGACTATAAAATAAGGGATGTTGCATTGGTTTGTGGACTGTCGTTTTGAAGCCTCGAGTTCCGCATTTTGGCCTTTGCCATCTTGATTTAGAGTGAGGAATAACCATTTGGATGAGAGGGTAGAGCTGTGGATAACCAAGCGGTCCAATTGACCCACAGACTTTAGTTATTCCTTGCAGAGAGCACGTCACTCAAGTGGTTCGGCTGTTGAACATGCACAACTTTAAGCCTTACAACCATTTAAACAGGTGAGCTATATAAAAATGTACCCCACCCCCACCCCCGTACAGGTGTCAGAAAAGGGGGAGATTAGCCATTGAAACCAAAACTGTTTTTTGTACCAGGCTGTAAATATTTATGCATGTTTTTGTGTGTCATGCATGTATACTTTTGCTTTAAATTTGGGCGTTTTAACATGGACGTCTGTGGGGATTGGCTCGCTTCTGGAGCCAGCCTCAAGTGGCCATTCAAGGAACTGCAGTTTTTTTGCATGTCCATGTTGGCTTCATTTGTCAGCTGTGTATTTTGCTGCTGGTTGGTAGTTGGACTGAACCACCACCCCAAAGTGTCAGTATTTGACGACCTGAGAAAGAGACTTTCAACTGGGGTTATCTTTCATTCGAATTGCATACTGCACCTTTAAAGTAAGGTTCCATTGTCAGGCCCGGGGTACGGCAACCGTTACTATCACAAGAGCCAGTTTTGGCCAAATAAACGTTTTTAAAAAAAAATTGTCTGGAGCTGCAATGCATATGTGTGCCTTACAGGGACGGCAACACAGCCTATTTAATCTAAATTAGCCTAAAAGGTGCCAGGTCGTAGTCATATCATGCACATATTTGTCAAGATGTTGAAACATTTTTTATTCAATGTATTGGCTACATATTTATACAGTTGGAAAATATAAAAAATACTTTAGGGTTACAACAATGATAAATGAAAGTTAAAATGTTAAAAGATAACTGTTACTTGTGTCTATATAATTTTTTGTCATTGCCACAGGGAGCTGCTGGAGAAGGGCTAAAGAGCCGCAGATGGCTCCTGAGCCGCAGGTTGCCTACCCCTGGTTTAGCTAAATTAATTTCTTAAGAGACGCTACATATGCAGAATGCTAGAATTATTGAAAATATTATATATATATATTTTTAACAAGCTTCATTAATTTTAGCATTTTATTTGTGGATTTACAGACATGGAGCAACATTAGCATTCATGTGGAGTTGTGTTTCTGGACAATTTGGAAATGTGAATCCAGTGGTCACGATCCCTTAGCTCTGTTTTGGTCTCCATCATAACATGCTCTTTGCTAACTAATTTTTTCACTGAAAACAGCTTCCTGGTCAGAGGTTAATGAGAGCGGTGAGACTCAACCAAAGCAGTTGCAGGCAGAAAACCAAAACAATGAAGCCAAAGACACTAAAACACTCTGTAGAGCTGTCGGCACTGTGTAAATTTCACAATGAGTTCATCATTTCGAACGACTCCTATCATTTTACACATTGTCATCTGGCCCAGTGTGCATATAAAAATCTTTTGTGCGGCTTTAAGATGATGAAACCATGTGTGATCCCTTAAGACTGCAGCATTACAGTGTTCCATGACTGCCGAGGGAAAAAACAATCCATCACCAACATCTTGTTTCTTGTGATTGCTTTTCAGCCTCCAGTGGTTTTCTGTAGTCCTTTGTTGGTAAATTAGATCACGAGCAGTGTGGCTAAAAACAGACATGATAGAGAGACAATAGTGAAAGGGATCAGTTTCTCATTCTGCATCATGAAGTTTAATCAAATCACTGCCTCCGTGCCCTTCATTCAGTTGGGATGTTCTGTGTCACACCTGTGCATTGACAAGAGAAAGGCTTTTTAGGCTTAACAGAGATGCACCTTAATACTTTGCAGATTTTCCACCCTTCTAATTGGGAAATGGGGACGATCAGGTAATGACTGAGGTGGGAAATCTTCCAGGTAGCAGCTGCTAGACTTGTGGGAAATAGCAATGCCTGAAATGAAAAGATAGTTAATATGCATGGAAGTGGCGCTAATGGATAAAGTTTTAATATTGTCAATGTGGCCTCAAACACAGCCATGAAGGGCGTTCACACTCCGTTATAGACAGTAATCCATGAGCTGAGCGGCAGGTATTACTCTCTGAAAATAAACTAAGGCTCAGATGCTTTACGGGAACTATTACTACATTTCTTTTGACTTTGACGCAGCTTAAATAAAGATAAAAATGAGTCGAAGCAGATGAGACAGCAAGGACAAAGAGTTCTTGCCTTCTTGCTTTGTGTAACAATGAGGTGTGCAGATCAGCCACTGTGGTTGATATTTACCGTGACACTGTGAACATCTAATATATCTCTACTCACAATCACAGACATGTCTACTTGCTGGTTCATAGTTATGGGTCATAGCTACTGGGGGATAAAATTGTGGTGTTGCAGGTCATCATCTCAATCAGTGAAACTGGAAACAGGTGTGCATCATTATCATGTGAGCAGTAACAGGGCCCTCCCAAGTAGTTGAGGGACGGGGTAAAACCATTTCATTGATGACACTGTTAAAGTTGTTGTGCTTGTGTGTGTGCTAATTGCTGGCTTAACATGTTGATATCACTGTGACTACGTATCTTAAATTAGCCGTGTATTTGTTGTTGAGTATTCTTGGATTGGTTGCACCTGTTTTGCTCACCCTGGGCTCATTTTAGCAGGTGGTACGTTCCAGTTTAAATGAGGCTGAGGAGGTAACAGTGCCAGTCACTGCTCTGTAGTAGGGTTAAGGGTGGCAGTTTGTTGTGGATTTCATTTTTAGGGTTTTACTTCATGACTCCAGCAAATAAAATGCTCGGCATTCCTTTCAAACTCCCCCAGTGCCACACATCTAACGCCTATCTATGCAATGTTAGCCCTACTGTGCACATATAAATGAACTGTAGGTGTAAGTTATTTTCTGTCGTGTGTTATCAAGCCAAAACTTCAATTTCCCACACTATTTATTTTCAGCGGAATCCATTATACATTCCCAATCTTTGCCTTGCAATCCATTCAAAATGAGCCGCGTGGGATTGGTACTGTGAGCCAGTATGGAGGTGCTAATGACCACTGATCTGTAGTGATTATGCCAAGCCAACTGTCTTTAGCCATGTGTCCCAGCAGAGACCTTGTCCATGAGTGAAGGTGGATGCAGCACGTGGGAAGGGAACTGATGTCCAGTGTAAAATCATTTTTATAAGGGAGAACGACACTAAGGTGAGCATGTGTGGAAGTACAGAAGAAGAAAACTTAATGTAAGTGTAGAATCTATCTAATCTTCTGATGTATTTAAGATTAACAGTTAAAGATAGTTTTACTTCATACCCATTTCATATACACAGTAGGCACCTACCGGCCATAAACTGGCATCAGCTGTGGGGAAAATACAATTTACAACCTACTAACCTTTCACGAGACCAAATCCACAGCCTGCATATCTACGTGCTACCTTGATTCATCATTGGAAGACGCAGCAGTAAATGCTTGTATTTTTATGATGCAGCCAGTTTGAACATGCTTGCCCATTGTGCCCGAGAACTTAATACAGCAACTTAGAGTGAGTAAGCCTGGAGGCTTGTTACTCTCCTGTAAGGACGACCAGCAGCACAAAAATATCTCTGCAATTCCAGGATGGCGACGTGCCTTTGGAAGTGTGTTAAGAATAGACCTACAATGGGGCTCGCTCCCGTCTTCTGTTGTCTGAGGACAGACAGTTGTCTGCAGGGGGACAGAGGAAGAGGTAAGAGTATTTACATGGGTCTGTCAGAGACTTGAGTGAAGACTCAAATGGATCACATTGGATTTTACCCACCGGAACTTGGCACACATTCCCTCAAGGAGAAAGGGAGAGAATCAGCCTGCTGAGGGAACATTGTGTCCATGAACCTGGAGGTTATTGTGCTACTGGAAGCCACTGTGCCCCTTGGTGGAAAGGGTCAGGAAGAGGTGGCTGGATAGAGGGTGAGGTTTACTCTGTGGCCTGGAAGCGGAAGACTGGAAGATTTTGGAGGGCCTTGGGCGCAGCAAGCATGGCAGGATCAAGTGCCTCTGAGGTCATCTTTATCTCTGTCAATCACAACATCACTTTGATGGGTTAGTTGACTTCACTGGTTTATGTTTGTGTACAGTGACATGGTTTGGCTTTTATGGAGATCTATAAACCTCAAGGTGAAATCTCAAGCGCTTTCTGCTGATTTCTGCGGCCTCAAGTTCTCACCCACCTTTATTCATGATTCACTGTCAAATCACTTTTAATCCCCATGTCCTTATTTTTCAGGGAAGGTGTGGCTCATTGTGATGATCTTCCTCCGTCTCCTGATCCTCCTCCTTGCTGGTTATCCTCTCTACCAAGACGAGCAGGAGCGATTTGTGTGTAACACCATTCAGCCTGGCTGCGCCAACGTGTGCTATGATCTATTTTCTCCCATCTCTCTATTCCGCTTCTGGCTGGTGCAACTTGTCACCTTGTGTCTCCCCTCCATCATCTTTATCATCTACGTGGTCCATAAGGTCTCGAATGGCCTCAGTGTGGACCTGAACTCATCGGGTCACCCCAAAGCCTTGCCGCTATTCAAGATCCACCAGGAGCCGTTCAGCAAGACATCTGTAAACAAGATGCCTCTGGTGGCTGAGCGAGGGTGGGCACGGTTCTTCACAGGAGCCTACATCCTCCATCTAATGTTCAGAACATTGCTGGAGGCAGGGTTTGGGGCAGCTCACTACTATCTGTTTGGTTTCTACATCCCCAGGAGGTTCCTGTGCCAGCATCCGCCGTGCACTACCCAGGTGGACTGCTACATCTCCAGGCCCACTGAGAAGACAGTGATGCTCAACTTCATGCTCGGTGTGGCTGCTCTGTCCCTTTTCCTGAACGTGTTGGATTTCATCTGCGCCATCAAGCGCTCTGTGCAGCATAAAAGTAAGAGGAAGATGATGGTGGAGAAGGTATATGAGAAAGAGCAGTGTTTCCTTTCAGCTAGAGGAGCCTCCACAGGAATAGACCCAAACGCCTCCCTGGCCCAGCAGGATTTAGAGGCAGAGGCTGGTCACAAGGGGAGTTTCAGGAAGAGGCAAGGCAGCAAGGGCTCTTGTGGAGGGGGAGTGCTTGCTTTACGTCAGGAACCCCCCTGTTTGGAGCGCTCCTCTCTTCCACGCTCTCCAGGACCTTCAGGCTGCAACACTAACGGGAACAATGGCTACTCTTTCTCCCAAGAGGAGGCTCCAGAAAGGAATGGCAGCGAGGTGGCTCTCTGCCCCCCAGAGCCGATGGGAACACCAAGATCCATCCGTGTTAGCAAACGCAGTCGACTCAAACCGCCGCCTCCGCCCAGACGGGACCTTGGTTCATCCCCTAGTGAGCCAGCAGTGCCTTTCGGGAGTGTTTCAACAGCGACAGCAATTTGTTCCAGAAAGGTGGGTCAGTATACGCTGGTTGAGCTGGGTAGCGGCGCAGAGCCACAGCCCAATGATGACGGGCAAGATAAAAGATCAGAGTGGGTGTGATGGTTGGACTGATTTATTTCTAGGTTATTCCGCAACACAGGATGGGACAAATAAGTGTGGGAGCAATATGAGAAACTGACATGGAGATGACCCAAGGCTCACTAAGTGGCAGCAACTGTTGGAGCTGACACACTGCCATGCTCACTACCTCATTTCAAAATGCAGACTGCACTGCCACTTGAGGAGAATCCAAAGCGGCAACACATTCACCAGACACCTTACTCTCATGAGGCGTAATCATATTTGCTGTGATGTTATCACGCCATCAGATCACATTGCCTTTGAGGAGCGGTAACAGAGTGATGCAGAGCGACAAGAATTCAAGTCCTGAACAGCAACTCTTCATAACAAAACAAGTCAAGAATGACGGGACACTCGAGCCTTACGCGTCCTTGACCAAACCTCAACCTTGAGAAAATCTAAAAGAGTGCATCCCACCTGTTTCTCCCCTTGTTGGCTTTTCCCCCGACTCCCCGGATACACTGTCCATAAACAAAGACAGGCCTTGACCTGCCTCAAATATACAACCCCACCCTCTGCCACAGTCACTCTATATGACACTGCTGTCTCTTTTGTGTTTGGGTCACAGAGGTCAGGGGACAAGGGTAGCCTCTAGGCCTTGTGCTCAGGTGTTCGGCTGACCTTTTGGAATACGAGTGTCAGGCCAAAATGAAAGGCAATAATCTGGCTAAGGTGGCGTTATCGAGCTCATAGGATGGAATAGGACTCCTCTGTCAGAAGTGAAGGACACTATGAAGGCCCCGAAAGCCGACATAGGCTCACAAGGCAATTACGTTCCCCCATAGGGGCTCTGTATTTATGGAGACGGCTTGTCACTCTATTTCAGGGTCTCGCGGAGCTTAGGAGGAATACAAGCGTTAACATACACTGTCACTAGAAATAGAGCACAGCGGAGCTCTGCAAAGGAGCAGTGCTGCCTGTTGCCCTTCAGGATAAATGCTCTCTGCTCGCTGTGGCTTCAGTTTCACTTTGATCAAAGCTCAGATTAATGCGGGTCAGACACACTGTGACACGTGTCAATCACAGACAGTATACATAATGGCTGCTGTAGTGTTTAATCAACTTGTTCCTTTCCAGTTTTTTAGTGTCAGTACTGTATTTTTGAAATCTCTGAGAACACATCTGGGTCTCTTTACACAGGTGGTTGTGAGGAGACTCTCACAGGAAATCATCACAGTTGCACCTGCTGCCCTCTAGCTGAGGGGCCGCTCTCTGTGTAAACGGATAGCTCTTGATCTTCCTCCTCTTGTGGTCTCTTTGAAGGTGACACCAAAAGCTCCCCGGCCTCATATCTCACCCATCTACTAAGGGCTGCACCCTGACCGTCATAAGGGATGACCACGGGGGGTTTTTCATGAGACCACAGGAGGTCTAATGGTGCTGCACCTCCTATACATCCAGCGTTAGGTGTCGAAGCCAAAGGTGGACTCAGTTACACTTGTGTTTACTGGTATTCTGTGCTGTAAAGTCTGGGTAAATGTTCATTTGTCTGATGATAATGTAAAGTGGACCTAACAGTAAGTGATTTCCTTCAATATATATTTAGTTAAGTGCTTTTTTTTGTTGTAATAAATACACATACAACACAATATTAAATTGATTCATGTACAGTTTCATGTTATTCTATGTAAAATGTTTCTTTATAAAGTGAAAGCTCTTTGATAACTTGTTTGATCTCATGTCTCATTGACTCATGACGATTGCATTGAAGATGATGTTACTTTTTTAAGCACTTTACTGTAACTGTTGTTGTCTGGTGCTGCAGTTGCTTCACCACCACTGTAGTTTGAGATCATGCTGCCCCCCGGTGACGCAACATGTGAAATGCTGCTATATGTTGAACCCTGAATCAGAAGCCCTCTGGCATCTTTATATGAGAATATCTGTGTCTCAGTGAAGCATTTGGTTAGTACACTTTCCTTTAATAAATCAGGTGCAGAAGGGTAAAACTAAGTTGCATGTGCTGCAGATTTTCTAGACATTATCGTGCAGTGTCACTTACTTTACAGTTTCATTTCAGGCCATCCTGAGCAGTGTTAACCTGTTCAGTACAACAGTAAACTTTGGGGATTTAGCGACAAGACACTCATCTGAAGTACTGTGACAGACAAGGCACACATTGAGAGGTTTTGGGGTGCTAAAATGCAGACATACAGGTCAGACTGGCACACAGGGCCGGATTAACCAACTGAGGGGCCCCGGGGCAAAAATGATCCTTACCTCCTTGTGACTGAACCTTTGTCTTGGGTGAAAGTGGGTGTTTTTGTCCAGTGGGAAATGGGCTTGAGAATTTATTTTTTCTTTGTAATTTAGCAGTGTCTTAATTTATAAATGTTTCCTCAAAAAATTAGTTTCCAGCAGCAATGAATTTTTCTCAGAACAAATTTTACAGTTTTTTTTATTTGTATAGCACATTTCATACACCAGATTATTTCATAGGGCTTTTTTAATATTCATAATAATAAATATACAAATATAAAATATAAAAGATAAAAAAAGGATACAAATATACAATAGAAGAGCAAAGAAAAAATATTTATAAAAGGTCAAATTAATTACTAAATAATTTACAATAAAACAAAAATCACCATTAAAATTGTAAAAACGCAGACAGTGTAAAAAGAAATAGTTTTAGCTTTGACTTAAAAGCGGTCAGAGTCACATCATGTGGGAGGGTTACACCAGGTTTGTGCTGCATGATAACTAAATGCAGCTTCACCGTGTTTTGTTCTTATGGTATGTATTATTTGTAATTTCACAATTTTGATTAAACATTAATTTCTGGGAAATTTCTTTAAGAATAAGCACAATTTAAGTCTTATTTGAGTAATTTTCTGGCAGACAATTATTAATTTAATATTATTTAATTTAATTTAATTTAATTTAATTTTATTTTATTTATATTTTTCCATTAATGCCCTGTTTATTTTGCAGTGGTCAACGTCCGCCTTTAGCAACCATAGCAACAGTGAAAATTCATATGTTGTTATGTTTTCCAGGCCCTGAGCAGGTTGCTTCATGTAACCAGGAATGCAGAGAAACGTAGCGTGCCTGCTGTCACAGGTGTGTCCCATGCTGCTGATCATGATCATGCTGCCTGACAGAAAACACAGCAGCAGCAGGGAGGCCAGGTGGAACATAGGGGCTGTCACAATGCACACATACAGTAGCTGAATAAGCAAAGCGAAGCCTGTCAGAACCTGCTCCGTTGTGTCTTTCCACGTGTCTTAACAATGTAGAATAGGCTTACATTTAGACAGCCCTCAGGAGGCAGGGCTGAGATTTGAGCAACTCCTTTTAAAGCCAGTCATACAGCTAGTCTCTTTAAATCAGCCTAAACCGTTCCACCATGTTTGTGTCTTTCATTCTGCTATGGATCTGTGTGTTCTTCTTCATTCTCTGTCTGAAATGCCAGAGACCAAAGAACTTTCCTCCAGGGCCTGCTCCATTGCCGATACTCGGGAACCTGTTGAGCCTCAGCCTGGACAACCCCATCAGGGATTTTGAGAGGGTAAGACAAACACAGACATGGGACTCTTACATTGCCTTTGAGTGTTAAGGTGCTGATCAGCAGTAGCATAACCACACTCATTCACATGCACACTAAGGGACTGTTCTGTATTGGTCAGAGGAGGAGGGTGGCTGTGGTGTGACTTGATTTTTCTTTTCTATTTTGACTCTCCCCGAAGCTACAAATATTTTTCCTTGAGCCTTGCAAGACTAGCGGAAAATGCGTGACCCTCTCACCATCTTGAATGAGATGTTACATTTTTAAATTGATGTTTGTTGGTGCAAACAATTTATGTTGGCCAAATTTTAAATGATGAGTACAATAAAATGATTTAGATGAAATATCACTGTTTTAAGGTCACGTTTGGTTGTTATTTTTTCCTGACAAAAGCATTTGTTGCACATAATGTGTCCAAGAAACGTCAGGATATTTCAAAATCCACCAATACTTTCTGTTTTTGTAGCTTGTGGCTGTGATAAATGGTGTCATTTTGGCAAACCCCTGGGCAGGCTTGGAGGGCATGTCTTCTTTAAAAATCTGCTGTTAAAAAAACACAAAATACAACCATTTAAATGTGTATGCCCCTCCCCTAAGCCTACTGCTTTGACATGCCTCCCCCTATTTGTACCACCCCTCATCCCTCATAAATAACAAACAGTCCCTAAGCATTAAGTGTGAGTAAGTAGCTCCATGGCAGAGTGGCTTTTAGCATGTTGCGTTAGCTAATTAAACTGTGCAGATTATGCATTGCCTCAAGGCTACAAGTGACACTGATTGACAATAATTGCTGATTATTAATTCATCTAGATGTTTGCAGGTATTTTATTTCTATGGGCAAAGTTTGCTCAGCAGTGATAGGCTAATGTTTTAATATAACTTTATTTACTCCTGTTTGCACAGCTGATTGGCTTTAAACTATATTTAAGCAGTCACTCTAGAATATTTGAATAGGTTAGACATGTCAATACTCTTAGTAGCTGACTTTTTTAAAGGAAGTCATCTTTATGGGGGTGATTAAAATCTAATACATGATGCATTTTAAGATCTTCTTTCTGTGCTCCAGCTGAGGAAGTGCTATGGAAACGTCTACAGTATCTTCCTGGGACCCAAACCGGCCGTCATCATCAATGGGGTTCAGGCCATGAAGGAGGCGATGATGACCAAAGCTGCTGATTTTGCAGGACGACCCCAGGACATATTTGTCAGTGACCTCACACAGAGCGGTAAGACAGAGATGAGGCGTCAGAGTGTATGTGGCTAAACATCACTTAAAGTAAAATAAAAAACACCCTTGTTTAATTCAGCACATTCATGGGTTAAGCAAAAGCCGCACCTGTTGTAGGAATGGTTCTGGCGGACTACGGTCCCAGTTGGAAGGAGCATCGCCGCTTTGCTCTGATAACCTTGAGGAACTTTGGTCTGGGGAAACAATCGATGGAGCAGAGGATTCTGGGAGAGATGCATTACACAGTGGACACACTGGAAAGGAGCATTGGTATGCCATCTGTGGAGGCACTCACTGTGACCTTTGATACAGCGTTAACAACGTAACGTCATTCTCACATCTGCCACAGGTACAACGATGAGTCCTCAGGTTATGTTCCATAACGCAGCCTCCAACATCATCTGCCAGGTTCTGTTTGGTACGCGGTACGACTACGACGACAGCTTCATCAAAGTGGTCGTTCAGTGCTTTAAAGAAAACTCTAAGATAGCTAATGGACCCTGGGCTATGGTGAGTAACAGCATGTTTGTAAGGTAACAACTTTAGCTCGGACATCTTGCTTCTGAGAGTGGTAGAGATCGAAATGAAGGAATTAATACAGATATTCAAAGTTCATACAGCTCTGATAGTATGCTGTTCCAGTGGAAAGAAATTAAAAAAGAAAAAGAGATGCATGTTAATGACAGGGATGCAGGGATTACTTTTTTTTTTTTGTAGGCCAGTCCGGAAGTTAGCATCACTCTGGTTCCCTTGACAAAAAGCCAGTGGAATTTCTCCTCCGCATTTTGGATTATCGCAGAACATTATGTAATTAAATGTTGCGAGCAAAAGTTTATTAAGATATTTACAGGTTTTCTTCAAGATTACCTTCACAGACAAATACTAATATGAATTAACAGGCAGGTATTTACTGACGTATTTTATGTTGTAGAAAAAAACGTGAACCGTATTTGAGGCACGTAACCAAAACCCCATCAAAAAATCCACTGACTTTGAGACAAGGGAACCAAAAGAGCAGAAATGCTGATTAATTTCCAGGTTTTAAGACTCATTGCTGGAGCAGTCTATCGAGCTTCTGTAAAATGTGCCGACTCTTTCTTGTATTGATACAAGGATACATCAGATCTTAATTTCCAGTGTTTATAAACAGCCTTTTATTTCACTGTAGCTGTGCAGTTAAATGTTAGCTGAATGCTAGCTACATTAAGTAGTAAGAAATTGGGTTCCTGGGCTTTTTTATGCTGAGGGCACTCAAGTAGATATTCAAGCTTTTAACTTAAGTCCGTGATTTTCTGTTTTCACACAGCCAAGTTACCCAGATAGTTTCCTGCTTAGTTTTAGCTACTGTTGGCTAATTGGACGTTACGTAGACTAGTCAGGAAGTGACCCTCCTGTATTCCTTGTAATCATTTGAATAGGAATGGACAAGCCTGCCTAATGCTATTCCACAAGAATAACAGTGTTTAAACTGACATTAAAACTTTCCCAAAGGAAAAACTGTTAATTTTTTAAAAAAAGCATGGCACATCACCTCTTTGACATGCACAGAAGTGATCTGCAGCAAAAGTTTAAACATCTCACCTCTTTCCTTTCCACTGTTAAAAGTTTCTCTCTCCTCACAGCTGTATGACTCCGTTCCAATGATCCGAAACCTGCCGCTGCCCTTCAAGAAGGCGTTTAAGAACATTAAGGTGGGCCTGGAGCACTTCATGTTATCCTTATTTATATCCCCACTGTTCACATCCTGTGTCTTTTCACCAAACTCAGACCTGTAAGAAACTTGTAACTCGTCTGCTGACTGAGCACAAAGACACCAGGGTCCCTGGGCAGCCACGAGACTTTCTTGACTGCTATCTGGACGAACTGGATAAGGTGTGTGTCATGCAAATAAAGTATATTTAAATGAGAGATAAGGAAGGATAAAATCCAACTGATCCCTTTTCTTCTTCCAGAGAGGAGATGGCTCGTCTTTCTGTGAGGATCGACTCCTCATGTTCATTCTGGATCTTCACTTCGCTGGGACTGACACCACGTCCAACACCCTGCTCACCGGCTTCCTCTACCTCATGGCCTACCCACATATACAAGGTACATATAACTACTGTGCTTTTAATCCATCATTCTGGCATCTGTAGTCTTCTCTTATCTCATTTCTTGCTCTGTCTCCTGTGTCTCTTTCTATCAGAGCGATGTCAGCAGGAGATAGACCAAGTGCTGGAAAAGAAGGATCATGCCAGTTATGACGACCGACACAACATGCCCTACATGCAGGTACATCATCAGACAGATTTCTATGTGTTGTGTTGTTTTGCTATTTCATGTGCAGTCGCTCGTTTGTATGTCTGGCAGCAGAGTAGACGAGTAGTTTGATAAAGCAAAAGAACATGTTGTCTCATTTCTTTTCCTCCAGGCTGTGATCCATGAAGTCCAAAGGGTTGCCAACACCGTCCCTCTCAGTGTCTACCACTGCACAACAAGTGACACAGAGCTCATGGGATATTTCTTACCCAGGGTGAGACTGATGATGGTTTTCTTACGTCATTTTACAGCCTCCAGGAGATGCCTTCGATTGCTGATGTGCAATGTTGCAAACAACCCTAGACTGAAAGCAGACTGATTAATGTTTTAAATTAATTTGCAAGCAAAAACACCCACTGTCCTCTCTGGTTCCAGTGTGTCCAATGTGAGGATATACTGCTTTTCTCTATTTGATATCACTGTAAACTGACTACTTGGGTTTGGAGATTTCAGCATATTGACCCAAGGAAACTCACTGAACATCTGACCTCAGGAAAACCTTACTAAGAACATAAAACCCTTTGAAAGGTCTTCATGAGTCATATTAAGAGGATACTGAGCCAGGAACGTGGGAATATATCTGCCTCCTTTTCCTCCTCAGGGTACACTGATCATCCAAAACCTGAACTCGGTGCTGAACGAGGAGGAACAGTGGAAATTCCCTCATGAATTCAACCCTGAAAACTTCCTGAATGACCAGGGAGAGTTTGTGAAGCCAGAGGCGTTTATGCCTTTCTCTGCAGGTATAAGAGACATCATCTGTCATCTTCTTTTCCAAGAAATGTACGTGACTTACTGATTAAAACGTGCAATGTCTCAGGTCCTCGTATGTGTCTTGGCGAGGGTCTGGCTCGCATGGAGCTCTTCCTCATCATGGTGACTCTGCTGAGGAAGTTCAAGTTCGTCTGGCCCGAGGACGCAGGGCAGCCAGACCTCAGCCCCGTCTACGGCGTCACTCTGTCTCCTCAACCTTACTGCATGAAGGTCCAGCTCAGGGCCATGCAGTAGACAACACTGAAGACACAATGAGGATTGATTCGTGGAAACAAGAGGCCTGGAACAATACACCAAATACAGTAAAAAATTATATTTTCGTAAATTCACCTTAAATGGACAAAATATAAAAATGTTTTGCCTGTTTCTTGACATAATAAAATTACATGACATTGTCCATTTGGAGAGCAAAGACAACATCAAGTGATTGGCTCCCTCAAGTGGACAAAAATGTGTACTGCATTTAATAAAGTTTTATTTCTGAACATGAGCAATAGGGCAAAGGCTGCGTCAAGAGGGAAAATATTAATGTCATTGTTACATGAGCCACTTTGTCTTATATAATGTGTTGGAGAAATGTATTTTATATACCATATATTATCATGAAATTAAAAGCCTTGTCCTCTGATATATTACATGACTTTCAGCATACTTGTTAAAACAATTTCACTACACGTGTGTGTGTACACAAAATTTCAAATTAGTAGAATTTAAAATTGTATTTTCTTTTTTTAGTGAGGTGACCTACTGAGACTGCTAGGAAGTAACGAACTGACTAACTACAACAATAATAAGCTTTATTTATATAGCACTTTTCATACAAGAAATGTAACACAAAGTGCTTTACAATAAGGGCAGTTTAAAATCAAGTGAGATTTTAAGAGTTGCAGCAGTGTGAAGAGTAAAAATAAAGAGTTTCAGACCTGTATCGGGAAGTCAGAGCTGGTTAAAGGCTACTTTTAAAGATATTTAGCGAGCAGCTTCCCTGGTGTACAGGTAGTGTGTTCCATAGCTTTGAGGCGTCACTGACAAAGGCTGCATCCTCGATCTTCTTCCGGCTGTTGTTGGGAACCTCCAATAAAGCAGCAGCAGATAATTGCAGTGTTCTTGTTCAAATGAACATTGTTATAATTGAACTCAGATGCTTCCAATAAAATATAAAATGCAAAAAGTTTGATTAATTATGTGTGAATTTTCATTTCACGAAGTGTCGGAGTAGTGAACCACATGTCAATGAATTGGCATAGTTATTTGAGTAGTTTAATTACTTTACTGTCAAATTTCTGTAGTTTACTACTGACACAATGATCAATAATTGTAAAAGGAAGTTAATGATTTTTCAAATTGTTATTTTATTTCATTCTATTTTGATTGCTTCTCCACTGTGACTGAACCCTGCCCACTCTCAGGGCAGCTCCAGGAAGTTTGATTATCAGCTCACTGGTGAAAAATATTTGGCTTCAGTTTCTAATGGTTTGAATCTGAATTTGTGTCTTTGAACAGAAAATCTCACACACTGCTCTTACTCAGCTTCACCATTCATCAGTAACACTAACCATTCGGTCCTCCTGGACCTTCATCAAGAGTGTTCAACACCATTATTTAACATTAATCTTAAATAGAAACTGCTCCATCCATTTAACAAGTGTACACAGGTGTGCGGGAATTTGGCATCTCAAAAGTCCAATTTATAATACACGGCATAAGAATGCACACTGTTGAACATTTTGAATGATTTATGAAAGCTGCAAGGCTGATGTGTTCATTCATTAGATCAACATTTTATGTAAATAATCGTGTAAATACATTTTATTGTGAAAGGAGCCTGAGGTTGTTTCTTGTTCCCTGGTTCTTTTGTTTGTGGGGTATGTGACACATGGTGCACAGGCTGTTGTCAATCATTGAGAGACACACCCACAACTGAATAATTCGCTCACACCTGTGCACACCTGTGAAATGGGTGGAGCAGTTTCTATATAAGCTCAGTGTTGGAAAGAAAGGTATTGGACACTCTTGACGAAGATTCAGGAGGACTGAAATGTTAGTGTTACTGATAAACTGTTTGCAGCAGTGTGCAGGATTTTCTGTTCAAAGACTCAAGTGATATTTTCCAGCGCACCTGCATCTGACACAGCTGTATGTGCAAATACCTTTCTTCAAACAAATCTGAATTTGAAAACTAAACTAGAACACACTAGGTGTCAATTAGTCATAGGTATTTTTTGCTGTTCATTAACGAAAGGTTCAGAGAAGTTGTTGATGCAGTCCTCCCACGTGGACTCTTAGATTTCTCCCCACATGATAGCTTTGCTGTAGTTCAACCTCCTCCCATGTGATGTAACTGGTATCCTGCAAAGCTGTGTTTTCAAAGTAGCTTCCCCAACACTGCATGTATGAACACACGGCACTGAGCTGCAGAGCTACAGGTTGTACGCAGAAGTAGTTTCTGCACATCATCTGATTGTTGTGATTGCTGTTTATTTATTATCAGCACGGCGACATCACACCCATTTACGATGCTGAGTGCGGGCATGTTTGTTGGACTAAGATCCCCACCCTCTGCCCCCCTTGATGTGACCGTACCCACAGTGAATCTGGCAAAACACTCAGCGCTTCAGATGAAAGAAGTTTTTCCTTTTGTGTACATGTCAGTCAGTCAGTGAAGGACTGAGGGAACACAGTGTTCTGCCGCTGTGTGTGTGTGTGTGTGTGGAGGTGGGGTCCTTGGATTGGATGAGGCAGCAGGGGTGCACTGTAAGGACTACTAAACCACAGAGGCATTGTTGCTGTGCCAACAGGGGAGCCGGCCATTTATGCTGATATCTTTGTCAGGGCTCGGTCATAGCGCTGAAGTGAAGCAAAGACTTCAGCATGTTATTTTAGTTTGACCTCAGCTATCTTCCTACATTTTTATACGTGCAAACCAAACTGCAACAGCTTCAATGACAGCCGAGTCCCTCAGAAACTATAACCGTGAAGCCCGAGCGTCAAGGCCCTCTATTTTCCAACATCTGCCGTCTCAAATGGCCAGCTGGGAATAATGTGCCTGAGCTGCAGGTCAGGAGCTTCAACATTAATCTAAACGGGTCACAGGAACCCGAGGTCACCGCTATGCTTTATGCACAGAAGAATACACTCATGGAAACTCTGGGGTTTTAGTGCTGTTGCTCATCTTCCTCTGGCGAATGTGGAAAATAAAGAGAATAATAGTAACTGGCATATTTAGGAAATTAATGTAGGTGCTTTAGACTTCAATTTTTTGGCACATTTAATTCTTTATCATTGTTAACTCATGTTTTTTAACTTTAACTAAACACAGTCAGCTGTCTGTTGTAATCTTTAATTAAAACAACATCTAATGCACATCACAAGATGCCTCCACAGCTGCAGCATCGCCTCTCGTGCATTAAGAGATAAAAAACAACAACCTTCTCCCAGATGCATCACAAGGATCAATAGTATTAAAAAGCATGAGCTGCCGATCATCCCTCTCCTCTGTGTCTGCCTCCCATCAAACGCCGCCATCAATATTTGATGGGCAACAATGTGCGAACGTTCCTCCCGACCCCACAAATCAGGCTGTAACATCTGTATACAGAGAGAAGATAATTCAATCAGCTGCACGGACGATCAACTCCTGGATTCATGCGCTGATTTGTTTACCTTGGTTACGCCTCTGCACCAGTTGTTAAGGGTCAAGGGTGGCGGTGAAGAACAAGCCCTGACAAGATCAGACGAGCGGCTGTAAAATGCTCCCTCGTAAAGCCAGACTTGACCCTGCGCTATTACCAGTTAATACCCAGCAATTCTGAGAGCCCTGCCCTGTCTGTGTGAAGCCACTCCTAATGGCACTCTCATACTTTCTCCTGTAAACTGCACTGAGTCGGGCCGGTGACCCCTGTGGTGACCCCTGCTGAGGAAACAGGCCGTTACCTGTTAATTACAATGTGTGCAGAACAGCCAAGCCAGGACACGCTGCTTTAAAGGCCTGGACAGTTGGTTTGTGGAGCCAGGTAGTCCAAGATGGGTCAGGGCAATGTGTTCAGCAGTAAACATTAATTTTAAAAGGTCTAATAAATGCTCTCAGGAGCAGCCTAAACTTTGGCTTGTGTGTCATAAAGTTGATGTTAAGCGCAGGAGGTTAGTGAGGTTAACATGGGATTCTTCAGGTCTGACTTCAGGGATGCAGAAGTTTTGATTGACAAGGACTACAGATCAGTTTTCAATTTGGAAATCCAATTTGGGATGCTATTCATAAAAAATAATACACTTGTGATTTTAAGTGATACTCATCTGTCAGGGTTCTATTGTTATTTCCTTCTGTGGAGTTTAATTGATTCTGTTTTGAATCTCTGCAGGTTATTTTTCCGATTAAAAATGTGTCTCACAACTTCCCACAACTGTAGCTGACGATTTTTAAATGTCTGGTTTCACATCTGAGAAGCTGAAACAGGGGAAAGTTTCTCATGTTTTCACTATTTTTGCTTGACGATTATCAAACTAACTGATGATTATTTTCCTATTGACTGACAAATCAATTAATCACCAAATCATATCAGCTGTAAAAACCATACATTTCCACTGACGGGCAAGTTCATGTGTAGATCTGATTGTTTTCATGCTGAATCCATCATGCCATAAACCTTTTCACGTCATGTGCCGATGCTTGTATATAAAATTCTTCCTGGCCTTCATGGCGCCTGCTCCACTTAATAAATTCATTAAACAAAATCATCTACCAGATCTCATCCAGGGGGGATTGTAAAATACCACAGAGAAAGAGCAACTTTGGACAGTCAGACTTTTCCAGTCGAGCAGCACACACCTGGAACACTGTAGACACAGACCTCAGGAACATCACATCTCTTACGTCATTCTCCAAATTATTAAAACAGCGGTTACTGGACGATCAAACATGTGCTTTTGTCGAGTACCTTTTTCTTAATGTGCTTTGGTTTTATGGTGATGTCACTGTCTTGGTAATTGTGCTTTGCCTTGTGCCTTTGTGTGTTTGTTTGTGGCTTTAGTCTATGTTTTGTGTTTTTGTATAGTACGTTCATAATGTAACAGTGCTTATGTCTTGTTTTTGCTTTGTGCTTTTGTCTATGGTTACGTGCTTGCTCTGTGCTCATGTGCCCCTCTACAGACATGCCATCAGTCCACTTTTATCTGTGCGTCTTTATGTCATTAAAACATCTTTTTCTTATTTACACATGTACCATCAACCTGACAGGGACTGCAGATGAAAATAAGCCTGTATGGCTAAATCTGGCACATTTACGTGGCTCATTTGATCACGTTAATTAATATGCACTGTCCCTTTCTAAATAAAATAGACATAATCATAAACACATATAAGAGCTTAAGCATATTGGAGTTTCAGTTTATCATTATCATCATACACTGATGGAAAGTGTGTAGCTGAAACCACCCACTTAAAGTTGCTTGACAGCTGTGGGTGGGCACAATCAGTGTCAACACTGCACTGTCCCTCTTTTTCTTCACTTTAAAATGTATTAAAAGTGGTAAACTAAAATATAAAATAAATGTTACGAAGGCTAGATCACTCATGACTATTACAGTTCTTGTAAAGTGTTAATATTTCATAAAAAATGTCAGGAAAAGTCAGTTTATGTCGTAAAAATGTCAGAAAAACAGTCATAATTTGTGCACTTTTACTGTCTGGCTTCGATCATACGCTTGCTCCCTAAAACGGCACTCACTAACCAAAACTTTGAGAATGCCTGTGCCAAGATTTTGCTCTCAAAATGCTCTAAAAATGGTCCATTTAGGTGTTAAAATTTTCCCAGAGAGATAGAAATGATCCATGATCCCACCCCTGGTGCCAAACAAACCTCTCTCTTGTTAAAAGCAAAATTACATCATTCCCAGACACTTGTTTGGAGACGTGTGGAGGTGTACAGCTCTGCTTCGACCACTAGGTGGGGCTGCACATTAATGTCACAGCAGAGGGGCTGGCAGTGAGAGCTGGAGCTGCACACTGACTGAGGTTTCTGAGGTAAACACCAGAAAAGCAAGCTACAAGACTGAAAGCAACCGTAACTATTTGATGGAAATATAACAGCGAAGGATTTAGAGCATGAACTTGTGTGATAGAGCGATTCAAAGTTTACGTTCTTATGAAGATTTACACTTCTAAACGTGACATTTAGTAAGTTTACACACACACTACTACTACTACTAACTACTGATGAGCTTTGTGGAGGCAAAGAAAAAGAAGAAGCCGCTCTTCTGATCTTAAGAAAAGCACATTTTTGTTGTGACTTCCATCTTCATTGCCTGGTGTCTTCACTGACAGCACTGATGCAAGATTTATATGGCTGATTTACACTCCCAACAGATGCACGTCTGCACTCCACTGAAAAGAAGCTTTGGGGGTTTACATCTACAGTCTGAGTGTGAAGGAAATAAAGCAGGAACAAAGCAGTCACTACAAAACCCACTGTCACCATTGACCACCAAATCAAAGGCATTTCTACGCTGGGTTACAGTGTATCATCTTATGCCAGCGCATTGGGTTAATTGGGACCAAACCAGATACATTTGTGGCAAAAAATGCCTCGATTAGGGGGCCCTAAGATGTGAGATCATGTGAACAGACCACCTGTGGGGCTTTCATTGCTATTTCAATATCATTCATGTCAAGGCCCCTGCACTCGCTGACACAGCTTGAGCCGAGGGAGAAGATGTTTCAATTGAGGCTCTGCGAAAAAACCAAACACAAGACGCAGGGGCTCTGGCAGGTTTCAGCTCTGACAAACCCAGAAAGGCGAGGGGTTCCAAAATGCTCTTTCAATTGTAGGACGTCCATCAAAGCATCCAAATGGGGACGTTTAGGGGGAACCTTGGCACATCAGACAGACACTCCTAATACACACCACCTTTATTCTAGCCTGTTAGAAAAAGAAAGATCAAAGTTTCTGCAGATGAAAAGGGTCTGTTCCCTGCATTTATACCCCCATTCACCCACTCCCTCTTTTACTAAATTAAGAAAGCGGGCTTCGGCAGGCATGTGAAGAGGACTTCAACAATTATGGAGATGCTCCAACTCAACCCCTGCCTCTAATTACTGGTCTCTGATGGTTAAAAAGGGCTTCCTTTTTAGCCGGGGCTCTCGAAAAGCTGCTATTGCTGCTGCCATCCTCAACACGGTGACCACAAGGAACCACAAAATATGCCTGAAGAACAGCCTCCCTTTTTCTTTTTCCTCGGCATGGGAACACACTGCAACAGATGTTTGAGATTTATCAAATGTTTTATTGTCAAAATAAAGGTCATATTTGCTTTTTTTTCTCACAAAAAGAGACATCTACACTTTGTACAAATTTACAATAGCTTATAAAGTTTTCTTTTATACACAAATGTACAGGACTTTACATAACTTTTATATAAATACATTTGAAAATTACAAAAAAATGAACGACCCGTAAAATACTTGGGCACTATTAAGGCTTAATTTAAACCATCTTTGATGTGATTGAATTATACAATGTTGTCTGGCACTGTGTAGATAAAATGTCAATAAAAAACCCAACTGCTCTTTGTATGAAGCTACTTAGGAACAAAACTGTCTCTGTAATGCCCAGTTTGCGTAAAAAGCCTCAGTCTGCTCCTCTAATACATATAAACAAGGAGGAATTAACCTGTGTGAATGCCAGAGGTGTGTGGATGTTTAAGGAGGGGGGGGGGGACCTCAGCAGCAGTTCATTACTATGCAAATTGCTTAAGACAGGGAGTGATGGGTTATCTCCCAAACAATTAGCAGTCCTCATAAGCTGCTTTTTCCCCCCTTCATTCAAACCTGGGACAATGGCATCTGCTTGGGGCAAGACACGGAGCTGGCCGTGCCTGACCTCCACGTTAGTCCGGTGCTCACGTCGCTGTACATGGAGCCGCTGGTGCCTTTACTGCCCCAGCAGCACCTGGTGCAAAAAGTCCTCCAGGAGTCCAAAGTTTTCCCAGACCAGATCCACACTCCGGACGTGATGCCCACCAGAAGGCACATAAAGTACTTCAACATAAAAACTGCATAGTCCGGACTCCTGCGGTCCCTTTCTAATAAACAGTTGGAGCAGTTGTGTGTGATCTCCCAGCTCTGCCTGTTGTGCTGCTCATAAAAGTAACAGGCGACTATGATGGTGGCTGGCACCGTGTACAGCACCGTGAAGATGCCTATTCTGATCATCAGCTTCTCCAGTTTGTCAGTTTTGGTGCCACCTTGTTTGATGACGCTGCGGATCCTGAACAGAGACACAAATCCGGCCAGGAGGAACATAGTGCCTATGAATAAATAAATCACCAAAGGGGCTAAAACGAAGCCCCGCAAGTTGTCCAGGTTCTGGTTCCCCACGTAGCAGATGCCAGCCACAGAGTCCCCGTCCACGGAGCTCAGCGCCAGCACCGCGATGGACTTCATGCTGGGGATGAGCCAAGCTGCCAGGTGGAAGTACTGGGAGTAACTGGCGATCGCCTCGTTGCCCCACTTCATCCCGGCTGCGAGGAACCACGTCAGGGACAGTATGACCCACCAGATGGAGCTGGCCATGCCGAAAAAGTAAATAAGGAGGAAGACCACGGTGCACAGCGCGGGGCCGGTGGTCTCATAGTGGATGTGCTCCAGGTCGAACTCCCGGTTACACGCCACTTTCTCGTGTCCGGCGATCAGTCTGACAATGTAGCCCACTGACACGAACATGTAACACGCAGAGAGGAAGATGATGGGTCTCTCTGGGTACTTGAAGCGCTCCATGTCGATGAGGAAAGTGGCGACGGTGGCAAAAGTTGACACGAAGCACAACACGGACCAAAGCCCTATCCAAAAGGCGGTGAACGCTCGCTCGTCGTGCGTAAAATACGGGTTGTGGCACGGCATGGCGCAGTTGGTGATCTGACCCGTTTTGACACGGTTGTAGAGCGGGTGACGGTCCGTGTTCACCGGCACCATGGGCTCCAAACACTTGCACCCCGGCTCACATGGCGCGGAGGGCGGCTTGTATTTCCCAGGCGCGCCGGGTCGACTCGGCTTATTTTTAGGCGGATTGTAACCCTTACCGGGATGGTTGGTGGGTTTAGACAGGACAGGGGACACTGTGGTGGAGTCGGTTCTGTTGTAGTCCATACACAGAGTGTCGGGGTTGCCTTGCACCGGCAGCAGGTCACACTTCATCCTGTCCGGCCAAGGGAAGCCGTACTGCCTCATGAGAGGCGCACAGCCGGCCCGAGCTCTCTCACACACGCTCCGGCACGGCGGGAGAGGTTTCTTATAGTCCTCCAGGCAGATCGGTGTGTACATGCTGCACAGGAAGAACTTCAGGTCCGGTGAACACTGGATCTCCACGAGAGGCCAGAACTGGTGCACCTCCAGTCCAGCCTCGTCCTGCGTGTCGTGGTTAAACTGGTTGGGCATGTAAGTGTAGTTGTAGCCGATGCCTTTGCACAGGGGCACGGCTATCTCCTGGCAGGTGATCTCCTTGGCCGTGGTGCAGCTGGATCGGGGAAGGAGAGCGAGTGAGAGGAGCAGGTAAATCCCAAACAGGTCCATCCCTCCGGCGCGTCGTGTCCCCCCTCTTCAGCTCTGGTACCAACAGCGATAAATCCTCTCAGCTGCCGTGTGCTTTCGCCTCTGCTCCGGTTAGATGTTGCGCAGCGAGCCCATCTCGCTTCTCTCGGGATCTTGCACAGAGTTGCAAGCAATGTGCAAGCCGTGTTTACTTTCAGCTGAAGAGGAGGAGGAGGAGGAGAGAAAACAGCCTTCAGGGCGGCGAGCAGCACTCAAGATGGCTGAGAGGAGATTCCACCTTCTTCTGGAGAGCGCTTTCTGTATCCTCACACAGTCTGGGGAGAAACACACAACAAGTGCTGCTGTCCGATCGCTGCAAACGGAAAAATGTGGGCCTTCTTTCTTTCGTCAAAACACAGCGACTACATTCAGTCGGCTCGTCCCACCTTAGACCTGGTTCCCATACAAATCAACGGCTTGGAGACGAAGCGGTGCCAATATATACCAGAGCCTGACAGGCTGCACCCCCACAGCCGCTCCTCCAATCACACAGCAGCAGGGGCGGGGCTTTGTAGAAGTCAATCAAGTTTTTTACCTAACAATGTTTTGTTATATCGCTTATGATCACACTAGTTGTGCCAGTGTGTGTGGCACCGGGATACAGGATGCTCATGTGGATGAAACGCAGTGATGGCGCATAACTTCACCTCCTGCTGATGATGACCACAAATCAAACACCCACATACTGAGACTAAATAAGCACTTCAACGCACATTTCTTTCAAAATAACCAATTTTCATAACAGTGCAGATTATAAGCAGCGTGTTTATGGAATATGTCAACCCCACAGCCACGGCTGGGCTAAAATAAACTATAATAACCCCGTAATAAATCCCCCCACAAACCTGATCCAAATACCAAAACTGTCATTTCAAACATTATAATCAGAGTAATATAAAGTCATTATAAAGACACACACCAGGCGCGCAGCTAGTTGGAATAAAAACCTACTCATTCCAGAATCTGTCTCAGTGACTGAACTTTCTGTTCACCGTCTGGTAACTTCCTTTAACAATCTTTGATAGTGCCACAACAATGGTAACACCAGGCAGAGTGAGGATGCGTCTAGCTCCAGATGATTGTTTCTGTGTTTGTGTGTGTGTGAGACAGGGAGAGAGAGAGAGGGGGAACAGTTTGGTAAATTGGCTAATTTGCGCATGATAAGACTACCCAGGGAGCTGTCTGTCCTTGTGAAAAGCTGTTTTATTTTTTAAATGAGGTGCTAATGTTTCGTTTAACGCTTGCATAGAGCTCCGCGGGAGGCGTAATTGCGCGAGGCAAAGACCAAGCAGCACGGCACACTGAGACTGTGGCAGCAGAGCACTCATATCAGTGTTAACATGCTTACACAGGGTGTCTGGGGATCTCGGGACTTATTTGACAGTAATCTCATTGTAGTCATTTTGAAAGTCTGATATTGTCCTATCCACTGTGAGCTGTATAGAGTGCCTTTCTTAAACTTATGGCACTCTGGTTCTCCTGTGAACATATTCAGACTTTATGGATGTTTGTTTACTTTTGCAGTGGTGGGAAGCTGGGCATATTGTACTTTTTACTCTGCTCTAGGTTTCCAACAACTATATTTACTTTACAGATTCAATTTCACACACAAAAATGATGCTTTGCTACACATTAAACTGCACAAAATTTCAATTCACCTTAACCAGCAACCAAAATAAACGACTTCCTACATGGTAATTAATCAGTAACGGAAATCTAATGATAAAATGTGAATAAAAATATAACTTAGAGGATGTTTTGCTCTGTGATTGTTTCTTTTACTTTGGGTGGTGTGTAAGAGGTGGACAGGTCAAACAAACTCAGGGATTTGACAATACAGTTTGCCTAATCTAGCAACGTATGTCACTTGACATAGCCTATGTGACATATGTCAGGTAACGTTACATTTATCAGTGACAATTGAACTTATTATCGCAACCAGCTGAAATGTTTCCTGGTTAGAATTCCTTATTTGTTAATTGTTCAGGAGGTTGTAAGTGGGAGCTGAATTATTCACAAATGTCTGTACATCTCCAAAACCAACCTCGTCTCGCTTTGAAGTCCTCAAAAACCGACGCTTGGTCAGTGACCTCCAGCGTCAGACACCGACGAAGAAAGCTGTCCCTTCATGATACACAGCCAGTTGCCATTATTGTTAAACATTGTCTGGTGGCATCAATGAAAGTTAAGGCAGCGAAAATCCGAGTTGTGGTGGATTGGTCCAAGAACTACTGTTGGTGTTCAGCTCCTGTAAGACTGTAAAGCCAAACCCTGTTCCTTTTATTCTAAACCCAACCATGTGTGTGTGTTGTTGAAGGAAAAACACATCAATTTGCTGAGTTGTATTGGCGTAGTGAGTTTATTTTGAAAGAGACTGTATGTAAACTGTAAATTTCCTGTGAAAAGAGAAGTGTATTTTGGGAAAAGACAATGCATGTAACAGGTAGAACTTGACACGGTGTCCCAGAACGTCAACAACCAATCGTATCTGGACGTGGAAAATCCATGACCAAACGTCAATGTGTGACGAGGTCGGAGTGAGAATGTGTTGGCAAAACAGATGGACCGTGTGATTTAAACCGATAAAAACACTCAATAAAGCAGATTCACTTCTCTAGAACCAGTGTTTGGTGTGTCTGTTCTGGGCCACTGTAAAAACATGCTGATGCAACATGGTGATTTTTTGAAGATGAGGACCTGCTCCCTATGTAGATTTAAACAGCTCATCCTGAGGTCACAAACACACAACGATTCTTATTTTCAGGTGATTATAAACTCATGAAAACATACTTTCTGGCAACATATCCCCCTAAATCTTCCACACTAGACCTTTAAGTACAAGTCCATTATTTTTGCAGTGTGGTATTCCTACTTTTATTTAAGTAGCACTTCATCCTCTGATGAATATTTATCTAATGCCCCCAACTTATGTTACACAAATACTAAAGTGCTTTCAAACATGAGCAGAACTTGTGACTGTAATAATAACACTCGTCACTTTAACTTAGAGGGGAAATTTACAATGAGTTACTGACACTTAATAATCTTTGTCTGTGATGTTTAAAAGTTGTTTTTACACACAATTATTTATATTTTTGTGATTTTTCTCAAACATCCTGCAACATTATGGCACAAACAAACTTTTCCATGGTAGTTTGCAGACAGACAACTGAGAGCAAGCACAACATCACCATTATTATAATATTATCTGGAATATTATTATCACAGACTGTTCAAGGATGTGAAATCATGCAGCTTTGGTTAAAACGAGGCATGAGAAGCCAGCCATGTGATCAACACATCTGTTCGACACTCAGTATTTGTTTTACCACTGTGTTTGAATAGATATTTTGTCCTCTATAATGCACACACTTGCACGCACACAGTTCGTCTGTTTGGAGGCCAATGTGTGGTCATAGAGTGTCAAAGAAAGTATCTTCCTCCCTGTTTCCCATCCAAACATAATGCAACACTGTGTGCAGAGGCCATAGTCTGCTGGTGTTGGAGTTTAAGTATAGTGGTATTGTGTTTGGAGTGGAGCCAGGTCTTTATCATGTGAGGCAGCTGTTTTTTTCAGGCCTCCACCCTCCGAACGAAAGAAATAACCCACAATGAGCTGAGCATCAGGAGAACACAGATTGATTAAGTGACTCGCCGGTGTGAGATAACAAGGAAGGAGCTCTGTTAATGGCTGTTTGCTTTTGATTAGGAAACAAGAGTTCGGCTCGCCAGTGCCACAGAGTCAAGTGAGTATATATGTTTGTGCACACGGAGGATATCGTGATATTCTCTCAATAATAAACCCCAGTGTTTGGGTGAGTGAGAAAGGACACATGATAAAAAGGGAGTTAGGGTAAGGTGGTGGTCACAGTGTGGGAGAGTGATGGAGGGAGGGCAGACGAGGGCAAGGGAGGGCGTCGAGTCTGCTCTGTGCAGAGATAATGATTTACTCTGAGGAAATCCACTCATCTCCTGTTTGCAACGCAGAGCTGTGAGAAAATATCTCCCCAGACCAAAGCCTTACACAAACCCTCTGTGACCAATGAATAAAATCCAGAATCACATCAAGATCCGAAGTTAATGTGTTCAGTTTAAAGCCCCATTCTGTCCGTCAGAATCAAGTGCTCCCGCTGAAGAAAAGGAAGCCCATCAAGTGTGACTGCCTGCCAGATCCTGGACTTACCTCAGAGATGGTGAGACAGAGATATGCTAATGCAACTTTATCTTGTAAAGGAAAGCTTCGAGGAGATTTAGCCAATCTGCTGGACACAATTCCAAGAGCCTCGGTGGCATTTAGTGGGCTCGCGCTAACCCGGGGCTGCTTGTTAAGACTTCATTAGCTGTGTTTGCTCAGGCCTCTTCTCTCCAAAGAGGTGGAGGAGGGCTCCCCAGGCTCCAGCCTCAGCCCCACTATAGACTCTCCATATGGGGCTTGTTTGCTCACGGCTGGCCTGGTAATCACTTTCAGGTGGAGCTGGAGTAGACGGAGCAAGGCTGAGGGGATTTTGGAAACAGCCAGAGAGCTGGAAACCTTCCCCTCCAAGCCCCTGCCCCCACCGGCAAGCTCCTTTTCCACCGGGGTACTCCTGAGATGACAGAGCGTGGAGCGTGTACCCTGTGAATTAGCTCACCTAGGGCCCATTACCTTAACAAACACAGCCAGCCCCTCCAATCAGCCTACTGCTGGGAGGACAGGCAGCCCCTGTAAATCCTTCCTTACAGCCACTGTCCCTCTCTGTGAGAGCAGGGAGGACTTATGTGTTTGTGTGTGTGTGTGTGTTTGCATGTAAAGTAAGTACTATAAAACTGAGTGAGAGAATTAAGTCTTGTCTTGAATTAGCACAGGGCAGCTTAATGATAGCAAAAGGCAGCTGCCTGGGAAAATTGAACTCCACTACCCAGAGGTCATACAGGACTTGGCATCAGCAACCTACACACCTTACACTCATGTTTATAGCAGTATGAGATGTCTTGTACTAAAGGAGTGTTGGGAATAGAATGATTTTATGTGTTTTACTATAAGTTGTGTTTCACTATATAAGTTTTAGATGTGTGAACAATGAGAATACTGAGATGATTTCAGCTGATCTGAATGTGTTTGCTTTGCAGAAGTGGAGAAGTACAGGAGAGGAAGAGACATGAAGTCTGAGGAGCACATACCGCAATGTTTAGATAATTAGTTTCATATATGGTAAAAAGAATAGAAAGTGATATACAGATAGTAAGGTACAGCACGTGTAGGGAGTTGTGTTGTTCTCTTGTCTTTCAAAACAGGAACCACGCCCCCACCGCCAGCGGGAAGGAGTCAGATTAACACGAGGCAGGGGCGTGGTGTGGTGAAGGAGGAAGTGGAACTGCCAATGAGAAGAGGACAACGCCTTGCGTGCACAATGACACTCTGTTACGCTCAAATATACTGGGTCAGGGGAAGGACAGGAGGTCAGACTTCGTGAACTGACACACCTTTGTTGTTCGTCAGGGACGTGAAGTTGAGACCCAGAGCTCTGTAATTTTATTCCTTTACTGTTTAATAAACTACATTAACTGAGACCGAATATCTTCTCCTATTGCTTCATTAAAGAACACGCAGGACTGAGCTCACACATAGCACATTAGAGAGTAGGATGAGACTCTTAGTCCATCAGGAGACAAAAGAGATAAGAGACACTGCTGCTAACATACTGACACTTGGTGAGTAGCCTTAGGTGTCACATACTGATGCAGCCGGGGCACCCTTTAGCACCCCTATAAGGTCCTGTTTATACGACAATGATTTCAACTGAAAACGGTAAACTTTACTTGAGGTTTGGCCGATCGTTTACACGACAGCAGCGTTTTGGGTGCCTGAAAACGCAACGTTTTGAAAACGGGTTCCAGAGTGCAATTTTTTGGAAATGGCACCGTTTAAACTTGTAATATGCAGTTCCTCTGAAAACGGAGACTTTTCTCACATGCGCATTATGCTTCCAGTCACTAGGCATGCGCGAGAAAGTCGACCATCACAGCAACAATAGTGGACTCCCGAGCTCTGCTTGTGCTGCTCACCCTATTGAATTTATCAACGCTTCCCCATCATAGTGTAGATTTACTGTAGCAACTCCACCTCTTCGTCCGTCCAAATAAACATGGTTGCCGTTTTGATTGTTTATACACCGCCATTCTGTAGAAGGAAGCGTAAGCATCACACCGCCAACTACTGGCCTGGCATGTATACTGCAGCGGATCCGTGTGCACGCCGATTGTTATCAAAACGTTGTCGTCGAAACACGGAACTTTTTTCAAAACGAAAATGAGAAATTATTCTGTTTTTCAGTGGATATCGACAAACAAGTTAGCTATGGTTAGCTAGCATCAAACTGGTACCATGGTGGACAACTTCACAGCTCTGTACATTTCATCTGTCCAAAAATGCACAGCTCTGGGTGTAGATCTCACCATGTTGTTATCAGCTTCTTCTTCGTCTGTTACGCATTTAATGCTTTCTACTTCTGGATCAAAGCCCAGGGCGGACACTGCTGGTGAGAGCCTCGGCCAGTTTGGGTCTGAATGACTGTACACACAGGAGTAATTTGACACCCTATCGCATTATCTGGGTGTGGGTGTTATCTAGTCTGACTCTGAGAAATTTGATTTTGTACAATTTCAGTCAGACTAACACGTTAACATGTATTTTAAAAGTCTGGCTTTAGTCGTGCTTTTTTCTAATGTCATGTTAACGTACTGAGTTACAATACAAAATAGAAAAGTTTAACACAAGCCAAAGGCATTTTTGACAACCCCGAAGCTGTAACTATTATTTGTTTATAACTGATCTTTAAAGCATTAGTGAACAATTTATTAACTAATAAAGAAATTAGTTACAACATACTGTACTTTACCTGTAAAGGGTGCCTTATTTTTGTAATTTGGGTGAACCAACCCTTTAGTGCTGATAAAACACTGCATTGTTTCAATTCCTAGCTCAGCTTTAATCCTGTGACAATATATTTTGTTTTAAACTGGCCACTATTATGTTCACATAAACAGTGAAACTGAATATAAGTTGCGACGCAGCCATGTGAACCTCTTACATAATGTGACAAACATCTGTAGGATGGGTTACACCTAAAATCTGGAGAAAAGCAGATCCACTTTCCACTCACACAACTAATTAAAAAACAACATTGCCTCCACGAGGAGACTCTGTACCACTCTCCTGCAGCCAAAAAACTGACTGTTGTTGGCTGCCGTCCCTGAGCCCAGTAAGTGTGTGTGCGTGTTATCGTGTGATTGTTTGGAGTTTTCAGCCATCCGATGCCACAAGAATCTGGCCAGCCAGCAGAGGTCTGCTTTTGGCTGCTATGACGCCTGCTACTTGACACTCCCGTCAGATTTATCTCCGCTCTTGTAAAACAGCATGAGACTTGTTCTCTTCGTCCAGAAAGGTAAGCGAGCCCACAGAGATTTCTCCTACTCAGGAAACACATACATGCACACACACACTGGCCCATATAATAGCGGGAGCTGATTTTTTTAACCCCTGCATGTAACCGGAGAGGGGGCCTGCATGCCTGGAATGACACATGGACGGCACTTAAGCAGGTAGACTTGCCATCTGGTTCCAACACATGGAGTGGAACACTTGTCTTAGGATCCTTAAGGTGGTAATTTCATTTTCATGCTCTGCTGCCTGTCGTTGTTGTAGCACACGGCGGAGAAATACTGCGGAGGGGTCAGCCTGGTTGTGTCAGTGCTGGCTCTGACCGGACTGCAGAGAGGTCACAAGGTGTCTGCATACATATCTACAGGGAGGAAGAGGAAGTGAGCGCTGTTAATTAACTCATCTCATTATTATTCATGCAGTCTTTGAATACAGTCTCTACCTGTGCTCCAGCTTTAACCTCGTGTCTCCTTGTGTCAGCTGCTATTGGCTCAAAATTCCCTTGTTTAGATCTTGCTTTGTCAGCTAGGACTCTTGGGATGTTCGTCCAGCTCTATCACGTAATAACACTATGTTTAAAATACCGCAATGGAAGAATTGGCATGCAGCTTTCCTAAACTCATAATCTGCAGGCCTCACAGACATCTGACATATTTAGTTGGGAGATTTTGTTCTAGTCTTGTGTAAGCTCTGGTGCAATATAAAGTGGTGCCCCTACCTTTGATTCAAAATGAGCTATGGTTGATTTATCCATAATGTAATGGAGACAAAATGGAGGCCAGTTTGTAGTGTACTGTGTAGGATCCCTGTGTGGCCTCTGATACATCCACAAGTTTGAGAATAGCACCATTAACAAAACAGAAGATTGTTTGTGGTTAGCTACATTAGCTGATCTTGTGATGTGGACAACAGGTGCTGGTTTCACAAGATGTGCATAAGACTAGTCTACAAAGTTAAAGAAATACTTCACCCACAAAATGACCAATTATATCAGTTGCTCACCCTGTGTTACCTTGGAATTGTGATAAAGACTTTCTTCTCACTCATGCAGTATAATCCAAGGGCCTGTCCCAACACCCACACTTCCCCTAGAAACCCACTTGCACTTGGTTGTGCGCGTTCACGTTTAGGTTACTGGTGTCCCAAAACAGAAGTGAGGTAGTGGAAGTGGTTTCCAACACTTAAAACCCGCCCTAGATTCCAAGGGAGCCCTGACCCACACTTTCAACGAAGTGGAAGATGAAATTTCCCAGAACAGCTTGCGAAGTCAGCAACGTCGTACTTCCCAAACATGAGTTTTTGTTTTCTAGATCAGCAAAGATATGACCCGCCCTACTCTCTCTTTGATTGGCTAGTACTCGTTGCCTTCATTGGCTGGGTTGGTTAGGTTTATGCACGATGAGTGGTATGGTTAGGATTGAGGTAAGAATGTCAGGGTAAGCCAATCAGAGGCAGAGTAAGGGGGCGATCACACAGAAATGAGATGCTAGAGACGCAGACGCTTCAAAGACGCTTGAAACGCTGGAAGTGCTTATTCAATGCGTGACTAGCTACTGGCGTCTGACGCTCAAAAAGTTGAAAATATTTTAACTTTTAAGCGTCTAAGCGCGTCAAATAAAACCACACGTCTAAAAAGACGCCGGAAAAATGCCCGTCTAAAAAGACGTTTGAACGCCGGTCAGACACGCCGTATCATAGGAAAACAATGGTTTTACTGGCGTTGTGTTTCTAGCGTTTCATCTCGGTGTGATCGCTCCCTAAGGCAGAGTAGGGCAGGTCAGGACTTAAGTGTGCGCTCTCCAAATCCATGCTTTTTCACTAAAACCTAACTATTTTGCACCTCGGCAAATCAGTGATTTGCACCAGCAGAATTCAAATGCATGTACTTTCTGTACTTCCTTTATTGCTCTTTCTTGTCTCTTTTTCTTTCTCTTTCTCATCGTAGCAAACCACAAACTCAAACCGAATGTTGTAATCAATACACAACTCAAATAAGAGTGGTCTAACACCAAATCTACAGCTGTCTTAAAAGAATACTTCATCTGCAAAATGACCATTTGTATATCAGATACTTAGCCCATGCTACCCTGAATTCATGAATAAAACTTTGTTTCTCTTGCATGCCTCTGCAGTGAACGGAGAATCCAAAAAAGGCAAACATTCTTGATGAACTGGAGTAAAGAGGGACCACATTTACCAACAGCAAAACTACATCCAAACATCCATTTACAAACTCTCGCACAACTCCTGCACTATAATCGAAGTCTCATTTACCAGTGCATCGCTAAATCTTTGCTATTTAAAACACTTTCCCAAAAGTCCTTATTTATTATCTAAGATCGTCAAGAATTAAACGTCTTTGTGCAACAGGCAAACTTAGATGTCTCATCTTTACGAAAGCAGCTTGAGAACACGACCCCAGAGATTTCAGAATTGTCTGTGGAATCATGTACTGTATACCCTTCATGTTTTCCTTCCTCACTTATCCTCTCTTTAGCACCATCTCCCTCCTTACCTCCCTCCATCTCTGTGTGTGGCGTACTGTGAAACAGATGGCGAGGGCAAGGATGACCGCCAGACAGAAGGAGGGAGAGAGCGAGAGGCAGAAAACGACATGGTAGGGAAGTGGGAAACCATATCCAGAGGGTGAGAGACAGAGAAGCAGAGAGGTAGCAGATGTGTAAAACACAAACGACCTTGTGGAGTTTGCGTCTCGTTCTTGGCGCGCTCCAATCAAACCCCCGTTCAACCTCACTGTGCACATCAGAGGCTGAGTGGCGCCCCGAGTGTGCTACCTTGGGCATCCTATACTGCTCATTAGCAGTCTGATTAAGACATGTTTATTTATGTAAACACTGGTATTATTTGCAGTATTAACCCAGCCTTCACACTGGGTTTACATAGACAAGTCTCTGACAGACTTGAGATTTGGGGAGCAGTTCCAGGCGCACAGAATATTATTTGAAGCTCTTTGGCAAACATCTGCGTCAGGCTGGGTGCATGTGGAGACTCTTGGGTGGGTGGTGTTTGTGTAAGTGTGTGTGAGATAGTGGGACACTGATGACCTTATCTGTTACATGCTTTTTGCTCCCCCATCTCTCTGTGGACTGCAACACCTCAACACCTCATCAGGCTTTACCCACGCCTTCAGATATAATCACTGACAGCCATGTCGTTGCCAGCTAAGTAATTAATATGAATTGTTAATGATCATCATAGCTACCAACATATGATGCTCACACAGTGACAGTCAGTGACACTTGGTCAGGCATTGTCTTACACTGTAATGTCACGTGTGCACTACCAAACCTCGCACATTTGGCGCTCTAGGCAAGCTTCCTCTCATCAACCCCCTGCCCCCCCAGTTAAAGTATTAATTATTTATTACAAACAAAAACACAAGCTAATGAGAAATCAATGTAAATAAACAACTTGGCTAACAAACAATATAAAACAAATTAATACGCGGGGGATTTATACTTATGTGTGGAAGTGACATTGTACCTACAGAGTCCTACCCTATGCTGTAGCCTGATATGCACCTCCACAGAAATGTAACTTCACGTTGCAGCAACGCAGACCTCCTGTCTGTTTCTGTAAGCTGAAACCATTTCCCTCAGTGGAAACAAAGCTTTTATTTACTTTAATTTCACAGATAAGAAACAATAAATTGTGAAGACAATGAAGCCTCCACAAAAATACCATTTTAAGTCTTGTGTGTGATTTATCCTGGCTTCATATGAGCAGAGGAAATCTGCGCTAGTCGCTAGGTTAATTTATACAATGTAAAATGCCATAGGCTTGTGCTAATAACGTTAGCATGTTATATTTGTTTGGGAAACGTGTTTAATTCAAGACAGTTGTTTTGTCAGTGAACATATGAGTTGTAATGGGACTAAATTTTGTAACGTTACCTTTGTTAAATGTTGCTGTTGTCCCTGGCTTCATATGAGTAGAGGAAAAGTCCACTAGCTGCTAGGCTAATTTATACAATGTAAAATGCCATAGGCTTGTGCTATAAATATTAGCATGTTGTATTTGTGGGGAAAATGTGTCCAGATAAAGACAAGTGTTTGTCTGTGAATGCTGCGAGCTACAGTGAAGCTGATTTGTGTGCTTGTGTTTGAAATTGTTGCTATTAAGCCATGTTTAATGTGTGTTTAATGTGTGTTTTGAATCAACTAAACTTTACAGCACTTTGCAGAAACCCCACCGCCGACTAGTGTTGTAGAGGTGTAACTGCAGAGTGACACAGACACACCACCTCACAAGTATAAATGCTCACAACAGCATCGGCCATGTGCATAGGCTATGCCGTAGGCTCTGCACAGAGCTGATGCACAAGTATAAATCCCACTTTAAAGTGAAATGCATTGCCAGGACAAGAGGCGGCACACCTGCAACATACTGGCAGTTAACACTGACCCCGATGTTCGAACAAAAAATGGGGGTGGGCGATTTCGGTGGCCCCAGTGTTGCCTATAGGAAGATCCACCACTGCATGTTTGCATTGAATATTAGAGATGAGTCAGCATCAAAAAGAAAATAGTGGAGGTGCTTCTACTTTTATGAGCCATGTGAAGAAATGTAGCTGACATGACAAGGAAAACATAACAAATGTGGACAACTGCGCACATTGGTGCTCATGTTATGTTGCCACTTTGAAGACTATCTTAGCTAAAAAGTCACAGAGAAGACCAGTCTTTACCCGCACAGATTGTACTTTGGTAATGTAGAGCCATTTGATGACACTTAGCTGTGTGAATCCCAGTGTATGATAACCTTTGTCCTCTGTGTCCTTCTCCTTCTGTAACTCAGAACAAGGGCATTTTGATTATGTCTCACCACAGGAAATGTGTCCACACAATTAATGTTGTATTATTTCTATCTGATTTAACAGCTGCACCTTTCCATCCACTTCCCGATCTAACTGTGCAATGTGCAACAACACGGCAAGATAAAAGCCCGCTCCTGACACCCCCTTCCACCTCTAACATGACGGGGCCTCCGTTCCAGCACACGGTAATTGGATCAATTGAAATCACCGTGTTGCTGAAATGAGGTTAGCAGGCTTGACTGAGCTCCTTTGAGGGCACTTTGTTTTATTTTCACTGATTGCATCAGGCAGGTGAGGCACGGCGTAGTAATGCTTCAACTCTCTAGCTGGTGATGTTATCTCCCCTCATGTAGACTGAGGACGTCTTTATCAGTCAATGACACCATTAAGATCGGCATCTCCAGACAATGCAAGTGTGCTTAGCAGGCTGCTAAACTAATTGTGCAGTCAGGGAGGATAAACATGAGGGTTGTGACCACATTCTTATTGAGCCTTTTCACTTATAATAGCATTGCCTCACAGCTTGCTTTGTGTGACCTACTAGTTAGCATTTCCTGCTATTTTAGCTAATGAGTCAGTTGTGCTAATGTCTGTCATCTTGTAGAGTCTTATATTGACAACCACTGCCAAAGTCAACATAGCATGCTCTGATATTGCCATATAGGACTACTAATATATGGAAAAAGTCTGGTATTACACTTCAGATGTGAGTTCAGGGTGGTTTCAGGCCACGTAGCTGGATGCAAAATAACAGCTGCATGAAAACTGTAATAGATTCCCTCTGTCAAAATATTTGCAAATTACAAGAGGAAAAAGTGAGAAAGTAGGACTCTAGGTGAATCTGAGTACTTTTTAATGTGCCGTGAAAGACGTGTAAAGGTGAGTGGAGCACCAGAGGTTGAGGAGAGGGGGCAGTGCAGTGGAAGGGAGAGCCTCCCCTGAGCTATGCCGTATGATGTCTGATTGACAGGCTACACGCTAAGCTCACCTGAGCCTCTGACCTCTCTTTTTACATCTCTGTGTCGCTCCTCTCCTCTCTCCTTCTCTTCTTTTTTCTATTTTTGTGAGAGCAGGGAAACCTGAGGAGGGCCAGATACAGGGTAGAATGGCTTCAGGCTGCGACCTGCTCTAAGGGGGGTCACTGGGAAACAAAGGCCATTCAGGTAAACCACTCTGAGCAGGCCTGAGACAGACAGGCTCCCAGTGCAGATAACACTGAGGCTAATGTACTAGCGTTTGCACAGTCAACACCACCAGACTCAGCCACAGTGAGTGCTCAGGGTGGGTGAGGTGTGTGTGTGTGTGTGTGTGTGTGTGTGTTGGTTGTTTCAATCAGCCGAAGAAAAGGGACAACAGACTGACAGGTGAGTAAACACAATGCTCTGAAAGCCCCACTGAACATTCCTGAAATGACTACGCCAGTGTCGAAAATATTCCATAGAAAAGTAGTAATCCTCTTTATGGAGGCTAATCTTGGGCAAATTCAGAACTTACAAACCACATAAGAGGACTTGAAAAGCTCTCCCCACACTCGCTCACTCCAAACTGCATTTGTAGACCACGCGACTCTCTGCGGGGAATCAATATGCTTTGTGTTTGATTAGTACCTCTTCAGCAAAGTGCTGCAGACGGAATGTTGATGAGCGACTGAGCCGTACACGTTAATTGCAGCAGGAAAAATTTCAACCTTTCAACTTTATCTTATCAACTTAACTAGTTCGCTCTTGTTCCTGGACTGAATAGCTACAGCAGGTAGAGACATATTTACAGAGCTGAGTGTCCTGGGTTCTGACACCACCACAGCCAACAGCAACCCCATCTCCAGAATAAATGTTGGCACAGCATATTCCTGCAAATCATTTGTGCATTATTAATTCAACTTTACATTTCAAAACACTCCAGTTAACATGTGTGTGGAGGTGGGTGTGGTTAGTAGTCAGCTGCAGGGGATGGCTCATGAGAGTAGCACCAGGTGAGTTGATTGACACAGCTGCTGCTGGTTTGCTCTGATTACATCTCTCCCTTTTTCATGCTGATGGACCACTGAGAAGGACACTGCCTGAGTTTTTGGTTTAAAACTGAGTGGACTGAGAGACGTGTGCTGGAAGAGCTGAGCAGCCACAGGCACACGCGTGCTGGGCAGGAGTCAGTAACAGTATTGCATATAGACGGAGTGCTGAATCTGTGTGTCTGTGTAGGAGAAGATCATTTTTTGTGGCTCACCTGGTAGAGCATGGGCTGGGTTACATTTCACCCCATGGCCCTTTGCTGCATGTGATCCTTTCTCTCTCTGCACATTTCTATCTTTAACTGTCCTATTAAATAAAGGCAAGTAAGCCAAAACAAACAAACAACCTTTGGCAGCACAATCGCTGCTTGAAATGCCACCAGTATTTTGCTGAAAACACCCAGGTTTGGTGGCACAATTGCCACTGGAAATGCCACCAAAGTCTTGCTAAAAAACACTCACTTTTGGTGACATAATCAACATTGGAAATACTGCTGATGTCTTCCTAAAATCACCTGCTTTTGGTGCTTCAATCAGCACTTGAAATGCCATTGATGTCTTGCTAAAAAACAACAAGTTTTGGTGACACAGTAACAGCTGGAAATTGTACTTATGTCTCGCTAAAAAACACCCACGCCAGATGGCACAATCACCACTGGAAATGCCGCCAGGTCTTGCTAAAAAACAATTGCGTTTGGTGCCATAATCAACTTTGGTAATGCTGCTGATGTCTCCCTAAAAACACTTGCTTTTGGTGCTATAATCAGTGCTGGAAATGCCACGAATGTCTCACTAAAAACAACCAGTTTGGTGACACAATAACAGCTGGACATGTCAATAATGTCTCCCTAAAAAACAACCAGTTTGGTGACACAATAACAGCTGGACATGTCGATAATGTCTCCCTAAAAAACAACCAGTTTGGTGACACAATAACAGCTGGAATTGCTGTTGACGTCTTGGGAAAAACATCCAGTTTTGGTACGACAATCCTGGCTGGAAATGCTTCTAATGTCTCGTTAAAAACAACCGGTTCCGGTGACACGATAGCAGCTGGAAATGCACTCATGTCCCGATAAAAAACACCCACTTTAGAAGGAACAACTGGTGCTGTAAATGCAGCCAATGTCTAGCTAAATAACAAGTGGCCAGGATGGGTCAGCTGCAGTGAACAATGTCCATGTGGGGACTAATGAAGAAAAAAAGAACTCAATATGTTCAAAATTTTCAAAATATTTTATATATTATACAGGTTGGCATTACAGCTTCAACATATCTGAAGCATCATTAACTCCTAAGCATAGCTCTGGACACATATTAGGCTGTTTGGAAAAGTCAGCTTTTTCTGTTTCCCCAGGTTTTCAGTCTTCATGCTAAGCTAAGCTAAACAGCTGCTTGCTGGAGCTTCATATGAGGCGTAGAGACATGAAAATGGTATCAATCTTCTCATCTAACTATTGGCAAAAAAAGTTTATTTCCCAAAATGTCATTATTCCTTAAAAAAACTGCAACACTTTGCACAGTTGGTGGGGTAAGGGTTTTGTCATGGTTATCCACCTACCCCAACCTGTTTGTAGTCACATTGTCTTCATCAAAAAGTTTCTAACTTCATTTTCTCTCATACTCTGGTAGTTCAGAAACTCTTGAAAGTGCCCAGAGGTATGAACATGAGTGTGAGTGTGAATGTGCATCAGTCCCCAATGAACAGTGAGTGGACTGAAAGCTGTAACTCCAGGTAAGCAGCTTCAGTGTTGAGAAAACTTTGACACTATATAGATTATCTCCTGTCTAACCCATCCAGCTAAACTGAAACCGCAAAAGCATATCGCTCCTCCTTTAAAATTGCTCCAGTTTGTGTGTGTGTGTGTGTGTGTGTGTGTCAGAAGTCTCTGAAATGTGAGAGGACTCTAGAAAGGTCTCCTCCTCGTTTGTGCCAGCAGATCCTGTGTTGGCTCCGAGCAATAACACTCAGCTCCCACGTGGACGGGACTCCAGAGCCCACTGTCCCATCTCAAAGGTTCTTTAAAGTGTCACCGTGGACCATTAGCATAGACTGGGCTTCTCACCGCGGGCTGCCTCCATATGTCAGCCTTCCCACAAAGCCACAGTGATGAAATGTTATCTGTAGCTAAACTGTAGGTTTGAATCTGCGTCTGCCTCCCCCCTCCTCCCCTTCCTCATCCATCTTTTCCGTCTCCCTCCTCCTCATTTCTCCAAGCAGGTTTCACTCTTGTGTCTGTCATTCTTCTGCCTTTTGTATCTCTGGGCCTTTTTGCTATTGAATGCCGCTTTCTCTCCCACCCCCACCCCTCTCCTCTCTTTCTCCCATCTCCTCCCTCACTCACTCATTCACTCTAGGGCCTAATTATGAGATAGCTTCGAATAAATACATGTATTTTTTCTCCTGCGAAGGGGGAAAAAACCTTGCTCCACTTTTTTTTTTTGACAGTAGGTTGAATTCTAGACTCAAGGAGGTTTTATTCGGCGAGGTCCTTCTGCAGATCGGAGTGGGCGCTGGGACGGGAGATTTCCTGGGTGCAGTAATTGTGTCTCATTAATTCTTACTGTAATGCTGGGTAGCTAAACAGGCTACGCAATTAGGGGGCTGAGCCCTGAATAGACTGGCTAATCAGGGGACAAAAGCTGCGGCTCAGAGGCCATTAGGCCCGGAGGAAGTGCTTCCATTGTAAGGAGTGGTCTGTGATGCCTTCATCTTCTTCCAATCCGGGTGGGTAAGAAACCTTAAGGGGGGGTTCTTCCACTTCTAAACCTTTACTGCTCAATTCAGAATAATGTGCCAGGAATACCTTCAGCTTGTAGCACAAATAAGGTTGCATCCTGCTTGGGATTATGGAAGATCAACAGTGGATTTCCTGACTGTAACTACCCAAAACTTTAAATAAATTTCCCCACACCTTGTTGGACCTTCTGGACTGCGGGTGAAGAAATCACAAGTTAGGATCCAGATAAAGCTTAAACGCATCTATTTTTTCTGAGAACATTCTGACTGGCTGCTCTCAGAGACGTCAAGTGCACCCAGAGACGCCGTCTCCCCTGCTGTCCCTCCTCCACCTCCACTCCCTCCTCCCCCTGCTCGGTATGTGCCCTGGCAGCCCGCACGCCTTCTCCAAACTGTCGACTCAGGAGTCTGCGAGACCTTTCTGCCATCTGGGAAGGGTGGAGGAAGGAATAGAATAGAAGATCCTAACATTATCTATCCCCTTGCCTTTCTCCCTCTCCTCTCTCCCCCTCTTCCCTCTGCGAGCTTTATCTTTATTTTATTCATCCCTATTAATCACATCGTCAGGCAGCCTAGACGGAGAATAAATGAACTCTCCTGGTCATTAAAATTAAGCATTGAATTATTGACATGCAATTAGCCTGCCTTTTTTTTCGTGGGGGAGACACTGAAAACTTTCTCCCTGTGGCGAGAGGGGAGAAATAATATGACTGCTGTAGTCATCAGAACTAAAAAAAAAAAAGTGGGAAAGTGTGCAAAAAAATATAACATGCCAGAAAATTCTAACTCGGAAAATCCTATTTATCACATAATAAGAGCACTAAGCCTGGTTCCATCTCATTTAGCCGAGTTTTATTCCCATAAGGAGTGGTGTCTTGCGCTCGTTATCTGCTTCGTTATGGAGAGGCCTGCACTGCCGCCTCTGGATTATGCTGTGGATTATGTTAATGTACAGAGACACGTGGACGCACTAACTAGCATTTCGGAGATCTCCCCTCGCTGTACGTTCTTGTGTGCTAAACTTGTTTATCTCGTTTCATTTAGCATTATGCAGATTCATATTCCATTATTATAATAACCGAACAGATTGATCCCTAACTCGTAATCCTCCATCACTCAAAACAACTTGAAGGAGAGGAAGGAAAAAAGAAAGTAAACAATATCTTGGAGAGATGCGCCCGCGTATTCTCTTTTCACAGTCACTCCCAATTACAGTGACAATTGCCTCGGTAATTTTATGAATAGCAAGAAACACTTACTGTGCTTGTTAGTCAAATACACATTCTGCAGCCTTTTCATAGCAGCAGAGCAGGAGTTTGACAAGCTGTTTACGCTAAGCCTGAGTAAATCAAATTCGGAGTTTGCCTTCCCTCCCCAGTAATCTCATTTTGTTTACTGCTAACGCTAAGTACATTAGCATCTGCAAGGCCTGTCTGTATTTACTCTATTTACCCCTACTGTACTGGCTCTGAGCCAAACAGGGACTAATGTTACAAAATGAGGGTAACCAGCTGTATATTCATGAACAGCTCGCTCCTAATCTGACACTGAGGCAGGGATCCGGAGCAGGCAGAGCCGCAGCCGAGAGTATAAACTGACAGAAGATGTAGTTTCTTGCTTAAATGAATGGAGATATTAACTGCTTTTAAGCTGTAATATTTTCTTTCCCTCCTCTTGGGTGTTTATACGGGAAAGTGAGGCATGACAGGAAGGTGAAACTGCAAGGCTCCCTCTCAGGAAACCAAAAGATACACAGTAGGAAGCAGTGGCTTGGGTTAGATCATTCCGCAGCAGTTTAGCTATTCAGGGTTTACATAGGAAGTAAGGGTAATTTGAACTTTTAAGTAAAGAGGAAGTTACATCAGGGTCAAAGACTGTCAGGTTTCCATGCCTCTGTAGTGTCTTCTCTCCTGGTCTTTCAGAATCTGAATGGGGCTAGTATCAGATCTCACCTGTTGTATGCGTCCTCCTGTTTGTCCACAGTTCCGGGGTCTGACCACGGCCCAGGTTCCCATAACCTACAACCTGGCCTCCACGCCTCATTAGGCGACCGCATCACAGGTGAACACTGGCCTGGGTGGCAGACAGATGCTGCATGTACACTCTGGCCTGATAATAAGATCTCACTGTCAGCATGTCAAACTGTGAATAATATCAACCCAGGAAAACCAAAAACTGGCAGTTAAAATGTTTTGCAGACTCCAGAGTGGACAGAATGAGGAACAGAGTTCCTGCTTATCCACTACTTTATTTTCTCTGAAAGGCTACACCAGACCGGAGCATGTTGACAAGCATATTTAAAATTCATTTTGCCAGATTTTGACGTCCAAGCTGTCTTCACCTCCACAATGGAACATAAAAGTCAGGAAAACATCCAGTCGCCTCTGGCTACAATACACGGCTGGCCATGCTTTATCTAAACTGTTGCACCACGCTACAGCTGCACACAGTTTAAAGGAATCCCAATTTTTAAACACTTTTACTTAAATGGTCGGTCCGCCACTTTGCTGCAGGCTGAAATATCTCAACAACTGTTAAAGTGATTGTTATGAAATGTGGTGCGGACATTCATGGCTCCATTAAGATGACTCGGTGATATAGTTTTCCATCTAGCGCTATAAGCAGGTCAAATGTATATCCTGTCCAGACTGGTGCAGGAGTGAGTCCTAAAACCCAGACGTGAGTTAGCATTTTAGCGTTCCTGCTTCCCTTGTCTGGAGGTCAGTGGGTTTTTTGAATGTTTTTTTGGTTAGATGCCTGAAATAAGTTAACACAAGCTTTCATGTTTTGCTAAATACCCCACTTATGAATTTTGAAGCTTACTTTCTTAAAGGAGAAGTCTTGTATTTTGCACTTTGAGCCCCATTTCTGGGTTGTTTATGATGAAATAGAGTGCTTAAGACCAAAATAGTGACGATTGCTCCTTTTCGGAGAATCTGGCTTTCCCCTGCCTGGTTTAACACTGCTGCCTATGGCCATGTGTGAACCTGTCCTAAAACCACCCTTTTCAAAGCCATGAAACTCACCGAGTGGTCAGTGGTGTTCGGTTGTTTACGACAAGGTTGTCATTGTAGTCTTTTAGCTCAGTGAAAGTGCCGTCTCAACAGTGCTGTGTGCGCTCCTGGAGGAAGAATGAGAATGTTTGTACTAAGTTTAACCAACCTTCTTCTTCTGCTTCTTCTCTGTGTCCCATTACATTGCAATGGTTTCCTGCCGGTTGGTGACACCCACGTAAAGGAGCATTATCGCCATCAAGTGGGCTGGAGTGTATAACACTTCAGGGTCAAACGAATGGTCAAGTGGAAGTTTACACACGGGTGTGAGGCAGCTGAAAAAATAGTTCCAGAATTGAGATGAATAGCGAAAAGACAGATGGAAACCACAGTTTGCTACGATTCTTATGTCAGAACATCAACGAACACCACTGACCACTCGGTGAGTTTCATGGCTTTGAAAATGAACGTTTAGGGTGGTTTTAGGACAGGTTCACACATGGCCATAGCCAGCAGTGTTAAATAGGGCCTGACTGATATGGATTTTTTGGGGCCGATGCCGATTCTGATATTATGGAATAAAAAAATCCGATAACCGATATATCGGCCGATTAAATTTTTACGTTTTTCAATTTAAAAAAACCCAAAATACCTGCTTTTGATGGCTTAAATATAGTTCAAACACTCGTTACAAAGACATAAATTGAAGGAAGAACATTTTACTATTTTTAAATACTTTTATTATCAGAAATTGTGTGGAACAAGCAGCGTATGAACAATTTGAACACAAAATAAATCAAAAATATGATGTGCAAAAAGGCAGTAAACCTCTGGGAAATAAAATAGTCATGCAAAGTCTATATAAATTAAACAAATTAACATGTATGTTCACAGTACCAGAGGTGGTGATGTTAGCCAAAGTCATGCAACCACACTGTCGTTCCTTTATGGCCTAATGTTAGATTTTCCTTATGTTGATTGCACTTATGCTCCACAAAATCACAAGAGTGGTGTTCATCTGTAAAGAAAAAATGCTGTATTACAACATTTTGTTCGCCACAGAGCTTATTTTTAGCAATAACCCAAAATCCAAAGGAAAAATCCCATCAGCTTTTTGATGTCAGAATCAGGGTGACACTGACTTTCACATCCACTGACAAAAATCATCCCTGCAGCACTCCATACCTACAAAACATTAGCATGTTAGCATTTTCAGTGTGAGCACATGAGCAGGCCAATGTTAGCATTTAGCTCCAGCCCCACAGACGGCTTTGTAATCCTCCCCAACACCTGTAAACAGACTTCGATGTATAAAAAGGGTGAAGTCCCCCTTTAAAAAAAGTTAAATAACAAGATTAGGCAAAGCTGATTTCAATAATGGTCTTAACTCTGAGAGAAGCACCTTATCACTCCTCTGTAATTGTTTGACTGCCAGTGCAAACAAATGATTAGCAGGAGTGTTAACGCAGTGCTTCATGTGACACTGCAGACGTGACATATTGTCTTGCTAATGTCACTGTCCAGTATGAGGAGATCACACATTTCACATCTCCGTAGAGATGGGCAACACTCAATTAACACAGTGCACAGACACCTTTTGCACTGCTCTGTTCAGAAGTGCTGATTCCAGAGTACAAACATAATTTCCGCTGCTCTGCGTCCCAATTAAAGAAGAAAAATACTTGTTTTTTTCTCTCAATGTTAAAGTAGTTGATCAGCAATTTCTTCACATCTACAGGAGCCAGAACTCTTCATTCTCGTGTTTTTTTCTTATTATGCATTGGTATGTACACATGTTCATCCAGCTCACATGTTCTCCAACGATGAAAGCTTGAATAGCATTTCAGCACTTCATGGTTGTGCTTGATTTTCTCCCATTTTATGAGGATCAAACACAGTCTGACTGTAGCTGCCTTTCTAGGCTCAATGAGCCTGCTGCAGCGCTGAGAAGTTTTAGCGATGGGAGTGTTTCAGCCCCGTGGCAACGCAATCTCTATATCCCAATGTAATTATCAGGATAAGACATTCTCCCTCGGTGGTGGAGGCCAAAGTTTCCTGCCATGGTGCGTAGAGATTTGATTTGATTGAAAAGGCTGTGCTGCATGCTACGTCCTTGCGGAGCTGCGGGGGCTTCTGCACCTCATGCATTAAGCCTCCATGTCCTCGCACAATAGTTGTTAAATGCATGACTATTTTCTCTTTCTCTGAATCGCTGCTGCATAGAAATCTGAGAGGAAGCAGAAGCATCCTGAGAAATATCCAGTGAAATTAAACGTGTGTTTAATTTTGAAAAAGGGAAGAACTCAGACATTTACTGTGGGGCTTTCTATTTCTCTGCAGCCAGTGGAATCATCTCTGGGTTACCTGCTTGTCAGTTGCTGCTTCCTGTGACAGCACGCTGAGGTATCTCATTGCATCTGCTTGAGGCATTTCCCTTCGCCGCGTCAGAACACAAACGTGTGTAAAAACAAAACATCGAGCCAGGGAGGGACGGTGTCGCACTCGAGGTCACTGGAATATCTTCTGGTTCACTGGCCACTGGGGTCACACACACACACAGACACACACACACACACACCAGGATCTGATTGCACAAAACAACAACTGACTTTGCTTATTAATAAATGGTGTAATGTAACTGTTGCAGCGTAACGCACACATTAGTTTAACGGTACAACATGTCCAGTTGGACGTGTGATTAATTTTTAAATTCCCTGCTTTCATGTTGAATCCTAATTCTATATGCTAAACCGATTCCAGAGAACACACCACTGAATCCCCTGCTCAGCTGGTTAAAAATTAATAGGAATGTCAATGCCTGAACATTGTGTTACCTTTTAACCACCGTGCGCTTCGTTAAATATTCAATCTCAGGAAGGCAAATATTACATTCCTTTACCTTTGGTTGTGTCTCTGCCTTGTTGTGTCTTGTTGCTTCCCGGCTTCCCTCTTTTCTTCCTTTCTCTCTTTCTCTCCTGTTGACTCTGATGCCCAGGCTTCCGCTTAATTGGTATTTTTGTTGAGCTTTTCTGAGTGTGAAACAACAGAGCCTCACACCTCAAATACAGTATTTATTCATTATTTTGCACACCGTCGTCTGACAGCGGGAAACCTTATTAGCCGAGCTAATTTAAGGGGTGACTAGCAATCCAATTAGGTCTAATTGGAGGCTGATAGAAAAGCCTTCAGAGGTAACCTGCGCTGACTCCGGCCACCTCTGCGCCCTCACACATCTGGATGCCTTCGTCCTCCCTGCGTGAGCATCGCCACCGCCTTGCCGTGTCTGTGTCGTGACTCGTGAGTCCAACTTCTGCAATCACGTAATAATGAAATTGTTACATTATGCAGTGCAACAATGGACATCTATTCATGGTGATGCGGCGGAGCAGAGGGGGCTGTGAGAGGTGGCAGAGGCTAATTCGGCGAGGCCTTCTTACAAAGCCTGGGACAATGTCCCGGGTATAGAGCTGTTGTCTCAGGGCCGAGACCACCCCAGCAAACCTTCACTCACTCACACACAATGGATGCTGGTGGCCTCGTGGTCGACACTTAAGAAACATGAGCTATAAAAGAAAGAAATTCACATCATAGAAGGTGCTGAACACATGTCTTAAAAATAACAAGTGGAGCTCTGGTGTTGCCGTTTCTTCAGTCGCTTCAAGAGCTAAAGCTGCTGTGTGAATCCATCATGAAGTGTGAGGATTATTTTGCACAAACTGCTTCATTCAACATCATTCCCAACATATAAAGGTATAATCTCCCCATAATACTCTTCACATTTTTTTAACATCTCAATGACCAAGCATTCTTCCAGCCTGCAGGATAATAGTGCTCGTCTCTTAGCGCTTTTAAAATACTCCGCATGCGTCTCTGTGAGGGCGTGAACCACTGAACTTTTAAGACTTGTTTGCCAACAGTTAACTGCTGCAGCGACACACTCACAATGAGCTCGAAACCCCAGTTGACTCAACTCTTCTCTGACACAGTGTAAATAAACGCCAAAGACATTAAACCTCTCACATGATTTATATCTGTTGGATCAGATGGCACTGTGTTGTACAGCTGTTCATGATGTCGTATCCACCCCTTTATAGCATTACATTGTTGTTGCTGATCTGCAGCAGTTGGACGGGGGAAGAACTCCACTTCCATCTGCTGTTTGTTTCACTGTGTGCAGAATATCTTCAGCAGATACTTGAGAAAAGGTTGATCATGAGGCAAAGATGAGCTCTTAAAGGAATACTTTCACCACCTTTTGTATGACAGTCACTCACCCTATGTTACAGTGAAATCGTAAAGAACACTTCTATTTTTCTCATAGTGAACTGAAGTCATAGAGGTCTGCGTTTAACAACAGCAAACTATATGAACATATCTGTTTACAAACTCTCATATAACTTGTGCAGTATAATCAAAGTCTCATTTATCCAGTCATATGCTCAGTTTCTGACATCTATGCTCTCCAAAGCCAGATTCCATTGACAAAAATAGTAATTTTACCTCGCTGAATACGGGAGCTGCTGGTCTATCACTGCCTCCATTGCTGGTTTGTTTGTGTTGAGCCCAGTTCAGACCAAAGATTCTTGATGAGATGAGTTGAAGCAGGCGACATCTGCAATGCACTGTTCTGCAACGTTATAAAAACCTGCCAGCTCAACTAGATGAGACGGTGTATCATCTCTATGCAACAACTCTTTGTTCTTCCACTTTGATTTGCAGCTTTTCAGGTTTATTTTGTGGCTGAATATAATTTGTAGCTTCTTAAAATATGAATGAGGATAGTGATAATGTGAGAATGTGATAAGCACATACAGCGAGCAGCAGCAGTGACGCACCGTCCGACACTGGCACACCATGAGGATGGAAACAGAGGGCTTGGCGGACCACCTGCTGCAGCTTGAGTCTAGCTCAGACCAGCCAGTTCACACCACTGCAACTTTTCTCTACAACCTTCTAAGACAGTTTTGTCTCCTCACAATTTTTTGGTCACAGTCACACATGAACAGAATTAACATTGGTGAATATTCAGTGTGAGTGAAGGGGCAAAAAAAATGTACATCCTCACATTCAGCTTCAGTGAACTTTGATGAACCTCAACCAACAGCAAAGAAGTATATGTGTAGGACACAATGATTGTTGCCATGTGTAACAAGCCAGTATTGTATGATACTGGCCATGAAAAATACAAAACTGCAACCCTTTGAGAGACACTGCCTGACTGACAGGCTGCAGACATGGAACGTAAGAAAATAGAAAATGTCATCCACCAATAACATCATATTGCAGGGTATTTATTAGCAAGCTAGCTTAATGTGTGCGTCACATCTGGCACCGCCCACATTCAGCATAAATATTGACTTGGCAGAGGATTGTCACGTGCCTGCATTCACATATGTGTGACAGGGCCTTTATTGTGTGACTTTGGTGTTTTAAAGGGTTAGTTTGGATTTACAGAAGTGTATTGCATTCACTTGACAAATAAAAAAAGCCCTGTTTGTCTGAGTAATTTTTTCTGTTTTTCGGAGTAATTTATTTATTTTTCTGTTTTTTTTGTGGTAATTTTTTTCTGTTTTTTTTTTTTTGTGGTAATTTTTTTCTGTTTTTCGTGGTAATTTTTTTTACCAGGTTAGGTTAGTAACAGCTGACAAACGTGTATGGGCATAATTTCAGTTGTCAGGTAACGTTAAGCTAACAGTTTTTTTCCATCATGCTGGACATTGTTACTCATCACAAATTTGTCAGCTAACGTTGTTACAACCCGTTACTAACCTAACCTGTTACACTGAGCAATAGGCCTACACTAGAAGGATGCAGCCGAAAACATAGCTAGATTATCATACCCTGTGTGTAACTAATTACGTGCCTTACCCTTATTGATCCTGTAGTTGAAATTGTGTAGGAGCAGGAGCACGGATGCAAAATACATCCATGAGCAGAAGACACCATGGATGCAGGGGTCACTTGCAGAAAAATTACCACGAAAAACAGAAAAAAATTACCACAAAAAACAGAAAAAAAATACCCCGAAAAACAGAAACTATTACTCAAGAAAATAAATAAATTACTCCGAAAAACAGAAAAAAAATTACTCAGAAAAACAGGGCTTTTTTTATTTGTCAAGTGAATGCAATACGCTTCCGTATGGATTTACCAAAGTCTCACAATAACAGAAACAAACAAAAAGTGATAAAAGACCAGTTGTATTTCACAGGTATATCTCAGGTCGTACTTGCAGTCTCAAGAAGTTCGTGCATCACCTGAAACAACTTCATGACATTTGGACGTATAGAATATCTAGACACTTACACAGTGCAGGTAGAGAGTGTGTATTCTAGTTTAAAATGTACACCCAGTTTATCACCTGGAGCAGTTTGCAAAAGGACTCCATCATCATTAGCTGACATGTTTTATCCTAATGAGTTTGATATGTTGTTGAATAAACATATATTTAGTTATGGGTAAAATGCCTAGATGTTTTTTTTTTTATTAAATATTTGTTGAAACAATTTCACCACAAGGTTCATTTAGTAGCTGGTCTGGAGCTTTTGATCATATATCATCAGTGGTTTAAGGTAGTTATGATGGGCCCCAGTGCAGGCTAGTTACTAGTTATGAAGCTCACACACACACCATTAGGTGTGTATATTTTTTACAACAATGTGTTGTCCTGTTCGTTTCTCATCTTTTCTCACTGCTGCCTTTATCTTGCTCGGTTTACAGATGCAATCAGCTTGTCAGTCTTGACAGATTTTGCACCTAAACTAGCTCCTGTATATCGTCACATGATCAAATAGAGACTTGACATTGGAAAACAACACGCAATCATCATGCCATATCTGTATGTGACAGAAATACAAAAGAAAATAAGAAATTATTAATTAATTAATTTATTTATTTATAGTTTTTAAAGCTTATGTAGAGTAAACATATGATTTTGTTACAGATTGTGAGAGATTTTCACACACATACACAAAAATAAATAAATAGAAAATATGCACATATAGCAAATGGCATTGTTTTTACTTTGACATGAGCTCTTTGAACACAGCTGTATTTCCCAGGTGGCAATCTAACTCACCTGCAAAGGCCCATTTCCTGCCCAACACCTTGTTGGATGGGCTCCACTGCAGCCGCACTCCGTGCATAGTATATATTCATGCTACTTGACATGATATTCCAGTGCACTCTCATCCCAACTCATCAAATATTGTTGCTGAGTTAGCCTTTCATGTCTAAATATTATGCACAAGGCAGCTTCCTATGTCTGTTGTTGACATTCCCGGACGCCATGTTACATTACATTTTACACAGGAAATGTACAGTTTCTACTCATTAGATGCATATAAACTTACAAATGTGGTAAAACACCTCATTTTTATGTTTATTTTCCACATGCAACAAAAGAATGTGGTTAGATTTAGAAAAAAACAACATGGTTCGGCTTAAAAACTCACACGTGCAGCCAACAGTGGGTCCTGGGTGAAAGTGTGAGGTTTGTTGGACCCATCCACTTCCTCTACTGCTTGCCCTATAGGGACTCTCCAGCTCCTTGTATTACATTGTTACCGGCAGCATTTCAAACTGATGCCATCCAGCTGTGTAACACACTGACGCTGCAAAAGGTGTCTTTTTTTGTCACTGACAAAGCTATGGTATTTTCTGAGTACGGAATAAGAACGGGCTGGATATTCCTCAGCAGACTGAGACTTGAGGATTGCACATAGATGTTTAAATTTCCTCTTTACTGAGCACTTTATGGACTTTTCAATCATCCATCTTAAGGTGCGGACACACCAAACCGACATCAAAGAGCTAGCGCTGACGAAAGCCAACTGTTGCGTCGTCTACGTCGCCTCACGTCGCCCTGTGTCAGCTGCATTTGAACGCACTACACGGACTACATCCAACAGCCAAGTGGCACGTACGTTCTGCGCCTGCATGAGAGAGAGTGGAGTGACATATGTTACATCCTGTCAGCCAAGGGGTTTCCTATCTGTGCAGCCGAGCACTGCAGCACCTCCATGGACTATTACATTCAGACGGTCCCGGTGTTTCCTCCGCAGGCTCCACTTCACTCAGCTTCACTCAGCTGCCCGATAAACCCGCTGCTTCTTCTCACTTTAACCTGAATAACAAACCAGAGCTCGGCTCTCCGTTTGGATTCAAACGGCCGAGCCGGGGCTAGCTGGGAAGCTAGCGGAGGCTAACTGGCAGTGCTTCCCTCTGGTCATGCTGCGGCCAACGCTCAGCTTGTCTCACAGCTAGCCCCGGTTTGTTATTCAGGTTAAAGTGGGGAGAGGCAGCGGGTCTGTGGGGCAGCTGAGTGAAGTGGAGCCTGAGGAGGAAGCACTGGTTAGCCCCGGTTTCACTACAGGCAGATTAACTTGCTACAGGGGCGAGGGAATAAAACCTGAACAGCCAATCAGAGTGATCTCTTTCACTGACTAGTTCCGCTGCCGATTCAACATGCTCAATCGGCCGAAAAGCTGCTGACGCCAACGCCGAAGGGCCAACGGTGCGGGACACACCGCAAAAACCATGCCGACAGATGCTCACCAACGGCCCGACTTTGGTCAACGGCCGACCGTCGGCTTGGTGTGTCAGCGCCTTTACAGGTTGAAAGCTTAAGGTCAATTAAGTAGCTGTTCTAAAGCTTTCAGTCATATAACACAATTTTTTTATCTCATTGTTTTAGGCAACATGGACAACAAATAGTCACTACAATGAAAATTTAAAATTCCATGCCAACTGAAAATACCAAAGGAAGGATCTGGTAACCTACAAGTTTAAGATACTGACCGAGTAATCACATAAAGTCTCTTAGTCCAGCTGAAGACCTCTCACTATCAAATAAGATACAGAGCTGAAATTAAAGGATGGTGGCGTGTAAATACTCAGTTAATTATAATACTAGCCTAATTGTGTTTTAAATCCATTCATATGCACATGTGTAGTGGTTCTGCGCTCACATCATTCCTGAAACCAAAATATTTGCTCCTGTTCTCATCACAAATGTCTAATAGACCATTAGCTAACACTTTTACCCCGGCAGAGATGGTGTAGCGCTCTCTCATTTGTTGACACATCCTCACTTTGATGATCCACTCCACCGATCCATATGTAGCAGGAACAAAAGCAGATGAAAGTGGCTTTTTGTATGAGAATAGCATCAGGTACCCAGGGAAATACACACCAGCAGCACATTTGAGCCCTCTAATATTTACTCTTTAGGGGAATCCAGTGTGTATACGGGTGTGAGAGATCAAGACGCAAATGAGTGGGGGTATTCCCCTACCTGATTGGCCGCTGGCTGGGTTTGGAACGTGATGCAAATAGACACAGGCTCCCTTTGAAATACCTAACGCGCCATTTGCAATTCTAAACATCTCGGTATACATTTACTGTGTTTTTTTTATGGGTGTTTTCTGTGGAGTCAAATCGGTTGAACTGAAGCTGGTGCTTAAAAATCAGGAGTGTGTAGCCTTTTAACAGACCTGTCGTGTGGAGGAAAGCAGAGACGTGAGAGAAGAGAAAGACAGACACAGGATCTTTGCAAAAAATACACTGTTTAAAGTACTGTCATCATAATTCACCTCCGAATTTGAATTGACAGGAAGCTGTAAAGCGTCGAGTACATTCTCAGAGCAGAGCCATGAATCAAAAGAGCTGCTGTAGTGAGTTCTTGCAGGATTTTACAACACTGAGGGTGGACACCTGTCATTCTCTAAGTATAGCTCTAACACAGGAGTACTTCACCTGTGGTAAGCCCCCTTGCAGAATGATATAACGATATAAGTGTGGATAGGAAAGTGAGAAGCTAGATTTTTTGCTTACTTCTCTGTTTTTGGATAAACTTTTTTATTTTTGAGTTCTAATTTTCACAAATGTACAAGTATAATGAACCAGTGCCCAACTAGTACATCAACTTATCATGATTAGTGGAACAGGAATAGAGATTTTAGCAATTTAGATTCATTAAAATGGCTTCTGGGAATGCAATTACCAATGCAAACAGTCCTCAGACCGGGCTCATTGGAATTCCTGCCATATAGACACATGCGGCTCCTTCTCACTTCGGCAAGGCAGATAGCAGACAGACAAGCTGTCAGAATCGTTATCGTCGGGACTTCATCTCGTTAATTTGGTAGATGGGAGCGCAAGTATTTGCCCTGTGGAAAACTAAACACACTCGCAGGGTTTCTCCCCCCCCCCCCCCCTTCTCTCTGTCCACGGAGAAACCAGCCAAGCAGCAAGGCAGCCAGGCCCACACATAGCCTGCAGTCATATCAGACCCAACAGCCTGGCTGGAGTCAATATGACCGCGGGCGAAAAAATTGTGGTGGAGCTGGTCCCCCTCAATCTGAGACCTGGCTCGGGCAGCAAACAGCTAGCGATGCGCTCATTCAATATGAGTGAGCTTCTCCCCCTTATCCTCCTCCTCATCCTCCCCCTCATGCACACCAGTGCACATTTCAAAACTTGTTCTCACTCAGCCCGTGTCATTCCCCCCACCACCAACTCTTTTCAGCTCCCACTCCACCAACCCCAGCTCTCGGGCTCTTGCTCAACCTTTCCTTGTTTTTATTGTAAGATGATTTTTTTTTCATTATTATGTGAAAGCGAGCGGTGATGGTGTGTGTGTGTGTATGTGTGTGTGTGTATGGGGCACAACATTCTGACAACCAGATTTGATTTGACAGCCTCTCTTTTCCTCTCTCTGCTGACCCTGCAGACCAGAGTGTGGACAAGGGTGGATTTGGGCTAAAGTACCTTTTTATTTACTGGAGTTTGCTGGTTGTTACACGCCTCGCTACTCCTCCACTCAAAAGTTCGCCTAACATTCTCCACCCTCTCTCTGAGAGCTAATCAAAGTTCAATTGTGGCAATCTGGAGAAGAATAATAATCAGGAGTAGGAGTCAGAGAGGAGGCACCTTGTGTCTCAGCATTTCACCCACCACACATCGCGCAGACACACACACACCTTGTGTTTGCTCAATGAAGCAGGGAAAAACACAATCAGTGTCTAACGCCTGAAAATTCCAGTGAGCAGATGACTTATAGGTAACGTGACGAAAAGCTAAATGAGACGAAACTTGAATAAAAAAAGAAAAATAACAATAGCAGTAAGTGATATTCAATAATTAAACAGTACCAGTCATTATTTTGAGGTGGTCATCCACAGAGTCAGACACAAGCCCATCCTGTTTTGTGTATCTCCCCCTTTTATTATTCATTTTGTCAGCTGCTTATTTATGACTGAAGCACACATTTCACGGCAAAACCGTGTGTATATGCAAAAGCTCCCCACGTCGAGCCCTGCTTAGACATCTCAAAGAGAATACGCGAACACAAACTGCTTTATTGCGGTGTGTGTGAACAGCCCTGTCAAACGTCTGTTTACCATCTCACGTTCCCAGAGGCACAAACCTCTCGACAGAGGCTACATCTATTTTTCCTGCTGAAAGATGTCTTTAAAACAACAGCATTTTGCAGTTTCTGCTTTAAAGGCAGGATCGATGTCAGTGTTAGAACCTCAGAGGACAAATTAGAGTCAAAGTAGCGTTGCCTTGTAAGAGATTGTGTATGTGTTGTTCTGCTAAACAAAACCTCACATCTTACAGTAGGGTGGCAGAGTCTCCATTTAAAAGTTTCTACACTTCCTCAGCAGACAGAGCTAATGTTAAAAGTATAATTTGATATTTTGAGAAATACGTTTATTTCCTTTTTTCCACCAAGATTGAGATGTGAAGATAGATACCACTGTCTAATATGTACCTGCAGCCAGGAGACCGTTAGCTTAGCTTAGCTTCTGTACAAAAGCTTCAGAGTTAAAATGACAAGTTGTGGTTTAGTGGGGGCTATGGGTGGAAATATTTCATGGTCTGTGCCCCTAAAAAGATGATAGTTTGGGAGTTTTAAAGGTATAAGCAGCGCATTTTTTAAACCATATTTGTAGCATGACTCTAGGGACTCTGGCAATATCAGTCTGTTCCACCACTTTTATCCAGACTAAAATATCTTACAAGTACGGGACAAATTACGTACCTTACCTTGAAACTGGTATATCGCTGCAACCCTGATCTAGAACCATGATCAGTTCAAAATCTTAATTCCTCCAATACTTTAAATGAATGTCAATACTAACATCTGTATGCTAGCATTGTCATTGTGAGCACGTTAGTATGCTGAAGTTAACATTTGGCTCAATCATCTCTGTGGTTATAGCTTGTTCTCACTCCCCTGGTATCATGAAACACTGCTTGGGCAACCCGGTCCCACTCCAAAGTTGCTGAAATCTGGCACTTGGGCAGTGACTTGCGGCGTCAGACGTCGGCAAAAAAAAGCTGTTCCTTTAACGTCAGCATGATATGTGGCCTGTCGCTGTTATAGTTTAACGCCGCCCGGTGGCTTCAGGGGGAAACGCAATGGGACAGGAACGAAATTAAGTCGGCAAGAGTCTGAGTAGGGCGGGTGGGAGAGGTGGTGGATGGGTCCAACAAAGACTGATGCTGTGTCTCAAATCACATACTTCTGTTACTACAATTCCATGGAGTGTACTATTGGCGTAGTGCATGAATTTCGACAGGGTAGTGTTGTCTCAAACCAAAAACCGCCGTTGTGCACTCACCGGAAATGATGACCTCAAATTTCGACCTCTTCTTCTTCTTTTAGGCCTAATGTGCAGCTGTTAGCTAGTTAGCAAACTAGCATTAGCATTCGCGTTATCATTTGCGGTACCAAATCATTACAGACTGCTAAATTAACCCAATAAACATACTGCTGACTTATATCCGACAACAGTATAGTGGTGCTTAGTGCAAAAACACATGTATTTGTACAATGCAGTGACGTTCACGGCCGCACAGTCCTCGGCCACCATTCCAGTTTGAAAAGTGGTCCCTCCCCTTCTGCTACGTAGCCAAGATGGCGACCGTTGAGGGCGAGAAGTGTCCATAGTTCCACACTCAACTTCTTGACTGTTTTGAATGCACCATCTGGGTACTCATAGTGCACTGCATTTTTCCATACTTCTCAGTGTGAACGCACTCATGCACTCAAAATATTAAGTGTAAGTACGCGATTTGAGACTGGTGTTGGTGCTCCACGTCAAACTACAAGTCAGGGTTGAGTTGTTTTGTCATGTCAGTTGTCAGCAACCATTTCTTCCTAATGCTAACCAAGTGATTTTGTTGCTTACACCTAACCACAGACCCCTTCTGTGTCAAGATCTGCCAACCCTCTACATCAAGACACAACGCAAAAGCTGGGGGGCTTCTGCCCAAGCATCACAGTAAACAAGTAGGGATGAGATCACATTGGTAGTTCAGTCCAGCCTCTCTTAGTCTTGTTTAACTGTAGAGCCAGGTTAGCTGTTCCTTGTCTTTATGCTAAGCTAAGCTGACAGTCTACTGGCTCCAGCTCCATGTTGAAAGGACAGGTACGAGAGTGGTTAATCTTCTCATCTAACTCAGCAAGAGAGCAAATAGGAGCATTTCCTAAATGTCAAACTGCTCCTATAAGGTCAAGTTAAACAGGAAGTGGGGAGATTTAAGGTGCTGTGTGCATACTTTACACTGCAAATACATGGGCGCAGATAAAAGTGATGTAAAAGTGACTGTGTTCTTGGCTTGGATGCCCAGCTCATTTGTTGGTCTCACTTTTACTGTAGTGAGCAAAGTAAACACACAGCAGATCACTGCCTCATAGCCCAGCATCCCAAATATAGATTTCACTGTCATCTTTAAGTATGCAAACGATCTGTCTGTCTGTCTGTCGGTAGATGGACGGCTCATGGCTGCATTCCAGGCTTTCTCATTTTAATACCCAAATTGACGTTGCGCTCTGCCGTCCTTTTGTTACCGCGCTGCGCTGAGCCTCTCGCCGGCCAAGAAAACAAAAAAGTCAGTTATATGGCGGCAATTGATGCGACAGGCATTTAGTAAGGCGATTTCTATGGTAACAATCCTCAGGAACATTTTCATTTTCAGCATCAAATGGGTAAAAACGCAGCCGTGATAATTAGCACTGTGTGTGTAGCTTAATATGTGTGTGTGTGTGCGGAACCTGCTTTAAAGGACTTCAAAAAGCCTGGAGGAAAAACACAGTTTGGTGTTTTACGACATCTCGCCACTCTCTCTGCTGTCAGTCAGCATTAGGGGCTGTTTTTGCCTGTTGTATTTTCTTTTGTAATCTAAAGCACCGTCCTTTTAAAACGACTCTGCTAATTACTTTATTTAATCGGGCGCCAGCCGAGGAATTATTTTTGTAGCCCGGAGCTAATTTTGAACCTGTAACAATAGCTTTTGGAATATCAGTTTAAGATAAAACGCTTTTATAGTTAATCCTGGAGGCTGTTATATCTACACATTTCGAGTCGCACTTTCATGTGGATCCTTCAAGATCATGAGGACTCTGATATAGTTGTATTGCACCTGAGGATAATCTGAAAACCAATGTAATTAGTGTGACTGTACACAAAACAGGGAAGAGTATAATATTTAAGAAAACAAGTCACAGTAGCTTTTTTTCTTTTTGACAAAATATCCCGAAACCACAGTCCTCTCCTTCTCTGACCCACACCTGTTCCCTTCCTAGCAGCCCCTACCCCTCTCTTCTTTTTCCGTTTTGAATTAGAGAAACCAAGCACAGGGCAGCAAATGGTGTTTGAAAGAGCAAAAAAAAAAAAAAAGACAGGGATGGGGGTTTGGTGGTGGTGGAGGGGGGTAAAAAAAAAAAAAATCAAAGCGAAATCGGCAGAATGCGTACTTTCAGAGGCTGCGGCACAGTTGAACTGAGCAGGCCCAAGCCCTGTGAAAAGAAATGGAGACAGCCTGAATGCAAATTAAATCCCCCTCATTCCTGCAAATATTGTCTTAGCCATTAGTGCGGGCTTGACTAGAAAGGAGTGGTCCCACTCATTGTCGCTCGGCCAGGGAGAAGTCAGGGGAAGAATTCTATTCAGTGGCCGTCTTGGGGGCTCGGTGCACTTGGGCGCTTGTTTGGTACCATTCAAACGCCACAGACCGTGGCAACAAAGAGAGCTTTCAGCGTACCTCACTGTAAAAGCATGTGAAAAAGAAGAAAGGAGGTGGATAGGAGGGGAGAGAAGGAGGGAGGAAGGGAGGGTGAAGAGAAGGGAAAGCAGCACTGGAAAAGTTTAGGTGTAGGTCCTGAGTGGAACTGGGCCTGTATGTTGTTTTTTAATCGTCCGGTTTATTTTGCTAGGTGGGATATTGGAGCGCTTCACGCAGCTTGCGCAGTTGGCTCCACTGGGTGAGGAGCTGTGGATCTTGCACACAAACACACGCACACACATATACACAGCCTTTGAGCGGCCCGCTTGGCCTGTCTTCAAGTAGCACCCATGAGGGACAAAAAGAGCCGTTTCAGCACAAAACCATACCTGTCTTGTCTCCTCTCAAGTTGTTTGTGTGTATTTACAGACATTTTTACAGCCGCGCTCTGCTTTGTGCATCATCTCTTGTTACTGCTTTGCTCTCAAACTCCATCATCAGGCAGGTCTGAAGTGCGCTGCTGACCCAAAGTGACTTCATACACACAGAAGACAGGTAATTTTTTAAGGCAGAGCACATATATCTGAATGGAGGGCCCCCCTTATGTTCAAATTCCAGAGCCTTCTGCTGTATCCATCGGCTCTTAAACCAAACATGACTGTTCACGAACAGATTATTTGTGTTTGAATCCACATGAGAAAGTTCAATGTGCAGTGCACAAGTGGATGAGCACTCACTGAGCCAGCAAGGTTATACTCTGCCACAGGCCTCACACATTACCCAACAGTGAGAGAGACTATTACGGGGAGATATCTCGTGAAGCGCATACACAGGAGTGAAGAAGTCAGTAAAGAAATACCGCACAGGTTTGTGTTTGTGTGTATAGGTGGAGCCGGGGTGTGTGCAGAAAGCAGAATAGCCCTTGGCATCCCAGATTTGTTTTGACTGGTGCGTTTACAGCTGCTGCATAGCATGGGCGAGGAAGGGCCCGGCCGAAGTAAAACAACCAAATTCTTACTTTTCTTCTTCTTCTTTTTCTTCCACTCTTTCTCCTCTCCTGTCTTTGGAGAGATGGCTCCCGGCCAGCCAGCTGTATAATCAAGCCCTTCATTTCTACTTTATTGACAGATGCTACTTCCAGCCTTGGTTGGGGGAATACAGTTTGTTTTTTGAACCTCTGGGAAAGATTGAATTCCATGGCAGGGTGATATATGCTTCGGAAGGCTTTGTTAATGTTGGACTACAGCTGCACGGTAGAAGTGCTGGAATGCTTTCCTTCATTTCGTCAAGAGGGAGAAACCTCAGAACTTGGACTAAGTGAGAGAAAAACAGTATAGGAAGCAATGCAAGTTTGGCAGGAAGCAGTCTGCTGCAACTTAAAGCTGTTACAACATATTGTCTCATTTCGAAAGACACCAGGATTACTCGTGTCAGTTATACATGCAGGTTGTGGCAAGTTGGGACTCGAGTATCGCAAGTCTTGACATGTTTAATGAAAATGCTCATGTACAGTATAGATGCCTACATGTTCATTTAGATCAGGGATTTTCAAAATCTGATGTGTGGGCCCCCCTTTAGTATTCATATCCATATTAATGTATTTTGTCACTCCTACTATTATTATTCTTTTGGCAGATAATCATGCTCTAATTTCTCTAACTACAGTTCCCATAATTTTGGGGCTCTAAACGGGAATTTTGATGTTGCCATGAATTTAGTGAGGTAGCTGTGTGCCACAACTTGAGCCCAGTTTTTCTTCTTAGCCTATATTAATTTATATTTTGGCACATTAACACCATTAAAGGTCCAGCGTGTAGGATTTAGGCGGATATATTGGCAGAAATAAAGTGTTTTCTTTAGTGTATAATCACCTAAAAAATAAGAATCATTGTGTTTTTGTTACCTTAAAATGTCTACATCTAATCTACATAGGGAGGGGGTCTTGCTCACAGAGACTGCCATGTTTTTACAGTAGCCCAGAACAGACAAACCAAACACTGGCTCTAGCGTTTTTGCGTTTTCATGTTGGCCACCGAAGTAAGAGGCCCCTCTGTGACAAGCAGCATTGGAAAAACACAATTTTTAAAAATAGTTTTTAATGTAAAGCCGCTTTATTCAGTGTTTTTACCAGTTTAAGTCACTGTGTCTTTGTTTTGGAGAGGAGGAGACCTCTGTGGATAATTCAGCTCCCGGTTAAAATCTCCTGAACGTCTGGATCTTAAGTTATCAGAGAACAAAGGTGAGCACACGTTCAAGATTTAAGATTCAAGATTTGCTTTATTGTCATTTTCACTGGGTACTAGACACAGAAAAAACGAAATACTGTTTCTCCATCAGTGCAGGCAGTGCATTAAAAGTCAGTAATAAATTTGCAAAAGCTGGGCCCGTCTTGGACGAGCCGAACAGCGTCAGGGAAACACTGATTTGTAATGTGAAACTGCTTTATTCAGTGTTTTTATTGGTTTAAAATCACCTAGTCCATTTGTTTTGGAGAGGAGAGGAGACCCCTATGGATAGTATGGCTCCCGGTAAAAATCTCCTGAACAATGAACACTGACAGAATCCCAACTGGAAGAAGTTTCAACTGTACTTACTCCTGTAACTCCCCGTAAATCTTATACACTGTTCTAATAAAAGTATGCTGATGTAGCCATTGGCACTTCCTGTTTGTAGTATAGCCATGGATGTACAGACAACTATCACTGGATTACTTTGATACAGAGGAGAAGTGAAAGACGTGATGATTCTCAGGTAAGTTCTGAAGACGAAGCGTGTTGTTTCTATGGTTTCTTATCCAATTTATTGACATCTATCACTGTTGGCAGTCAGTGACAATGATATCCATTAGAAGTGTTAGTCACATTGGATCTATCATGTCTGTGTGTTTAGATATGACTGACTCAGAGATGGAGGACGAATTCTGATTCAAGTTGCGGCAAGTGGGTGAAAGTATTCCCTCCATGTATCCACGTGTCACAGCCGCTGCAGCAGCTCCAGCTGTGGCCCATGTTGGTGGGTGAATCAGATCAGCAAGACAAACTACAGTAGATAACTTCCTGCTGTTTCCAGAACGCTACCATGCACCTGTCCCCTTCACCTTCAGCTGTATCTGCGCCTCACATCTCTGTTGATCCTGACATGCAAGCGTAGATTTGTTTGTAAATGTGCATAATGTACGAATGATGGCAAAAGCTTAACATTCGACTGTCACCCATCACTTCTCATTCCAGGTTTATCGGCACTCCAAGAATTTCCCATGTGCTACAAAAACAACCGAGGAGACTGAATTACTGCATGTGCTCTTTAGTTTAGATTTGGCTAATGCATGTCAGCCAAGAAAATCCTCGCTCACATGAACAGAGGAAAGCAGAGGGTGCCAAGACAATCTGAGGCGGAGGAGACGGCAGGTTGGTGTCAGTGACAGATGGGATGGAGAGGCTGACTTCTTTATTTTAAGGACGGTATCTTCTATCTCTTCCTGCCAGCCTGTCGGGTCCCTCTTCTATCGGTGCCTCCGGTGTTGTTTGGGTGGGACAATCTTTCCCCTTGTGCAGTTGCTAGGAAGACTGATGCATGTTTACAGCACACAGTGTGACAGGAGAAGGCGCAGACATATAAAACAAATACATTCGTGGTGTTTTCCATATGCACAAATACTACCACAGGCACAGGCTTGCAACCTCGCATAGCAGCTCTGAATTCCGGGATTTGGGGGAGAGAAAGAGGTGGAAAAGATGGATGAGTAACATCCTCCACTCGAGTAATAAATTTATCCCTCAGATACTCAATGACATAATTAAGGTAGTGTTGATGTTCCTGGGAAAAAGGAAGATTTAAAAATCTGCCTGGACTCTGGCTTCATAAAAATCCTCTGAATCATATTATGTAATATTTGTCTAGACATCCATGATTTGGTTTCAAGACAGAAAAACAGAGCTTTTTTTAATTCACACTTCATTTGCAGGTGTTCATTAACCCACTGGATAATAGAATACGTTTAATTAATCCTGATATGGAAATTAAAATAGTTTATTTATCAATAACGCTTTGCAATTCCAGCACAGAGAGGAAATGTCTTAAAGGGTCATTGAAGTTAATTACAACTTGGATCTCATTTTGGTTATCATTCCTCCTGGTAATAATCATATTTTACTCACCAAGTTCATTAATGACATCTGGGAATGCAATGAAATAGCTAAAATGAAACTGAACAGGTGATAAACATGAGCAGTCAAGTTTGAAAGAATCCCATAGGTAAGACAAACTTACTAGTCATTTTTCCAGGCAAAATACTAACTGCAGCTCATTCTCATTCCCAGGGTGTCACATATGGCAGCGTGGTCAGTAGCTGCAGCATCAGATCCTGATGCAAAAGTCACCCTCAAGCGTCTGTTTGAGATGTACCAGGTTTTCAGCTAACTCTAATGTAAACCCATCTGTGGTGATAGTGTTTTATAAAGAGCAAGATAGCCTGTGTAGGGCAGGAGGGAGTGGTGGTGGATGGTTCAAACAAACACAGGACTTTTACCCAGGAGACTAACCCGGTCTCACTCCGAGTTGTCGAAATCTGACGCTTGGGCAGTGACTTGCGACGAATAAAGCCACCCTTTAACATTGGCATGATATGTGGCCATTATACTTTAATGGCTCCCAGTGGCATCAGGAGGAAACGCAGCGGGTCAAGAACGAAAATAAGGCAGCGAAAGTCCGATTGGGGTGGGCGGGAGTGGTGGTGGATGGGTCGAACAAACACTGACTTTCAGCCAGGAGAGCTGTGTTTGCGTCCCATGAGAGTATAAAGCCAAACCCTGTTCTTTTTTTCCCTTAACCCAACCACATGCGTTAGTTGTTGAAGGAAAAAAATGTCAACTGACAGTGTTGTACCGACATAGCGCATTTATTTAACCCCACTATTCATCAAATTTTATATGAAGTCACAGGCTGTAAATCAATGTTCTAAAATTTTTAACCTTTTTTGTATCAAGGACCCCTAAACTGACCCCCATTTAACACTATTTGGCTTCAGTTTACATGCTGATTTGTTCTGTTCCGCTATTATTTAAATTTCTTTGGCATCTCAGATGGTCACATCATGTTGCACTGCGTCTATGATCTCTGGTGGTACTGCTGTTTTTTTTCTCCTATCCATAAGCTTTCAGAAAACTTGCACAAATACAGGCGAAATGAACGAATTCATCCGTCTCTGCTTCCTTACCTGTTGAGCATAAATGAGTCCTCATCCATATGACTCTAAAGTATTCCTTGTTTTTCTGGAATCCCCCTGGAACTCCCTTAAGGACCCTTGCGGTTCACTAAACCCCTGGTTTAGAAACACTAACATAATGTTATGTGACAGATTTGATAATTGACTTTAAGTTACCTAACAAATGTACTTATTTTTAACGCACACCATAAACTTTTTTGTAAACATAACCAAGAAGTTTTGGTGATGGAACCTACATTTCCTGGAACACGGGAACACGGGAGATTATTTTGACAAGATTTGACTTCCCCGAATGTCCAAAATCGACCACAAAGGGGTACCTAGAGCATCACAGTTTGAGGCATAGGGCCCCTGACCAAGCTGCTGTCTTTGACAAGGTGTGAGTGAGAAAGTGCTGAACAACAGTAGTGTTTTGTGCTGTCCATGAAGCAAATGGATGAACGGAAAATCTTATTAAAGCTAACGTGATAACTGAAAGAAAACGAATGATTAAGCAATGAAAATGCTGAGAGTGGACCTAGTGTTAAGAGATATGTAGGTTTTTATTTTTAATTTAGTATTCACACATAATTTTCCTGTTAACCACCAACATTAGGTGCAATCACTTAAAGTGTTTTAGGTAATCTGGTGGCTGGTGACATCTCTGATTGTACGGCTCATGTCTCTTGTCTCGTTGGACTATGTGTTATCAAATACTAAAATAAAATGATGTCAAAAACTACCAAAATAAGACCCATGTTATGATAAACCAGAAATGTATTTTAGCTCTGCACACAGTCTGGTTTTGAAATTGTTACCAACGTTAGTGAGAAAAAGGAATGAGGTGCAAGATTCCAGAAAAGGCTTGCTGACATCTGTGTTTTTCCATTTAGAGAGAAACTCTGCCAAAACACAGGAACACCTCAAACCCACATCCACTATCCACTGCTACTGTGGCTTTGTGTTCTCAAAAATACAGTTATACCCGCCCCATAAATGCCAGCAGACTCTGGGTTTGCACAGGATAATTCTGCTTATTTCTAAATATGTCTTTGGTACAGGTGTGTGGCGGAGACAGCCACACCTGGACATATAACCTGGAATATTTATCATCTCTCTACTTCTCCACTCTCTCTCTCTCTCTCTCTCCGGCGTGCTTGCCTGCCGGCCTCGACTATTTCCCCTCCAGCAATGACAGGATTATGTCTGACATGTTTAAGGAAGTGGCTTTGGCAGGCGCTGTAGAGGAGGCAGGCAGTGAGACACACACACACACACACATACATACATGCATACACACACACAACACACACAACACACATGCAGGTGCACACACATTCCTGATGCCAGCCTTGACTCAGTAACCTTGTATAGCGGGGCAGGTTTCGACGATGCGTCTGTCTATCAAGCCGGAGCTGAAATTAATCTGCGTGTAAAGAGAACGGGGAGATGAGGCAGGGAAGCTTTAGCATTAACTCTGTTATCATTACAGATGTCAGACGGGATGACAGGGGAGGGCTGATGCTGTTGGTAAACCGATCGCCGGTGCTTGATTCAAGCGGGGAATTAGCCTGGTTTCGTTTAATGGAAGTGTTGGGACAGGTGAGCTATTTGTTTACACTGCTGCTGCTGCTCCTGATGGTGATGATGGCGTTTTTTTTGCATCGAGGAGGCCTTCACTTGTCTCCTCCGGAGCTGCATTTGTCTGCCAAGAACATGACAAATGACACTTTGGAGGAAGAGGAGAGTAAATACACTCCAGCTCTGGCTTCGCACGGCCCAACCAGACCGGCTCCATCTTGCGTCTCAAGACCGCGGAGCCAAATTCCTGGAAAATGACTTAATTGTGGGGTAGATTTCCAAATGATGATTCGAGGCAAAATGACAGACAGGAAAGAAAAGAAGAAGCCAGGGCAGGGTGGGAGTCTCGTATGACTGCTCGGTTTTCTCAGCAGGTGAAATCACCGAGGCTATAAGGGAGGTGAGGTTGAAGACACAGAGGGGAAAGAGGAAATAGAGAGGAAGCAGGGATACCTTCGCAGGTTCTCCCAGCAAGAACTCAGACGATAATTGCAGACAAACGTGTCCAAGACGACGGGAGCTGTCTACATCCAACATCCTGTGCTTTCAGCCGGGTTTTTATCCCAGAGACGGAGAACAAATGGCAGGAACTGGAGTGCCAGGACGTGCTGAGGGGCTCCTTGTACCTGCTTTTAAGTCGACGTGCCTGAACACGTTGTCCCCTCCGTCACCCCGGAGGTTTGCTTTTTCCACTGTTGATGCAGACAGGACGCACTCTATCTCCCTGTACCCACAACCCCACTATTCATCAAGTTTTATATGAAGTCACAGGCTGTAAATCAATGTTCTAAAAGGAGGAGATGGAGAGAAGATGTTCAAAGGAGTTCAGAGCGTCTTTGAAAATCTCGCATCGTCACTAACAGGTGTTTTGATTTATAGTGTTTGTGTTTAATTGGGGCATTTCTCAGATTCACATGAAAGGGAAGGTGAATTGATATTTTTCAGGCTGAGAGTGGCTCGGTTTGGGCAATGAGAAGACACAGTCGATGTTTTCCTCTGAAAAATGCATCCCCCCACCCCCCCACTGTGCACCTGGGAGAAAACATGGTAAACGTTCCCTAGTGGTATCTCAGGAGTTCATCCAATATGTGGCCTTATGAAATCAATCAGAAGAATTAACAAGCAGGTAAGTTACCTAGAGGTTTTTTTTTTTTTTTTTACATTGTTGAGGTGTGTTGTAGGTGTTTTTTTTTTAAGCCTGGCTAGCAGCAGACTGTTGACAACTATTGCATGAATTGCCATGAAATTTCGTACATTGCATGGTCCCCAGAGGATGGACCTGACTTTCCCCCTTTAGATCTACCATTAAGAGGGATTTATACTTATGTGTTGAATGGACGCCATACCCACGGCGTAGGCTCTGCATCACGTGAAGCCTACACCATACCCTACGTTGTAGCTTGACGTGCACCTCCCCAGAAATGTAACTGGTGATGCAGACTTCCTGTCTATTTTTGTTAGCTGAAACCATTTCCCTCAGTGGAAACAAAGCATTCATTTACTTTAATTTCACAGATAAGAAAAAATAAATTGTGATACAATGTAAAATGCCATAGGCTTGTGCTAATAAGGTTAGCGTGTTGTATTTGTTTGGGAAACGTGTTTAGTATAAGACAGTTGTTTTGTCAGTGAACCTTGTGAGTTGTAATGGAGCCAAATTTGGTAACATTACCTTTGTTAAATGTTGCTGTTGTCCCTGGTTTTATATGAGTAGAGGAAATCTCCGCTAGCTGCTCGGCTAATTTATACAATGTAAAATGCCATAGGCTTGTGCTAATAACATTAGCATGTTACCCCTCTCTTACCCCTTTCATATCTTTCTGTCACTATCAACTAAAAAGTACAAAAAAATGCCAAAAAAGCTAAATTAAGCTAAATATTTTAACATCTACTGAATGGATTGGCAGGGGCGGCACGGTGGTATGGTGGTTAGCACTCTCGCCTCACAGCAAGAGGGTTGCCGGTTCGATCCCGGGCGTGGGAGCCCTTCTGTGGGGAGTTTGCATGTTCTCCCCGTGTCAGCGTGGGTTCTCTCCGGGCACTCCGGCTTCCTCCCACAGTCCAAAGACATGCAGGTTAATTGGTAACTCTAAATTGTCCGTAGGTGTGAATGTGAGCGTGAATGGTTGTTTGTCTCTATGTGTCAGCCCTGCGATAGTCTGGCGACCTGTCCAGGGTGAACCCTGCCTCTCGCCCGATGTCAGCTGGGATAGGCTCCAGCCCTCAAGAGGATGAAGCGGTTAGAAGATGAATGAATGAATGAATGAATGGATTGGCCCTACATTCAGTAGAGACATCTACGATTACCAGAAGATGAATCCTAATGACTCTGATTGCCTTAGTTTTCCTCTTGCCACCCACATTTTTGGTTCAGAGTGACTGGATAAATATGGGATAGATTCATGTTCCCCACCGGATGAACCCTAACAACTTTTTGATCTCCTGATTTTTCCATTATAGCCTCACCATGACGTCAATTTTAAGAACTACTGGACAGATTGCCATGAAATTTGCTACAGATATTCATGTTCCCCAGAAGCTACATTCCCATGATTTTGGTGATCCTCTGAATTTTCATCTAGCGCCATCATCAGGTGCATGAATTCTCCCAAGCTGAAATAAAGACTTCCTGTTCTTTCAGTCATGCTGACATGGCACGGCTGTAGACCTTACTGTAAAATGGATTGTGAACAGCAGACTCCCACACACTTCTCAAGAGTTGACTGGTATGACATGAGACAAAAAAACAAAAATAAAACCATTCTATGACCACAGCAGCACACCAACAATCTAACTTTTAGAGGCTGATGACTCAAATGTTACGGAAAACAGGATTTAGGGTCCCAAAACGTCTCAATGTATGGCTCTAAGATCAAACTCTTCCATAGATGATTAAAAAAAATAGCAACCAACCTCACCAGTCCTCTGTGATCAGTCTTCCTTGATTGCCTATTCCTCGTATTTTGCTTTTAAAATTTTCCCTCTCTTTGGTTCTGGTATATGAACAGCACGCCATATAAAATAAAAACTAATTGCATACTCTCAAAGCGAGCTATGTTGTAATGGGGTGATCTTTTTCTATTTTATGGCTGTTATTCTTGGCATTGTCTTTTATTTTTGATTTATTATCTAATGGTAATAGATTGTGGTTCTGGTAAATGCCGCAGCTGTCCGCTCAGAAGCGCGTGTCCTCTGGCCTGCTCACCAGCGAGGCTAAAATAAGTCTCGGTTTGTTATGCTTGTTTGAACAGAAGCTGTGGCCTCTTCATTTTGTGGTTTCCAGCAGAGCTCCTGTTTTTTTTCTCTAAATATAATCCCGAACGCCACTACCTCATCTCACTCTCCTTGTGCCATTGTAATAACTGACCAAACCAAACACATACACATACAGTTTTACATTTTAATTTACAAGGGGAAAAAAAGACGTTGGAAACTTCTACAGGACATTAGTAATTGACTGATTTTATTTTCTCAAGCCAGACGCCACTGCGCAAGTGGTGCAATTCATCATAGGCATCCACATCTGCCAGCTTTTGCTCACAAATGTGGGAATTGTCCAGTGTGTCAGCAGTGTGTCACCAGCTCCATTGCTGAAGTCATTAACATTAAGGAGACCTCTAGAAATGGCCAGAAACAACACATATTGTTTGGTTCCAGTGAAGTGCTGCGAGCGCTACACACGGCGAGGAAAAAACTCTGAGCCCTCAGTGAACAGCTTCACATGAAAACACACTTTACAAGTGAAAAGCTGTGATAAAACAGTGAAGTGCTAACTAATGCCTTCAGCCGTCAGCCTAATAATGTACTGCTCCGGAGTCGGTGCTACTTTAATGACCTGAGGCGTGGACAGATTATATGCAAAAAATGAGAGCTCGCTGTCAAAACTGTGCCAGGGCGAGCATATCAGCAGCACCTCATCTGTTTTCCACTAACACGCTGAAAGAGAAATCACAAGTCCATGTGTCTATTGGAGCAGATTGAACTTGGCGGATGTGTGTTAAACGGCTGGGCCCCTGGAGTACTGAATAATGATTCCCAGTCGCCCCTCGCTCGCTCGGTGTGGGAGTGCAGCGCAGGGGAAGCCTGAATGGAAAAATCTTCTGTCCAAACAACGGTCTGCTGCTTTCTCCGCCGTGCACCCAGAGCGTCTGTCATCAGCCGTCCACATTGTTTTTGGACAATTGGCACTAATTTGCCATCTGGTTGAGGGAGCCTTTGTTGTGCGGGAAGGGAAGCATTGTGTAGTTATCAATGGCGAGTCCACTCAGGGAGCCACCGGTGGACAGAGACAAATGAGGAGACAATGCTCTTTATCTCGGCTCCGCTCTGGTTCACTTTAGTGGCATGACTGTTTATCAGACGGTTTTACAATAGCAGAGGATGTAAATTTTATGTCCAAACCAGACTGATGTGAAGAATTAGCTGATTTTAACACATCTACAAAACATCACTTTAGCTTCAATTAGATATTTTCAGCAGCCCTGGAGCTTAATGCGCTGCAACACGTGCAAATAGACCAAATATAATCAAATCTGACAATGCATATGAAGGCTGAAATGTACTGCAGATATAGAGAACACAACCTCGTACATAAACGTGCTGCAAATTCAGACAACACAAGCAAATAGTCATAAAATAAAGAGTTGTTGCCATAGTTTGTGACTGGCTGTATTTTTGCTATACTATAGGTATTCAGTAACTATTCGCAATGTTTTCTTAAGTTGCAGTGCACTGAGCTCTAAGGGCCACCGTAGGTTCTTGGTTGAGGACATGTTGAAGAACTAAAAATCTGTTTTTTCAGCTGAAATAAAAATCTGCACTCTCTTGGGCTCAAACAGCCCAGTATTACAGACCTCATGGGTTAAAACTCTCTTTACTGCAGAATGCCCAAGAGGTTAAGAAGACCAGGAAAGTAGCTTCTTAGAGCAACAGCCACTTCTCTCCTCGCCTCAACTTTTTTATTTTTCTTCCCTCCTCCTCTCCACCCCCATCCCCACCTTCACCTCCACCTCCACCTCCACCCTCCACCCTCCCCTCTCTCTGCTCCGTCCTCCGGGAAAATGCACAGTGATGTCACCGCAGCTGAAAGAGTAACAAAGCGCCGGTGCCTCTGTTGTTTCTCCAGTTTGTTTCTCTCTGTGTCTCCTTCCACCCCCCCTGCCTTCCTAACACCCTTGCACCCCCTTCCTTGCCCTCTCCATCTCCCTCTGTTTTTTTTGTTGTGTATCACCCCCACCCCCACCACCACCACCACTTCCACCATCACCACCATCCTCTTCACTCCAATCCATTTTGCAGCCGGGGCCTGGAGAAGATGAGAAGTGGTGCTTTCTGTCCACAAATCAATAGGCCTTACTCACCTTTGAGTCAGGCTGCAGAGGCAGCATCATCACTGTATTCGCCTGTACAGTATGTGTAGAGGGGGAGAGAGAGAGAAAGAGAGAGGGGAGGGGGACCCAGGGGTGCTAGCCTGCCTGTCTAATGCATTATTGAGGAGTGCATCTCAGTTGCAGGTAGAAGGCTGAAATAGTCTTATTAGCTGCTGCAGACTGAAGTGTGGTGGAAAACACAGCTGACCGCAGCTGAAATCCAGCGTCTGTGAGGCAGAAGCTGATGTTACTTCATGTGGGGATGCTCGGGGATTTGTCTGCTGGGACTCTGGAAAAGTTGACTTGCATTGAAATACTGCTTGAGAGTTATTTTGATAGAGACAAATCATCAGATCCTTTCATCAGGCTGTAAATATTATTAAAGGTCACGAGGTAATACATCTCTGTTTACTGTCGCTGTCTGAGAGGAAATGTTCAGCCTTCCTGACATTTAAAAGAAGTCCCAAATCCTGAATCAGTCAGAAATCAGCTCATTCTTTTGTCAGAAGAATAACTTCATTGTCCTGCTGTATATGGATCCATGTTTTATGAACCCCCATCTGAGTGTAACAGTGGATTCATATCTGTATCTACTTAATTCATAATGTGTTGGAGGCTGTTTTGACTCCATAAGCACGGGTCCTTTTCATTGAAATTTCAATAAACATCTCACCCCGAGGTCGGCTCTTGGAAAAATAATCTCTTCAGGCCCTGTCAGCACGGAGATCCAACAGCATACTTAAAATATTCTCAAGCAAAAACCCAGAAAGCAAGTTTAATTTGGAAAGTTAATTCGCACCCCAGTGGGTCTGTAAACGGTATGAAAAACCAATGAGCATTGACACACTATTAAAAATGCATGTCCCCAATAGAAGCATTTGATTCAGTCATCTGTGAGCGAAATATGGGTGCTATGCTAAATGTCTGACGTGTAACTTCTTCATGTAATGTTTTGAAATCTATGTAAATGGCACCACGCCAAGATGATTGGAAATGCTGCTACGCTGCCATTTGAAAAATAAATGACAGCTACGTTCAGCATGCTGTAGAGTTTGAAAATTAAAAGTCAGAAATATGACTATGTTCTTCCCTCTCTCTTCTGTGTTTTAGTGATAGTGAACAAACCACAGCAAAGCTTTGACAAATCCAGCCTTCTCCTGCCTTCGTTAATATTAATGGCTTACACTCAAAAAGCAAACACATACACTTTGTGAATAATCCAAACAATGTCAGAATCGCTTGTAAAATAATCTCATGCTGTGAATGTGTGTGTGTGTGTTTGTGTGTGTGACAAATCAGACCGGTTTGAACAATCCTGTCAATTTGGTTTAATTGGTTTGTGGAGTGTAGTGGAGCGTGTGACAGCGTTCAGCAAATGGCATTTCATAGATCTGAATCCTGACATTCCTCCATAGATAATGAACAGAGCTGCATCTGCTGGTACGCAAAGGTCCCTTTTGTCAAAGCACGATATGGTCTCTCCTTGTTAAAATATGAATGTGCAACTTTGATCAGCAATAAAGGCGCAGGTGTTGCGCTGTCTGCCTCATCTGTGTCGTGTATACAATACAGTGACTGTTCCAAATGTACATGCTCTGTGTCTGTCCGATGAGAGCCTCGGTGAAACCTCAGTAATGTAAGGCTGATAAGACTTACAGGAGGGAGCTGTTTTTGTCTAATTAGGGAGAGCGGAAAGGGAACTTTAACTGGGGCAAAGAGAAACCAGGCCAAACCCTATTATATTTAAAATACCTGATGCTGTGAGACAGCACTGTAATTACACCAGCTAGCTAGCTAGCCTCAGGATGTGCTGCGCAGACCCACCTATCCTGCGATCGCCCGGCTGGGTTTGGGAAGAGCAGTTACGCAATGTTGCTTAATTACATCTCGCAAGACTAACTTAATTAAATCTCCTCTGCCTCTCACACTTGATGGCTAGGCCTAAAAGCTGAGGATCCAGATCCATGAGAGTAAAGCATGTGAGATTTGGGGAAAACAGCCATCCATTCAGTCATGAGTAAATGGCTGATATCTGAATCCCAGCTTACTGCTGGGATGTGATTCCCACCAACAGGTAGGCCTACCTGTACCTCAGGGGGTACTTCTGCTGTTGCCAGGAGGTACTGTACATGGAAAGATTGTGGAGTAGCTCAATTATTAAAATACATACATACATATTTATATACCACATGTTGAGTCAGCTGTAATGCTTAAAAAGGCCATGTGTTTCAATTGAGAGTGCATGAGCAGATGAGTAAAATGTGTGTATATATAGCTACATGGCATTGTCTGTTATAGCTAAAAGTAGCCTACTGGATAAATGGTAAAACAGCTCAAAGTAATTGTTAAACTGTTGAAACAACTGATAAATGGTTATAGCTAAAAGTACTACTGCTGTTTGACAGCTAAAATAGTTAGCTAAAATAAATAGTTCAACAGTTGAAGCAGTTAAAAAGAATGGATAATTAGGACGACCGTTGAAATAGCTAAAACAAATAGATAATGGTTGAAATTGTTAACTAAAATGAATGCAAAGAAATGGCTTGTTGACACCCAAAGATGTGAACACTGATATACATCATATTTAACTCTAACATGTGATAGTGGATTTTGTCTGTAACTGTATTATATGTGATGTGTTTTTGCTATCATGCAATATGTTTTGACCTGTTTTTCATGCTGTGTTTTATTTTTGTTTTTAAATTTCCTAGGATGCCTTTTTACAGCTGGCGAAGGGACTGCCGATGAAAACTAGCTTATCAGTTAATTCGGGTGCAATTACATTTGCTAAAGTGTTGATTCATGCGCACTGTCTCTTTTCTTAAATGAATAAATAACAATAATGGTAGTTAAAATAATGGATACATTTTTAAATAGTTAGCTAAAAATAATGGATAAATGATTAAAGTAATGGATAAACAGTTAAAGTAATGGATAAATGGTTAAAGTAATGGATAAACATTTAAAGTAATGGATAAACGGTTAAAGTAATGGATAAATGTTAAAGTAATGGATAAACGGTAAAAGTAATGATAAATGTTTAAAGTAATGGATAAATGGTTAAAGTAGTGGATGAATGGTAAAAGTAATGGATAAACGTTTAAAATAATGGATAAATGGTTAAAGTAATGGATAAATAGTTAAAGTAATGGATCAATGGTTAAAGTAATGGATAAACGGTTAAAGTAATGGATAAATGGTAAAAGTAATGGATAAACGTTTAAAGTAATGGATAAATAGCTAAAGTAATGGATAAATAGTTAAAGTAATGGATAAATGGTTAAAGTAATGGATCAATGGTTAAAGTAATGGATAAACGGTTAAAGTAATGGATAAATGTTAAAGTAATGGATAAACGGTTAAAGTAATGGATAAATGTTAAAGTAATGGATAAACGGTTAAAGTAATGATAAATGTTTAAAGTAATGGATAAATGGTTAAAGTAATGGATGAATGGTAAAAGTAATGGATAAACGTTTAAAATAATGGATAAATGGTTAAAGTAATGGATAAATAGTTAAAGTAATGGATCAATGGTTAAAGTAATGGATAAACGGTTAAAGTAATGGATAAATGGTAAAAGTAATGGATAAACGTTTAAAGTAATGGATAAATGGTTAAAGTAATGGATAAATAGCTAAAGTAATGGATAAATAGTTAAAGTAATGGATAAATGGTTAAAGTAATGGATCAATGGTTAAAGTAATGGATAAACGGTTAAAGTAATGGATAAATGTTAAAGTAATGGATAAATGGTAAAAGTAATGGATAAACGTTTAAAGTAATGGATAAATGGTTAAAGTAATGGATGAATGGTAAAAGTAATGGAAAACGGTTAAAGTAATGGATAAATGGTAAAAGTAATGGATAAACGTTTAAAGTAATGGATAAATGGTTAAAGTAATGGATAAATAGCTAAAGTAATGGATAAACGGTTAAAGTAATGGATAAATAGTTAAAGTAATGGATAAATGGTAAAAGTAATGGATAAATGGTTAAAGTAATGGATCAATGGTTAAAGTAATGGATAAATAGTTCAAGTAATAGATGAATAGTTAAAGTAATGGATAAATAGTTAAAGTAATGGATGAATGGTTAAAATAATGGATAAATAGTTCAAGTAATGGATCAATAGTTAAAGTAATGGATAAATAGTTAAAGTAATGGATAAACGGTTAAAGTAATGGATCAATGGTTAAAGTAATGGATAAATAGTTCAAGTAATGGATAAATAGTTAAAGTAATGGATAAATGGTTAAAGTAATGGATCAATGGTTAAAGTAATGGATAAATAGTTCAAGTAATGGATAAATAGTTCAAGTAATGGATGAATGGTTAAAGTAATGGATAAATAGTTAAAGTAATGGATAAATAGTTAAAGTAATGGATGAATAGTTAAAGTAATGGATAAATAGTTCAAGTAATGGATAAATAGTTCAAGTAATGGATCAATGGTTAAAGTAATGGATGAACGGTTAAAGTAATGGATAAATAGTTAAAGTAATGGATCAATGGTTAAAGTAATGGATAAATGGTAAAAGTAATGGATAAACATTTAAAGTAATGGATAAACGTTTAAAGTAATGGATAAATGGTTAAAGCAATGGATAAATAGCTAAAGTAATGGATCAATGATTAAAGTAATGGATAAATAGTTAAAGTAATGGATGAATGTTAAAGTAATGGATAAATAGTTCAAGTAATGGATGAATGGTTAAAGTAATGGATAAACCATTAAAGTAATGGATGACTAGTTGAAATAGCTGAAAGTAGTAAATACATGGTTAAATTAGCTAAAAGTAATGGATAAATAGTTAACTAAAAGTAATAGATAAAAAGTTGAAATAGTCAGGTTGAAGTAATGGATAAATGGCTAAAGCAGAATTTGGATAAACAGTTAAAATGTGATGGATAAATAGTTGAAACATTTGACTTCTACCACAGGTGATTGCAGCATGAATGTAAACCGACTTAAACATGGTTCAAATGTATGAATACATGATCATCCACTTTTATAATAACGTATAGTGTTCAATAACATGCAGTGTAAAACCAACTAAAATGGACATCTTTGGAGCATGGCAGGTGGTGTCCATGCGGGGTACTTGAGTTCAACCCGGTTTAAGGGGTTTAATGTTGGTTGTGATATAAATTATACAACTGTAGTTCATAGAGAATATTCACGGGCTGCAACTTGACTGAACGGCGTCAGCCCATGCTGACAAGTCAGACTGCATTGCTGCTCACATTAGTTTGGTCGTCACTAGCCTCACAGACGTGTCACATCCAATTACCCAAAAAGTGAACTTAAGTCATTTGCATCTGGAGCAACCGCCATCTTACAACTACACTACATAATATTATGTGAATTGATTCACTGGCCCGTGAAACAATCTCTTATTCACACGCAGGCAGATGCATGTATCTCTGTCTTTCTCTCTTTCTCACACACACACTCACACTCACACACATGCACACACACAAACAGACCTGCTGCTGCTCCACTGAACTGTGTGCATCCCCTAACAGTGGAAGTGAGGGTTCCTCCAGATCACTCCCATGTTTTGAACAGCAGCTCATGGTGACATAACTAGACACAAAGGAGCTATTGTTGGCACCCGGCGATACTGAAACTGCCTTTGTCATTCCTTCTATACATGTGAGAGACTCACCACGATACTGAGGCAGATTACTGTCAATAGCCTCAGTGTTTCATACGTTCATTCAGTGGCCTCACATGAAACGTTAGAGGCTGGATAACCTGCTAAAGCCTGTGTCAGAGACCATCAGATAACACCAGCGAGCTGTATTCTTGCCGTCCAGTTTCAACCAGCCAGTAGTGGGTTTTTTTCACAATACGGCACTGGATGGTCTCACATTCCTTTGCACTGCTTTAATACTGTAGGTAACTTGCAGACAGGCAGTGTGCCACGCCTGGAGGCTGAACCCGGAGTGACCTGATAGCTGCCTGCCAGGTCAGGGGAGGGTGTTGTCCAGGAAATGGATAGTTGTCCTCTGCCCTGCTGACCCGTGGCACTGTTTGCAAACCACTATTTACAGAACATTGTGCTCAGCTGCATGTCCTTGAAAAGTGAAGCAATGAAGAAAAACTACCAGGAATCTGTGGCAATTTACAAAAATCACTTGACAGGAATGTGGCGCAGGTGGATATATGCTCTTAAACTGAATGACTTTATCTGATTTGTGTCTGACCATGAGCAAACAAACACCAGCCAGTTGGAATTGCCGATGCTCTCCTTCCCATTGTACTTTCAGTCTGATATTTCTAAAGGTAACTTGTCAATACAATAATTTCTGACGTCTTGTTCAGCCTTCTCAGTCACTGTCGTGGCACCTTCCCAGTTTGACTTCTCTTTATTCCATTCAGCTATTCCTGCTGAAAAACAAAAATCAACAGAACAACTAAAAGCCCCTCTAAAAGTTTTCCTGAAGGGGAGACACTGCATATCAAAATGAGTTTTATCTCACTCTCTGAGTCAAAAATCTCACTGCAGTTGCACTTACATGAACCGAACTTTCTTGGTTTATTCCTTTTCTGAAAATTTTGACAGAATGGTTTGTTCATATATCATTCATAGCCTGATTTACATAACATTTTATTGCTAAAAACACGGCAAAAATAGATTTTTTTTTATGGTTCTTGACAGTATTTCCTGGTTTATGGGGTGATGACAGAGATATCCAAAATCCCCAGATAGCACACATTTAATTAGAAAATGCCTCATTACAAATTTTACGCCATTCACCAATGGCTACTTGTTGAAAATGTATATTTGCAACACTCATTCAGCTGAATCCCATTTTCAAACAAATTCTCCAAACACCAGGGCAGGCACGCTGAAGAGACACGATCCTGCACACAACCTCTGTGTCATAACTTCTTCCAGTGCTGATGTTAACACTGATAAACGGTGAAGCTTAAGGACCATCATCCTCACTCTGTGTTACAGCCATGATTCAGATGGCATTGTGATTTAAGGAACAGAATTTGTGGACCCTTCCCTCTCTGCACGGTGGTCTCTGGTTTGAACACTAAGCAGGCCTGTGGAGGTACAATCCCAAAAAGGGGCCATTCAATCAATCAGAGACGTCTAAATATAAATAAACCTGTATGATGGCAGTGGTGGGTGGCTGGGTGGCGTCCTCGGCATGGGGAACTGCAAGCCTCGGGGAAATAGAGCAAGAAAAAGCAAGCAAACCGTGACCCGGAGTGATTTGTACCTCTGGAGTAACTTCATTGGGACCCTCGGGGTGCCATACAATGCAGCGTATATTGGATTTGTTTACACCTCACTTGGCCTCAAAGGCCACCACAACGGGTGGTGGTAGAGGGAGGGTCAAAGACGGGGATCATGGCTCCATTTGCAGATTGAGGGCGAGGAAGGAGAGCGCTGCCTCGCTTTTGAATACAGACGCGAGGTCAGCGGACTCGAATCCCGATTCTATTTGCTCCAGATGGGAGGACAGGCTAATAACTGTTTTGGGATCAGAAGGAGATGAACGCCCGTCTCAAGGCAGACAGGACACACGCAGAGGCTGCAGACAGGACTTGACTTGTGGATCACATTAATCCCATTGGTGTAGCTTAACTCCTAAATTGATGTCAATCTTCCTAACCACAATCTTAATGTGCATGGAGGAGACTCGGGCAGACAGGGAGCTGGTAGTTAGGAAAATGACAGAATGTGTGGTGATGTGCTGTAACATGAGACAAGAAGGCCACGCAGTTATGAGCAGAGGCTTACCAGTGAGCTAAGGTATGATGAGTGGCAACAGAACACTTCCAACTGCCTGTTTATGGTTTTTATTGTAAGAAAAACTTGCAAATTCTTGAGGATATAAAAAACTGGAAACCCTCCTGTAAAATCATAATTTTCAGCAACCATTAAGAGCTCAACAGATGACCAGCAGTCTACAGAGTAATGACTGAACTGTCTGACAATGTTGGTACTGTACAGCCATGGACCCGAGGCCGTTGTCTAGTTAAGGGGATCTCTGTGTGAGCGTACAGGGCCAGGGAAGCAGGGAGCTGCCTGCCAGCACAAATGCAGCTGCAGGGCTTAAGGAGCCAGAGGCCCGGCTGTATGAATGCATCAAGTAGATGTTAATTGGCGGCCCCGCTTTCTGCCACTAGTTGAACTCCTCCCCCTTCCCTCCCTCTCTTCCTCCCGCTCTCCCTCTTTTTAAGAACAAATGCCACATTCCTGCCATCAGTTATCTGCTCTGCTGACAGCCCCAGTGGCCCGTGGAGGACTCCCCCCTGCAACCTGTCCACTCCAGGAGGAGGCCTGTTTACACAGGGCTGATTGGGAGTGCCCTGCACTGCCCTTGTGACCTCTCCCCCCTCTTACGCCCCCACTCTTTCTCTCTTCTCCCTTTTTCTTTTCTACATTCCTATTCTCTCTTGGCCTCTCTCTCTGCTCCCCCCTCTGTGGTTCTTGCGCCCTCACAACCCACCCCTTCGTGGTTCTCTGAAGCACCCACAGTGGGACGGGGGGCGGCGCTGCTCTGCGGAAGCCCAGGCAGCGGAGATGTAAATCAGTCATGGTTTTTACAGGCCTTCCTTAAGTGAGCCCAAGGGCCATGGTGGGTCTCAGCGGTGGTTGGCCCAGATTTGCAGCTTATTCATAGGGAAGAAGTGACTTTTGTTCTGCTTATAGACACTCAGTTTCAACACTCCAAGTTGCCCTGATTAAGGTTTGAAGGGATTTCAAACCAGACTAATGTTTCCATTCCAGTAAAATGAAAACTAGACTGCAGTAGAAAGTAATTATCTATCAGGAGTGTGATGACAGTTGTGGTGTGTGTGATTGATTGGACATTTTGTAAAATAAGAATGATACTGCTGATAAATCTTTCTGAGTTTTGAGCACTGGGTCAGTCAGTTTCTGAGTCAGAGATTTTGTATGTGACATTCAGCAATCCACTATTTGCTATGTAAAGACATAGTAGTGTCCTGAGCAGAGAATGAAGTCACGCTCCCTCTGTGTGTGCTGTAATCTGAGCTTCTCTGTAGTTTATTGTGATAAGCCTGCGTGTGCTGCCATTTTGCAGTGCGCTCATACAGTGGTTACCTCTGTTATCGGAATGACAACATCATGGAACATCCACCCCGTTAGCACTGTCAGCACTGTTGTCATTGTTTAACACTGTTTATGAAGTTAGCACCATAAGCTGCTAGTTGTCGGCTAAGCTGCCTTGGATTGTGTCCAGACAGCTCGTATGCTCTGAATTTTGCATAGAGACCCTTTAATACTTTTGCATCTACCTGCTATTATGAGTGTGGGAGTGCTGCTATTAACTTATTGTTTGATAGCTCTCAGGCACAGCTGTGTTTTAAGTTAACATGCATACAATGAAAATGCTAACATGATTACGTTTAGCGGGTTTAGCAGGTATGTTTTGCTAAGGCTGATGGGAAATCCAAACACTACCTCTTCCTGCCAGCTTAAGCAAGCCTTGTAAAAGTTAGGTCACTTAGGGCGCATTCACACCATGATAGTCCGGGGGACTCGGTTCGACTGGGCAGGGAATGCCGAAAAATTTCACACCTTCATTTGATTCAGTTCACTTTCACACTGCACTTTTTATAGTGGACCAAACCGCCTGGGCAATGTCACGCAGTTACAACAGCTGCTGGTTTGGGGGCGGTATTGCCCGAAACGACCACTGACCAGGACCAAAAAAAAGCATGAGGAAGAAGAAAACCCGGCTCATCGATTGGCCAGGACCGAAAATGGAAATCCATCCCCTTCAACTGGCTTGGTCACCACAAAAACACCAAACACCAAATGCACTGCGCTCTATGTCACTTCCTTTCTTTGGTTCATTTCTTCTGTTTGGTTCGCTGGATAGTCCGTTTGCATTTCCCACTGTGAACGAACTGCAACAGGGTTCACTTGCAAGTGAACTGAGACCCCCAGTTTTCTCGTTTAGGACACACCAGAGTTCTAATGAGCATTTACAGCACTCCAAACAAACCAAACTATCCGTGGAACCGGACCAGGGTTCGTTTAAAGCGGACCATATAGTGCCAGTGTGAATGCGTCCTTAGTTAGCAAGTGTTTTGTGCACATCTGCACAAAAAGTTTTTACAATCCATTTACAAGGTGTAGCAATATTTCATTAAACAAAAATGTGGACTTGCTGGTGGAGCAAGAGGAAAAGATGGGATCATCAAAGTCAGTAGGCTTCATCCTCTAGGGACTGGACCAGAGGGGTGGACCAGTTGACCGACTGACATTATCATCCCAAGAACCATAGCATAGCTAAACTTTACAAATACATCCAGTCAGTCAATGAAAAATGGAGTCAAGCAATCAGGCCAGCTAATTGTTTATCCATGTGTCAGATATTTGACAAACATGATTATATATATTTGGGCTGTTTGCAGATCGATGATCATGTGTCAGTGCTCAAATAGCCACACAGCATGTCATTGCTGACACAAAGTGCACTGCACAAACCAAATGTATGCTCTACTTTCAGTTCCATAAATTCATTGCGTTTGCCCTGCTGTGAAAACACACTTCAAATGAACTGTTAAAGACTTTGAGAGAGAGGGCGTGCCAAAGTGAAGCAGGGGAAAAAAACAGAGGCAGAGCGAGAAGGGAGGAGAAAAAAAGTCAGATAAGGAGGGGAAGAGGGAGGGAGTGGGAGGGAGAGGCGCAAAGAGACAAAACTGTACATCGGTGTGGTTCGTGTCGAGGGGCCAGGCGCACGCCTCTGAAGACTGGGGCCTCCCGAGCTTCCAGCTGTGTGAAGGGTTTCTCTGGAGCTTGTCATCACATTGGGAGGAGGCTGCACAGAGGCGGCTAATATCCTCCAACAGCAACCGCCCCGTAATAAGCAGAGTTCACTACACTGCACTGAAGAGAAAACAAGGGAGGTGGAAGAAAGTCTGAGCTGCCTTTAGTTGTTCATGTGTAACCTGAACTCTAATCCTAACCCACTGAATGCATACAACATTTAAATACTTGTTTTCATAGCAAAAAAAGAGAGAAATTCTATCAAGTAAAAAAAAAAGTTCAGTATGTTTTTTTCCATTTCCACAGTGAAAAGTTGTGGATGGTACCGATGGAACCGTTCTGTACCATCCCCATGTTTGGTCCCCCCTCTGTTGGGGTACCTAGCACACAGATCTGGTACTAAAAGGTGGAGCTGTGAACACTGCAGTCTGATTGGTCAGTAGAGGACGGTCACTCTGCTCAGGGCTGAGTTGTGGCTGGTTTTGAGGCTCATGTAACCACTGTTCATACTGTGGAGAGTTTTATTAGTAAATTGTAACTATGGAAGGATGTTTTGCTGCCTCTCACAGCAGCTTTAGTCGGAGAAAAAAATTACTTAATTCACCGGACCGACTGCCGGCAACTTTTGAGGTGGAACATTAACTTATAATGTTACTCTATGTATGAGTTGACGACGTGAATCCATCAGCACACCTTAAGTTCCACTGTGACAACTTTGATCATCACTTTAGTTTTTATATGACAAACACTTTTAGTAATGAGTGGATCTTCAAGTGTTTATATCATATGAACTGCATATATTCTAATCCTTACTCTGAGAAAAAAAAGCGTTACGGAGCGTTGTTCCTGCGGGCTACAGCAACACTAAACCCTTGACCTTGCCTTAGAAGGACTAAATGCACAAACCCACTATTTTTAAATATCCCATGGAGAGAGACTCTCACTGCAGCCTGTTTAATTTTGTTCTGTAAATGTCATGCGTGCAGCCTCGTTCTGTGGATGATAAACGAGGTGCAGACTTTCCTCTGTGTCACTGGTAATGAGGAAATACAGTGAGTGCTGGACGGAGCAGTGAGTGACAACAACCCCGCCCACATTTAAGAGTACTGTTTGCGGTGGAAACACTAGGGTCTAGGTACCATTTATGAAGGGTTACTGTTGGTTCCAAAGGTACCGTACCGGGGCTACTGTGTTGATTGAGAGTGGCTGCTGTTGCGCAGTTTTCTCATGGCAACTGATAACTTTTACATTAAAAAATAAAACGATAAAAAAGTGAAACACTGTGTCTCTCTGTCTGACTTGGCCCATGACTAGTTTTGTTTGAACAACTAAAGGAAGTGTACAAAGAAAGATACTGCTCTTAAAATCTCTGTGCAGTGGACATAGTGTTTATCTATATTGTACATAAAATAAATGGTTATGCAGCAAATACTGATTTTTTTCTGTGGAATATCTCCTTTGTTCTTTAATTATCCGGTTATTTTACAGTTGAATTAGTAATTTTAGTCCAGTGTGCTTTTCTTAATCACTTAATTTTTTTTTTTTTTTTTTGTTCTGGCCATGTGCTCGTTTAGTGATATCAAACACAGGTGTGCCCTCTGCTTGTTTAGAGCTATTGAACACAGGTGTGCCTCAATGCATCCTGGAGGCAGTGAGCGGACACTGCCGAGTGTCAGAAGAAAAGGGTAAACCTGTTGCTCAGCAAATAACAGTCTATTTAAGTTGGTGCACTCGTGTGAATATTTATATGCTCATACCTAACCGCAGTTGCCAGCAATACCAATCCTTGAGTGTCAGTAGTTTTTGTAACTGTGTGGTGTTTGGCATGTTTAAGTCACCCCTGTGCTTACCTGAGTAGATGGTACCTTCCAGTTTAAATGAAGCTGAGGCAGAAGCAGTGCCAGTCACACCGTTAAACTCTACGAAGAAGAAGCAGTGTCAGTCACTGCTCTGCAGTGGGAGGGAGGGTGAGAGTTTGCTGAGAGGGTTTTGAGTTTGGTTTTTCTTTTCTTTCCTGGGGTTGCCTCTGAAACAAACTCACTAATTTTTCAGTGGCAAAAACATGCCAGCGTTTATATGACCATGACTTAACCCCAATGCAGTTTTATTTCAAGGTGTGGAGACGTTAAGACGGGCCAGACCGGGTCAGTCACTCCCTCCAGAATCATGAAAATTACAATTTGAAAACAAGATTTGCATCGCAGACAAATGAAATGATCTCACCCCCTGGTTGGATTTGTTTCACTTCTTTTCAGATAAAATCAGATTTCACTGCTCAACACCAGATTAAATGACGTGTTAAGCAGCACGGGTGGAATTGTTTGTGGTGCTGAGGAATATTGTTGCTCATGGCGTATTGTAGGTTGAATGGGGACACAAAGGGGAGGGACGGGGGGGGTGACCTCAGAGGCAGTGACCCAGAGTGAGTCCCATGTGCCCTGGTGGCCCTGCCCCGCTCAGCCCCAAATTCCTGAGTGTCTCCAACCTTCGGACAGCCTCTTCTGCAGACAAACAGCGGGGTCCATGTCCCATTTAGTGAGCTTCTTGGAAAGCTCTTTTATCTCGTTTAGCACACGCTGCCCCATATTGGCACAGGACCAACACATTCATGCAATCACGAGCACGAGCATGCGCACGTGCACAAACGCAAACAGAAATTGAGGTTTAGGTTACTGATTCACAAAGTGTTTTCAAAAGCTGTCATTTACCCCATTGCTCTGTCATTAAATGCATTTGAATGAGATCAGAGCAATTATAATTTACAGTGCTTGATGGTAAAAGGGAAAAGACGAGAAAGGAAAACAGTCAGTGGAATAAAGCACACACTGCCTTCATGTGGTTGTGCTTTTGAAAACCCCTGTGAACCAGAGGGGTGTGTGTCTTGTTCTGTGCTCAGTTGAATCGACAATACCTCCGGGGCTTAAATATTTATCTTGTATGCAGTTTTCCCACTGGTCATGGAATTTCTGGAATATTATGGAATTAAGGGAGATGTGTGCCAGACAGGAGATGTCAGAGGATTTGACAAATAGTGTGGGTGAGTCAGGGAATCTTGCATTGCATTAGATGGCTTTCAGCCAAGCTGGAGTAGGAGCCAGACTGTTCACACTTTTAGGAAAACCACACTGACCAAGATGGAAAGACACTTTTTGGAACTGAGGTGTGACAGTAACATTTTTTATATTGTGCTTTTTAAAACAAAAGTTACAAAGTGTGTCAAAATAAAATCATTTAACATAAATCAAGCAGGGTAGCAACAAAATATAAGTGAGTCTTGATTTGTTTTTTCTTTATTTAAGAATTTGATGATGGAAAGCTGCTTTTACACTGCTGCACGGTAACTGCCTACCCAAAGATTTCCATATATTTGAACAATATACCAGTCGCCTGAAGTTCGGAAATGTTGTCTCAGGCCCAGTTTTATTTCTGGTTGTCTTTATAAGCTGCTAGTGCCATAAATCTCGTTCTTGATAATTCCGGTTTTATTTTTAATGTCATCAAGAAAATTCACATTGTGATACTTGCAATATTTCGACTTGTTGACACTGACATCATATTGTTACCCACGGCAACAAAAAGCATGGCTAAAAGGGAAATTATTACTGACTCCGCGGTGGTTCCAAAAAGAGGAGCAGCTTCAGTAGTGTGGAATAAACTGTGGCGTCCTGAATGTTTTATGAACAGCCCCGGGCTTCTCAGACTCTTGTAGCGACTCACCGCTCAGAGGGAACTCATTCAGCGGCTCCTCTGGCAGCAGCACAGCATCTCTCCCTCTCCTCTCTCGCCGTGCGCACACAGGAGTCGGTGTCGCCAAGTGATTTTGTCATAAACCTTTGGTGATGTAAACCTACGTGACACTTGCTGCTTGACAAAACTCCATATATGTGACTGTGTGATAGTTGTGGTATCATAACAGCCTGTCACAGGTTACAGCATGATGATTAGAGGAGAAATGGCAGAGCGTAAAGGTCCAGGTGGAAAAAAACAATCATTTAGGATTTTACTAAAAGAAGGAAATCAGCTGTTGATTTATATATATAGATCCCAGGGGACCTTTTTCGTATTTGGGAGCTGTTTAAATGTGTAATTTGTGGTAGATTTTATTTTGTTGTACTATTAATATTGTAACAGAATCTGGGTTACTGTTTTTGTTTAATTTTTACTAAATATTTGAAGGCACACTGCTAGATTAACATGTAAAACTGCATCACTTATTTTGTTGCAAGTCTATATTCTTAAATTATTAATAAAACATTTTCTACTAATTTCTCATATCATCAAGAATATTGTTATCACAAAAATACCCTGATTATCGTGATATTATTTTAGGGCCACATCGCCCACCCCTATCAGACACTAACATTATCAGTTCCTTCATCTTCTCTTTTCCTGCTTTCGTGATGCCAGCTATTTGATCGTCCAAAGTCAGGTGGCAATCGCCAGAGGTTCAGCACGGTGACCTCTGCGCGTTCACTTAGGCGGATACCACTTAATACCCCTACGAGAGCGCTTCTTCTCTGCTGCCTTCCCCTCACTGAAATGACTGGAGGCAGCGAGCTACCCATAACAGTATATGTAAAACAATGCTGAAGTTAAGGAGAAAAACTGCAAATGCTGTCTCTTCTCATATTAAGTTTAACTCTGGGAACATCCAGTAGACACTGGTTAGCTGACCCAAAAGAGTTTAACTTACTGACAAAATGACTTAGAAATGCATTCCTTGTTCCAAACTAAATTGATTTAAATTAGGAAAGTTTGGGAACATCCAGCTTTTGAGAGCCCAGACTGCTGAGATCATCACACTTGATGGACAAGTACTGCCACATATCATCTTCTTAAAAATGAAAAGACAAAACAATGAATTAGCAGACCCAGTGGCAGAATATGAAAAATAACGGGGCCAGGAACAGACCCTTGAGGCACTCCAAAGCTCAAAACAGCATCAGGTATCAGAACTACCACAGAAAATGTGAAATAAAAAACACCAACTAACTCAGAGCAGAACCAGACAGACCAAGCCAGTAGCGTGTCAGTGAGGATTAAATGATACACTGCATTGAAAGCTGTACTAAGATTCAGCAAAACCACAGAGAAAATCCTGATCTATAGTATGTGTATGTGCGTGTGTGTATAAATATATATATATATATATATATATCATGCATGTAATTACATTTGTTTGCCACTGCTGAAGGTTTCAGACAAAATCCGACCCGGTTTACACGATAACACCATAAGTGGTACCAAAGTTGAATGGAAGCGATTTGTCCTGGAGCAGAGAGCACACACTGATGTCATGGTGTGAAATGCTGGAAAAAAAGGCGTGTGATTGGGGATGAGGGCTCTGACTTTGCCCCGCTGTTGTCTGGGTAATGTTAAGAGGTCAGACGGAGATAAAGGCCTGACTGACAGTAAGGACAGGCCTGGTGTTGGACAGGTCAAGGGTCAGGCCTCCGCTGAAACACCCCGATTTATGGCTCCTCAGACTACTGGGTCAGGAACTGGGCATTGTTTGGGGATGTGATCATTTCCATAACACTGTATGTGTGCTTCTGTGTCCATGTGAGGGAGAAAGGAGCTCTCTGAGCAGCTACAGAGTTTGTGTAATCCTTAGGAGATATGGATGGCTGTGTGTGTGTGTGTGTGTGTGTGTGTGTGTGTGTGAGAGAGAGAAAGAGGCTGGTGTGTGTGCTTGAGACAGAGACGTGGTGTCTGGAAATAGCAGCGAGGAGGCTTGCTCTGCTGTTTGCCTTCCCAAGTTTGATTTGACATCCTAATTGCCACATGGAGGAACAAAATACTCTGAGGTTCTCCAAATTGAAGTCGATGTTGAACCAAGCAGGCTATGTTTAGCGGCCTGGGCTATCTGTGGAGGGCCTACATTTACTGTCGCTCACTCTTCCTCTCTATGCTTCTGTATTTTTTTTTTCCTTCCTCTGTGTCTCTTCCTGAAGGAGGAAATATGGAGACAGAAAAAGAGAAGATTGACTGGAGGGTGCCGGCACAAGAGAAAAGTAGGTAGAAAGAGAGTTAAAGATAGAGGGAGAGAGAAAGGACGAGCAGCAGAGACAAATTGGAAGATCACTGCTTTTTATGCACCCCTCCAGTGAAACTCCCCAGCCAGGCCGAGTGCACACACACACACACACACACACACACACACACACACACACACACAGACGCACACTTTTTTTCCCTTTTCTCTTCCTCTATCCATCCCCTTATCTACCCCTCCCTTGCTTTCTGTCTCTATACACCCTCTAGCAGCAGCAGGCAGCCCAGGCAGGTAGCTGACAGGCAAACTGAAGCCTGGCAGACTGGAATAATTACATGTGGCTGTCTGCGTGGAACATGACAGCTCTACCTTCAATTAAGCCCGCAGAATGCATTTTCATCACCCGCCGAGAGCTCCCGGCCTCGCCCGCCCACCAGCCTGCCAGCCGGCCTGCCTGCCCGTCGTCCACCACGGCGGGGCACGGAGCTGCAGGATGGCGGGGAATGAGGAATGGGGGGGGGGTTTGGAGGGGAGAGGGGTGTACACTACATACACTCGATACAGCATCAGCCTCCCTCAGATTATGACAATTAATGAGCACCAAATGCGATCAGCGCGAAGCCTTTTTCCGCGCCAGTCAGAAAGTGAGGCGGGGAATCAAAGTGGATGGAAGCTACACGTGGAGTAACAAACCAAAATACTGACAATTAACCTCTGAACCCAGCTTGAAGCTGCCTGTACCCGACTCCTGCACCCCCCCCTCCTCCACCACCCCCACCAAAACTGAGCCATCAAAGGGTGACACGGCTCTGATGCTGATGAGCGGTAACAACAGAAGCAAAGTGCTGGGACAGGAGTCGGCGCTCACTAATAGCGGACACACACTTATCGTGACGAGAGGAAATACATTCAAAGAGACTGCGATGAGAAAAGTAGTGGTGTGGAATTTTGGATGCAGTTTCTGTCACTTGCTCTGGTAAGAAATAAAGTAATGAGAAAAACAGCCCGTCTGCAATAAAGTACATTAGTAGCTGACGTCCCCTCTCTCCCCGTCACTTCCCTTAAAAAGTGTAAGGGGTTAATTATGAATCTGACCCCTGCGTTCCAGCCATAGCTGCGGACAGACGCACAGATCCCGGGGAGTTTTTACCTCACAAAGGACACAGAGTGGAACATCGCTTACATTTAGCAAATCTTAATTTACATTTAGAGTGATTACTTTCCCCCCTCAAAGCAGTTGGAAGAAGTCTCCTTCCCTTGCCTCTGCAAGAAATGCTGCGTCCAAATTAAATATGAAAAAATAAAAATAGCAGGAAAACTGCCATTTTTGGTACATTGCAGCCATCAGTGTCACCGGATGTTGTTGAAATCTATAGAACAGATTGGTATCCAAGCTGACAACAGCTGAAAACATGGGACAAGGCGAGGAAAGGCGATAAAAAAAACAATTAGGTTCTGTTGCCTGTGTCAGCCCTGGATTAGGATGTATGAGCCCGGCGTGCTCTATGGCGCCACTTGAGACAAGCACTGGAGTATAGATTGAGCAGCAAGGTCAAGAAGGTGTGAATTAATGGTACAGATGATCAGTGGGTTTACTGAGGCAGCCCTTCACAGGCTTCCTCCCCTGCTGTGTAACCCCAGCAGCCCCTGGCGTACTCCAGGCTCCCATGGCAGCAGGGGTAAACATGTGTGTAAATACTCTTTTGGCTTTGTGCTCACACACACACACACACGCGCATACGCACACACGCATGAATGCACTCGTGCACAAACACACAAAGGACAGATAAAAACTTACAAACACACTGTTGGCATGTGCACGTAGCTCAAATACACACACCAACACACACACACACACCCATAATGGAAGAATTTGAGAGGGAGGACTGACAAAAATGCCTCAGGTAAAATGAATTGAATCCAATGAGATGTATTGGGAGGATAGATATGTAAAGGGCTGCTGCTGACAGCTGCTATTGCTCCCTCGGTGGCTGGTGCCAAATGACAGGCCTGCAGAGAAAGGTGCGTTTGATAACACAACCACTACAATCCACCAGATCTTCATTCCCTTCAGTCTATTTATATTCCGTTTTTGCATTGTTGTCGGCGCTAACCTCGAGTCAAAGCATCTCGGGCTGTTTTACAAGCTCGCATGTGAAATGCACTTTGTTCCTTTTTGTGGGCTGTGAGTTGTTGTCTTAAAAATAGCTTATCATCAACTTTTGGCACTTTCAAATAACACCGTGAGACATGCACAAATACACAAATCTCACTTCCGTTCTCCTCCCTCTTCAACTGCTACCCCCCTCTCCCAGATGCCTCGTATAAATATTCAGGCAGGAGTGGGTGGAGGGGCTTTTTCAGCTCGGTGGGGCTAACATGTTGCATTGGGCTCCTTGAGTAGAGAGGACAATGACTAGGTCCACAGTGCCCCTATTAAAGCAGCAGCCTCCAGGCTAGCGGATTAGCCTGAATAGGCTGTGCTCCCCAGGTACAGGATTTGGTTTACATTAGCAAGCTTTGCCCTTGGCTGCCACTGCTAACTCCTGTTCAGGTCACTTAGCTCTGACTCACCACCCAGGACACTTTTTTTCTTCCTTGCTAGTACAATATAATTAGAAAGAAGAGCTTAATTGACATTACTTTGTGCCACAAATATGTTTGCTGTTGTTTGAAGAAGCACTGGCTGTGCGATTGTTACAGCAGATGCTCGGAGGGGAAGCGGCGCGGGAGAAGAAAACGTCTCACTTTCCAACAATCTTGTGTGCATGACAGTGAGAGGGCATGTAGCTTGGGGCAATGGGACCACTTTAAATTTTAAACACAATTTCAGCTTTGCCTCATTTCAATGCAGTACGGCTGGAGGTGGAATCAGAATGCATAAAATTGACTGCATGAAAAGATAATGTATAATAAATGTATTCCGCGTTGGGCGCCAGTGGATCGAATCATTGATTAGCACTGGGCCCGCCGCTGCTAAACATCCTTGTTTCATACATATTTCATTACAGCTCTGACAGTGGCTGGGTCTGCTGTCGTGGGACTGTGACAGATGTCCATTAGTTGGACCCAGGACCAGTGGAAGGGAGGTCCTGGTAACCTGTACCACCCCAGATCTGGTGTCCCCATCTGGCTGGCTGCACGGTGACCGGGTGGCCCTTCTTCCAGATTATGCTTCCTGTCCAGGATGTCAAGCCTGACTGAGAAACACCAGTTCTTTTTGTTACAGCTGCCTGCATGGCCTTGATGTGTCTCTGCCTACTTTATCTCCATGTTCTACCTCCTGAGCAGAAAGGTCAGAGGTCAGCTGCATCAAACTATGCCACGAGTTCTCCAAACCTATCTGCAGGGCGAGTGTTTTGAAATGAAATCTGAAGTGACTAATTTCAAAAAATAGACTCTCGAAGACAGATTGAATTAAACTGGCCCTAGACTTCACTCTCTCAACATTCTCATATGTCAAATCAAAAAAGACCTAAAGTGAGCCTCGAAAGGAAAACAAGTTTTTTAAGTTCACTTGGTCTTGTTTGACCTGAAGAAATGAAATGAGCTTTAGCAGTTGAGGCCCCGATCGGTGGTATTCCCCACAGGGAAGGACTTCCCACGGTGGTCCTGACACTGAGGGCAACATGCGGATAACAACATGGCCTGCAAACACAAATATCCTGAAATCATAGAACCCTGAGGGACCTCATAACGTTCGCATGAGGACCCCACTACTACTCTACCACGCTGTATTTACCATCGGCCAAACGTAGGAACTGTCAAAAGTGCACATTTAAAATACTCCTTTCATTTCTCTTCTGTCTCACTCTAGTACAAGACAAGTCATGTGATTTGATGGATCTTTCTGAGATCCTGTTTACAACTGGTATAAACACGTTATGGTGAGCTGAACACAAGTCGACAGCAGAGACACTTTGCCATTCTCACCTGCGTCTATCATGCATCTCCATCTAACCACTTGTGCTCAGAGTTCGTTACTGCCTATGTCACTTATGCGAGAAGGTCAAAGGGCCCAACGCACAGTAGTTATGCCCTCATTCTTGCTAGCTGCTCACGAACATGCTCACCAGTCATGTTAGTGCTTAGAGATATCGCTGTCAGCAGAATCCAACACATCTCCTTCCATAGGGCAAACCGGCAGACATGTAACACTTCAACCAACTTGAGGTAAAACGGACAAGTTACAGAGCAATAGTGTGCTGTCACCAAAACAACCACCAAGTCCTCTTTTGATAAGGTAGTCCTTGTCAGGGATGCATCGGGACGCATTATCGCTAACTTAATTTAATTATGCATAACTTTAAGCCTTAATACGTTTCAAATGTTGAGTCATATAAAAATCCATTTTCTTTTCATGTACCAGGGTGTAAACATGTTTATTTCTGCTGTAAAGCTGGACATTTTAACATGGGGCTTTATAGGAATCGACATCCTTCTGGAAGCAGCCTCAAGTGGCCATTCAAAGAACTGCAGTTTTTGGCACTTCCATTTTGACTTTTGTTTTTAGCGCTGAAGGTTGTCGCTTGTTTTCGACCCACATGTTTTGTATACTGTAGTTCATTTTTTGTTCACCACTGAGTAGTTTTTGTACGCAAATAAAATTATCTTTGGTATAATTTGGTAACGTAACATTTGCTCTTAAAATGGTGTCTCCCATGACTTGATTGGCTGCTGTCGGATTGTTTCAAATACATGGGTTATCTGGGGAATTAAGTGTCAGCTTGCTAGGAATGAATAGCATTAATGATGGTTAACTCAGGAAATGAAGGGAAAATAATTGTTTAATGACACACATTTTAAACAACATAATCATTTTTTTAATCAATTGTATTTGTGGAAGGTATCAATTGTTTTTGAAGTCAAAAGGCTATCATTCAAGTGAAGTCATGAGTCACAGGGGTTAAAGTCCAAATCAGGTCTTTGTGACTCAAGTTTGATTTGAGTCCACGTCATGTGACTCGATATCACATCTCTGGTATTTGGCGCTATCGACTTGTGATCTGATCCCCAGAACACACGTTAGATAAACAGGGCACAAGATGTTTGTCTTGCTTCTTCTCTAAGACGGAACATGAACATAGTTTTTGTTTCCTGTTTCAAACCCGCCCCCCGACAGGAAATTGGATCAACCAATCAGCCTGGTTCGTTGAGATTTGGGAGGTGTGTGCACAGACTCCCTGTGAGCCTCTGCAACTTATGATTACCCATTCCATCCCTCTGTGCGTGGATCCACAGAGACGTTAATGTGCGCCTTTGCAGAACTGTAATTTCAGCCCTCATTGAAACGCTGTCATTCAAACCCTGAGATTGAAGGGTTCACCCACTTCTGTGAGCACCATGAGTGCAACCTGCCAGTTTGGCTGTCTACTGATATGCATATGTCTATTTCAAAGGCATATGCGATGACAGTCATTCAGAAAATAATGTATGGGTAAGAAGTGTGGGAAGAAAACAACCAAAACATCAAACTACATCGTAATCCAGCCAGACTGACAACTTCTATAACTTTGTAAACTTTACATCTGCTTATATCGGCATCATCATATGGGGTAATTTGCAGTCTTATCCGAGGCGCATGTTTCATGTCAGAAAACAATGTTGCATGTCTAATGATCTTCTTAGCATTTCCAGTTCAAAGAGATGCTTTAGACACATGTATGCTCTCCTCAGTGTCTGCGCTTTTTACAGCGTGAATGCAATTTGTCAGGTGAAGACGGGGAAAAAATGAGGCCAGCATATGGGCCCCACTGAGTGTGTGTGTGTGTGTGTGTGTGAGTATGAGAGAGAGAGTGAGTTTTTCCTCTCTTTATTTTGGGGAACTAGAGCGTCGTCTCAGCGCTTCGCTATTCCCTACTAATCAGGTGCTGCCAACCTGCCAGCCAAGGCGGGACGCGAGGCCTTTCAAAACACTCTGCTAATTAACAAGCCCCCAATGCATCCCTTCCGCTTTTACAGCGCTAGCACATCTGCCATAGAAACTCCGGAGAAGAAAAACTACATTATCGTCAGCCTGAGTGGATCCCTTCACTTTGCACACAGCCTGAATAGATGTGTGTGTTGTGTTTGTGTGTATGCGTGTCAATCGCAAAGGTGCGCACAAAGTTCTTCACACGAGCTCCCAAAAAAAAATTTTTTTCTTGAAAGTGTTGGCTTTGCATTGGTGCGCTTGCTTGTGTAGACATTGGCAAGGCGTCCTGCATCTATCAGGCAGCTGAAAAGCATGAATAGCGTTCCCACCGTCTTAATGACTGTTTACATGTCCCCAGTGCAGATTAAAAGATGTTTCTGGTGTCGCCTGGGGTCTTGCTGCAACACATCTTTGACAACCCTCTTGCATGATTAACTTCAAAAGTGTTTTTATTTTCCTCACTTTCTTTCGGCATTGATTTGAGATGCTGTGAGACATAAAGGAATCAGAAACTGAGAAAGCGCCGATTTCATAGGCAGAGAAGAGTTATTAAATGAAATTGAGTATCAGCTGCAGCTATATAATAAAACATGTTGATTTACCGGGGGCCTGGTTTGAGGAGCGGTGAGCTAGTGACAAAATGGTCAGCGTGTAATCCCAAGCTCCTTTCATAATCCAAATATTGACTTAAATCAAAACCTGGTGGAACTTCTGCTCACACAGGTAGAGAGGGCTTTGATGTAAAATCAACACTTCTCATGTTAACTGTGGGTTGAAAAAAAGCCCTTTTAACATGGAGCGTAATTTACACAGGACGTTGGTCTTTGAAACTCCCCCGGAAAATTGGACAAAGCAGCCACAGTGACCTTGTTTACTTTGGAAAGGTCTGCCAGGGCTCTAAAGGATCCATACATTCACAGTCGTTCTGGAGTTATGACTTTTTCCAGGCCTGGAATTCCATCTCCTTTACGTTCACGCCAACCAAAGGCAGGCCGCGGCCCAGGAGATCCTCTCAGCTCATTTCCTCTCTGTAAGAAAGCCATACCATGCTCTCTCTCTCTGCCTCTGATGGAGCCGCCATGTTAATTTACTGCTACTCAACATCTGCCCCCTCGCCACCACCACTAAGTCACACACTTGATGAAATGGTCAATGAGCTGCTCCAAAGTCCTGAAAATGAGCAAAATGTACATTTCTGGAGGTCAAATGTCTCAGGTTCAGAGGAGGATCTGAAAGTGAAGTGGCTGTAGGCGAAATGCAACTTTACATTGGATGTCACCTTTAACAGACTGTCTTTGCAATTTTGAAGTGTACTGTTGAACTTTTTAAATATTTTTAGTAGAGCTAACTCCATTTTAATTAACTGCGTTCATGAAATACACGGTGTGGTTTGATACCATACTTTGGTGTCACAGTTGGTTTAGTACATTTTCGTTGCGTGGGTGCGTCCTTGATTTTTAAAATTTTAAACGTATGAAAACTAACATAATTTCTAACAAAATTTCTTTTTTTGGTATAAATCAGGAATTATGGTCTGGCTAAAATGGCCTTGTTTAAGTCTGGGTAAAGCAAAATCAGTGATTCTTTCTGAACCCATTATGCATGTTAAATACTTGTCCAAAATATGTGGAAATACTGGGAACTGTGTAGCACTGAATTGTGGAGTTAAACTATTTTTCACTATTTCTGTGTTCAGGATATTTTGGGTGGTCCTAAAAGCCTGCTCGATGACACACTGGAGCAGCCCTAAACACAACCTCTTCCCTACTTTATCAGAGCTATATTACTACTGACATCAATCGTTGTTGTTTCTTTCGCTCACTGTATCAGTGGTGAGTTTACTATAACCCACAAGCTCTCTCAGCTCTTTCAGTTAAATAAAAACATGAATCGACATCTCTGTTAAATGCCACAATCATATAAAATCAAAGAAAATAGCCGTCACATACATACCTTTAAGTCTTTTTGGGGAAACGGCTACCCGGCCCGCCAGCAGTTACTGCTCACTGCTGTGTGTGTGTGCCTTGTGCTAATGTTAGCTGCTGAACGAGAGGCGTTAGCTGCTCAGTGGCTCGTTACCTGGTTCGGAGGGGTTTGTGCTACGCAACCGTGTGTGTTGATGGCTTAACTGTTAGAGTCTGTGGCCGTGCAGCCCCTCATGTTTCAGCTCGCGGGTCATGTATGTTACTGTGCTAGTAGGGTTAGCTGCTAAGGAGTTTGTAGCTGTGCGGTGGCTTGTTCATATTTTGGTTCGGGGGTGGGAAGGGCAGAGAGCATGTTGCCTGTTCCGTTGTGCGGGCTGCCTTGTTGAGCTCAGTGGCACTGAGGACATTATATTAAACACATATTTAGCTTTACATTTTTTTTCCCAAACGTAATCGGCAAGTTAATCATATCGCTAAACTGGGAATGAGAAAATGGGAAGTGCTATGTCTGAGTAGGACTACGGTGGCTCAGGAGGAGATTGCTTTGACACCTGGCTACAGAGCATAACGAAATGACAATCTCTGAAAAATAGAGCCAACACGAAAGTGCCAAAAGCTGCAGTTCCTTGAACGGCCATTTGAGGCTGGCTCCAAATGCAAGTCAGTCCCCATAGACCCCCATGTTGAAAGTCTGTCTGTAGCTAATTTCCTTCGTGACAACTGTATAGGGGGTGATTTTTTTTTATTTTTATAATTGATCTGTTTACAATTTAATAAGGCTCAAAGTTACGCATAATTAAGGGCGGGCCGCTTTGAGTGACAGGCTGTGTGCCGATAGTGTCCTCAGCTTCTCATTCAGATCAACCCCTTGCTCCTCCACAGTGCCAGCATCTCACCCAAAAATGGTCACCTTGGTTATGGCTCCAAAAAACGAAACAAGACGATGACCGCCGAAGTGCCAGACTTGAGAATTTAAAATAGGACTCCAGAAATCAATGCGTGACATCACGGTAGCAACATCCATTATTTTCAAACAGTCAGTGCACGTAACACGAAAGCAGTGCTTTGAGCTAAATGCTAACATCAACACACGAACATGCTGATGTTTAGCAGGTATAATGTAACAATCCTAGTTGAGCCTGCTAGCATCCCACCATTTGCTCATTAGCACTAAACACACTCATGACCTCAGTATCTCTAGAATCTTGGCTACTCTCCTTTTTCCCAACCACCCATGTTCCCCTTAATCCTGGTTGTTTCCTTATTCTTAACATGACATCTTACCTCACACTATACCTTACACTAAGGAACATCAGCTGCTTGTTTTCAGCGCTTACCCACCTTCTTTAGTGTGGCCTCCATTTTACATCACCATCTCATTAGCCTCACTAGCGTTACATAACACTTTAACTAGAGTTTTGCAATACGTCGTTAAATGACGCCAACAAACAAAGCTTGCTTGCTCACTGATTTTTTTCTTAACTCAGAGAAAATAGAAGTTGTGTATAAATGCAGTTAAGAGATCCATACAGCAATTGCAACCACAGCAGGAACAGCAGCAGAGAGTGTGGCAAGTGTGTTTTAGTTGAATCCTGGGCCTAAGCATTGTAGACAGAAATGTATTTTTTTTGGGAGGGGAGGTAAGACTTGTTATTCTCCCCATCTACAGCGAGGAGGCCCTGGCAGAAAAATGCCAATCAGGAGGTAAGTCGGAATCCCATCATGCCTTTCCTGCCTAGAACACCTTCACTTTCCATTTGCTTCAATATGCAAACCAAGCTGTTTAGGGATGAGGAGAGAAGCGGCTAATGAGCTGCCTGCATCAACCCTGCAGAAAAAGAAAGACCCCTCTTCGTAGCTGCTCAGGAGAACACCTCCTCTGGGCATGCTCAGAAACAGCAAAACAACAACAACAACAACAACTATACAGCCACGGCAACACAAATTGATGTGATTAACCAGTGGGAATGACAGTTATTGTGCGAGGGGCTGGATGCAGAGCAAGCAGATTTGGAGTGCTTGAGATTGGATGCAGGCGGAGAGCGTGCAGCTGCAGATGACTTGCAATGTGGAAAAGTTTACATGGTGAGACGTCAGCTGTTGATGAGATGTGCTTGACCTCTGAATGACATAAAGTTTTCTCTCTTTACTTACTTCTTTCTCGCCTTGGTGTCTAATATTTCCAGTGCAGTGTGACACATAAAGCTGTAGAATAAATGACAGTAGGGCTGGTTGGCTCTTGCACCCAGGAGATTGGCTGGCATCCTGTACTGTAAATCAATCTCTGTGAGAATAATGATCCATTACAGGGTCTAACAGTCTCTGCTGATTGTTCATCTGCCAGAAAATCCTATATAGATTATACCGTGTCCTGAAGACATTGTAAGATGGGGAACTCCTACTTTCTACAGTCATCAAAACAAGAGCATATTCTTTAATTCCTGAGGTAAAAGTTGTCTAAAACTTTACTTTAGCTCACCCAAGAGATGCGTCTTTAAAACAGTACGACTTCCAGTGTCCTCTCAGAATTCCCAAGTTGGTGTCGAATGGAAGTAAGGGTCATTGCAAAGACAAACAGCAAGATAGGTCCCTGCTGTGTAACATAAGCAATGCCATTGCCAGAATCTCAAAATACTATACAGTATGCAAATGTCATTGCACTGAGGTCCAGCTCGATCCACCGTCCAATACACTGAACTTTTGCACTTTCCTCAGGCCGGCCAGCGTTTTGCTCCGCCACAAACCATCACAAACAAAACACGAGGGCAGTCTCGTTTCACATAATTGCTCAGCCAGAAAATGTCCATTACGCTCTTGTTTTCCTTGGCGCACAGAGTAGAACTTTCAACCATGAAAGAAAAACAGTGTGGGAAGTTCAAATGGTATTGTCATTAACGCCTCAACACAGTGATCATTCACAAGGGGCTTGCACGTACAGACAATGCAGGCCTTTCTTGCTGTGGCGCAGATGGCATCGTAAAAAAAAAAAAAAAAGAGGCCTTCTCTGCAAACACCAAAAGCAAACACACAAACAGTGGTGACCCTCTGAGTCCCCAATCCATCTTTCTCCTGTTGGGTGCTTGTTGTCCCGGTAAGATCAAGGCGTTTGCACTGAACTGATGTTTTCATGCTGTTATGCACACTCATTTCGGGCAACTCTTGAAATGTAAATGGAAACTTTTTTGTTATATTTCATCCAGCTTTTGTTTTGACTTCATATTTGTGTAGATTTTCGGGACTTTTATCATTGGAGTTTCCCAAAGCTTTAATGTACAGGAATTTTATTGCAGCTCATCAATCTTCGTCAGCGCTACACAAACCTAGTAGGTCAAGTTTCAGGCTAATTAACATGCAGTTTCTGTCCTCTTTGTACCTATTCTACTCTACTTTTTTAGTCAGTGGAATTTGTTTGCACAACCAATCACCACAGTGTTTGGTGAATACACACTGCAGCACAAGACTGTGGTTTCATTTGGTTAAAGGCAAATTGGCTAACCTTTAGAAATGGCTAGCGCTGGAGCTCATCTCTCCTCCAAGACCGTTGGGTATCTCGTGGACTGCCCTTCAGAAACACAGATGTTCCATCTCCTGAGTAATGCAGCCTTCCTTGGGCCTAATCCCTGGATGCTGGCACTGCCGCGGCAGAAATATTTCCAAACAGAGCTGCAGCACTTCTGTGCGCAGCTGTGCCTAAACATTTGTCAAATCTTGTCATCAAGTGGTGGAAACAAGGCTGAAGAATTCGCTTGTGATTACATCTTGCACAAGTGCACGTGCACATGCACGCACACTCACGCACGTTCACACACACACATGCACACAACACCAGCAGACAAACACAAGAGGTGTAATGTAAATATGGAGTAAATCTCACAATACTCTAATGAGAGCTCAAACTGCAGCTGATGGTTGATCTCACATATTTAAGGACAGATTCACACTACGGGCAGTTCATTAATCAGTTCTCTTAAGTCGGCTTCGTTTCAGCAGGTGAACACAATGCCATCTTAACTCTGAAGCTGCCAAGTAAAACAAAACAAAACCACTGATGTGGCTTGCTCTAAATACCTGGCTATTGGTGAAGGATTTTAAATGATTATCTTGAGCAAATATTACAGCCAAGATGAGAAAATGAAGAACTGATTCTTCCTCTGAAGGACCTAATGTGCTCTTTGTTTATTTACAGCCAACTACAGGAAGCATGCCTCAGATGCAGGACATGTAGCAGCTTGTACTTGTTTTTGTTTTTTTGCCATGATAGCTCTGTGGTTTGGGGGACAGCAGCGTCATCCATCAGTCAGTCTATTGCTTTTGTCCAGGCTGAAATATCTGACCATTGGATGGATTGCATAGTACATACATCCATGGTCCCCAGAGGTTCAGGCATAATGACTTTGGTAATCCCCTGACATCTCTTCAAGCTCACATGGCAGGACAAAGGTTTTACCTACCCTGTGAAATATCACAATATCTACTTGATTGGCTCCGTATGTTCCCTCAAGACAAACTGCTACAACTTTAGTTATACTCTGACTTTTTATCGAGCGCATTTATCGGGTCAAAATTTTAATATTTCCAATACTCTGATTTATGACCAACTGGCCTGACTGGAAACGTTACAGTCATATCATATCTTGGGCAAATGTTATAATGCTAACATGCTAGCCTTTAAGTTAAAGGAGCTATATGTAAGAAATCTAAAGCAAATAGTCATAAAATCCTCCTAATATGTCACAGAGACTAAGGAATAATGTTCATATAACATACTGATCTCACCGACAACAATAGTACAGCCAGAATATTCGCATTTAAAAAAAAAAAATTACGGTCCACAAGTCATGTTTATGTTTTGAATTTGTGTTTTGGCCTGTTGCGCCACCCACCGCCGTCTACCAGTCACGCAGTCAATAGTAGCAGTCTCAGCATCAGTTACAGTTACGACTGAGCTACAATGGCTGACGGTGCAACTAAACCCAAACGACCTTGTTATGATTCCCAAAAACGCCAAGACAAAACTCGAGGCAAAGCGAGGGTCTATATAGGAGATGCTTTTGAACGGTGGAGACGGTTGAAAGCGGAGAAGAATTTGAAATTGGATGTTGAAGTGGCTACTCTTCTCCTCTACAGGTAAGCTTTAGCCAAAGTTGGCTAACTAGCATCATAACTAGACGGGGATGGACATTTCAAATACTTTCAACTGTTATTCAATTTCGATCATACATTGTAGCCCATGTGCAGGTGGGTCATCGACCCGACTGATTTTTTTTGAGAAACAAACGTTAGCAGCACGGCAAGCAGTGTTAGCAGTGTCCCGGTACATAGCATTAGCAGCCGGCTCCTCATGAGCTGTATCCCGGCAGCAGCGTTAGCAGCAGAGAAGCCGGACTTGCTTGAATGGTTCGCTGGAAAACCGAAGATCAAGGATGCGGCGACACGGCCCTGCCACGGCAGCCGCCCGTGGACAAACAAATCAGTCTCCAGCGTGCCACTGTCCAGCAACCTCGAATCTGTAGGGGAGGGGGGGGGGGGGGGGGGGGCGGACACGACTCGTGGCAGTATTTTGAATTTGAGTGCAGTAACCATTTTGGCCACATTCTTACATACAGCGCCTTTAAGTACAGCCTTATAAAGCCACAAGCTTTAGGCGCCTGGCATTTTTGCCGGAGCGCTGTGAACTGGAGTTGAGTAAACTTTAACTCAGTGGGGAAAAGCACCACATATCATCTCCATTTTTTCCCCATTGTCCGAGCAGATGATTTGAGAGGCGGGCCTTCTGTGGTGGTCATGATAACAAGTTTACATTTTGTAAGCAATGGAGGAGAAACTGGTGGTAGCGGTTGCTGGATACCCAGAGCTATACCGCCCAATGATAGACAGCAGGTTGTCAAACTGCCCCTGAGTCATCCTAAAATATGCCTGGAAACGGCTATCATGAAGGAGAAGCTCCTGGACCAACTGGTGGTACTCCCCATGATCCAGCCTCTTTTTTAGGGTCTCATGTACCCACACAGATCTCTATTTATCTGCTGACAGCCTCTCACCCTCAACCAGAGCTACAGACAGTACCCTCTGCCTCAACATGTCAGGAACTACGTACTGATTACTGTGAAATAAATAACATAAATAAACAGTCGATTGATTACAGGGGAAGGTTAGGGTAAGGAGGTGATGGGGTGGTTGCCTGGTAACAATAAAAAGGCACAGCAAGTGTTTTTTTACTTGTGGCATTCAATTAAAAAGGGCAGTGCGGTGTGCCTTGTGTTTCGCAACCTGCAAAACACTTTCTGTGTGATCGGGGTCTTAATGTCCAGTAATATTTGCTGCAGTGTCACTGCTGCTCTGACTACATTATTATTACTGCCATGTGTTTTAAAGAGAATGGTAGATGACAAAATGACTAGTTGAATTTATGTTACGCCCAAAACACACCTATGATTTATTAAAGGGACTAAATACAATCATATATGCACTGTTTAACCAGCAAAAGTGGTGCTGGACACGCCCTAAATGCACTTGTGCCATGCACTATAGATCATTAAAATAGGGCCCTGAACATGTAGGTGCGACTCCAGTCCAAGCACTGACACGAGCTGTCAGTAAAGAAGCTTATGTGTTAAGTGTCTGCTGGAGTCTTAATGGAGGCTAATTGTGTGGGTTTATGGGTTTATGATCTTCACACTGTTTAAACTGACCGAGGAGGACTTAGCTGACCCCGCCATATACACACACACTCTCTCTGTCTCTCTCTGTCTCTCTCTGTCTCTCTCTCTCTCTCTCTCTCTCTCTCTCTCTCTCTGACACACTTTTAGTCACACACACATATAGTCTTCGACTCCCCACCCCTCCACAAACGTCTGTTTGCCAAAAAAGGTTTCCAGCAGTGACCTGTTTTGTCTTTCCCTCTTTCGTAAGGAAATTTCCAAACATGGTTCCAGATGCTTGCACTGAGGTCAAGCACATTAGTTTTTAAAACGACCACATTATTTCCTGTTAATCAAGTTATTTTCTCCCTTCCACTTTTAATATCTGACTGCTTTGGGCCCAGTGGTAAATATGTCAACAATTTTAATTTGAACTTTTCAACTCCCTGATTTACAACGCCGATTTTTGCCCAGTCTGAGGACTGCAGCTGACCTCTAAGGAACATTTCAATTTATTTGGCCTACCGCGTAATTTATTTTCACTTATTAATGAGAATGGAGTTTGGGAACTATATTGCTATTGGAATGGGTGGCAGGAGATTGCAGAATCCCTGCTCCGCATGTAATGGGTTGTGTTATTTGATGGGTTATCTCGAAGGGAAACAACACCAGGTCAAGCTGAAAAGATTAACAATTGGAGGTTGTGATTATCAGACACAGGAGATTACATGGGCACCCCAGTGATTAGCAATCCTCATTTGTTTTTAAGAGCAAAGTAATGAATCCAAACAAATGGAGACACAATGACACAGCTCGCTGTGAATCCCCTGGTGCCGCTTATAGATTTTCTTCCTCCTTCTCCCATCTATTTTCATTTTATAATCTCAGAGAAAATTGGATATTTCTTTACCCCTAACATTGGCTGGGATAAGGATCCAGCATGATGTTGACTTCTTTTGCGGCCCTTCGAAGTTTCATGAATGATTAAAAACACTGGGCCAAGACCTGCTCATAAATAAACAGCAGGCAACAGGACTGAACAGGCTTCTCATGGACAGGGAGAACTGACAGATTGGCTTCCAAATCATACCATTCAGTGCTAGCTAATCCACTGTATAGCATTTTTATGCAGGAGCAGACCGGTCAGAAATCATGCATATGTACAATGGGGGTGGAGAGGATAAGTAAAAGTATATGAAAAAGGCACTCCTGATGAATGGAGCATGCCCTTGTATTACACACAACCGACTTCCTGCTCTTATTTCTGTCCAAACTGAACATAGAGGGAATATAAATGAGTCAGTGTGCCTAAAACGATGCCATGGAACCTTTTCCAGTAAATAAAATGTCATCCACATGTGCAGTTGACAGAAAACCAGAACCACAGCAACAAAACGCTGCTAGTTCCCTCATTACCTTGGGGCGATATTATGATTTTAAGTCTTCAGTCAGTCCCTGGGTGGGTTGAGGGGTCAGTGCATCCATATGTGCTCCCTTTCTCAGCTGTTCTCCTCCAAATTAAGAGCCAAGGTGCCATAGGATGACCCTCCATCTCAATCCTGCAGCATAATGAATCGTCTGAGGCCAACCGCCCTGCACATGCTGAACTTTTGGCTTTAGAATCACATCTCGGCCAATTTACTCCCCCGCTGGTACTCTGTTCACCAGCCCCCCGAGGTCAAGGGCTTGGAAGCAGTTTGCCACTTCAAACCAAATCACTAATGGCTAGAAATAGCTGGGATGCTTTCCATAAGAGTTGCAGGTTTGCTAATTGTATGCATTTCCGTCTGTTCGGCCAGAACAGCTGAGAGTGACACTGAGCGCTGCATTTCATGTGGGCTTGTTAGCATCTGGATGCATTAGGGAATAAGCAGGGCTGATTATCTAAGTTATTCTGGGGGAGTCGAAGCAATAATATATTGGATCTAGCAAGATGAAATGAAACGCACCATGCTGTGAAGCAATCAAAATAAAAATACCCTTACTATACTTGCTTATCATGCTTGAATGATACGTAATCAACTCTGCAAATTGAAATATATCGTAGCGAGGGTATAATGAGAGCAACACTCAAATGAATATTTCTGAGGTGTTCCATCAAAAGCAAAACATCTTTGTGATGTTATCGCTAGTTGGAGATGAAAGAGAGAGGGGATGTTCTGATTTGCTAATTGGTGTGTTTATCTAACAGGTTGATGAAGCTGTTCGTTCATTACAAGCTTCATGTAAAAATAATGAGACGGTTTCTCCGTCCATGCATTGCTCAGGTATGATGAGTGCTGATGGTGGGATCTCAAACGTCCTCCCTTTTGTCACTGAGCGCCGTCACCTGACACTCTCCCTTTCTTTTACTGATTTACCGTATCGCTCTAACCAGATTTGTGACACAAATTGGGATATTATGACAATGACCACAAGGGTTAAATGTTGTGTTTGCCAAACACTGACTGGTTCCCCCGCTTTTCCACCCTCCCCCTTCTCGCTCTTTTCTCTTTTCAGCCCATTATGTCGTGGTCCCAAACCTGCTAAACACATTTCTAAATGACAGTTACTGCGTCTCTCTTCAAAGAGACCTCGAGTTGTGGATTTTCCTCGCCTAATGTGGCATCTTTGGCTGCGCAATAGAGTGGAGGGAGAAAGGTGGGGCCCTGGGGGGGGGGGGGACAATGGTGGTTTGTCTGGGGGATGGCAGGGAAGGGGTCAAGAATCAGAATGTGGAGGACATTAGCAGTCAGCAGATTGATACAGGACCATTGATTCCCGGCTTCTTTTTTCCTTCCTCCTGGACATGATCTGCATTGCAAATGGCAGTTCTGTCGCATTGGCCTTTTCTGGAGTCAGAGAAGATTGGGGGGGTTGAGCGGGGAGATCGGGGGTTCCCACAACACACAGGCCCTCTACACTCCATAACCTCACACCCCCTCCCCAAAAAAACCCTCTGTTGCACTCCTCCTCCCCGAGTCCTAGCCCTTGTCCCGGGATCCCACCACAGCTGCCTCTCCAGTCTCCCAGGACTTCTCCTCACTACTGAGGAAAGCACAACAGGCTCATTGTTCTGCAGAGAGGAGGCTTGGACAACTCTGCTGCTCCTAGGTGTATTGTCTCCTCTAACAAACCCCATAAGGTCTACAAGGGGAGTGCTCAAATAGAGTGGGGAAAGTTAGTCCTCGGCTTTAAAAGCCAAGTAATGAGGCTGCTCCTTTTGGCCTCCGTAGCGCAACATGCTGTTGTTGTATTAAAGAGGAACTACACAATAAATGATCAATTACGCACTAAGATTGTTGTTGGTTAATACAGGTGATATTTCCAACAATACACCATGTGAGCAAAAACTGCATTGAATAAATTGAGAAACAGCTTGTAAGCATTAGTTGGCAACAGTATACACTTGTGGAACATTGGCTTATCATAGACCCAGTTTGTGCTTGTCATACAGGTCCTGTTGTTGTCAACAATACTGATAAGCACTGGTGGAAAGATGACTTCATACATGAACATGATTTATTTCTCTTTAATGGCAGTAAGCGCAAAATACAGCTGTGCTACATATTTAGCTGAATAAGATATTGAGTTTAGTTCCAGATCAGGCCTGTACAGAGTGGTATGGCTGTAATGGCCGTTAGGGATGATGAACAGTAACATTAACAGCAGTAAACACCACTCCCCCACTTGCATTAGTAGAGCTGCTTGCCCAGCTGCAACACAAGTATCCACACAGTGAACCTCAAAGCTTCCACAGACTACTGGTATTTTCAGCAGAGATGTGCACGTCTGCTGACCACTGAGTCTTTGGTGCTATTCATGCTCCAATGTGCAGTGATTAGTCAATGTCCCCCGCAATGTGACAGTAATATGTGAAGTGACCATGACCTATTAACACCACATCTTGTAGTGGTGGCACAGAATGCGTTACATTTTGCGATGGTGGTGGTGGTTGGGTTTAGGCACCGAACCTACTTGGTTAGGTTTAGAAAAAGATCGTGGTCTTGGTTAAAAGTAATTTGTAAAGTTTCAGAAGTAGGTCACGTAGCTTAGACACAAGTATGTAAAGTTTAAAGAAGTCTACGCTAGCCCCTTTTACACTGCCAGATTTTCTGCGAATGTTGGGCCATTTTGCCGGCAAGCTGCGAGCGTTTAGACACACAGAGCCGGACTGGCGAGTTGATCCGCGATGCCCAATTTTCCGCCTCGTAGGGTAGACATATTGGCGGAACCTTTTTGGTTTAAACTAAACGAGGTGGCCTTCTGCCACGGGAGGGGCTGTTGATGACTTGTGAGAGGAGCTGTTGATGACGCCGCACATGCGAATTGCGCGCCCTTCTTGTCCTCGCAAACGAAGAGGCCATTATTCATCAAGTGATGGTGAAGGATGGTCCGACTTACGAGAGAATTGCCGAAGGACTGACCAGCCGCGGCTTCCCTCCCACGTCACTGTTTACGTCACGCCCTGAAAAAGGCACATTCTGTATAAACAAAAGTAGGTAGGCGCCATTTTACTGCACTCCCTGATTTTGTTTTTATACTGCCAATGCTGAAAGAAGACTGATTGGGCTTTCCTGCAAATTTGCACAATTCCTGTTTAAAAAGGGGTGCTGACTGAGTTTCACACGGGACTGGAAGAGCAGCTCCTGGGTGAAAGTCCTGTGTATGTTTGATCCATTCCATTCTCGATTTTTTATACTGCCTATGGGCTCATAACATTAAGCACCGCCCATTGCTTGACATTATTTAACCAGAGAATCCTGGTGTCCACCATGACAAAGTATCCTAATTGACTTTTCATTGCCATTGTTCCCATGGTGCTGGCACCACCATGTCATGCGCAACACATTCTCACTCCAGCGTCATCATATATCAACGTTTGGTCATGGACTTTCTACTTCGACATATGATGTGCAAGGTACCCTGGGTGCGTTGGTTGTTGACGTGCATTGTCTTTTTTTAAAACACACCTCCGTCTTCACAGGAAATGTACAGTTTACATATGCTCTCTTTCAAAATAAATGCACAACGTTGGTACAACACTGCAAATTGACATTTTTTTTTCTTCAACAACAAACGTACCTGGTAACATTTGGGCCAACGCACACACCTGTGGGTGGATTTAGGCAACAAAAGCATGTGGTTGGGTTTAGAAAAAAAGAACATGGTTTGGCTTTACAATCGTACAGGAAGCGAACGCTGGCCTCCCACGTAAAGGTGTTTGTTGAACCTATCCACCCACCCTACTTGGACTCTCACCCCCTTAATTTGTGTGGTTATCCTGCCGCATTACCCCCTGACACCTCTTGTTGCTGTTACACAGTAATGGTGGCCAGCCGCATATCATGTCAACATAAAAGGATGGCCTTTTCGTTGATGTCTGATGCTGGAAGTCACTGCCTAAGCGCCAGTATTCGACGAGTTCGGAGTGATACTGGGTTGTCATGTGATGATAAGAGTTTGTGGTCATTTCATATATTTCTGTGAGATTAGATTCGTCCCCCATGCCCCCACTATCCATGGGATTCAAGGCTAGGCCACACCCTCCTGTGTTTTTTACACATGACAAGTGGGAGGGTTCCAGTAATATTTACTCTTTAAAGTTACTCTGTAATAATCCACAAGATTCTACATTTTTTAGGAAAACTGCTGGGAAATATCTTGTATTAAGAGACATTTTGTCAAAAGGTTTCATTCAAAGCAGCCCTGTATAATTACGATAACCCTCTGGCTCTGTTTGTTTTCCTGCAGAGGCAGGTTAATCAATGCAAGTTTAGCAAGCAAAGCATCCAAAGAATAGTTTGACAGAGTGATCTGGACAGACAGACACAGAAAATGTAAGGCAAAAATAAATAAATGCAGGAAGTGCCAACCGTGGACACTGCGAGTGTTCCAGCTAATAATGTTCCATCACCTCACAGAGACAGTGGAAGTGATATGCAAATGGTTCTTCACACACACTGAGCGTGTCCTCCAATTATAGGCTCTCATGTTGCTACTGGCCACCTCTGCGCAATTAGCCCCCTCCGTATCCGACTGTTGAGCCATGTTAGCGTGGTCTGGAGGCAAGTTAGCATTGCAAATGAAACGAGAAGCAGCGTTTCCAGGGGTGTCATTATAAATTAGTGTTGCATGATGGGCACAAATTGCCATCCCTGCTCAAACTTGCATCTCCAATAAGTGCTGGCTTATTCCCCAGGAAATGCTATTTATCCCAGTGTAAATGTGCAGTGAATCTGCTCTCAACAGGGACAGACCTGTGCATGACAAGTAAGTCTCTCAGAGTTACAGAGAGAAATCTGAGCGAGACTTCTGGTCCCAAAACAGTCATGTATGCAGTCATGATTCATCACCTTCGCTTGTCTTTATAAACTGATACATTTTAAAATCCTCCCTCTTAGCCAGGACACTGTCTAATATCTCCGTCTGGGCTCCCAGCTGTGAAATGTGAGCTGTCAGCGATGGGTTTTAGCCCTCAGATGACTTGCACAGTGCAATGTGTTTCGAATAACTGGCTGAGTTCACAGTATCCAGACGTCAGTCACTATCTTGCTCATATCTTGCATCAATACCCCAGTACGTCTGTGAGTGTGAGAATGAACTATAGTCCTGGGAGAAGCCATTTTCATTTCTTTTAAACTTTGATGAAGGGATAATCTCCACATTGAAACCACACATTTTATGTAATATTTTCACTTTTAGAGTCACTTTTCTGTCTTAAAATGTTAATTGTGGAAATACATAAACTACTAATCAATACCCTGAAGAGTGTAAAGAATGCAAAATGATACTTGGCCTTGTTTGAATGTTGGCTTCAGGGATTAAAGGACCAGTGTGTGGGATTTAGGGGGATTTGTTGGCAGAAAGTAAATTTAATAGGTATGTTTTCTTTATTCTAAAATCATCTGCAAAGACAAAATGTTTTTGTTACTTTAGAATGAGCCATTTTTATTTACATAGGGAGCTGGTCCTTATCTATGGAGATCGCCATGTTGCACCGCCATGTTTCTACAGTAGCCCAGAATGGACAAACAAAACTCTGAATCTAGATAGGACCATTCGTGTTTTCGCATCAGCCAATGTAGATGGCAGCCCCTCTGCCACAAGAGCATCATAAAAACAATATTTTTTTACGTGAAACTGCTTTGTTCAGTGTTTCCTACCAGTTTAAATCACCGTGTCTGTTTGTTTTGGAGAGGAGGAGACCTCTGTGGATTATTTGGCTCTCAGTAAAAACCTCCTGAACGTCTGGATCTTAAGTTATCTGAGCACAGATTAGCAGGTGCTAGGCTAGCCGCCCTTCTCCGACATGCCAAACACCATCTGAGAAACAATGATTTTTAATGTGAAGCTGCTTTATTCAGTGTTTTTACTGGTTTAAACTACTGAGTCCATTTGTAATGGAGAAAAAGAGACCTTTGCGGATAATTCGGCACACTATAAAAACCTCCTGAATGTCTGGATTGGAAATAAGTCCAGCACACATGAAGTTATCTGAGGACAAAGGTGAACATTAGCAGATTCAGGGCTAGCTGTGCATCTGCAACGAACCAGACAGCATAGTGGAAACACTGATTTGTAACATGAAAATGTTTTAATTTAGTGTTTTTACCAGTTTTAAGTACCTGCTGCATTTGTTTTGGAGAAAAGAGACCTCTGCAGATAATCTGACAAATCTGCAATCATCACTGCCACATGCCACTAAATCCCCTTAAATCCTACACACTCCTCCTTTAAATGTATTAAAATAATGTCAAATTGTAAATAAAATAGTAAAAAGTAAGGTAAAAAGTTTGGACGTGACTTTGAATAAAGGCATAACCCAAGACCTGTTTTTCTATTTTATAACAGTTAAATTCAAGATGTATTTACCATGTGTCCTGAGAATTGACATCGGTAAATGTACTCATCTTAATGACTGCTGGGACGGAGGAGGTAAAGCAGCATTTATAAGTCCAACTTTTCTTGATTCATTTTTCATGTTTTGAATTGTCACCTGCTCTACATTAAACTTTTCCTTGTACAGTACTAATGTTGACTCTGTTCTAATTCAATAGCTATACAAACCATATGGGTTTCAATATGCCTTCGAGTCTTTATCTGCCTGCCTCTGTTTTACCAATGCCTCATGGCTTTGTTATTGTGGACTGTGGCTTAGCATTTAGCCAGTCTCTGGCTGCGAGACACTGTTCCACAGTCTCTGGTGTTTGCCATCCTAATCAGCCGCATTGTCTCCGAGACGACCCAACTCTAACCTCGGGCCCGCCGACTTCAAGGCCGCTGCAATGGATAGCGAGGCTGTGTTTGCTGCAAACACTGATCTAAATTCATTAACCCTCCCACAAACACTTTCCCAAGGTTTGTTTCCTGGGCCAGGAGCTGCATGTGAAGGAGTAGACGAGTGGTCTCGCAGCATTTCATGGAAATCCTTGTGGTTACACATAATTGGAGCTGTGCCGGAGAAGTTGAACAGGAAAATCAATAGCTCTAAGAAGTACAGCTGAGAGGTACTTGAAGGCTCACCTTGACGAGGCAAGAGCTAGACAAACTGTCACCAACCTAAGGTGAGAGTTTGACCTTTCATTCGTTCATACCTGTTTGTTTCCAGCAGCTTTACATGAGCTAGATGTATGTATGCAGTAAACAAAGACATGTGAAATAGAACATGCCAATACTTGTTGAAACTGTAATGATTTCTTTGCAAAAAAAATGGATGCCTCACACCCATTGTCTCCCCGACAACAAAAGATCTACACATTCAGCACAGTTTCAAGGTGAACACCCTAGATGAGTGTCAGCAATTTAGTATCTGATTAAATATTTCCTTCTGCTCCTGAGATATGACATAATGGCCAGAGGAGTGTTTTATGCAGAACATTATGATGTCACAGTGAAGCTGACCTTTGACCTTTTTGGATATAAAATGTCATTATTTCATTATTTTATCCTACTAGACATTTGTGTAAAGTTTTTTCATAATCATATGAATTATTGAGTTATTTCCAAAAAAAAATTGACTTTGACATTTGACCTTCACCACAAAATTCTAATCAGTTTATTCTTCAGTCCAAGTGGACGTTTGTGCCAAATCTAAAGAAATGTGCTTTAGGTGTTCTTGAGATATCGTGTTCACAAGTATGAGACAGATGCATGGTCACAGTGACCTTGACCTTTGACCACCGAAATCCAATCAGTTCACTGTTGATTCCAAGTGGACATTTGTGCCAAATCTGAAGAAATTCCCTCAAGGTGTTCTTGATATATTACATTCGCAAGAATGAGACAAATGAGGTCACACAGACCTTGACCTTTAACCCATGACCATAAAAATTCCCTTGAGATGTCGCTTTTACGATAATGAGATGAATTCAAGGTCATGGCGACACTGACCTTTGACCCTTGACCATCAAAATCTAATTAATCTAATCGAATCTAAGTTCATAATTGAGTCCAAGTGAACGTTTGTGCCAAATTTGAAGAGATATCCTGAAGACATTCTTGAGATACCATGTTCACATGAATGAGACAAATGAGGTCACATAGACCTTGACCTTTGACTACCAAAGACTTATCAGTTAATAATTTAGACCAAGGGAACATTTGTGCCAAATCTGAAGAAATTCCTTCAAGTTGTTCTTAAGATATCATATTCACGAGAATGAGATGGATGCAAAGTCAAAGCAACCTTAACCTTTGACCATTGACCACCAAAATCTAATCTATGAGACAGACAAGGTTACATTGACCTTGAATTTTGACCACCAAATGCTAATTAGTTAATCACTGCATCCAAGTGAACATTTGTGCCAAATCTAAATACATTTCCTTTAGGTATTTTTGAGATATCGTGTTCACAAGGACAAATGACAGAGTTAGCTGCTAACTGCTGTTAGCTGCTTTTTATATCTCCCTGCGGTGGGTTGCACACATAACATGCTTACAAAACGTCACACCTGTCTTGTCCATGGTCCTGTCCTGATGGCTGTCCCTTTTACATGAACATCTATTCTGCACTGTTACTACCTCCACTGACAACTTAAAAGTCTTTTAATATTAACCCATGAACTTATATTGACTTAAATGTTAATTAAATATGTATCTTAAACATTGGTATATCAGTTGCAGCTTATTAAATCTGACACCTTATAGTTCACTGGAGGATTTTTACTGGAGATCCTGACTCAAAAATATTAAGTTGCTAAGCTGAAATTGTAAATATGAAATGATGAGTGAAGATGATCTTATGGAAAGATACTCCTGATACTGACATGATGCGATTAGCTGGTCGAGTGCAGACGCCGGACTACAAAGAGCACACAGTCTTGACAGCAGCCGAGTTTAATGTTTTCATTTATTAAAATATCCAAAACTATATGTCCAAAAATCATTATTCGTCTTTTGAAAAATTAATTTCAGTTTCAGACTTTACCAATAGTACAAAAAAAAAAAAAAAAAAAAAAAAATCAAATCATCAGGAACTTGTGGCTCGGGGATGACTTTTGAGACCGAACAAGCGTGAATGAAAATGCAAAACGAGGAGAGGTGGAGTGAGATACAGATACAGGGAAACAGAGACTGATGGGAGTAGACAAACCAAGCAGAATAAGCATGAGGGTGGCGACATGCGTGGATGACACGGCTGGGGGAGAAAGAAAAGGCGAGATGCGGAGAGACATAGTGAGTAGTGGCATGCGTGGCGTCTAAGCCCAGAGTCACATTATGCCAGCTCACTGGGGCACCACTTGCTCCGCAGCTGCCAATGAAAAGGCCTCGTCTCTCAGTCCTCTGGGAATGATATCTGGGGGAGCTGAAGGAGCGCAGCTCTTCCTTTAAGGCCTGTCAGAGGCTTTGACGGCAGCCGTAAATTTAATCCTCGGACCTGCTGGGATGCAGAGGAGCCGAGCAGCGGGAAAGCCTTTCCTACTTCAAGGACCTTGGCTGGCTCCGGGATAGCCTGCCAAAAAAGCTTTAAACCTGATGACAAATTCATTTTGCGCAGCTGCACCCCCAGTCCACCGCGGAAATGGGGGTAAATGATACCTCTGCTGCAAACAAATTTTAGAAATAATTATGCAGACATTTCAAGGAGGGGAGTATCTGAGGTATGTTATTTACTTTGACTTGAGCACTCGAGACAGAGCTGGAGAAAACATCTGTGTGCTTTGCCCTTTTTCTCCCTCATTAGATAAACAGTAAATATATTCGTCTACTTTTATTATTTTGCCAGAAGGCTTTTTTTTTTTTTCCACTGCCATGTCACCAAGCGGCCGCTTGAGTGTGTGGCCTGTGGCACTGTGGGAGTCCGTCTAGCTGGAGAGGCATTTTGATATGAGATGAGACAGTGTCTGAGATGGCAGAGAGGCAGAGGAAACTGATTTTTTCAGCCATGCGAAGAGCGGATTGCAATAGCAGCAGCAGCAGCAGGGTGGCTCGAGGCCTGTAGGGAGTGAGGTTTATTAATATGTTTGTATCTGAGTTTTCCCCTCCTCTTAATGTTGGGGCCATGCTAATCGCTTGGTGCTCTGACATCTGGAAGCCTCCCAGTGGAGGGCAAATCGCACAAGTTTTCTACGCCAAGATTTCCAGAATATTTGAAGTGGTCACGCCTAATCTATAGAGATGAAAACCATTAAAACGGAGGAGGGCGGATTTTTCTCTCCTGCCGTAACATGGAGAGCTTGTCAGAAGTATGTCATGCCATCTTTGGCCAAAGAGAAGATGCCAGGCCTTTGCCAGATGAGTCCCTCTGATTTTCATCTCCCCTGAAGTTAATGAATTTAACACATGGCTTAATACAAGACTCTTTTCTCCCCCTTGCCGTGACTTGCTCAACATAACCTGTGAAATCCTTAAATAACAACTTATTTTTGGATCATATTTGTGTCGGCAGACCAGCAGCATTAGAATGTAATCTGAATAATATATGTATTCTCTGTTGCATTCTTTACAAGACTTTGGCACTCAGTCCTTCCTTCTGAGCTTTCAATCACTGGGCCCCAGGGGGTTGTGGATACCTGCTCTTTGAAGCACTCGGAGAGAAGAAGGGGAGAGAGCAGAGGAGAGTCAGGATGTGGGAAAAACCTGCCTCCAAACACAGTGTGTTCCACAGAAAACAGGTGACCAAGGACTCAAAGTAGGCATGCATTAAGGTGTATTATGTAAAAGAGCAAATATCCTACTTTTGACTTGGAGAAAAGCAAGTCTGGAACAGCATTAGTTACACCAGCTCCTAAAGTTAGCAGGCAATCCGACATTTGAACAAGACTGCGCCGATGCAAACAGTGGAATGTCTTGCATGAGGAGAAGGAATGTGCTCAGAGGTGATATACCTGAGTGCTGGAGCCTGTCTTCCTCTTGGTGGGATCAGGAAGCTTCAGGACAGGAGATAAGCAGGATCCAGTCTGACGGGGCCAGCAGTGCCCCTCCATCCGGATAACATTTCACCAGCGGGAAAGTAACAGTGCCCTACAGCTACTGACGATGCATCATGTGGACAGTTTTGCAAAAGCTTGTCAAACCATTGCAATGTTGTAATTGGGCAAGGGTTTAAGTTTTATTTTGATATTGAAAGGTGGTATAAGAGTCCTCTGGCAAAATCACTGAATTTGGTGATTTTTTTTTAATGCACAAATTTGTGCCTTTATTAAATACATAATCTAAATTAATTCATAATTAATACTTTTATTGGTAACGCACTTTTAAATCAAGGAGCGCAAAGTGCTTGCTATAATACACAAGTGTTGTAAATAACAGGGTTCCTATAGCTAAAGGCAAATGACTGTAGATTTAAAACTTTTCTAATGTCACTAGGAATGAAGCTCTAGCGAATGTTCAATCAGGAAGACAATACTTTAGGTCAGTTCAATCATCAGCTGATTGAAAATCAACCAACAGCACAGCAACACACCTTCTCTGTCAGCCAATCATATTAATGCTCCTCATTTTAAATTTTTTTCTGTAGTTCTGTCTTGCTGAGCCCTCCACCTCCCCATCACCACCTAGTCTTTACGGATTCATCAGCCTCATCTGCCTCATCAGCCATCAGAGTCATCAGCCATCACCACAATCAGTGTCTGGACTCCAGGGGAGGATTTATCCTGCTGCCGCTCGATCACAAAATATCGCCATCTGGTGTCCAAGTGCCAAAGACTTCTGTTAAATCTGTTAATCTGTGCACTCATATTCTGTATTAACATTATCTTTACTTCATTTTTCTGTCTCTCCTGATTGAAATGGAATTTAAGACCAAGTCACAGTCACCAAAATTGATAAAAAAAATTGATAAAAAAAAACAAACAAACAATTTTTGGTAAATACCTAGCACTCTGCATGTGGGATTCCACTGCCTTGATCCCCATTGTGCAGAGTTTGAAAAACTTTTTGCGAAAAATACACAGAGCCTTGTATGCACTGACTTATACCGGTTTCAGTCATGCCATGAAATCTTGGCTAAATAGCCAATTTGCACTTCCCTGTGTCGTCCAGGCTACAGTGACAGCTAGCTGGCAGACAGCGGATCCTCAGCTCTGAGCATCCTGGCCGGACAATAAAATGATTGTTGTTGGCTCCGCCATCCTGATGTGTGTGTGTGTGTGTGTGTGTGTGTGTGTGTGTGTGTGTGTGTGACATAAATGTGAGAGGCATTCAGTATATTTTTTATTTTAAAGAAAGTTACTATGTTGAGATAAGCCAATTAAACCACATAACCAAATACATCCTTGTTTTTACAATGAATTCAGTGCCTTTTAAGACTTTTAAAGGATCTGTGGGAACCCTGAAATAATTAACTTCTTTAACATAAAAAACAAACAATTGGTACATTCACTGCAATGTGTGACAAGCCATTCTGAGTAATGCGTAGTTTTCACTGACCCCTAATTGATTGATGCACCATGTATATAAGGCGCAGCAGGTCCTGAAGAGATTCCACACACAGATGTCGCTTTTAGACATAGCTGCGGGAAAGGGCGTGTGCTGATGGTGCTGCACCCACAGGTGGCTGAGATGTAATTGCATTATTTTTTTACCATCATGTTCCACCCCACCTCTCCCCATACACACTCCTTCATACACATATACATGCATGTTTGTGCATGCACGATGCACACACGTGCTCAGAAACTGCTCCCTGCATGGCCCCTCTTCACAAGACGAACATCGCCTCTTCATCTGTTGCACTAATGACAAATGTTCAGTGTTTCAAGTGAAGGAATGTTGCAAAGTAAACAGCAGCCAGGAAAAAGAGGAAAGAGGCTTCAACACTCACGATGGATGCAGACAGCTAAATTCTTCTCATGTCTCTTTTCAGTCACAGTGAGGGAGTTAACTTACCTATTTATCATATCTTGTGACTACCGTAGGTATACTGACCTCTCAGAAGTCATTTGGTTGGAGCTTGGGTAGACCTGTGTCATCAAATATAGTCTGAGAAAAAAAGTTTATATTATGTATTTAAAGCAGACCCCAGCTGTTTTAATGGGTTTATTACATTTTGTAGATTCCAGATGCACTACCATGTAAATAATTTACAAAATGGCTGCATCACGTTAAAATTAATATTTATGTCAGAGACTCGGCAGTTTGAAATGGTTCGATTCTTTTTCCTGTTCCCTGTCAGTCGACCACAGAAAGCACATCCTGTGGGAAGCAGAGCAAAGTAATGTCAGAGTTAACATGTCTGACAGTCTCTGCATGCTGAGACAAAGCCTGTGTGTAATCTCACAGGGCGCTCAAGACATGACATCTGTTCATCTCACACGCTTGATGCAGTAGATAGAGAGAGATGGCTGAATCCACTTTAGATTTTGCACTTGAGGAATGAACAAATTTCCCCCGTGCTTACTGTTTACATTCAGCCAAAGTCTCAAGTTGATTTCATCTCTCTCCTCTGCTTTGGCGTGCGAGAGCCAAAGAGAGCAAAAGGTTAAGTGACTGCATTTCATCACATAATATGACTTATCAGCATTTCCTTGTTGGAAGTGCTCCACTGCAAACTTCATCATCTTCAACTGACAACCGACATTATTGTGCATTTTTGTGTATTTTCAGTGTTGAAATGAGGAGAGCTGTAAATCCACATAGTTTTGCTTGTTACAAATCTTACATTAATCAATCTCTAACTATTTAAAGTTTAGTTAACTGACTATTTGCTAAACCTCTCCCGTGAACAGTGATGCTATTATCCCACAAACTATCGGCACAGCGAGCCTGTTGAGCAAAAGTTTTGACTGCATGTTAAAGTTGGGTGCTGTACAGTGATACTTCGGTGTCTTTAGCTTTTCCAAAACCACAAATACAACTCTAAAGAACTGACTAAATGAAAGACACAGTTGTTAGCATGCTAGGCTAACTTCTTTTTACTTACAGTGGTGACTCTTTTGCCTGGGTCCAGACTGTTGAATCCACTCACTCCACTGAGTTCAAGTTGACCGATTCCTCTGGCAATGTGACATAAAACAGCAGTGGGACTCAATTAGCCAATTAGCATCATAGATAGGGACTAATGCCGTCGTCATACTGTTGTCAAGCTGTATGCTGGAACCAATGAGGAGCAATAACAACAACAGCGAGTGCCATAGACAAGACAGACACTGCTATCAAGGGTTTTCTAAATCTACATCACTTCTCAATATCACCTGACATCATAGTTTGTCTTAGCTTCACTCCGCTCCTCTATTAAAAGCCTGGCAAAAAGATATATTGGCATGGCTACACATCAGGGTGGACATAAACTCACGTTGGATTCAGGCGAAATATTGGTTTCTAGTGATTGGTTAGGGAAAATCAAATCCCCCTCACCTACAAAAATCGGTTACTGTGGATGCACCGTCAAAGCCCAGGCACATTAAACCAGCTTCAGAGAACTAACCCTGCTGCATCGCTTCTTTTTAGCCTGTGTCTCGGCTAAAAAGTTGCACATGAGCACACCGCAAAGAATTCAACCGACAACCAGCACGTATGTTCTGTGCTTGCATGACAGGAAATCAACTCTACCCCCAGAAGATGGTGGTCGTCTGTAATCATCATCGCCATCTTGAGCTAGTTAGCGAGTTAGCACATTAACAACATAATGTTGAAAGACCAAAGCATATTTACCGTGCACCAGTGAACGGCAACACAAACCTTCACGAAAAGTTTCTGCTGAAGAGCTCAGTGGCTAAAGAAAATAATCTTAGCATATGTAACAAGTGTGTTTTCGCCTTTTTACTTTCACTTTTTATTTTCCTCACTTTGTTTCGCTTCTTGTGTGAAGAGCTAAACTGCCAATCAAAGTGATTTCATTCACCAATGGGGTCTGCAGTTGCCTACGTCAATTCAACATGCTGAATTGGCGGGAAAAAAGATTACTGCCAGAAGGGGCCAACGATGCAGAACACACCTCAGCAACATTGACCAACAGCTGTCGGCTTGGTGTGTCAGTCTTTGAAAACAGAGTGTAACGAGTTGGCAGTTTTGTCTGATATCAGGCAAGTAGCCATTAATTCCAAGGCCAGTAACAGTTAAAGAGACTAATGCTAATGCTAACCTACTATAATATTTGTTGCAAATGTTGTCATTTCAGCTAGCAAAAACAACTTTCGCTGGCTAAAATTCAAGCCTGCTTTTGACTACCTCTTTCTGAAATCAGTGACATGTTTTGTTTTTTGTTTTTAAATAAAAATTTCAATTTGGAAATCTTCCACCAATATAGCATAATGTAGCATGTACCAAAGAATTAGCTATAGCTTTGCAAACGATCAATTACACTGTAAAATGTTACTATTCCATTATCAGGCAGTTAAATGGAGGCCAAGTTCAACATATTGACAAACTATATTCACACCTTTACAGACGTTTAGGCCCCAGTTTCATAAAACAATACAAGTAAAAGTTTTATACTGTATGTGTTACTTTTATGCCTGAAAATATTTGGGGAGTAATATTCAGTCTTCATTTCCAGATGAAGTTTTAAATTCTGTTTTGGCATCACCATGCTTTTGAATCTCCCACCGCCCCCCCGCCCCCCGCCCCCACCCCCTCCTTACATAAAATCAATAGCAGTTGATCAGAACATACCTGGGCTTCCCTGCGCTGCCCTGATACTTCAAACAGCAGCACCCCAGTCTGAAAAGCGAAGGTGTTACTTTTTATTCCTCCTGCATCAAACACATCCTCGATCAAACGTCAAACTCTTCAAACAAGGTGTCATCTGCAGCTGTCCGGTTGGGTTTGATGTGAATAGGTGTAATGATACAAAGGATGAGCTGAAGCTACCCTGCCGCCACCTTCTCTGATATCTCAGTACAGTATCTAGTGGAAAACCAAATGAAAACTGACAGTGAACACCACCCTGCTCTGTCTTTTCATTCATAACTCATTTGTATTTCTATTCCAACCCGAAGCTACAATTCATTGCCTGCCAGTGCAATAGTTGGGAATCAATACTTTAGATTGTTATTTCAGCAGATGTAGACACACTTGCTTTTTGGCTGCCATACCTGTGGGCCAGAGTGAAGGAAACCACTAATACCACTCTAGCATGGTCACAAATCAAAACCAACTCTCTAATGGCCTACCTGTTTACACAGGAAATCAATCCATTTGAACTATGTACAATTTGCTACACCACTTTGCTTGTGGGTTGCTGTTGTTTTTTTAAACAGAAATGGACACAAGCGTCTCTGGTTTCACAGCGGGGCCCAGCAGTGGAAGCCGGCAGCCTCACGCAGGTCCGAGAGGCAGAAACCCAGCTCGAGTCCAATTTGCTGCAGGTCTCCCCGAGGAGATGAGCGGTGTTGATTTTGGCACTTGCTTCCAGTCCCTACCAACAAATCCTGCCTTTTTTTCCAGACATGTTGGCTCAGGAACTCACTGGAGAACTGGGGGAAGAAGAAGAAGGGGAAAAAAGAGAGAGGGGGGGGAAACAGCCCCGGGGCTGGAGGAAGATATTGTATGCATGTGCACTCAAGCACAAGGTTTGTGGCCAGCTGCTTAAGGATTTTTCTGGGGAGTCAAGATTATCCACAGAGTCAATAGAGTGAGGGAGGGAGAGAGAGGGAGAGTGTTGTCTGCTTATGCCAGTGCAACTCAATTCTACTGGGGTAACAGAGAGACACTGTCAGCTCTGTTTTGTTTTTTTTTGTTTTTTTTTTTATTCCTCTATTTTTCTCAGACCTAGCCGGTAAGAGAGCAGCTCCATGTTGCTCAACACGTATACAACCACTCATACCAAAGATCTGTGCGCAGCGAGGCAAAGAGTTGTACACATGCATTTTAAACCCAACACACCTTGATAAAACTCTACAGGGGATTTTACAGTCTCGGTCCGTAGAATTGTACGACAGGCTCCACATTTTAGCCAAAAATCCTGTCAGAACTCACTGTTGAGCTCACGATCACTCTCATCCCTCATTTTCTTTAACTTCACTCAAAGCACAATGATGTCTTGTGGGATGTTGTTATCTTTCTACCTCTTAGAATGTTAAGCTTTCATTTGAGATATTAAAGTGCGAGCGGGGCGCGAACACAGTTAGCGAGAGCATAGATCAGGAACAACATCCCTTCCTTCTGTGGGTGGAAATGGAGCGGGATAAGAGCTGTTGCCAAGGTCACAGCTCTACATTTGCACAGCCATGGTTGTCAAAGGCTGAAAGGGCTCAAGCCCTTGAAACACCTTCTGGCTAGCTCCTCCATTCTGCATGTGGTGAAACTGCTGAAGGCAAAAGACACAGAGAGGAAGAGGGAGAGAGAAAGAGCGGCTGGGTGGATGCGAGAGGGACAAAGGCAACGAGAAGGGAGTCTGCATTTCACTGATACCAAACCCTACCACACAGTCACACTTCGAATAATTGTGAGGGACAGGCTGTGGGCACCTCTGAGCCAGAATGTAGGCCAGAATAATACCCCTCCTCAGGGCTTTCTCTGGCAGCCCTGCGCTGAGGCCTTGGCGGTAGTGCCATGCAAAGCCAGTTAGCAAAGCTAGTTAGCAAAGCCAGTTAGCTACCTACAGTAGTTATAAACCGCATTTAATTTAGAAACTTTAATCCAGAGCTCCACCTTTTCCAAAGGAACGACACATTCCAAATGTCTCAATTGAAGCCTCGCTGGCTGAATAGCCTTTTCGGGGCGCTGCATTGTGGATGGACAGGCTTTTCAGACAGCTTTTTAAGGGTTTTGTCAGACAGGAATTTAGATTGGAGTCTTACATGACCTCTTCTAGGGGTCACTGGTTGGATCTGCTGGGGCTTTTGTTGGCACACCTGGGTGATGACGCCTTGACAGAGCAACAAGCTCCCATTTCAGGTTTTGTAAGGGGTTCGATGGAGGCTGCGTCCCTCCCTCCCAGTGCAGGGCAAAGAATGGGAAGAATAGCAAAGTCTTAAAGCTTCAGCAGGTGATTGAATCAGACTTCTCAGGAATATTACCATATTTTAAGCAAAAACATAAAACTGATATCAGAGAAACAAAGATGGATTTAATTAAAGCATGATGAATAACGTTTGATTAATCTGAGTACAAGATGAAAGCTCGTAGTGAAATCAGCTTTGGCTCATGTAATCTGTTTCTGTCTGTGAGTGAGTATTGTACATGGTTTTTATTCGGAAATTATTTTCTGTCATTTAGAGCTATCAGTGATGTGTAAATCAGTTACAAATGTACAACTTAATTACCTCTGGCTGACAAAAGTTGTGCTTTTGTCCTCTTTATCCTCCAACCTGATATGAGCCCACATCACCGGCTGAAGCTGCTAACATGAGCAAAAAGCGCAGAGTGACAGATGAGCTCCAGAAAGTGACAACAAATCTTTCCCGGTGCTTTGATGGAGATTTGATCACGAATGCAAATAATATAAATAATAATAATAATAATTATATAATAATGTGAGCAATAATGCATTTACTTTTAATAACTGGCTGAAAGCAAGTTGTAAAGATCAGTATGTTGTCTTTAAATGTTTTATTTCTTCATGAGACTCCGGCAAATGATCTTTGCAACAGACTATTTACTGGAGTAATAGACAACTGGACTATTCATCAAGAGTGAAATGGCCCTTGTGAGGACCAGTCTTCTGGTGAATGCATGGGTTTCCAGCAGCTCAGACTTCTCTGATGAACTAAGCCTCTCGCTTTTAATGACCCACCCCAGCAAAAAACAATGTTCAGTAGCCACTCAGGTCATATATATATACAAAAAAGCAGACAAACTGTTTCTGTGAGGCTGTTGCAGCCTGAAATGCTTGATTTCACGGTAGCTTTTCTAAAAATTTGAAACATGTATTGTGATATTTAAAAAAAAAAAAAAAAAATTCAACGAAATTGTGGGGGAAAGTGAAAATTGCAAAAAATAGTTGTGATGCTGTCACAGATTTGGAGCTTATTATTCAGTGTTTCTCGCAGAATTCCAATCTGTTTTGGTGGTGGTTGGGGGCAACAACAGCTGATCGCCGACAATCAGCTGTTGCATTCAACCAAAGATGGTGAATAAACCAAGACGGTCCACTGCGAGTCAGTTTTATGTATCAGTGTCACGTGGGGTTCACAACCACCACGCCCCTTTAGGAGACTAACAGCAGGTCCTGAGTCCATTGACCTCAGTGGGAGAAATGAACATGATTACAGATTACGGCCGATTCTTTCGCCCCATAGTCACGGAAGCAAATATTGGACCCATTTATCACAAGCCACGTATCTTCAGAACATTCTGACACCAAAATGGCAAATTTCAGACGGACAAATCAGGAGAAAATTTACTTTGTTCAAGACCTGTCTCTGTCTCAACAACACACTCTTGTGAGATCTGGCAAAAGATATCTCCTCTCTGGTGCTGAAATCAGTGCAGTTTCACCAAAGATACTGGATTAAAAAAATATTTTTTGCAGTTTTGTGTTGCTATGTGTGGTATTTATTCAGTTTTGGGAAATCACGATGTCTAGAAAGCATCAGTGGCTGCAGCTGACAGGGACAGCTAACAGCAGCAGCAAAGCTAACATCAGGACGTCATCTGTTAAAAGCCTCCCGTTGTCGGATACGACATGAAACTACTCCAGTTAGCTCAATCATGTTGTAACTAAGACATCCGCTGGCAAAAATATTTTTTTCACGGACCATTTATTTATTTATTTAGCTTACGGCCAGTAAGGGTACACACATATTGACAGAAGCGAGGTTGGGGATACTCGTCTTTGATTGGCAGTTCTCCATCGTCTTTGATTGGGGTACGGGGCACAACGCCTACTTAGGAGACCGGAAATGTATACCATTTCATACAATGGGAGTATATTGTAGGTGGGCTATCTTGTAGTAATCCAGTATCTCTGATTCAACGCAGCACTGAATGACCCTCTTACTGAGCAGCTCTCTTCCTGCTCTCTCTGCCTGGTTACCATGAGCTAACACATCACAGCATGATCTCATCCCTACTTGTTATATTTTGCCTCATGGGCTCAAGCCTTGCAGCAGCGGTTAAGATGCGACACAGAGCCTTTAATCTCACACTGATACCGAAACAGCTCGACTCTTTTTGTTAGACCTGTTATTAATGGGTAACATTAGCTGTGTGATGCTAACAGTTAGTGTGACTCTGGCCCAGGCACAGAGGTCTGGTGCTGCAGCAGCAGTCGCATGATAAACAGAGAGTGAGAGAGAGACTGAGTGAATCACACATTCCCTCAAAAAATGTATTTTTTTCTATTTTTTTAGTATCAAGCAACTATGATTTTCATTTCCATTTGCAGGGACAGATGTGGGACTGTCATGATTTGCCTATTGGGAACAAATATGTCACTGCATCTGAAGAGAATAATAGGTATCAGATAGAAGATAGAAGACTGAGAGTTCAAAATATTTTAAATCAACTATTGACAGTATAATAATAATTTTATGTGACACATTATACTTAACAGTGGATTTAAATTGTTTTATAATGAAGTACTGGAACGCTGTACTATCCTGTTACTAGAAGCACCAATAAATCTTATGTCTATAAATTTCACAGTTTATTTTACACTGTTACTCTCTGTGTCAGGGTAAGTCATGTTGCAGGCTATGCAGTCTTCAACACTGCTTGTCTGAAAAAGATAATGAGATTAGTAAGTCGACGAAGACAGCACAAACATGTGGTCCTGTAGAAGAGTAAAATGTCAATCTATTTAATCTATACATTTCCAAAACTAAATTCAAAACTAAGATATATTGCAAAAATCTTGTGATATTAACACAAGTAAGTTTTATGTAAACAAATGTACAGACAAATATGATACTTGACAGTCACCTTTTGTTCATCTGCAAGGTTGTGAAGGTAACTGTCAGTTACTTGCACCCAGTACAGCAAATTAGTTTAACATGAGTATTTAATTGTATAATCAGTTTAACACTGATTTTTGTGTTCCAAACATATTCTTTAAATCCTACTTCATCTGAAAGCCAATTCATCCCGTAAGTCTTTTCAAACAATGAATCTTATTTTGTGGTCCCACTACAGCTTCGACTCTGGTAACTGCTTCTTCTGACCAAAGCTGTAAAACTTGAGGCTGTGGTTGTGTAAAACATAGCAGCAGCAGCAGCAGCAGCAGCAGCGGTGGATGAGAGACTGCAGACAGAGAAGACTGAGATACTGTGTGTTTAGATGTTTGCATGTTGACCTGGTGTATTGATAGAGGATTAGTCTTTTACTCACACAAGGTTTTTTGCAATTAGAATGATAACTGTAGTTGTCGACTCAAACAATCTTCACATTCACGTTACCATCTCTGTCTCTGAGTATGCTGTGTGTGCGTGTGTGCGCTTGACTGAGCTCCAGCATAAGAGTCACAAATAGTGTTACCAATAGTGTCAGTATATGGGTGCACTACAGTTGTAGTGTTGGCTGATTTGACCATGGAGATGCAAGTGACTGCTGAGTGGCTGCAGTTATTTTTAAAAACGTGCCCTGTGGGAGACTCATTGGCTCCCTGTGGGTGACCCGACTACCCCTGTAAGTGATGTAATATCTGACAGCCTGCCCAGCAAAAAAAAACAAAAAAAGGGAAATTCTTATTTAGTGTTCATATAGTGTGCTCTGTTTGAAAATGTAGTGTAAATATAGTGCGCTTGTTACATAGTTCTAATTTAGTTCTGTGTTTAAAGCACACACTCTCACTCCCAATCCTAAAATACCAACGCTTGGTCAGTGGCTTTACTCATCATGCTATGATGCTCTAGGTATTCCTCCAGCATCACTTCTGGACACTCAGAGATGACGTGTCCGTTTATGCTCGTTACATGCGGTGTCTTTTCAAATAAACTTCCATTTTTACAGGAAATGTAAAGTTGCTGCTCATTAAATGCAGGCTCTTTTCAAAATAAACTTCCAGTGTAGGTTTACTTTGTTTTTAGATGTACTTCCTTAGGTTTAAGCAACAAAAGCACGTGGATAGGTTTAGAAAAAACACATCTTGGTTTGGCTTAAAGTTAGTGTTTGCATCAAACTTAGCGTCACATGACATACATCACTAGCGTAGCCTGTTAGTATATCTAGCAGGCTACGCTAGTGATGTATGTCATTGTTATTGAAATAACACAGACTTTTGGTTTCACACAGGAGGGTGAAAGTCTGAGCCTGGTCTCACTCCAAAGTCGTTGAAATCTGGAGCTTGGACAGCGATGTCAGAAACCAACGAAAAAAGGCGTCCTTTAATGTTGGCATGATACGCAGCCGGTGTCCATTGTAGCTTAAGTCTGACCGGGCGGGCAGGAGGGGTGGTGGATGGGTCCAACGAACACTTAAAGTCTGGAGTTTGTGTAACCCATACACCTCCCCTCTCACCAACTCTCTGTGGACCTCTATGCTCCTCACACTGCAGCAGTTACTCAGAGCATCAAAAACTGACGCTATACTGACGCAAAGGTGTCTCGATGCATTGGAATCTGATGCCAGGGATCACTGCGCAAGAATTGGTATTTGACAAGTTGTGAGTGAGACAGTTTTGTTTTAAACACAGACTGTTTTACATATTTTAAATAATTCTGAAAAGCAAGCTATTAATCAGTCCCTCCAGGATCTTGCAGCAAAAAAAATCTTGAATTTGAGGCCAAGTTTGTCCAAAATCGCATATGTGATTTTTTTGCGGGATATTGCAGCAAATGACAAAAGGAGAAAAAAATGTGATTTCGTTTTTTTTTTTTTTTTTAAATTACTACCTCCAAAAAATAAGTAATGTAATCACTTGCTATAATAAAAATACTGAATATTATAAAAAATAGCTGCAAATATTTTTTTTTATAGTTCTCTTCTTTAGTTTTATTTAATTAGCTTCAAAACATGGACTCCAATAATGTTGCAAAAAATCCTGAGTGAATATTGTAGCTCTCAAACCAGACAATGTGACTGTAAAACAAAATGTATGGTACATCTTCTGTAAACACAACATTTTAATACATTCAACACATATTGTGTGCATTTAAACAGTACAAATTATTATGTCAATACAGAGTGTTTCTCCATACTGCAATGCCATTAGAGCATTTGATGATGCGTCTGATGACCTTTCAAATGACGTCACATGCACGACGACTTCTGGTCAGCTGGAAAATGCGGAAAAACGCGGAAAAATCGCAGAACTTTTGAAAAATTGTAAGCCCCCGCAAATATTGCGGACCTTTGTTGAATTTGCGTTAATTATTGCGATCACAAGATCGCGATTTTCTGGAGGGACTGATTAATTGAGGTTATCATTTCATTCATTCAACTCTGAATTTTTGCACTCTATACACATACACAAGGAAGAAAACCTTGGAAAATTTGTTTCACCATTTTACAGATAAGCCTACGCAAACATTACAAATGAACAGACTTATGATCAACTAATCATTAAATTGAAACAAACAAACAAAAGATGGACACAAACATGTCAGTTTTGGGGATTTTGGCTTTTGGTTTTCACACAATATAATGAAATTTGCTAATTACCAGTTCCCTAGATACAACAGTGCAGGATCAAGACTGTAAATTTAGTTCTTTATGAATCTGTGAAACTTTCAGTAAATGTAAAATATGAATAATTAGTGCAAATCACCTAAGATATGCTCGTAAACAAAGACAGAGTATAAAATCACATCTGCTCGCGTGTCAGCAGTCAGTCATCGACTACTTCTTGCACAGTTCAGTTTAGTTTGTTTCTTTTGTCCACAAACACAAATGTGCAGCGGGTAAAACTACAAATTTACTGTATGTTCCATATCTAATCTTAGCTATCAGACACCAAACTCAGTGCAGATGTTACCTGCACAAACAAACACAGCTGAATAAGAAAGGCTGTTCTCGACCACTAAGTGTTGTATCCCTGCAAGGAAATCTGGGAAATCTGAAAATAGCCCCGAGGCTCCCAGTGTTATTGTAGGGCTTGAGGTGGATGATGCAGAAACCATTGGGAAGCCACAGTGGGATGGTATTGGACTGGGCTTTGTTTGGATAAATACGTTCCGAGATTACTTGGTTTGCCAAAGTACAGCCACTTGTTTTCGCTTGTTCAAACACACGGGCTGTTTTTCTTTGAAACTGCACAGGAATGAAAAAAAAGGGAGAAAACCAAACTCGGCTTCCACATGTTGAAAACGTCCACCTTGAGGAGTGATATATAGCCTGGAGTCGTGGCATTTTGCATGTGTGAGAAAGGGGGGTTAAAAAAAAACAAAGGACCAGCAGAGAAAATAGAATAATAGAAAACTTGAAGCAACCAAAACATGACACTTTGTGATCTCTTGTGGTGTGGCAGCTTGATGGAGCATGTGCGGCAACAGAAGAGTTGACACAAGTTTAGTGCATACCTCAGCGAAACAATTTGCGGCGACAACCTCTCAATATGGTCTGCTTTTTGAATTAGGAAATTATTATAAGAAAGTGTACCTGCGAGCTTCCGACTGCAGCAGACTGACAGGGCCTTCAAAGAACTCACCCCCATCACCTCTCTCTGAGCGCTGTGATCATAAAGGAGACTTTCCGGGGCTTTTCATAAAGACAGAGTTCAGCGGGGTCAGCTCCAGAGCGTCACGTCCATATCGCTCTGGCTTTCTGAACACCTGGCACCTGCTTTTCTCTTCTCCGAACGGAAGCCAGGTCTGAAAGGGAGATAAAGTGCTGATTGTCCCTTTCCTGCCTTCTTTTTAGACGGAAGTCGGGGGCATTGAAGTGAAACCACTTGCCTTTCAAGATGCCTCCCTGGATACTCTTTACTGCCGGGGAGTCTCCCCACTAGTCTCCACTGATTAATCAAAGTGCTCCATCATCAAACATTGATGCTTGCACGATTCGCCGGCGCCTCGGTGGAGCGTATAATGCCTAGATATCATCATGCCCTCACAATGGTAATTGAAGGGCAATTGCGCATGCCATGTAAAAATACGGGATCTACTGCAACCAATATGCAAGACATAAAGCAACTTGCTGCTTATGTTCCAGGTCTTTATGTACGGCAGCGAGCCACACCTCCACAAAAAAGCCTTGTAGACCCACATCTGACAAAGCTGCTCTTAGATGTGATGAAATGCATAATGAATAAGCTTGTATGTACCTGCATTGGACCCTCCTGCTTGTTCAGTGAAGGACTTTGAACTCCTTTGATTAGCAAGAATATTGGATGGTTGTGCAAGTGCTCCAGTTCATATCTTTATCTTCTCATAATATATATTGTGTATGGAATGCAGCATGGTGTCATACTGAGTAATGGTGTTGCCTCATTTTGAATCCCCTAGTTGTCTCTTGTTGGGACCTTTCCACAGTGAACGCCTCCGTCACTTGAGGTGGCAACTCTAAACTGTCCAGGATGTTCCCGTCTCTGGCCCAATGCAAGCTGGGATAAGCTTAGACTCGCACAGAATAGTGAGTATAGGTGACAGACAGATGGAAATATTAACAAAACAAGTGAAGCAACATATTTCCTTTTAATGTGCTTCACACCACATTCACATGCAGCTCTGAATGTAATTAATCTGATGTGTGGCTATGCAACTGCAGCCTGTTTAAAATTAAAATTCCCATTGTTACAATGTCTCTCTCAGTTTGGAAAGCTTTTATCATGACAGCAAGGAGGCAGTTTTAATTAGCATTTTAGGAAGTCCTATCTGTGTACAAAACATAGCTGAGCTAAGGCTAGGCAGTATGGCCAAAAAAAAAAAAACTTTTAAAAAACTGCTTATCCCACAGCTATGGACTGTCACTACCAGGAGCTTTAAGCTAAGCAGAGCACAGACATCCAGTTTAATAATTAATCAGCACGTATAGATCAGTAACGTGTGCACACTAATTTATCACCTCCTGTTGTTTGTTTCTTGACATCAGCCTGATATCTGTAGATGCCTGGCTAACCAGTGTTAGCTAACTGGCTACAGGCTGCACAATAGTTGAGTCGACTCTCATGGCTTCACCTCCAGTACACAGAGATGATGCTCGTCAACAAACACAAACTGAGAGCTCAGTTAGTGTGGAGCTTTTTTTCAGACACACCTCTGTTGGAGAGTTGTCTTATGCCGGATTTCCACTGGATGCGTGTCTGTTGCAGAACGGCAGCGCTGGTTATCCGCTGCGTGCTCCGCCGTCCGTCAACACCCACTGGCAGCGTTTGCTGTGCGGTGCGGTGCAGCTCCACCGGAAGACATTTCGGTGCACTGCCATGATTAATATCTCCTCGTCCATGGTGTTAACGGGGTGAAATGACATCTGAAAACCTCTGACCTGTTGACTTCAGGCCTGCCTCTGCCCGTTATGTAGTTTTCAAGGTGTGGTGCAGGGAAAAATGATCCGCCGTGAACACTGTGTATTTTATTTTGAAAATTAACCGGATGTTTTATTTTGTTTCTGTGCATGACTTCCTGCCCCGCATGATCTGCTCTGTGCTAAATTGCTGCGTTGTGCTCCGGCATCCGGCAAAAATAGAAGTCCTGCATATCTGTTGCGGAGGACTCCGGAGTGCCGGAGCTGAGACGGAGCCGGAACGCAGCACAGCCACAGCTGGTGGAAACACACACATTGACTAGAATTGAATCCTATCGGCTCCGGTGCCGTGCCGGAGCGCAGACGCAACCAACACGCATCTGGTGGCCGTTACAAGCAGGAACCAGCTACTCACTTGAGGTCGGACACCTGAGTCATAACGGTCCCCTACAGAGATGGGTGGATACTCACGAACAACCCTTGGTTTCGACTCCTTTATTGGTAGTAAAATTTTAAAAATACAAAACATGGGTGGCTGCATAATTTCAAAACATTTTTCGTACTTTTGTGCAATATATCTGCCCAAACAGTCCTGACATATTCAGCTGGACTGTGTCACGTGACTGTGGAAACATATGTGACATTAGAACTTAGTGTGCAGCTATGCACAGTCGCACACTTCCCCATCAAACATGTGAGAGAATGGCAGAAAGGAAACGTGGCGTGGTGTGCTGCTACTCTTTACCTGCCGATAAAAAATGCAGCAAGATGCAATATTTGTGAAAAGAAAGTGCCACACAGCAGTGTGTGTAAATAAGTGTAATAATCAATCTTTTTTTCTTTTTCTTTTTAATTTTAATTTTAATTACTTCAATTAAAAATGGTCAGTATCAGCATTGTTAAAATTGTATAAAAAACATTTCAGTATCATCCCACCCCACACATCCCTAGTCCAGTTAACTACAGTGTGAATAATTGCACTAAATACACACCTGCTGCAGTTCACTGGACTGTTGTGACTCAGTATAGGTAGCGCACCACGAATCATCTACCTTACTTAACTGAATGTAACCTTTTCGTGCACTTTGTAATAACTCATTTGATGATGTAGACTTTTTTCTACACTGTGCAAAAACAAAAGTTTTAATTAACTAATTTGATATACTGTATCAACCAGCCTTAACTTAAGGAGATATTGTACCTGAGGGTCCAACATGAGTCCACAATCTGGTCACATACAGCAGCCTTATCTCAGGTCTCATGTACAATAAAGATTCAGAGTCTGATTTAGGCTGTTTGCACACAGTTCTTAACATGGAGCAGCTTACGGTGCTAACAGCATGAACAATGCTAACAGCAGCAACAGTGCTGACAAAGCTAGTGGTGTTAACTAAAGGGAACCAGAGCTTCCGTAACAATGTCAGCGGTAACCACCGTATGACAACAAAATTTCTTGAGTGGCGGCGATTAGCTAGCCAGTGGGATACACAAACAAGGACTCATATGCACTAACATATACACATGCCACCAGACCGCTCTCATCTCAGCTTATCAAATATCACAGTTTGGTCAGTGGACTTCACGTCTACATTTAAATCAGACAATTCATGTTTTAAATGTTTATTTGAACAGCAGAACGTAGTCACAGTTTGGCTTCTGGACTTCGGCCTCATTGTTACCTACAAATATGTTTACATAAGACAGTGGGGAGTGATGATTAAATATTTCCCCCCTTTTAGCTGGAGCCTGCAGGTGGATGTTGCAGTGGAGGTGGGGCTGAAAGATCGAGCAGCTGTGGCATAGACAATGCAAAGGAACAACTGGGAAGATTTTGCATCTTAAATAACCGCCAGATTGACATATGATGTGTGTGTGTGTGTGTGTGAGAATCAGTGCAGCTCGAGCTGACTGCCTGAACTAGCTTGCAGGTGTTGCTCCATATGACATGTTAGGTACCCTCCTACAACTGTTGTTGATGTTTTGGGATGGCGTGTTAATTTACACCTGTTCCTTACATTGTGTCTTTTCAAAATACACTTCTGTTTTCACAGGAAATGTACAGTTTCTGCTTGTTAGATGCATACAGTTTTTTTCACAATACAATTTAAAAGTCGGTAAAACACCTTGTACATATATTTTCTTCTGCAACAAAAGAACATTTTAGAAGGTTTAGAAAAAAAACATCATGGTTTGGCTCTACATTCATACGGGAAGCAAACACCTGGCTCCCGTGTGAAAGTCCGGGGTTTGTTGGTCCAAACCACCTCCCCTCCGGCCTACTCTGGGGACTTTCCAGCTCGTTTATATAACGTTGGTGCTGGCGGTGTTTCAAAGTGACGCCGTCTGGCAGTGTTATAAGCCACAAAAGATGCATGTTTGTGTCGGGTGCCAAAATCACTGACCAAGTGGGGCTATCTGACAACTTCAGAATGAGAACAGGCTAACCACAACAAAGAATAGAGAATGTGAAATTACAGCACACGCTCAGGACGCCATTACTCTGCTATATCTTTACATAGCAAACAGTTGTTTGCAGCTCTAAATGTCATACACAGCTCGTTTAACATCTCCCTGAAGGCAGAGATTTCCATCTTGTTCCAGAGCCCTCGCTGGTGGCTGTTTTGGTGTTATGGTTGAGTACAATGACATTAGAACAGTGGTTTTGGGCCTTAAAAATAACTTGTCTGTGGTAGGTACTTGGAGGCATGTTCCTGTAATTTAGCTGGGAGCTCTCCATGTTATATGCTCCGCAGGACTGTTTAGAAAGCAAAGTGTGTGGCCGTGGTGTTGTCTCACCTAACCAGCACTACCCTGATGAAACCCAAGCAGGAAAAAACTTCATATTCTCTACTCAGGGAAAAAAAGAAAGAACAGTTTTGGGAAAAAGAAATGAGGGAAAAGTTGGCCCCCAGATAATACTCCCTTTCAATTGATATTTATCCAAATGCTGACACCTATAAACCGCTGACATAATGTTCTGCTTCATTTCCTGTTTTGCATTGCATCTTAAAAACGCTGACGCTCCACAGTATGAGTCACCTGAGAAAACGTCTGCTCTTGCACTTGAGAAAATCTACGTTGTCTTATGCTGATCCTCCTTTACATTTTGACTCTGCTTACACAGTGTGCGTCGCTCTTTTAAGCTGAAATGTCCTTTAGCATGTCGAACACCAGGGCACCACCATCAACACTCGGTGATTTATCACGGGAGCCTGCTGACAGCTTTAAATGCGGAAATCTGTTGAAGGACATGATGTTTTTGGAACGCCTTCTTGTGCTTTAAAATTAGTGGAAACAGAGGGAGGGCTGGACAAATTGAGGACAGCTGAGTGAACACTTTCCCCCCATCTGTTCTTTATTTTTTCACCCTCTCTGTAAGTCGGTGAGATAATTGAATTGTGGCATGTGGGTGCTGCAACCTTTGCAACTCCACTGTCTAAGAGAGGGTAGAGCTGGGTGGTCAAGATGTCAGGTGCAAGCTTTGGCTGTGAAATTAAAGAGTAAATGCAACAGGGTTCAGCACTGAGGTGGAAAGAAGCCAAAAAAATAAAAAAAAGGAGAGGAAAAAAAGAAGAAAACACCGGCCCCTATGAATTTTATGAGCTCCCCTGTAGTTGAATTATAGATCTGCTTCGGTGTGTTTGCCTGGATGATTGACAGAGGGGGTAGGCACATCTTCAGACCCCATGCCCCTGCCATGAAAGTGAAATGAAATCTCAAAATGTACCGCAAGAGCTCAGCAACTCTCAGCATCTCTGTTTCTGACTCAATGCCAGCGATAGGCAATGAAATCTCCTTATTTGACCATAGTGGCTTCATGCAGTAATAATCTTATTCCCTTATGAACCCTAGCACTCGTGGGAAAAGGTCCTGACTGTCACTCCTTGCCTATGCATAACTGTCATTCACCGCATTTGTGCATGTTTTCCTGCGCTGTACTTAGAATTTTTCATGCACTCTTAAATCTACCCGGAGCCAAGTGAATACATTCACAGACTCTTCATGATGTATTTCAGACTCGGAGTTGTTTTCGTTTTTTGACATTGAAGCCAGTGAATTTTCTCATCAACCTCCTCGTCAGACATAATGAAAAACAGGCAGAGTTGCTCATTAAAAATTTGATTTTAAAAACTTTTTTTTGGTAAACATTAGGCTACGATTTTGGGCTTCATGCCTAAACTACAAAATCTTTCAAAACAACCCATAGGAGTGTTTTCTGACATGGCACCATGACCTTGTCAGGACACACTGGCCCTGATTTAGCAGTCTCACATACAAACCAGCACAGATACAAGTGCAGGAATCATCTTACAGTCGTGTTCATGTGTGATTCATGGAACGTTCTTATCTCGCCAACCACAGGGTAGGAATGATCGGCATTGATAAATGTGGCACCTGAAAACTGAAAGGTCTCACCCCTTGAGTTTATGACATTAAGAAGAGAAAGAACTTCTCTGAGCTAGAAATGGAAACACTGACGTCTCAGGTCCAATTTAACCAAGTGGTTCTATTTGGCAGCCTGAAAAATGGCATCAAAGGAGTTTGGAAAAACCCAATACAAGGGGTGCACGATAACATCGACACGTCATCGATATCGGCTGATATTGGCTTTAAAATGGAGATCAGAATTGGCCAACATGCTTTTTCTTATTTTGCACAATGACTGAATATTACATACATTGAAAAGCATTCTATTTCATGTCTCCATTTGCTGGTGGGCCGTCAGGATAAGATGTCATATATCGGTATCGGTTATCGTTCAAATGAGTAGTTAAATATCGGGATATTGGATATTGGCAAATAATCCAATATCATGCATCCCTACCCAGTATGGAAAGAAACCAGTGCTGCAGTGGACAATCAAGCTCAAGGTGAGAACGTTTAATATGTACATATGAGATATGTTCTGACCTATAGCCTACATATATTAATATTGTATGTTATCATATGTAATGTAATATTGATAGTGTTATATAATTTACCCAGGCTGAAGACCGTGGGGCTGCGAGTATTGGGGTCTGCTTCCATTTTGGGCACAACAGGTGGCGGAGGAGACAAAGATGAACCATCTGTGTCTGAGCCAGACACTGGTAAAAATTGAATTGCCTGGGCTAGCAGTGTTTAAACAACTACTTTGTTGCAGGATATATTTGTTTCATCTTAATAATGTTTTAATGATAAATGATAGAATCATTCTTTGGTCTGTCAGTGTTTTTAAGAAAAAGTTTCAGATAAATTAAAGCCGAGCGCCGGTGGTGTTCAGCCTTTGGTTCAGCCTGGAGCCAGTCCAACAGAGCCAGGCAAGTGTGACCTGTGATAGAGTGTGCCCAAAAATATGTTGCTGCAAATACTCAGAATATAGTCTAATAACAATTCTCCAACTCGCCCAGATTTACTGTGCTGCACTGCAAATCTACACTGTACACAAGTGACATAAGATCCGATTGTAGCCTCTGCTCATGTCCACATTGATAAATGCTGAGGTTTGCGTGGACGTGAACGTACGCCCAGTTCTCTATCGTACATTCCTCTCGCAAAAGAGGAACAGTGTTTGTCCAAAGATATTGCCAGACAGATCCTTTGTGATGGCTGATTCTGTAAAACCTTGATTACCTTTAGGGACATTTTCTTTCAATGTCCAACATTTTTACAATTATGTCTTTCTTTAATATTTCCATACAGTACAGTTAATGTTAGGAAAACATTTATTTGCAATAAAAAAACTACAGTTAAGGTTAGGCAACTAAAACACTTGGTTGAATATGACTTCAGGTGACCTCTTGATAATCAAAGCTAGTATTAGCATTAGCATTAACAAAAACTTAATACGGCTCTGATCCTGCTGTAGGGGAGTGAACAATAAACAGCGAGGCTTAAAAACAGTAACACTTGATTATATGCAAGCATCATTACCTGTGAATTCCCTTGTGTATCAGGAGGCAAGTTCAATCCAGCTTGGGAATGGCGGACCCCGCCACCGACAGTGGAAACTACTAGTTAAAAGCATTTAATGCCTGTTGCTAGTTTGGTTTCATGTCAGTCTGAAGAATTATAACTTGAAGGTTGTGGAAAGACGGTCTCATCTAACTATGACCACCATCTTTCCACAACTTCTCTCCAACCAGCAGTCAGTGTTGGTTTCTTCTGACCATGACCACCAACACTGACAGCTGGAAGCAAACCGAGTGTGAACAGCTGTCCTGGTTGTCAAAGTCAGACATCTTTGTACACTCAACCATTCACTATAACTTTTTCCTCTCTGTTGTAACTTGTAACATCATCCTACAACTCCAGCTTTGCATCTGAGGCAACACTTATTATCCGCACAGTCATCAGAGATCATTGTCTGGAAAACACAAGGTTGTTTTATGTGTTTACGACCGGCCCTGTTGTTTTTGTGGGGAAGTCTCTTTTGGACTTTTTGGTATTTGTATTTCCTCCAAGGTGTTTCCAATACAATCAATACGAGACTGTGGTTACAACGTATTGCTTTCAATGAATTTCAGAACATTTGGCTTCAGGAAAAGTGAAACTGTTCTTGTTTGACTTTAGATTCTTTTCTGTTTAATGGTGTGCATAGAATTTATTTCTAAATCTACTGCTTGGTAAATTATGTCCTTATCTAAGAGAATTATCTTATTAAAATATATTCATTTTCTTGTTTGTAGGATGATTCTTGTGTCTTGGCTTCCATGCTCTACGTTTCCTATGCTTAGTATTCTGACTACACCAGCCGTGTGGAACCTCATAAAGAGTATTCATCATTAAAGTTCAGTCAATCCAAGTGCCTGACTTCCTCCCTCACTGAGTGCATCACACTTCCGCAGGGCAGACAGTATTTAATTTAGTCCAATCTTTATAAATCAGCAAAACCATTCTTCTTCTTAATGGAGAGGAAATGTGCATGGCATGTCAACTAGTGGTTAACCTCGCAGAAGTTTCCCAGTGTAATCTTGGAGGAGCATCTGAGCCTTTTAATAGGAAAAGCCAATTAAAAATCAGTTAACATCTCTGAATCCTTCCATATACCTTTTCCCTTTTCAAAAAAAGACACCTGAATACCCGCACTGTTCCCGGCAGTAACCGAGAGACCCATGACTGCACCTAATCCGCAAATTATATAACACACGGGCCATTTCCCTATGTAATTCCGCAGGAAACAAAAGGACAGTTATTTAAGGGGAGCAGTTATTCTGCACAGCGCTGGCAGGGGCACGGTGGCTGCCGAGGAACAGCCTCCCTCTCTCTCAGCACCATGAAATGAAAATTTACATTCGCTTAGTGGTGCCGTGGTGCTCGGTGGTAGACAGCTGTATTTTTAATGAGAGCGGGGAGATTTAATTACCTCTGTTTTAGCGGGCAAGACTTCTGCGGTGCAATGACAAGGGATATACAGTGTGGGGAAGAGGTGGCAGATGATTTCTCTGCTCGCATCCCAGCAGTCGCCGAGCTGAGCGGAGCTGGCTGGCACCGCGGCTGCAATTAATCCAAATTTATTCCACTACTGTATAAGGCTGATCTGAAGGAGACAGTGGAAATAGTCAAGGTGGTGAGTCTCCAAAAGAGAAAGAGGAAAACAAATAAATACACCTTAAAAACAGCTGCAATCTCCAGAGACTTTGCTGACATGTACCACTCATATTCTAATGTGATTATTAATGTTGTGAATTTTCCCCCAAGGCCTTGTTTTTATCACATCAGCAAACTTCTTCAAGGCCACATCTGACATCTTCATGCTTATTTTCAGCGGCAGAATCTGAGCCTCCACAGAGGTGGGATGACAACAGAGTATCTGATGCAGTTATCATCCCAACAACACTTCAACACGCCAGATAAACCCCTTCTTCTGCACATTCATCGCTCTTTGAACTCATATGTAGCATCAGTGCAGACTTAATGTGCACTCTGTATTCCAATCAATGAGCAGCAGTCTTGTATTCCAGTGCTCAGTCACACACCATCAAAAAAGCTCAATTGGAGAGACTCAGAGATTATCACCGTCTTCATTTCAGCATGAGATGAATCAATTGGCAGAAGAATCAATTTAAGCGGTATCTGGTATCTCCACCCGCCCACACACACACACACACACACGCACACACACTGTGGCATGAAGTTTTATTTTATCATCATGGGGAATAATGAGCAACAGTGGAGTTTCTGAGAGCTGGTTTGGAGACTTAATTCTATCTGAGGGGAGATAAAGTGGGTTGTTTTGACCATCATGCCAAATTGAATATTCACAAAGATATAATTGAAATGCTGATAGCCATCAGAGCTGTTGTATGAAAATGATAATGAGTCAAGGTCAAGGCAGACACATAGATTTTCTCTTGCTTCAAGCACCAGTAGAAGGTCTTATTCAAAATGCTAAACAATCCCACTGTAATTATGCGTATCCTGATTAGCAGTTAGAAAAGTAAACCAAGTACACCAAAGTACATAATGAGTGAAGCAATGTTCTATAGCTGTTGGTATTTCAATATTGATGGTGGTTTCAGAAGCAAATGTACATATAATTTAGACATTTACAGACCTTATAAAGTTTAAAGCACGTTGCTCATTTACATCCAGCAGTCACAGACAGTGGTGCCTTAATGCACAGGCAATGGGCCCCAGGCCTTCAGGGGCCTCGGGAGACATGAACTTAAAAATTGTTAAATATATCATATGTATATTTGACCCGCCGCTATGAAGAATAGAGTGGTGCAGGAAAGAGTCCTAAAACATGGAAGTGAGTTAACACTTTAGCACTCCTAGTTCCCCTGTCAATGAGTTTTTGGTCGGATGCTTGAAATACAACAAAGGATATTTTCGCGTTTGGTTCTACAACATGAAATACGTCGGGAAATATGTAACCGGTGGACTCTAGTGTTGTCTGCGTGTGTTGATATGAGAAGACCCAGATTATTACCTTTTGGAGGCGAGCCCCGTTTATTCCCGACAACTGACAGGAAGAGGTAAAAACAAAATCCTCCGTCAATTACGAGCATGTAACTCGAGCCCCTACACAAATTAAGTGACACAGCAATATGTTAGCATATAATACAATAAGTTTAGGCTGAAAAAAATTCCAAACAGCTTAACAGCACCGGAACACAGAAATTGCTATGAGAGCAATGTCACTTACCTCTCCCATGGAGTATAACCACAAAAAAGGAGAGGTAAGGTGGACACCCCTTTATAGGTCGGGGTACCCTGAAAGGTGAACGCAGGGGTTCAGAAACTGAGTATCAAAGGTTCCACATATTGACTATGGAGTAGAGCTTAGATTGGGCCCAAAAAATCCAGCTCGACCCCACCCGAGCCCGTGCATGTTCTGTCCGAGCCCGTCCCGGCCCGTCCCTTTAACTGTAATTACGAGCCTGAGCCCGGTTTAAACCTGACATTTTTTTTAAGGATACGAACGTGGACATTGAAGGCTGACTCACGTCTTTCCTTCGAGGTCCCCATCTTTTTGCCGTCATATACCAGCATTGTGCTGCACTTGGTACACTTGACGAAGCCGACACACACATTGTCACCGTCGACAACTCACATGTGCGTGGCCAGTGGCGCTGTCTTTTAGCCTACTTATCCTAAAAAAGACTGCAGCACGTGATCATGACAAGCATGGCCTTACAGCCTTGTTGAGGTGACGTTGAAGTCCTGTGACTGTAGTGTAGCTCGTTAATAGTCTGTTTGCTTCTGCCAATTGCATTTATGCTTCAAATTATAAGTGGGTCATTTGTTGAACACCAACAAAACATGTATGTATCAAACTTTTGCTTTAATCAGAGCTTGTTTTCTGCAGTAATCCAATTTCAAGGAAAAATCGTGTTTGTTTTTTTGTCGAGGGAACCAGGGCGATGTTACATTCTGGGTTCGCCTACAAAAAACGTCACTCCTGCATCTCTCAATGTTTGGCTATATGTTGAGCCAAGGAAGTCACAGTGGTTTTCTGCACATCCCTATGACAATCCGTGCACTGCAGTGTAGTAGAAATACTGTATCTGTGTTTTGTAATTCCTTAAATACAAATCAGGTTGCTGTAGCATTGCAACTGGGCTGTGTGCTGAGGAAGATGAAAGATCATGCAGCCAGAAGAGACTACAAACTTCTAAAAGACACCTCTGCTGCTGTGGAGGAGGACGGAAGACTGAGTGCTCAAGCAGAGGACATACAAGGAGTGGCACCAACAACCTGAGAAGCACTGTTAGGATATAGAATGTTTGTGGATTTTTAATTAGAAAAAAAAAAGATCTTCTCATGTTGCCGCTTTGCTCGCAGGACTATTCGCCTGATAACCTAACGTTTTCTTGACTTATTGTTGACATATTCCCTTATTGATGAGTTCCACGTTCTGTTTACTGATTAGGAGGGCACTCCATCTAATATTTGTCGCTGTCCTTTGATGGGGGGGGGGGTTCTGAATTAATGATGCCGTGGCATATCGTAAAGGGAGATAAGGACCTCCAAACAGTCTGTAGCTTCAGGGTCTAAAGTCATATTAAGGCGCCTATGGTTATGAGCAACATTAGCATTATAGTCCAATATTTGGTCTCTTTCTAGCTCTTATTTTGGCTCCACTTGACATCACCTGAGGGAAATGTCTCACTCTTCAGCTGCTAAATGCTCCACTTTATTCACAAGTGGATAACCAAGCTAGTTGACTAGTTAGCTGCTAACAAAGTTGGCGAGTGGCTGCTGTTTTGTAGAGTTTGAAACAAGCTAGACACAATGGAACACTGGCATTGCAGTTGTGTGTTTGTCCACCAAAGCCATGTACATCCAATATTCACTTTATTTTAGCTCTGTATTTGGGCTCTACCAACTCCTGAGGGAAATACCTGGCCTTTTAGCTGCTAAATGATTCGCTATGTTCACCAGCGAACTGCTAACTTACCATTGTAAAGTGCAGCCTACAAAGGCCTCGAAAGAGCTTTTTATTTTTGTGATCCATAGTTAATATGAAAGTATTGCTTGGAGCAGGTTGAACCAAGGGCCAATCCCAATTCTCTTCCCTTAACCTAACCCCTTGGTTTCAAGTGCACTCGCCAGATAGATTCCCCTCAACGACGAAGGGGTAGTGTTAAGGGGTAGGGAATTTTACCAATGAACTGGGACGCCACTTCATGCAAAGTAGCATAACAGATGTGTTCATACATACATATGTCACGCATATCATTGTCGTAGGCTTCAGCATTAATGGCTGCACGGAGAACTCTGTAGATATTCATGTCGGCTTCATCGTGAATTAGCGATTTTAAAGCGTTCATATTCTAACTCAATGCTTACAGATAACAATGCATATGCAGAAACATAACACATTCTGACATATTTTGGAATTTTTGCATGCTTATTTGTGAAAATAGTACTTACAATTTTGTGATGGCTTTCTCATGGAGGCTGCCATCTTCCTGGAAAACTCGCCTGGCTGGATAGTTTTGCAATGCATCCTGTGAAATTCAATCTTCCCCTCAGCTGAGACGAGTTCGTAAGTGTGCATTGCACAGCTCTTCAAATTAAGTGGGGATTTTAAGGGCTGAAAAGCACTTCCCTAAAGTTTGGGACACCCTAGCCCTTCACGGGAACGTGCAAAAACAAGGGCTAGGGCCAATTTTGAGGGGAAGTGTGAGTATTGGGAAGGACCCCAAGTGTTTTAGGAGCCTAAATTGCACCTGACTCCTTGGTGTCAATGTCCTTCCTGTGACCTCTGCGCAGCCTAAGATGTCACATTTCATATATCGGTTAAAGTGTTGAACATTATCTAAGCAGTAGTTAAATTCGATCCTAAAACAATTTGACAAAGCAAACTATTAGTATATAAAGTGTTTTGTAGGAGACCTGATTGGTGTACAATACACAGCAGTGTTGATATCTCACAATACACAACTCTACAGCTGACTATCATGTGTGGTCATACATAATAACACTCGGTAAGTTTTAACCAGCAAATTGTTGGAAGTTAAATACAATATCATGGCTGCCCGGGGATAACGCCGGTATAGAATTCTTGGTACTCAATTATTTTAATCCAGCAGTTCATTATTTATTAATTTGCTGGGTCTGGTAGTTCATAATTTAGGTCCCAGAAAGTAAAAATTCAGCTATGGAGCAATTAAGGGGATGTTCAGCAACGGAGCCCAAATTCACCTCCAGCTAATGTTTATAATATTCAAATACTGCCGTGGATCCCATGCCTCTGTATCATTATGAGTCCTCACTGCACTACAAGTTTGAGTCAAACATAAGAATAGTTGGAGGCAATGTGTTCCTTGGGGTTTAGTGGAAATTAAAGTTTTAGAAATTGGTTCATGCCAATCAATGTGGTGAGTAAGGGGGAGGGAGAGGCACGAGAAGGGAAAGATGCAGGAAGAGAAAATAATGAGGCCAATAGTGCAGGAAGGATAAACCGCCATGATGAGTGGAGTGACAGTGACTGAGTGGAAGAGGAGGGGAGACAGCCAGGGAAACCCAAACTCATTGAGTTCATCTTAAGCTCAGCGTACCCAAACTCCTCTGCAGCACTTGTCTCCTTACAAACTGCCAATCCACCCAAAGTGTCTCCTCGCTCTATCATCCTTCACCACTCAATCCCACCCTCCCTCACACGCTCGCCGCCACAATATTTTCCTTTCTTTCCGCCTTCCTCTGTTCCATTCCCCCCCTTCTCCTTCACTGTTTGGATTTGGGCAGACTTGAACTTCCCCCCTCTGTCCCCCCAACCAGCTATGAATCACATGGAGGCCAGGGACCCAGTGGCTGCCAGGGCCTCCTGATGACTCCCAGCCCAGCCATAACAAGTGGCTGACAGCTCTATTTACATAAGACCAGCAGGCAGCGTGGAGAACCAGCCCAGTCTTAGTTACACACAGGCACATGCACTGTGCAAAAGACAGATATGTCATAATAACACTTGTGCTGGGGGTATGAATGAACAGCTCGCTCCGAATAAAACACGGGAGATGCACAGTCAATAGGTTTTATAGCCCCGGGGCGAAGATCCAAGCATTTGTTTTTTTGGAGTTTTTCCACATGAGTGCAGAGGGTGGTGGGACCCCGGGGACGGGGGGCCTTTAGACCTCTATATCCGCCCCAGTCGTACATCTCTCATCACCAGATACCAAGGAGAGCAGAGTGAAGTATAGCCCTGTTGATTGATGTTTAGCTGTTATATTAGGGGCTAATGTACCTCTCTGACCTTTCCTCTGGACACGAGCGCTGACCTCTGTGGCTCTACTAATACATCTCTGGCTACATTTCAAATATGGAATTATAATTTGCTTTAAAAATGCACTTTTAAGTTGAGAGCAAAAGGGAAATGTGGTGTCTGTATTTGATATCAAATTCTAACCCCAGCTTCAACTTGAAGTAGCTGTTTATTATTAGGCAGGCTTTCCCATTTCATGTGAGGACACCAGTTTTGCAGGTGTGTTGCTGCTTATTTACCCCGGTGGGTAGCTGAGGGGGGAGATGGAGAGCGTACACACTATCTCTCCCAGACTGACAGCTGGGGAGAATGTTTATGAAATAAACATGGGCCTGATGCAACGCTCAGAACCCTGCTCTGCAGTGGCCTTGGAAGCCTCCTGTATCATCCCCCCACTCCCACTCCCACCCCCCATCCCATCCTCTCTCTCTTTTCATTCTATCTTTCTGCAATACATAAACACACATATACACTCTGACACACACACATTCCCCAGAGCTGTGGATACAAAGGTGCTCACGGGCCTAATGGGGTCAAACAGACTGTAAATCAATTGTAAACCCTTCTCCCCAGAGCTCAGTGCCGAGGACAGGCTCTGCCACTGAAGCCCCTCACTCGGCTCCATGCGAGCAACTACAGTATATAACACATGTATCGAGTTACGCCGCGACTGAAATCACTGTGCAAGAATTCTCAAGTACAAATGTTACAAACACAATGATGATAAATGTCGCCGAGGGTGCTCTACGCTGCTTATCAGTGCTGAAGACAAGTATGATGGATTGAGTTCATGGCTTCTTTTTAAACTCACTGTACTCTCCTGAACTCTTTTGACACATACACATGCTCATCTCCTCCATATCGCCCAGTGGTCCCAGCTGCGTCCCTGCTACAGCTGATTAATTTCTTCATTATGAGACAGGTATTCACACAGGAAATGAGATGAGTTTGAGCTAAAATTTGAATTCAACTTATTTCTGTGTGAAGAATTAAAATATAACTGCATTTATATATCTTATACCTCTGTAAATGTGTGTTTGTATATGGAATTGTACATAACACATATACTGTAAAACGTCAGTCAATAGCCCAGGTATTATTTGCCTAAATCACTGAACTCAACAGGCTTATATTTAGGACAGATATCGAGACGGGTCTTTATTTTCCCTTAACACAAACTGTTGCTCAGCAAAGATGGGAAATACAATCAAATTGTTTACAGAAATCAGTATGAATATTACTTGTATAAAAATAAGGCTTCAAATAACATTAATTATTACTCATTCATTTGATCTGGCTCTGACAGGTAGGGCATCAGAGAGAGTTACGACAATCATTTCATGGCACCTGAGGGTTATGGCACCTGGCATACCGACACAACACCACTTTATTTTGTTGAAACAGTCCTGACTTGGATTAATTTCTATGAAAAACACTTGATTCTTTTGATTGGTGGACCCTTATGTCTTGTCCCTTATATTCTGACTTTACGACCGCTTCAGATGTAGGAAGTGTTTTTCTTTTGGTCTCTCTTGTTTACCATGTAGGTACTGTAAATCTGAATGAATTACAATCGTCTTTGGTGCTCATGGTTATATTTGTATGCGCAATCGAAGCAGCTAACTAACATTAGCCTAAGTGGGTAGCCAGCAGCCTGGTTTTATACATCCAAGAACTTCTATAAAAATGGACTGCTTGGCAACGCCAGGGGTTTCATTTATAAACATGGCATACGCACAATATGGGGCCTGGAAGAGGCATACGTCATTTCCCACGCAAAAGTTGTGATCTATAAAAACAGACTTGATGGAGAAACCTTGACCCATGCATATAAACATTTTGGAGACGGGAAATTGGTGACGCAGATGGCGACGTGGAAGTCTGACTGAAGAATTTGTCAAATATTTTTTGGCACACGCCATTTTTGGCTTTTGTCCATACGTACATTTTTAGTATGGAGCTTACGTATTGTTTTATAAACGACACCCCAGGCGTTTAATTGACCTATGGCTAACCTGTGCTATGGCACCAATCAATCATCAGTCGCACAAGGCAATTGATGATTTTTGGAGACATAACAATCAGATGTCATTGAGAAGTAATCAAAAGGGCCTAAACTATGCATTGGTGGGATATATTCATCATTTTATTGTTGAGAAGGTCGATGAAAAGCTTAAACTACAAGCCAAAAAGCCAAAGGTCCCAGTGTAAGCGTGATAAACTGCATCTTGTTGCCGTCGCCATCAAAGAGAACAAGATAGAGGATCAGCATTCATGCACTCAGTTTAACTAGAGCCCTTTGGACAACAGCTAACAATGATGTAAGATCACCAAAGTACAAAACTAGAACAAAATAGGCTAATGACTCCCAGCAAACAAGGTGACATGATGAACCACGCAGCTAGGAGCTAACATTAGTCTAACTTTAGCTAACGTTAGCTAGAGATGTTAAAGATAACTTTATATTTCTTTCCAGCAAAGTGACAATATGTTGCCTCAAACACAATGTTGTCTCACCTTAGAACAGATGTAGACATCATTGTTGATCTTATTCACGTTGAGCTGATGTTGTGGTCTAATGTTACCACACAACTTTATCCAAAGGAGACACTTTTCTCGGTTGAGATGTGGTTTAAAGTGTAAAAAATACACCTTGTCGCCCAGCCTCTCAGGATACCTTGTGTCGGAGTTGCATGTACACCATGCACACCGTTTGACCACTTCAAATCTCAGAAAAAGCTCATAAAACCCAACGAAACTGACTTGTCCGAGTGTGTGGTAATGGCTATATGCACTGTGATTGGCTCATCGCGTTTGAGGGTGGGGCTTAGCCATAGGTCAATTGAGACAGGCCTTTATTTGTTAAAATGTGTTGCCACACCAGACTAGTAAAAGGGACTGGGCTTTTACGGTATATGTGTATACTGCATTGGTGTGGACTCGAGTCACATGACTTGGACTTGAGTCAAAAATTTGATGACTTTAAACTTAACAAAATCAGAAGAGACTTGCAACTTGACTTGGACTTTAGCACCAGTGATTCGTGACTTAAATTGGACTCCAGCTTGACAATACTTGATAGACTTCCCCAAGCCCAAAGATTAAAAATGTTATTGAAAAAGTATGCTGTGATTAAATTAATTTCCCATCATTTTATGGATCTACTAATGTTAATGATTCCAGCAATTCAGCACTCAGTTCTTCAGATGACTTTGAACAATCCGACAGCATCCAGTCAAGTTGCAGAAAAGAACGGGTCCGTGTCATTGGTTCGACATCCCATTAGTCCGACTGTCCGCGGTGCTGAATGGCTCGCGGCGGGCATGTGGTGCGCCGCGACCGGCTTGAGGCGGAGCAGGCTCACGGCTTATGTGTTTGTCACTTTCTTTTGCATTTTAACCCACACCATGATCTTTTCCTGACCCTAACCAAGTGGTTTTTGTGCCTAAACCTAACCAGACCTTAACCACAGGGCATCATGATGATTTCAGAATGGACAAATGAGTTTAATATGGTTGGAACAATGGGATGTCGAACCAATGGGCTGTCGAACCAATGGGCAGTTCCCAAAAGAACCATGAAGAACTAACGTTATGTTACTGAGCAAGAGTTGGAAAAAAATATACAAAAAAATTAGTTGCAATATGCAAAATGTGCGGGTCGACATTAACAGATGTAGAGGCAACCACTTCCAACTTTGTTTGACATTTTAAGTTGCACAAAGAACGGTTAAGTCGAGGCACATATTTACATAGTTAGCGAGCTAGGGCTAAGCTAACGTCAATACTCTGTTAGAATGGCATTACATTTGGTTTATGACTTGTTTGGGACTCAAAGTTAAGGATTTGGGACTTGCCTGTCTTTGACTTGGGAATTATAAGTCTTGACTTGGGACCTGAGTGCATGACTTGAGACTTGTGACTTGCACATCAATGATTCAGTCCCACTCTCTGTATGCTATCCCAATTCAACCCCAGCATGCACACTGTATGTGCATAAACATGTGTCTACAGTGTCACATATGTATTCAACACACACCTACATCATAAATCACACTCACAGATATTTGTTTTGGGAAACAATTCAGTTTCTATCAGAACTCTTAATATACTGCAGACAAAAGACACGTATGTGTATGTATAGTTTGTGCTGCATTACTTAGAGGCAAATATCTCAGACATATGTTTCCCAAAATACCTTTAACAAGCACACAAGGCCACACAAGAGACAGTCTGTGTTAAATTTTAAAGAGGCTGATTCTTATTGTCAGTAGCACTTGCTCTCTGAGACAACATGCGTTAATAAATAATAGTGTTAGGTGCTCCGCATTGTGCTTGTCGGCTGACTTGAAGTGCTGTTGAAAGGCTAATGATGGTTCTGCATGTTTTATCAGCAGCCTGCAAATTACTGTGTTTCTGGAAAGTCAATACGAAGCCAAAATAGAAGGTGTGCTGAGAGAAATATCTGTTTTTAGGTGCAGTGAAAATGCTGGGTCTGATAATACTTGATTGCTCCATGTGTACATTATACATAAGAGCGTATTGACAGCAATAAAATGCTTTCACAACAGAGTCAAGAACAGACATTTCAACAGCTAATCAATAGGACAAAGTTTGTTTTAATCATGGCCTTGAGACGTTGCTCATTACAAATCAAGTGGTATTGAGTGAATAAATCACCTTAATATGCATTTAATTCCTAAAAGCAAAGACTGAAAAATCCCCCCCAGATGAACTCGGGGCTCAACGCTTCACAAGCATCCAAAACTCTGACTAATGTCCTGAGCAGCTCAGGCTGTTGCTAGGAATAACAGGCCCCGGTCACTGCGGAGTATTGGCCTCTGTGTGCCATTATTCCCACAAACGACCGGAAAGAAAAGTCACTTTCTGGAGTAACAGCTCCCTGGACGGGGGTCTGTCGTGCAGACTGTGAAAAGGACGCAGGTCCGTTGTTTGCCCATGCTGCGAGGAGGAAAGAGCACCAACATCCTGCTTGAGAGCTCAATGTATGTGTGTGTGATTGTTAGCGAGGGGATTCTTAACGATGGATCCGTGATGGAAGGTGGCTCTCACTTGGCTCCAATATCCCGTTTCTCCACAAGCAAAAGTTCAGCCAGTTAAAAAAAGAGGCTCTAATCTATTCACATCTATTCAGGTTCAGTCCTGTGGTTTGAACGCTTTACAGAGGCAGTTAACAAGACTAATGGTGTGTTTTGCTTTTAGTCCCCCTGGTAGAAATTCAAAATGATTTCTGTTTTATTATCATAGAGTGAGAATGAGCTGGCAATCTGAAATGTGAGTACGGTTACAGATGTGACCTCAGTTTGTATTATATTCACTTATTTGAATACTTGAAGTAACAGACACTGTTAGACCAAGTGACCTCACTATCTGACTCACATCCTAAAACTCAGCTGTGAATGTTATTTCCTTAATTACTTCCCTAATGTTTACTTAAGGAAAAGTTTGTGCCAAGCTTTTTGCATATTTGTAGCTTCAGTTATACAAACCTTTCTCTTGCTGTGTCTCCAATCGGATACTTCTGTTCTTGTACTTGCTGTTCTGAGTGCATAAATGCAGTTTGGCAAAATGCAGTGTGCTATGAGCTCCCAGATGGCGCAATCAAAGCAATCGAAATTTTGATTATGGAATGTCGGACATTTCTCACCCTTAATGGTCACCACGTTGCCTGTGTAGCCAAGAAGCTGGACCACACACACTTTAAACTCAACTGGCCAACTTCCGCGGTAAACAGCAAAGCCTCTATAGTGTTGTCGGATATAAGCCATCAGTTTGTGGTACCAAATTATTACAGAATTAACCCGATAAATTGTTCCAGCTCTCATATTTTCAGAGCCCCAATGCGCCAAACAAACAGGCACTGCTTAATTGTGCATAATAATTAGCCATGTGCTCATGTATGAAGTCAGAGGAAGGGAGTGATGTGCCATTGTGTTCTGGAAAACATAAAAACATTAGGTAATAAAAAAGCACTGTGATCACACACACACACAAACATCAGCTGTTTAAATTTAGCTTTTTAAAAAGTAAAAAAAAATGCAAGTAGAAAACTCTAGTTCAAGCATTCTACTTAAAACTACTTGAAACTACTAGTCTTGTGATCAGAAATGAATGGAAGCTCAATGGACCCTCGCTAAGTCCTGTCCCCCAATGTGGAGTGGGGGACGGTAGCATCAGGCCGGCTCAGACCAGGGTCCCACAACAACACAGCTGTGCTCCATTGACTCTAATGCAGTCGTTTCAGATTTCCTTCATTTTCAGGCTGGTTTTGTGGATTTGGAGCTAAATGTTGTGCCTGGGGCACGCTGTGTATTAATGATACTCGTTACCTGGAGAGGTTGGAAAAAGATATACATTTCTTCCCTGTTCCAAAACCAAAATCAAACCCTGAAAAGTGTAGGGTTAGCTAGCTAGCTACTGAAGATATAGCCTACTGAATGTATACACATGCTGCTTTTGCTTTTTAATGATTATAACAGTGAAACAAAGACCGACCCTGCTGTACAGGAACCAGTGAAGGGAAGCAGGGAAACTTTGCTGATAGATGAAAGTTGTTTGACTTCCCCTGGAGATCCCTGCCCTTCCATGTGCTGGCAGCAGCACGGGGGTGAAGCCAAACACTGTTCATCTGCACACACTGTGATGCCACACAGCTGGTTCAATATCAGCAAAGTTTCCCTTTATATTCATTGTCTTGTGTGGCGATCAGCAGTGATGTGGTGGTTCACTTTTACACTGTGATCTGTAGCCTATAGTTCGGCTTTAGCTTCTAACTAGCTTTGTCTTTTTAACCTGTTGTTGCTGCTGAGTCAGTTTGACATCCTGGATATATCCTTCAAATACAGACTGTAGACCCTTCTGTCTGCTTCTCTCTGGAATCACTAGAGATGGAGAGATAATGGTGTACTCTCTCAGCCCTACTATATATACTATCAATGGGAGCCCTACACGTTTGGGCAGAACTTTAACCCAACTGAAGTTTATATAGGACATAGTCACCATCATCATCATCTCTACTTCTGTATTTCCATTCCAAGAGAAATGACTCTGTCCTTTAACACAGCACTACCCAGAGATACTATCACAACTCACCCGAGAAATATTTCCCTCATCATCTTGTTCACCTCTGCAAGTAACTGATTGACATGCTGTGATCACGCTCATCTAATGTTCCCATTCCCCTGGCAAAAATTGCTTACAGCACCACTGTCAGTCAGCATACTGTTGAGTCATTCTTGATGTTACCTTTAACATGCACGACTCACCCCTCTGACAATCATCAACATTCATTCCACCTTTACTGGGGCTAATTGGTTTGGCAGGCTCACTCTGCCATTTAGCTGTCTCTGTCTGAAAGCTGCAGAGTTTACCTGTAGTGTTAAATGCTTTCAGTGTCAGGCGGGAACTCCAGTCGGTTGATGTCACAGTAAAAGGTGAAAAATGAAGCAACTATCATGTTCTGTGGATCTAAACTCACACGGACAGACTCCTGCAGGCCATGAGACTGTACTTACTGTACTCTACGGCTGTAATGATCTGCTGCAGTAGTACACTTTGCAGGGGATTGCATCATGATCAGTGATCGCATGAATCATGACAGACAGCCAGAGGGGCACTTAGCTCCTGCATTCTCAGCTTCATGTCATTTTACTTTATCGCGATAAGGCTCGAGTGCAAAAAGTTACATCAGAGGCCAACGAGGGGCTGCCATGACCTGAAAACACATTTTATATCTGGTTGTGTCACATCTCCATCAGTGAAGCAAGTTTCTCCTGTTTCAGTGTACCTCCTAAAAATACGGTGCAGATTTTAAACTCTATGGTAATGATGTGCTGCCTCAGTGCTTGCTGCAGGTATAAGAACTCCACTGGTGAAATAGGAGTTATGTTTCTATTAAATAAAACACCATTGGTATACCTTAAATTTTAAATCTAACACAAATATGAATCAGATATACAGCCAAGGTTTTAACTGCAGCACAAGATTGACTGACAGGCTTCACAGCATCTAAAAATGCACAACTTTGGTGGGAGTAACACGTTCACTGACATTACGTAAAACTCAGTAACTGCCATAACAGACCTTTTTACCGTGGCTGAACATAACACATAACAGTGACAGCTAACATCACATCATCCAAGCTACTAAATAAACCTTGAGCTGAGATTGTTTTATCAACTGCTACGACTCTTTCCAAGGTCAAAAATGAACTTTGAAACTACCACTTAAATGTAAAGCTACAGCTAGGACACACTGGAAGCAAGGTATCAGAATCAAGCTACTAGCACCCCTGAAGCTCACTCACTAAAAAGTTATTGTGTGGTAAAATGTTGCTGTTATATCCTCCTGAGACTTGAACTTTTGTTTGGTATGCATTTTTAATTTCTCCGAGCTAACTGGGGTCAGTAGGACCCACTAAGTATAAAAACTAAGCACTGTCAATGAAAATTAAGTCCCAATGTCCTCAAATGAGACAACAAAGTGTCTTATCTTGTTATTGTTGCTAAAATTGGTCAAACTTGTTGCCATATCAAACTACAAACGTCATTAATCATAAATAAACAAGTTTCAACCATTAAATGTGATCAGGTTTTGGACCTTGTCCATTTTTATTTTTTTTTAAAGATATTTTTAGGGCATTTTGCCTTTAATGGACAGGACAGGTAAGTTTGAAGGGGGGAGAGAGAAGGGGGTTGACATGCAGCAAAGGGCCACAGGCTGGACTCGAACCCAGGCCGCGGTGGCAACAGCCTTGTACATGGGGCACCTGCTCTACCCGCTAAGCCACCGATGCCCTGACCTTGTCCATTTTTGCGTAGGGATTGGCTGTAGACTGACTTGGCAGAGATGGCTGCCATCTTGTTTTGTGATGTGATGTGCTCATTTGAGGACACAGGGTCTCAGGAGGATATCTTTGCAAGGGGCCAGGGTCTAGCTTACTAAGCGAAGCTAAGCTAGGCTAAGCTAAGCTGGTTGGGGCCTCATATAACCTGGAAATCCAGATGGTCTGCCCCCAGCAAATTCGAATTTGCACTGCACGGGAATCTGGCCCCGACGAGCAGAGCCCGTTGAATCGCCATCAGACCAATCAGATCAGTCTATCTGACAGAGACGGGCCATGGGCGGGCGTAACATTATGAGGAGAGCGCTGCGCCGTAGGAGTCGAAAAGGAAACAGCCAAGATGGCAGCTGCCGAAGGACTGCGTCCATTTAATTTAGCTTTGGAAGAAATGCTAAGTCAACTACACTTATCTTTTTCCTTGAGAGAATAACAGAAGACTGCCCTTGAAGCCTTCGCTTCCAGAAAGGAGGTTTTTGCCGTTTTGCCGACGTGATACGGCAAAAGCATAATTTATCAGTTAGCCCCACTGTTCGGCAAACAAATGGGGCTTAGTGCAATGAATACGTCACCTTGTTTTTTGCTCTGATTGGCTATCATGCTATCCAATTGCTTGTGGCGGCATTTAATATGTCTCAGTTAGCACCGCCCCTTGGGTAGGAAGGGTGTATCGGTGAGGGCCAGACTCAAAATCTTTCTAGATTTGAGTCTGGATTTCCAGGCTAGGCTTCATATTGAATGGACAGATATTAGAGTGGTCCTTATCTCCTCATCAAACTCTTGGGTGTATTTCCCAAAATGTCCAGCTATTTCTCAGGGTGCTTTCACACCCGTAGTTAAGTTCATTTGGTCTGAACCATAGGAAAATATACATTTTTGCACTGTAGTTCTTTAAGAGTCTGGACAGATTTCATGATCAGCAGATGATTAACATTATCGTTTAGCATAAAATCCTGTGGTTGGTTTGTTTATGTTCACACCACATACGAACTGTACCAGAGTCCGCCTGAGGACAGGCCGAGAGGGTGTTTGGTTCGACCTGAGTTTGCTTTAAATGAAACCAAACGGGTTCGGTGTGAAGCCTCCTTAAAGTGCTCAGAAAAAAATAGAAATTTAACAGTATCAGTTTATGACAAATAAACTCAATCTGCTGATAAAGATTGTGTAATATGATCGAAAGCTTCAGAACAGCTCTGACATGGACCCTGAGGTGAGATTATTCACCACCACTGAAAGTGTTAAATACAGTATGATGATATATTAGAATGGCATCTACAGTTTAGCAGGACACCTCTGGGATGTGTCTGTACTGTACAATAGCACATGCATATCCACTCTTTTGGAGTTTTAACCAGTTTTGACTAAATCCTGGCCCAATTAAGAGAGCTGCTGCGTGCAGCATGCAGATCCAAACGTGGCTCAGGGGCCTCTAATGCTGCAGGACACGGGGGAGGTGGGGGCGTCTCACCCTGGCCCAACTCCAATTACACTGCCTCTAAACTTCTTACTGTAAAATTTCCATATTTCTCCCACAGGCCCAATGAAGAGTGCAAAGCAATATTTCTGGCAGGAGTAAAAGAACCAACACAAGGGAATCTCCCGTTAAGAAAATCTGAGGGGGCAAAGCAGTAAATTTCAGCTACTTTTACAGCGGTGTTTTCAAGATCTGAGGAAATTGAATACAGCGCTGATATAGCCTGGACGCTTATTAAGCCCAGCCTTTTGTAATAGGAGAGAGGCTTGTTCTGCAGCAGGTAGACTTGCCAAGAAAGGCTGATTCTACTGAAGCGGCAACACCAGACCGAGAAGTGGTGAGACAAGAGGATTACTCACTACCTGAAACATGATGTGGACAGGAGCATGGCCACGTTCCAAGTCTTTTCAACCATGCTTTTTGCCCTGGCTGTAAATGTTTATGAATCCTCTAATTTGACAGTTCTTTGTGCAATACATGGTCAATTTCTGCTCAAAGCCAACAATGACGTTACAGCTGTCATGAACTGGAAATGTTTACATTAACATTAACTGGGAACGCTCAAGTTAATCTAACAGAACTTTCTTGTCTTGTACAGCCGTTAAAAGTTTTACTGTTCAATAAAGAGTAATTGGGGTGAGGCAGAGCTGGTGTTATTTACCTGTCAAACTGACATGGCTAATATAAAAAACCCCACCTTTCTGTGTTGTTTCAGCCTGCCAAAGTAAACAGCCCCACTTATTACAGATGACTTCAATATTTTACAAGAGTAAAATTGTGCAAGAGATTCAGTTCTGACACTGATGTAATTCCTGGACTTTGTGAATGCTGTCGTGCAAATGTGTTTGGATACTTGCTGAATTCAGTGTGCTTGCTGGAACTGTTCAATGGCTAAACAACAGTAGCTGCAACATAATATGCAATGTGAATATATTTACAACACTTTCTCTCGGATACTTTAGCAATGTGGTTTATTTCTAGTATTTTAATGCATATTACTGGATCATGTTGCACTTATTCCCAAAATTATCACTAAATTTGTGTGTGAATTCCTTCCGAAATTCTTTGTAACTACTACCTACTTTTAAACTGCTGTTGATAAGAAATATCTTAGCGAGTAAAAAGTGAACTGAATGGCTGGCTAGGAAACATTTGTAGCACTATCCAATCAAAAGCAACACAATTACCAAAAATAAGTTTTAATCAAGCAACCTCTTAGGCGTAAAAATGTAGCCATTGCTCAGCTGCTGAAAACCGCAGTTCCTTGAATGACCACTTGGGGCTGGCTCAAAAATCTGGTCGGTCTCCATAGACCCCTATGTCAAAATGCTCAATTTTACAGCAGAAATAAACATGTTTACAGCCTGGAACAAAATGCTTTTGGTTTCTTTTGGTCATGACAACTGTACAGGGGATGAAGTTTTATATGACTCACATGTTTAAATGTTATTAAGGCCTAAAGTTAGGCATAAGTGTAGCCATTTTGAGTGACAGGCTGTTTGCAGAAAGTGTCCTTGGGTTTTCAGTGAGATCCACGTTTTGCTCCTCTACAAAGCCACCATATCATCCAAATATAGTAATTTTTTAAAATTAATTTTGGGGCTTTATTTGATAGGTAGTGGCAGTGTGAAAGAAGAAGAGAGAGGACATGATGTGCAGCAAAGGGCTGCAGGTTGGAATCAAGCCTGCAGCCGCTGTGGCAAAACTGTGGCCTTCGTACATAGGGCACCTGCTCTACAAGATGAGCTATACAGCCAACGCATTCTCACTCTGACATCGTCACATATCGAGGTTTGGTCATGAACTTTCCATGTCCAGATACGATATTAAAGGTACCTTGGATGCATTGGATGCTGACATCCTGTGACACGTTGTGTTTGCGCAGTTCTGCCTGTCACATGCATCGTCTTCTTTCTAAATACACTTACATTTTTACAGGAAAGTTTTCTGTTTACATACAGTCTCTTTCAAACTAAATGCACTACGTCGGTACAACACTGCACAGTAACATTTTTTTTGCCTTCAACAACTAACGTGTGTGGTTTGGTTTAGGAAAAAAGAACAGGGTTTGGCTTTATAATCGTACAGGACTCCAGCACTGCTGTCCAGGTAAAAGTCGGTGTTTGTTGGACCTATCCACCACCACCCCTCCTGCCCTACTCATCGCCTTGACTTTTGTTTGTGTCCCCCTGACGTCATTAAACTATAATGGTGACCGGCTGCATATCATGCCGACATTAAAGGACAGCTTTTTCATCAGTGTCTGATGCCACAAGTCACTGCCCAAGCGCCGGATTTCAACAACTTTGGAGTGTGACCAGGTTTACTCAGCGCCCCAAAATATGATAATTTCTGGATCCAAAATCCAAGATGGCAACGGCTAAAATGCTGAACAAACAGAAGACTGCAAACCAATGGGTGACGTCACAATGGCTACATCGATTATTTTCATACAGTCTATGTGAATCTGATTACGCTAACCTCACCAACGCTATTTAGTCTGTTATGCTAATGTCTTTTATGTTTTTTTAAAGAAGTCATCTGATTTTCCTAGTTTACATAATTACTTAACAGGATGTTGATCAAGTGTCAGGTGAGATGTGTCGGCCATATTTCATATAAACTCTTATATAATAGCCAGCTAATGTTTAAATAGTTTAATCTGTTTACTCAGTTAGCAACAATACACTTACATTTTGCAGTTACTGGGTATAAATTCACCTGATCTAATGCGTAAATGTCCACTTAGCTTAGTTATAACATACAACTGACTTGAATTTACGCCTCTCCTTAGAAATGGATTTCATACAAATCCTTCTCTGTTTCTATAGTAGTAACAGTAAATTGGTGCTGGGGAGCTGCTCCAACTCTTTCATGTGGGTTTTGGGTTTGAAATATACAATAACACGTCCTTTTAATGGACCCAGCCTCAGCTTGGCGTGTTTGGTTGTGAAGGAGGTGACGTGATGACAATGGGCACAGGAGACGCGGGTCAAGGCAGAGAAGATTATGGTTGGCACCAGTCGTCTCTGGCCCGGAGGCTCTCTGGGAGGCAGCTGGGAGCTTGGCTCAGGTGGAATGAGGTCATAGCAGTCATGTGAGACATGGGTAGGTGGAGGACAGAGACACAGAGCAGCTCCATAGCTTATTGTCCCATGGCTGCTTCTCTTTGTGGATATGCATGTGTGTGCGCACATGCCGGCATGTCTGCTATAGACATTAAGGACCTGGACCTGTATTTATTAAACTGCGAAAAGTTACATTTTGCAGTTGAATGAAAAATAAAATAAAACCCTTCGCTTTTGCTCCTACTCACGAAGAAGAATAAAGACTATTACATTTCTTGGAACTTACAAAAGTGCATTTTAAGTTGGTTAAGAGTAGATCCTGGATGAGACATGTTCACTGCACACAGTTTGCAGGACGTTACAAAGAGAAAGTTGAGAAATATCAAGACATTTTAACGATTTCTGAGGAAAATTCATGACAGATATGAACCTTTACCTGACAGATAAACTCACTTTTTTTTTTCTTTTTGAGGCCTACAAAAAAGACTGAACAATTAAATGGATGGATAATATTTGGACCAGTTTGCTATCACCTTGTGAGAGTTTTGGCTTTGCCTCTCCCTGTCCTTGTGTTTCATGTTTGTCTCAGTCTGTCTCTGAGGCCGTTTACACGTACACGGTGATTTTGATAAACGGAGACATCTTCCTTCGTTTGTGCCCTTCGTTTACACGCAAACAGAGATTTCTCCTCTGAAAACGAGTCTTTCTAAAAACTCCGGCCAGAGTGGAGATTTTGGAAAACTCTGGTTGCGCGTTTGCATGTAAACTGAGATAAACGGAGATAAACGGAGTTATAGGCAGCCGACGTCACAGTATGCGCCGGAACTTGCGCCTGTGTCAAAAGTGCGACCTATGTTGCTATGGTGACAATGGATACATGGAAGGCTTGAGCCTCTCGTTACGCTGCCACCTACAAGTTTGGCATGCTCTTGTGTATATATACACGGGTAAGTGTAAACGGAGATGGTGAAATGTCCGTTTATGAAAATAGCCGGTGACGTGTAAACGGCTTCTCTGTGTGTTGCTGGGTGTGGACTGTTGGTTCCCTCCTCCTGCCAATCCACCTGATTCTCTGCAGCTGCTGTTCCTACTCACCTGCACCTCGTCCACCAATCAAGCCACCACAGTATGAAACCCCGGCTCAGACTTCCACTGTCTTTCAGATCGTTCAGTCACCCATGTGGTACAGACGGCAAGGCCTTCTTTCTGTGAATTCTTCTCTCATTTTGCATTGTGGGTGTTTTTTGGGTATCAGCGAATTCATTCTCTCTGTCTCAGATTCACCATGCCTGCTCTACCAGAAAATCTGCCACGACCTGCTTTGTCTCCGTCTTCTGCAACCCTGTCATACTGTTCAGCCATCAATTCTTCAGCTCTACCTCGCACTTCTTAGCCAGACTCCTGATTGCTGAGCCTGGTGTCACTCCAAAGTTGTCACAATCTGGCGCTTGGGCAGTGACTTGCGGCGTCAGACACTGGTGAAAAAAAGTCTTCCTGTAACATCAGCATGGTAAGCAGCTGGTTGCGGTTATAGTTTAACGGGGCCCGGCTGCATCTGGGGGAAACGCGGCGAACAGGGACGAAGGCGAATGTTCGAGTGGGGCAGGCGGGCGAGTCCAACGAACACCGACTTTCACCGAGAGAGAGAGGTGTTCGCGTCTCGTAAGATTCTAAAGCCAAACACTGGTCTGTTTTCCTAAACCTAACCATGTGCTTTAGTTGTTAAAGGGAAAAAAATGTCAATTTGCAGTGTTGTACCAATGTCGGGCGTTTATTTTGAAACACTATATCTAAATGTTGAATTTCTTGTGAAAACAGAAGTGTATTGAGAGAAGACAATGCATGTAACAGGCAGAACTTGACACGGTGTCCCGGAACATCAACAAGCACCCAGGGTACCTTGCACATTGTATGTGGACATGGAAAGTCCATGACCAAATGTCATTATGTGATGAGGTCAGAGTGTCTTGGATTGCCTCAGCCAAGTCTTCAGCCATCCAGCAACATTTCGCAATAAACTGTCCTAAACCTTTCTGTGTCCAGGTTGTGCTTGCCTTTGGGTCCAAAATCAAACTACCATAACACACCTTCAATACGTCTTCAGTTTCCATCAGCAGCTGTCAATGTGGTTGTTTTTTGAGTAAATGTATGGCTTCATATGAGATTGAAGAAGCATTCAAGAATCTAACCTAACATACATTGAAAAAGAGTCGCACACAGGTAGCACATGGACATAGTATTATGTCATCCTACTTTCCATTAAACTGTTTTCCTCACTGAGTCCGGCAGTGTCTGTAGTGAGGGTCATACCGCTGCTTTGAATGTATTTTCCAGATCACTCTAGTTACATCTGTTTGAAATGTCACTCTATGGAAAAAGACAAGACTTACTAAAAGCCTTGAATTGGGTTCATTTGCATGTGAAATAAATCAAAGGAGTGTTTTTTTTCCAGTTTTAATATTAAAATATTGATTAAATGACTTGTCAAGATGAGCAATAGTTGACGTGCAGCTAAGAATGAGCTTCTAAGCCAGAATTTTACAATCTGTATATCAGGTTAAAGTCAGCGTCTGGTTCTACTGTATCGACAGACTCGTCTTGGGAGTCGGCTGAAGGAAGTGTGCTGTGCACATCTCCCTGAAAGCTCCATAATGCATCCTACAGGCCCAAACATAAACCATCCAGCACACGTTGCGCAACCCCAAAGGAAATGTACAGCTTGAGATAAGAGTCTGAACAAACATTTCAATTTTTCTTTGCTCGTGTGTTGGTTTATTCTGAACTCTTTGTATGTGGGGTCAGACAGAGCCAACACATGGCAGAGGATGTTGTGTCTCTGGCTCCTTCCCAGGCTTGTTTCTGTTTATATAATGTGTCACAACAGGCAGGATATGATGACAAAGTGGTGGGATGTAACCAGCAACCCCGCTTAAACTGCGACATGCCTTCACAATAGGAGCGCTCATTCTCTTCCTGCACATGGATGAGGTTTTGCATTAGAAAAGCTGATCAGTGTTAAACTCACACACTTAATTTAACTGACTTTTAAAACCAGAATCAGTCTTTAAATTACTGCAAATTTGGATGAACTCTTCAGTGTAATTTCAAGAGATAGACATGAGAAAATTCAGTTCCATTGCCTTTATTTTTCACACATGAACAGACATTTTCTATACATACAACAATCCTTTAGGCCTGAAAACAGACCCTCATTTTGCTTTACAAAAGACTTGAAATGCTTACTTCCTCACCTTATATCCGTTTACAGGAAGAGATCAGGTACTTCCCTTCCAAAGCCCAAGGTGGAAACATGAGAAAGCTTTTTGCCAATCACTCTGTTCATATATTGTTTCATACTCAACGGAAACATTTAAGTGAGAGTGAGAGAAGCACGAGTGATTGATGCTAGTTCCCAGGTGATGTTCCCATAACTATTTCTGTCACAGTCGCCATAGTTCATTCAAAGACTTTGAGATTCTTTGAAAAAGATGAAAAATAAGGAAATTCAGCTGGACCTTTGATTAGCCTTTTATTTAAATCCTGATAAGCACTTGGATCCGGCAGCAGTATCGTCAGCTGGGAAGTGTACTGGAAAGAGAAGAAAAAAAAAAGTCTGAAACTGTATCTGAGACACACCTGCTCTTAGCAGGTCAGCTGGCCTGTGAAAATCAAGCCTCCTTTCACTGGCAGTGTTAAGGAAATCACACCGTGCCTTGCGCAAACCTCACAATAAAGGCAGTGAGAACAGAAGGCCGGATTTGCTCTTTTGACCCTGTTGTGTTTTCATTCCTTTAAGTTTGCAATACTCGGAGCTCCGTGACTGTTTTCATCAAAGGAACGCTGGCCTCCTTTGGAGACTCGCCCTTCCGTGGGAAGATTCACAGTTAGACACAGCCGCAACACGATCCGCTGTACATCCACTGATTACAGTGTCATGACCCACCATTTGTACACATGGATCATGGAGTTTGTAAGTGGGGTTGTCTCCATACATCTGATAAGGAAAATAACTTAAAAATGTAATAATCTATGAAATTCTTAGAACCTTAGTGTTTGTACATTTTTTTAAGTATTCATCTTAATCTTTGAAAATAAATTGGGTGACGTAGCGGAGCAGCTTTGTTGGGTGGTCCACCACTTATGACATGCATGAGTTGGCGAACTGTAAGGCAAAGTTGAATTTTGTCAGAAATGTTCTGGCAACACAATCACCAAAGATATTATGTAATTCTCTCAGTTTGCTCAATATTTAAACTCGTGTCTGCACCTCATTTTAATGGCAGTCCATCCAACAGTTGAGACAAATGTAGCCCACAGGATAAACTGTAATAGCTTAAGTGATGCATATTTCATCTCATGCTGTCATCAGGTCAAAATGTGAATTCCCCAATACAGTGTAAATCACTTATTGTGATCACAGTTACAGTATCAATCACTTAAACAAATCAAAAAGCTTGGGACAGAATCATACATGCCTATAGTAATGAAGTAACCCATTACTTTTTTTTTTTTTTACCTTACTCCCTGATACGTGCCACACAGTCATCCGTCTGCTGTCACATTGAAATGATCGGAAAAAGTGACATATTCTCTCAATGGAAAAACGTAGTCTCCTCAACGCTGGCTGCCTGCGACAGAGACAGAAAATGAATGTGCACAGGTAAAGCACTTGTTGCTGAAGACACCCCATTAAGTGGATTGATAATGCTCGGTCACTGAATGACACAGCTGCTATATTTTCTGAAACAGTTGCTAACATTCAGGAAATAGCTAAGCTGTCTGTTTCATTACTTTACATTCATGTTATAAATATACAAATGTCATTTAGATGGTACTCTGCATGAGAAATAAAAAGAAAATACTTTTTTTTCGTGATCAATTTGACCCAAACAGATGTTATCACCATAATCTCCCTTTTCCACCAAAATTAGTGCGTCTACTTGTTTTTTTAAACACAGGAAAACCCACTGAAATAGCCACGTGCACGGCTCTGCAGCAGACAAGCAGGCCTTCTGTTTTTTTAGCAGCATGGAGGCCTGTGAAAATGCTACAGTTGTTACCTCTTTATCTCTTATTTATTTAGTCTCTCTTTCTTTTTTATTCTTTTAAGTGGTTTCTGCTGAAGGTCGACTTTGGTTTATGACTAAATAACTGCAAAACTAGCATGCTGCTATGCTAATCTAAAATGGTGAACATTGCAAACACTATGCCTGCTAAACATCAGCACGTTAGCATTGTCATTATGAGTATGTCGAGGTTAGCATTTAGCTCAAAGCTTCACTTTGCCTAAGTAGAGCCTCACATATCATTTTTCCACCAAAGTAGCTCTGCACAGGTTCCGGTCAAAATTCTCGGAACCTCTGTGCTATCTGGCAAACCAGCCACATTCCCACCAGTTTTGTGTGGAGCCATTGTAATCATGGAGGCATCATTGGAGGAGGGCGTTGCACAATGCAAAATATAAGTAAACAGTAGTAGCAAGACAAGAGTTGATTACCTGTGAGCTTGGACAAAATGTTAATAATAAGAGGATAATTTCTTTCTCGACTCCTCTGTTGTTGCCATGTCCATCCTCTATTTCCAACCTGTACAACGTGATATATCCACTGATTTCATCACAGTTAGCACTTCAGGTCAAGGAAAACCTGGTATTTTTTAGATCTAGCTGGGAACCAATCTTTTGGGTGCTGAACCAACTGTTTTTGGTCAAAATGTGCATGAGCCAGAGCAGTGGGAAAGTGGTAACAGGGCTGCTAGCATGACTGTAGACTCTTAGTCTTGTTTATAATTTCCTTCAGGTTTTATGAATCAAGTATACTTATCATGATGTTATCGATGTTGACCTAGTTAAAATGTCCTGAGTTGATTTACATGAATTGAAGTAATCGTGCTGTAACTATCTGACTCATTGCTCCACACCCTAGAGAATGCAGTTTATGAGTTGTCAGATAGACTTTTATCAAAAATCTACCCAAACTCAGTTTGGGAAACTTGTCAACTTTTAAACAATGTTGTTCATGCGAGAAAACCACAGTGCAGGAACACAATGCATCATTACAGTTGGTGTAAAACCTGCAGAAAGTGATGAAGACTCCGATAAAGCAATCAAGCCCAAATTGCACTGTGGCATGGGAACACACTGTGGAACAGGCCCAGACCAGTACACGTCTCATCATCCAGCCCAGCCGCAAGCCACACATAGATGATAATGAGTCTCTGTCAGTGGCATCCAGCAGTATTGAACCAGATCCTGCGTGTCGGGGGAGCAGCCGAGGCAGAGACACATCCCCTATACCTCGAAGCCCTGTCACCGGCTTGTATTCAGCTTTGGCTGATTAAAACTGATGGGGTGACATGATTGTGACCTGTATGGATTTCTGACGCTCCCAGCCACACTGCCCGATTACATGTGTCTTCTCCCTTTGACAAACCCACCTGGGAGCCCTCCAACCCGAGCTGCAGAATGCATAATTTAAGAGGCAGCAGGCAATCAATACCAAAAACAGTAACGACATGGGAGGGAGAGAAAGAGCCGCAGACAGAGAGGCACAGAGGAGAAGGCATCTAAACTTCCCAGCTATGTCCATCAGCAGCAGCAATAAGTATTAACTTCTAATCCTGGTGTGAATTTCCCGTCTCGACATGGAACTTCAGCAGAGCTCAATAATCCCCTTCAGGAGTTAAATCCATGCAGAGCGGCATCGATCTTCAGGGGTTAACGTGATATGTTATCATCCTGCCACTGCTATGTTTGACACCTGATTCCTGAGCACGAATTACATGGTGATGAATAAATTGTTTTCAACTCCACACCTTGCAAACGTTATGGAAGTCTGTTTTGTACTTTTGACTGCTTCGAATGAAATAAAATGTTCAATCAGAGCAGAGATTATGCAGCTTAATTACCATTTTACTGATTAAAATGATGTTTTAAACATGATGTTTTTATTCCAAACTGTCTGCAAATAGAGCATATTACAAAATCCACTTGAAATGCATTTTTCCGTGCAGCATGAGATTGTTGTGTTTAACTTTTGTGACTGACGTCTCCCTCTCCCTAACAAATTCCTTTCCATTCTGGCACTTCCTCACTGTCACTCTCACTCGAGGCTACAGAGAAACTGTGGCTTTCTAAAGATTAAGGGACAGTTCTAGCATATCCCCCAAAAACAAACCTAGTAATTGGGTGCCAAACCACTCAAGGACAATGAGAAGAAAGTAGACAAGCGTCTATGGTTAGTGTAATGAGACATAATCACTTGTGTTATTACTTCTGGCAGACAGACTGCAGTCCACACAGAGTACGAAACACTCTGCACGTACTCCTTAACCCCACATGGAGCAGCCCGAGCGCCTTGAAACAATGGAGGTTTTATGAGGCCGATTTGAACTCATTATTGCTTCTATGCAAAAGGCGAACTGTGCTGATTGTGTGATAGCTGGAACTGCTGTCTAAGGTGGATTTGAGATATTTAGTACTTTCATGAATGGTCATTAAATATTTCCAGTCTTTAATTACTTTAAATTGTGCCGCTGGTGAACTGCTTTGGCAGGCCCAAAAAGTTCACTGTAGTCTTTTGTATTACATGACTGAGCTTTAGGCTGTTAGAGTTTAGGAAGATTGTTGAGTGTTTCCTGTCATTAAAGTGGAAATGGACAAGTTTTTTTTTTTGCTTTGACTTATCATGATGTAGTGAATGTTGACTGCAGAGTGTAACAGCTGTAGAATAACGACACCAGTGATGTTTAGATTGGTTCTCAAGAAGCCTCATTTACAGTATGCAATGCTGTCCGCCACTGCGTACGCTCTCCCGGGAGAATGACGGCTCGATTGACAGCACAAAGGAAGTGCGTCAGCTGTTGCACAACCAACACAGAAAGAGGCTAGCAAGTTTGTTTTACTTTATTGCTGGTAGCTGCTAGGCTCTAAGGAAAATAGAAAACGGTCCAGTTATGTTTGCGACAGTTGCACCAACAATTATTCCACATGGGGGGGGGGGGGGGGGGGGGGGGGTTAAAAAGTCACACTATACAGGACGACCATATTGAAATTTATGCTCTGTAGAGAAAGATGTACTGAGCTGCACTGGAGTTACTCTGCCTGTGTCCTGGTCAGTCTGAGCTCCCCTGAACTAGTTTACTGAGAGCCTCAAAGGCCAGGAGTGTGTCAGGGTGAGATGAGCCCTGACAGCCTGCAGCTGGGCAGGGACTCACTGCCTCTTGTGTCTACACCTGGCTACAGGAGCTCACTCCACAGGACTGACGTACAGTACAGTACAGTACGGCTCCAGGGCTCCATTCATAATAAAAGTGAGAGTGAAAGTCTTATTTAGAAAATACGATAATGTTTTTTCAGTCACAAGCAGTGGAAGGGATTAAAATTTGATTAAAATTTGAAATTCAGTCATAACATTAACCTCAGTTGCTCTTCCTGAGGTTTCTACTGTTTTTTTTCCCCGTTAAAAGGTTTTTTTGGGGAGATTTTCCTTTTCCGCTGTGAGGGTCCAAAAGACAGAGGGATGTTGTATGCTGTAAAGCCCTGTGAGGCAAATTGTGATTTGTGATATTGGGCTTTATAAATAAAATTGATTGATTGATTGATTGATTGATTGATTGATTGATTGAACATTACTGTTACTCATCTTAGTAGAGAGCCATTCATCATTTGTCCATTTATTTCATCTATGTGTGCTCAATTACGATGTGACAATGAAGATGATGATGATGGGTCGGGATGCATCAGTTTGACGTAGCTGTAAGTGTGCTATCTGGCTTGCTAGCATTAGCCACTCCTAGCTCACAATTAGGAGTTACCTGTTTGTTTCCAATTGGAGGATATGTAAAACCTTCTCTGTCAGGATGGGACTTCTGGCATGCTATGTCACAAGTACGTGGCGTCAGTCTGACCACCCTATAGTTCGCCTACCCATTAGTCCAACTACCCAGTTGTCCGACCATACTTGTGCCAGTTTTCCAACTACCGCTATTCCGACCAGGTATCATTTATCAAAGTGGATACCTTGCTCAGACTTTGTCCTGGATAGCCTGACGTAATTGCTTCACATTATACAGGCACAGCTCAGCACAGCATTACAGAACCAAGTGATTCGCGTGCAAACAGCCATGAAGTTGACTCTACAATTCACGCTATTGAGGGAAGTCACTAAACGATATGGCACTCTTGGTTACGGTTGCACACAAAACTAGCCCAGCCCCAACCACAACAATAAGATAGGCTGAACTACAACTACAAAATACAATAAATGGGCTATAAAAGAACATAAAATGGGCTATTTTAAGTAGCCTTCAACACGGCCCGAAACGCCGTCTGGGTAACATGAAAAACCAAACGTCAGGTTAATGTTAACAGGTTGGAATAGCAGCGGTCAGGAAAATGGCACAAGTATGGTTGGATTATTGGAAGGTCGGACTAATGGATCACAAAAATAGGACACTATGGTCGGACTAATGGATAGTTGAACTATAGGGTGGTCGGACTGATGCGTTGACCCCCTGTGTCACTGGGGCTAAGCTAATGTTAGCTTTGAATGGTCATAAGAATACCCAAAAAATTGTAGGCTGGCTGCTTGTTGATCCACGTTCCACGTTCTATTTCTCAACGTGTATGCTAAAAAATTTGACACGTGGGTTTGGAGGCTTTAGAATTGTTATAAACGTCAATATTTTTTATAAAAACGATGCATCATGTGACAGTGTGAAAGGAATTACTCATTGTGACCTACAGAGAATTATCACCTAACTCTGCAGCTCCTTCGGCTTTACTGACCTCAGTAGTGATGTCACGCCAGGCCCCCAGTTCAGGCAATCCGCAGCAGGGACGTCAGTGCTGGAGACCACTAACTGGAGGGAATCAAAGAAAACCAGAGCTCTCACTTCCCTTAAACATGCTGCTGCCACACGTCATAAAATATATAAAAAAAACACTCCTCATTACTCAGTAGCTAAAATAATTAAACTAACGTCATTACTTTTTCAATGAGTGATACATAATGACTATGACAACGAAAAGCAAACTAAAATTTTTAGCACTGGAGGAACAGCAGTTATGTAAGAAAGCAGAGCAGTTTTAGCAGCTGTTGTGATAAGTTATGCTAATTTCAGAAAAAAATCCAAACAAATACATAAATAAAGCTGCTAAAACAGTCAGACTGTATAATCCATCTGTGTTAATCTTTTCTTTATTGGGGTCCAATTAATTTCCCTTTCATTTCATGGCTCATTATTGTACTCTGTGTGTTCATCAGTTTGCATCTCACCTCTAATGACCTGAGCGCGAAGGCAGAAACAGCTTCAGCGTCACTGGACTTCGGCCAAAGCACACTAAATGGACCTTCATTACAGAGCAGTGGAGCCACTACTGCAGGTGGTGCAGTGGAAAACTTAGACTGCTAGATTCGTAATGTTTTGTTCTTTTACAGTTTGTACTTTTTCACCAGGGTAAGTGAAGTATGAACATATGCATGAATGTGCATGTAAACAAAAGTTGGGCAGTTTGTGCAGCAGTGTTAGAGCAGCGTACTGGGAAGACTGGTCCACTTCTGTTCCTGTTGAACGCAAATGCACAAAACTTTGGGATAATTGGAACTATACAGAGACAGTCTAGATAAAGGGCTTATAGGAGTGAATAGGTTGAATCAAAAAGGCTGCCTGAATGACTTGCCTCTGACTCTGCCGTGATTGACACTCTAAATACAGTCATGGCAGGGGAGCTGGAGCTCCAGCTTAGGGGAAGCTTCTGCCTGGGGTTTTCCTGCTCCCTTGTTTTTAATTAGTCACACTGAAAACTGTAACTGGAGCTGGGGCTTAAACAAATTTAATTGCTACATAATAGCTAGTTTAATACAATTGTGGAGCAATTAGGATGGATATTTGTTGCCGGCTGGCATAATAATGCTTGCGGTGTCTTACATTCTCTCCCTCCCCCCCTTGCAGTATTGAAGTGTTGTCTGCCAGGGGATTTCTCCGTGGGCACTGGGCACAGATGTGCTCCTGAGTACAGCATATGGGGCTCTGGCTCCATCAAAAACATTGCTCCAGAGTAGAATTTACTCATTCCCCCAATCCTGCAGAAATATCCCAATTAGAATTAATTACTCTCCCTCTCTCCAGGCTGTGGTTTGATTTCCATGTATGTCCGAGATAAGCTAAGCGTGCCATATGCAATTATTTATGGACAGTTGTGGCGAAACTTCTTCTGCTGATTTGAGGAATTCACTTTCCTGGCAAGATTTTGATTGCATAGCGCACTCTACCAAACTATATAGGCAGACTGCAGCACCATCAGCTATATGACTGTCAAAGCTGTCAAAAGTCTCATTACCCCATGTCAAGTCAAAGGTGTATTCGTAGTTATGTCATGAGGCTGCACTGTATGGGAAATTGTGGTACAACCCATTATTTATTGAAGGGACGGTGACAGACAATGTACCTGAGGAAGTCTGAAAAGTGAAAAAATAACATTCCTCTCCCTTAATAAGGCTGTCTTGTCAAACATTTATGGGACAGAAGGAAAACAAGGGCTGAGGCGTACGCTTATTGACATCATGATTGGAGAAGGCTGTCACAGGATACAGGTTAGGGAGAGTACCAAAGAAAAAGTCAGGCATTGTGTTTGGAGGAAGTGCTTATCACTGAATTGCCCGGAGGTCTTTTCAAAAGAGCAACAGGCTATGTTTCAGTGTTTTGTCTGCGGATCTGTGTGTGTATGAAAGCTATAACCCATATCTGTAACCAGAAACCTGCAATACAAGAGCTTCACTCCAATACCAGATTTCCATAATTTGAAAAAAGAGAAGTAGACACCTTGTCATGCATCGCCTGCAGGCAAAGTTCAAATACTGGAGTATTATTGATACAAATAACTTGGCTGTATGTCAACAGTTACCAATAAGGCCCTGGATTTAAAGGAACTGATCATGCTCTGCAACTCAAAATCTTCATACAGCGGTTTGTACGATATCTTGCCTCTTATCTTATCTCTTCATATTATATCTAATGTATTAGCGCCCCATGAATGCTATCATCAAATTACACACTTAAAGCAAATTTATGTAGGTTAGGTTTAGGCAACTAAAGTTACGTAGGTTATGTTTAGGAAAGGAAACATGGTTGGGCATCATCACATTGCTTACTGAACATAAAATTACGTACTGAATGCAAAGTATACGTAGGTTAGGTTTAGGAAAAGAAACATTGTTAGTATTCTTGATATTATGCACTTAACATTAAGTTATGTAGGGTTTGTTTAGGAAAAGAGACTTGGTCACATTATACCTTAAAATAACTCCAACTTCGCTTGATTTCACACCAACGCAATCATTATTCTCTTGGGTGAAAGTCCTGTGTTTGTTTGACCAATCCACCACCCTAACTCCATCTTTACGCAGAGTTGCTCTTTATACTACTTCTTTATTTGCTGGTGCCATCGCATTGGTAGCATGATTGCAGCCTTCCCATTTACATGGGTTTAAATGAATTACTGGCTTATAATTATGTGGGATATATATGAATTCTGGGTACTTACTTTTCATTGGTTCGCGTACAAACAGTGCATGAGAACAGCCTAATACTGTACATGTAGAACTTGTGGCAGAAAATAAGTACATTTGCAAGTGCTATGCTTACATAACTTTTTAGCTGCATTTAGGCTACTAGTTTAATTTTCCAGATTCTGATTGTACCTCAAAACATATGATAATTTTAGAAAATACAATAAATTGTTTGATTACACTATCCAACACAATATGAAGCAGATAGATTACCTCCACTGGCAACATTTTGCACCACTGACATGGTGATACATCGATGATAATCACCTAATGATATATTAATATAAACTGATGAGGGCCATTCTACACGGTATTACTTTTACTTTTAAGACTTCAAACCTGCTATAACAGATTTAACACTGACATATCATCATTTTTTAAGTTGTTATGGCAAGTTGCTGATTTTCACATCCAGCATCTAGCCATGTGAAGAATGTGAGGTCTCTTTAGCTGCTATATGCTTGGCCTTGTTCCTTTTTAGATGAAATAAGCTTTGTGTTAACACAAGTTTATGAGATTTTCATGTTTTGTTTTATAACATAGAACACATTACTTATTTTGTAGCTGAATTTTGTAGCTTTTAAGCATCTTAAAAAACACAGTTGCTAAGAAGTGGCTGGATAATACTACAGAACATCATCATGCCAAGTATGGCTTTACAGTTTCATTGTGGTGGCAACATTGAGGTTATGTGACCATGGTGCAGTTTGATTATAGCCTAACGTTAGCTTTTTACTTCTGATGATTGCATTTATGCTTCAAAATCATAAGTAGTGTTCAGTGGGTGAAGATTATCTTGCTTCTTAAATTTCTAAGTATCATAAACTTGCCACAGAGCTTACTTTCTGCAGTGCTCCAAAATCCAGTGGAAAAATCCCAGGGGCTTTTTGTCAAGAGAACCAGCTAACTTCTGGGCCGGCCTACAAATAAACATCATCCCTGCACCACTTTATAAATGGATACTTTTCTTTATAAAGAAATAAGCCTGAATACTTTTCCCAACACTGGGCAACAGTTTCAATGCTGCTAATAAAGAACTTACTATTGTTGAATAGGGTATCTCTATTGGGCAATAAACAGCCCTGTTAGTGATATGAGAGGCTTTTTGTAATTCTAATAAATAATGCAGATATGTGCACGCTTCAACCCAAAATTTGCAAAAATGTTGCTTCAATTTAGCAAATGAGGCAAACGGGAGAATAATACATGTCCCCGTTGGTGCTTTAATTATTGATACAAACTCTAATTACACAATTATCAGGCAAATGGAGGTGGGTATTTGAGGGGCACACGGTAGAGTGCTCTGAAAGCCATAATTGGGATCTGATGGTCAGGGGCCGCTCATTAATTGACCCCTGCTGATCTGCGCTGAACAGAACAGTCAATAGAGGGCTGTTAACTATGCAACATTCACATGCGCGAAAGCACTGTAAATGAACATGGCAGCAGCCACTCTGCTGGAGCTGTTGTCAGCTGTAGCTGCGGAGGGATGATGGGGATGGGCTTGTAACACACTTTTGCAACCCCCCTACCCCGCCGCAACATCACCAAACAATGAGAGGAGACGGCTTACACTCAGCAAGGCTCTTTGAGACTAAAGAATCAAACGGAGAATGGCGTGTCTGTGCCAGCAGTGAGACGCTGTACCCACTGAGCCCTGGGGGCCTTTGCCAGACAAACGCAGTGCCCAGAGGTGGCATCCATTTACTGGTTAGCAGACATTTGGGAAACACAGCGGAGGAAGGCGTAGTTCCTTTTTACCAAGGCAAAGAAATCGTGGCACCTACCAGGGCAGTGACAGATGATGCTGCAAGAAGCTAACATAATTCTTGAAGTGTCCAGTAAGCTGAGCCCATTCGTCACCATCTAAATCTCAGCCAGATTTGTCACACTACATGTGGGCATAGAGAGACAGAGAAAACGGGTGGGGGGGGGGGGTGTAGTTCATGTTAGTTTGATGTTCCACTCAGGAGCTGGCCCAGTGACCAGGCAGCCGTCCAGTAAGCTGTCCAGCCACCCCATCAACCAGACAAATGAACAAAGTGTTTGTGAAAAGACATCAGCAGGGGACACCCTGCACCTGGGGCTGAGTAAACTTTTTTCATGCTTTTCAACAACTCACCCCCTTTCTTTCTGATCCCTTTTTTATCACCAGGGGGTATAACACCCTTTGAAAAAGAAAACATTTCCTACCAGCTTGCCTTAAGACAAGCCTTTGTTTTTTTCTCACCACCTCCTGTTGGCAGAACACTGTTTAATAGTCCACTGATAATGTTCCTTTTCCGTCACTAAGTCCACAACAATTCCTAAACGGGGCTCAAAGCTGAAGACGATAGGAAACATAAATCACAAATATGCTACTTGAGTTTCCAGATGGTAGCAATAATGGCGGCTGAAACATATATTCAGACGTGCTGTGATTGACCAGCAGTCATGAGAGAGCAGAGGTCAGAATGTTTATGTCCCTCATGATTGTAAGTCATCGCAGTTCAAGACAATGGGGAACAGTTAGACGATGCACAGGGGTACAGCTCCATCCTGTAACAACACTGAGTCCACAGGGATATATGGATTAACTGTTTGACCTCCTCAACCTCAGTGACTGAACACACCAGTAACTTTCCTTATGTGTGAGCTTGTACTATTTTCTCTGTTGCATCACGCTTACATCATCACTTAGCCAGCAACTGCACTACCCACCTTGAAGTGCCTCAAAAGTAACTTTAAATTGGAAGATATATTTAAATTTTCAGAAAATACCAGATTTTTTTTCTCTGAACATTCCTGCTCAAGGATGTCCTAAGAGTCATCATGCAAGCCCGGGGCGATACGCCCTACATTTCTATTGTAAGCAAACTCCAGAATGTATCAATATGTCAGTTTGAAAAAGCAAGGATGAGTTAGGTTACTTCAGATCCAATTTAATCTCAGTGAAAAGCCTTTTAATAAATGTAGTCCATTTTATGCTAAACGTTTAACTAGAGTACAACAGAACCAAGAGTTATATCAAAGATGCTCTATGACAAAATGACACATTACAAGCTGTGCCAGTGGTATGAAGTGGTGCACTTCCTGTCTCGTAAGTGGTCACAATCAGTCACTCCAACCTTGTTTTGAATTGTTGTGAATGTCATGTGGATGGATGAAACAGATTCAAAACAAAACTCGACTAGATACATTGGCGCTTGTTTTATCTGCTATCTTAATATTTGATGTCAACCCAGCACATGATTATATCAGTTGTTCATAATCTGTGCCCATGTTCACTTCTCCCATCAGAGTAAATTAAGCTCTGACGGGATGACCTTTCATCCCTGAAGTTGGTTCCCTTGACAATATGCCAGTGGGATTCTTCGATTGGGATTTGGACGTTTGTAGAAAATAAGCTATGTGACCGACAAAAGTTTACCTACATGTTTTGTTCAGCAAGATAATCTCAACAAATGAACACCACGTTTATGATTTTGAGGTGTAAATGCCATTGCTGAAAGTAAAAAGCTAACGTTAGGCTATAAACAAACACCACAGTCCCCTGACTTCAATGTCGCCACAACAATTTGGCTGTATAGACATGTTTAGCTTGATGACATTCAATGGTATTTAGCCACCTGTTGGCAACCACCTTTGTCAAGACATATAAAAGCTTAAAAATGCACTAGTGGGCTATTTACTGGTGTATTTTTTGCCATAGAACAAAACCTGAAAATCACTTAAGCTCTTGTTGTTATTTGACTTGACCATTGACTTCGAGATGAGGGAACCAAAAGTGCAAAAATACTATCTCACACCCGTGTTTTAGGACTCGTTCCTGCAGCACACTATAGATTTAGGACATGTTGGTAGACAGGCAGGGCGTGTGTAAAACCCATGTGACAAGGATACAGAAAACGACTCTAAAGTAGAGACGTACTGATACCACTTTTTCCTTCCCGATACCAATTCCGATCCCTGAACCTTAGCTATCTGCCGATACAGAGTACCGATCCGATACCAGTGCGTAAAATAAAAATGGATGGGATATGAATTGTTGTATGTCTCAACTCCTAAAACTCTTTGTAAAATATTAAGAAATAAATACATAATAGTAGAATGAATTCCATAAAACTTTTTTTTTATTATTATTATCCAGTGTTGACACAGATCAAGACACAGGTTAAAGTGCAGCCACACAATCTGGTAAAAAAAAGACATTTTAAAGGCTACAGTAGAATGATTTTTAAACTCCGCTCCGTTTCCGTTTCGTTTGCCTGTAGTGTGCGTATGCGTAATGACGTGAGGCATTACGTTGTATCGGACTGGTCATAGGCTGTACTCGCCGATACCCGATGCCGCATTTTAGGCAGTATTGGAGGCATTTCCGATAGGCTACTGGTATCGGTATCGGTACAACTCTACTCTAAAGTGTGTAGTCTCCTTTTCTGAATGTGTTTTGGTTAGATAAGATTGCTGCTACTCTCATTTTATGTGAAATAAGGCTTAGCTTAGCATAAACACTGGCAACAGTTTGGCTTTCTAACAGAACAAAAAAAAAACAAAAAACAAACCACCAGCATCTTTAAAGCTCTAAAATGAGCACAATGGAGATTTGTCAAATCCAAACAGTAACCAGTGTAAAAACTAGCTAGTTGGCTAACTGGCTGTAGCCTTATGCAGTAGTCACACATGACATTAACTTCATTCATGCAAAATAGGAGGGTCCAGAGGTAATAGTAATAGTGAATAAAATACCCCCTGGTATTTTGTTCACAGTTGTGCACCATTTCGTTCAATCAAAGCACATTGAACAGGGGAAATAAAGCTGTCTAAGCTAACGAGCTAACAGTCACTTAGCAAACTCATTTACTTGTCTGATTAACTTGGTTGCTAATGAGAAGATAAGTTTACACAGTGAATTCAAAAGATGGGTTTGTACCACTGACTCCTGTCTCATAACAGGCTATCTTTTTGGAACAGTTATTCCTCCGACAAAGAAGGTTAAATAAAAATGAATGGCGCGACACCACAAATAATTTACAATAGCTCTATATTTTGAATTCCCTCTGCACCTCCTATTGGTCAACAGTGCAAATGTGTGTGTTAACATTCTTTGCCCTTAACAGTATATTTACTGTACAAATATGAAAGTGGTATCAATTTTCTCATGTAACACTTTGCAAGAATGCTATTACACACATTTACCAAAATTTCAAACCATTTCTTTGATATTTTCTGTCATCTTTTCGGATGAAGTTAATATGAAATTAACTATCTACTCTTTGCTCCAGTCTGATGAGCGAACGTGCAGTCAGAGCTTGGGTGTGAATCTTGTGAAACACCTTCCTGCAACCAAAGACCAGGCTCTTTAAATATGTATGCTAATTCGGGGCTCTTTTCTGGGGTCAGCGTGTGGATCCTTTTCACGGTCGTTAATGGAGGTGTAACTGGACTCAAGTGTGTAACGATCTGGTTACCCTGACATTTCTAGAGAGCCCGGTGCAGCGGCCACGTGGAGAGTGGACACTGGAATGCTAGCCTAGAATTCAAATATAGATCTCAAACTCTCTGTGGCAGCCAAGGAAAAGCCTGAGCTTGGCTTTCCTCTCAGAAAAAAAAAACCCAGCAGTGAGTTACAGTAAGGCACACTGGGATGTGTGACTGGATTCTGGAATGATCTGCTAGAGATATTGTATTTTTTTCACCCACCTTATCTCTCACCTCATCACCGTGTTTCCATGAATGAGTTAACAAGCTGTGTAACCTCTCCTAGTCAGTATTCAGCCACTATCATCACAGTGGAAGTGTGAATAAGAGACTCATTCTTCATTGTCCCAGACTAGTCTTAGTGGGAGTTCACACACTGTGTCTGGAGTCTGGAAAATTGCACTGCGATTCAGCTCTCCAGACAAGGGAATAGCTGTCAACTCCTGGAATGTTCCTGTGAAAATAAACAATGCTCGGGCTGCTCTCTGTGTCTCCCTGTCTTTCCCCTCTTAACTCTCCGTTTTAACCCTCTCTGCTGGAGCCTTGAGGCATAAAACAGTTGCAGCAGAATTGAGAGGGGAAGTAAATCAGAGTAATGTCTCCTCAAGGTTGGAGGCAGTCAATTCTGGCCCTGAGAGTGCCATCTTTCAACTCCTCAGCAAAAACATGTGTTCAAGGTACAGTTACAGGAGCGCATCCAAGTCAGCCGCAGATCGTATTAATCACATGTCTTTTCATCATGGCACTAAAAAAACAGAGATGTTCAGCGCTTTATGGTTTTCGCAGTGTACACAGCTTTGCAGCCCACAATTTGTTTGTCAACTCACCTCTGTGTGCACATTTAGAGGCTGACTGCAGAGGACACAAATAGCCTTTTAACAAGTCGTTTATAGTAACTGGGTTACAGAAAATCATGTGTGCATCTTATGAGAGTGGTTGGTTAACCTGATTTGTAAGGTCAGTAGTGCAAGAATATCACTTTAGTGGATGAGATGGGAACCAAAAATGTCAAGAATATGTGATGCAATTAACCCTTTAAAGGCCTTACTCATCTACTGGCAATGGGAAAGGAGTCTATTGCATATTAGCAGGTTTTACACACATTTAAAGACGTGTGTATATGTGCTAATTTTGGCAGAAAAAAGTTGATAAATTAGGCTTGGTTGAATATGTGTTAGTTGTATTAGCAGCATCACCCTGACAAAGTTATTATCACTGTGTATTTATTGAAATTCATATAAAAATAACTTAAAATGTATATAATTATTTTAAAAAAATATGGAATGCAAAAATGTATGGCTGCCCCCTAATAGTCAACCAAACGTTAGTCGACCAGAAAGGTCTTTTGTCGGCAAGATTTCATTGGTCGCTTAGTTGCAGGAAAACAACCAACCAAACAAACCTTGCCAAAATAAATCAAAACCTATATGACTGGACCATGTGGGGATTTAATTTGAAAGGACAGACACAGGAAGTGTCCACACTCAGCAGTCAGACAGGAGTCAGGTTAATTTCCAGGGCTGGTACCTGTGGTTATTCCACAGGCTAGTTAATAATATGTCGGGCAGGAAATCCAAAGTGTGGGATCATTTTGAGAAGGTGAAGGACGAACCCAAGGTGATATGTAAACTCATCTTCATTGGTCGACTACAAACATGACGTATCATCTGAAACATGGAAGTAGCTACATGCCCATTAGCCCACAGCGTCATTAACAGGCGGCTCGCTCAGTGTGTGACGTGCACTTGTAGATAAAATATAGGCCTATATTAATGAAGGTTCATTAGTACGGTTTTGTATTTCTCTGTAATGTAGCCCAGTGTTAACAATGTTACTGATACTATTCTTTCTCACACCTTCAACTCAAACCACCAAAATATATCATTTAATAATTAAATTAATATTGTAAACATGCGGGTGACTAATGGCCCTAAATTACGACTATTGGTCGACTAGGAAAATTCTTAGTCAGGGGCAGCCCTACAAAAATGTTAGATTTATATTGACAATACCTTTTAATCAGAAAACTTGTTTGTCAGCAATGCCATCGTTACCTTCAATTGTATCATTTCTACCAATTAGCAGAGGTGCCAAAGTCATGAGATTGTTTGGGTTCTGGGTACTGATGGGTATTAATTTCCATCAAAATTAAAACTACATAGCACAACTGGCCACAAAAATGTATCTGTTGCCAATCTCTTGGAATGAGTCAATCTGAAAATGCTCTTACCTTCAAGCACCCTGGGAATTATTTTGGACCCAATATACTTCAACTGAGTGCAAGACGTGGCTTAATGTATCAAACAATCAAGTAGACCATAAAAGGGCCAATGCATCTACCAGTCAAACCAGTTTATTATATGGTTGTTTTTATCAGTCTGACTAGTTCAGGGCACTGCAAACATAATAAAGCTAAGTTTCCATTAAAAGGGCAGATCACAATATCTTATATATGCTGCATATATAAACAGTACATACACAATATTCTGTATTATGCTGCACAACTGATAGACATCATCCTCTCATGGCGACCCACAGATGAATTGTCACCTGGCAGAGGCACCACATATGAATCATTCATTATTCGTTGGTGACTAACACTCTCCTGTGGACATCGTTTGTAAGCATTCTGCTTTTTGCCAACACCAGATAACTGTCCTAGTAGTAAGGTGGGGTGAGTTGGATCCAGAGAAATGGTAAGAGGGCCGTGGCCTGAGCTGGCATTGGGAGCACAGATTGAGTGTTCTCTGGTTTCGTCGGCTTGGCCCACATACAGAAGCAGAGGGGCCATCAACTTATTAGGAGGCGGCTGTCATCGGGGGAATTTGCAGAGCGAGTTTGTTATTGGATCCTGGGTGTGGGTGGAAAAGCAGTCAGGTTGTCTTTCTAGCCTTGCGGTTTTACTGATTCAACTACCCAACAACAACTGAGTATTACTGTATCTCGGCCTCTTGGCTCCTGATGTCCTGCTGCTAACGACCCCAGTGGTTCAGTCATAAGACACTCAGCAGTGAAGTCCACTTTTTGCCTCCCTAAAAATTAACCATGGATACTGTCATACATATCGTGGATTGTTGGTAGACATGTAATAGCTGAAAGAAGGAAAGGTCGACCCCCAACACCATGATTGCAATGTTTGCACAAGTTGCAAGTCCACAAATAAATCCTCATATCTTTATAGTATTTAGACAATGTCATCATTAGAGATGGTAACAAACACCAGGCATATTTTACCCAAAATAATAAACCCTTTCAGATCTATAAAAACAGTTGGAAACAATGTATTGGGTCATAATACTGTAGTTACTATTCCAGATGTTCTGTTCAGGTTATGCAACTTTGAGAATAGACCTTTTTCACAGAGGACATCCTGACATATCTCAGTAAGCAGAGCGCAGCTATGAAGAATAAAATAAATGATGGCTGAATTCCATTTAGCTGCTTCAGTTTCAGGGTCCTGGTATTGTGCATGTTGGTTGACACTGCTTTGTCTCACTGGAAAACTTTAACTGAGCCATCATACTGTAGATATTTTTCACCATACACATTCTGACATCTCATAGTAAGAAAAGCAAAACCACTCAGAGTGCACAGACCTCCGCCAAGGCCAAATGCCCTATCTCCAAATATTAACAAAAGGGAAGAGTGCTTTGTGGTTTGGATCCAAAATGTAGTGGGTTCTCTCTTGGCCCATGCTACACACTTCCACCAAGCTTCATAAAAATAGGGCCATTCAATTTTCTGTAATCCTGCTGACAAGCAAACAAACTGAACCAAAAACATTATCTCCATGGTGGAGGTAATGATAGCTGCATTCCACTTAGGGGAGGCCCTGATATTGTGCATGCTGGCTCACTGGAATATCTTACTGGGACACTAAATGGATCAGAGCCATTGTTAATGTAAACAATTTCACCTGTACTTTTCTTACGTTAGCAAGTCAAAACATCTGCTGTGAAAAAGGACACTTGGTTGCAAGCAGTTTCTAAATGCTAACATTTGCTAATTAGCATGAAACAGAAAGTACAGTTTTGCAGGTTTTTGGTCATAAATTCAAGTATTGGGACAAATTCAGATATTGACCTGATCATGGAGCTACAGAAAAAGTTATTACAAATTATCCTGAGGAAAACATGAATATATAAAAACCAATTTTCATGGAAATCTTGCCTGTTAGTTGTTGGGACATTTCACTCAAAACCACAAATGTCAACCTCATGGTGGTGCTAGAGGAAAAGTCAGGGGATCACCATCAGTCTACAGGACTCATCCTTGAAAAAACCCAAATGTCTGTACAAAATGTTCAATCAGGTTTATGTTGAGATGCAAAACATTTCACTGCAATAATCAAAACTTTGACCTGCTGGTGGTACTACATGTCATATCAGGTTATCATGATCAACTCCAAAGTTGTCAAAATCCGGTGCTTGGGCAGTGACTTGCAGCATCAGACACTGACAAAAAGAGGCGTCCTTTAACTTTGGTGTGATATGTGGCTGGTCACCTATAGTTTAACAGCGCCAAGCAGTGTCAGAAGGAAACACGGCGAGACAAGGATGAAAGTTAAGGTGATGAACGTCCAAGTGGGGCAGGCAGGAGAGGTGGTGGATGGGCCCAACGGACACGATCTTCCACTGGGAGAGCGGTGTTCAAGTCCTTTAAAATTATGAAGCCAAACCCTGTTCTTTTTTTCCTAGACCTCACCATGTGTTTTTGTTGCCTGTATGGAAGTGTATTTTGAAAGAAGACAATGCATATAATCGGCAGAACTTGACACAGCGTCCCAGAATGTCAATAACCAACACACCCAGAGTACCTTGCACATCATGCCTGGATATTGAAAGTCCATGACCAATGTTGATATGAGATATCAACAGTGAGAATGTGTGAGAATGTGTTACCATTAATCATCCTCTTGGCTCCGTGGATCTCCATCCCAAATCTCATGGCAATCCATGGCTGTTGAGGTTTTTCACTAGAAACCGAAAATGTCAACCTCGTGGTGGCGTCAAAGGAAAAGTCGAGGGATAACCACCAGACCAAAATACCCATTCCACTGAGCAGTAAATGTGATGATGTCAAAATGTTCAATCTAAATGCCATCAAAAATAAACTTACTGTAATATGATGACCTTATTATATTATTGTTTATTCTAATGCACAAAATACAAAAGCCATCATTTAACTTGTGGTGGCTTTAAGTTAATGACAGCAGTGTTTGTTGTGTGAGAGTGAAGGGCAGGACGAGCATTATCTGCGGCACGTACGCAGCTCTGCAGCTGATACTCAGCTCCGCAGTTCAAATACACAAGGCCCAAACCAAATATTGCTCTTTGAGATCCACCAGGCACTTGATTATTTTCCTTTCAAATGAAGTTTCATTATTTTTGATGGAGCCCGATTCCACATTTTTATTCCCCCTTACAGCGTATGAATGTCACTCGATCTCAGGGTGTAACAGTGAGGCAAGTAAGGGCCACAAAATGCTTCATAAATTTAATTTCCTGATCCGGTAGTTCCTTAACACCCTTGTGGTCATTTAAGTTTGATGACAAAACAGATTTCATGTTAATTAAAGATAGAAAAAGTCCCTGTTTCTGAGAAATGCTCTGGCAAAACCATCACAGTGTGCACGTATGCTTGTCAAGTCATCTTTAGAGCACGTACAGGATAAGACAACCTCTTGGTCAACTGGTACTGCCATGAGACAGAGGGAATGTGGCATTTGTCTCCTGTTTATTTTGGCCAAGATTCAGCTTTATGGGCTTTATCCTCTTTTATTTGGCTACACAAAGCAAAATACTGATGGTGAAACATGCAGATCAAAAAGTTTTCACTGGCCATATCAGCTAGACACAAGACTGTTATATGTGACCTCGACATACTTGCAATTATATTTGAATACAACACAAAATAAATTAAGCTGTCTGCCATAAGTTATGTTTTGGGAAGATTTCAAGCTATAAAAGACTGAAACTTAGATCAATATGTAGCATTATTCACAAACATTTTTCACCATCATTAAAATTGACTCTTGACTCGTCGGTCAGCAAACCCTCATTAACTTTGTGTCATTTTATTACTGACATCTGATTCGTTTTTTGATTAACACATGTGAGAGGGAATTACAGCCACTGGAGCATTCAAGGTCAAGTTGACTTTCCCTGTCACCTCCTTAACGTGGCGTGAAACCAGTAATACATTCTGTTTAATGGAGTGACACAAGGCATCGCTGTGGGCCGGGCCAGACGGGTTTGATCGTGACCACTGAGCCAGAAAGTTGGTCCTGAGCGGCAGAAGGCTCACCAGGAGCCCTCCTCTATTTCAATGCGTGGCCTGACAGCCAGCATTTTGCTGATGTGGACCTAATAAGGCCTGGCGTGGAGTGACCCTGGTCCATGCATGCTGACAGCCTCTAACGCCACCTCCCCCCATCACAACCCACCACTTCCACCACCCCGCTTGAGCCGTCAGACGGCCCCCTCATCAAGGAGGCCCATACGTCTCTCCACATTGAGCCAAACTCTGACTCTTATCATGGAGGGCCAGTGCTCGTGTCAGATGGGCTTAATGACTCAATCTATCTGATCAAATACGGGTGACACTGGTATGCTAGCAATGGGCCTGTGCTATGGCAGAGGGAGCAGAGTGTGTGTGTCTGTGGTGGGAGGAGGGTGTCGATACTTTCGCCAAAGAAACAATCTATTTCCTCCTAATTTGGAATCCAGAGAGACGTAACAGTCAAACCGAAATTCTTGGCAACACAATTTACAGTAAAGTAGCAGTTAGCAATTAGTCAGGACACATTCTCAGAACCCATCGGCTGTATTCGGCGTCTGACTTCCGGCAGACGGCGATACAGCCTCTGGGGGCAGACCCCCGATTTTTTGGCATTCCGGTTTGAGGAGGCGAATTTCTGTTTCCAACTTCCGTAAATATGCTGAACCATTACGATGGATTCAGAGTTTGCAGTGACGCCAATTATGTTCCGCCTCGTTAGTTCACCGCACGGACCGTTTAACCTGGCAACAACTGCAGCCGGCTCAAACATGATTGATCAATATCACGCGGACTACAAATAGCCTAGCACCGCAAACCGGACGCAAGATTTCCGGGGTTTGCCTACAGACTCTACATTCACTGAATGCAGAGTCTGTATATAGAGACTAGTCAGGACATAAACAACAAATCAGTTGGAGTGAAAATAGGTCTGCAAGGTTACTTGGTTTTCTATTTTATACATAAATTGATACTACATTTTGAAGGCATTGTTTGAAAATGTGCTTACTTGCTTAGTTTAAGATTGATACCACAGTGCTGGTATGCCAAAAATGACGCTAGAACCAGCAGCAAGTTAGCTTAGCTTAAAGTGCCAAACCAGGGGAAAAAACTAACACATTGCATCTTGTTTCATTTGTACAAAAAAACAAAGTAAAACTTTACAAATTAAGGATTTAAGGAGTGAGCAGTGACTTCCTTGACTTTCCTTCCTTTCATCACAGTGATGCTGCAAGAGAGACAGACTATAGCATGGATTAAGCTAAGCTAGCTGTTTCCCTGTACTTGAAGTCTTTATGCTAAGCTAACTATGTCCTTGCTCCATCTTAAAGGTACCCTGTCAGGTTTTATTTCTACATGTTGGTCCCCATATGTTTGCAGTCATATTCAGATGCAGGCGCCTAAACACACAAGTAAAAGCAGAGAAGAAGACTGCATAACAAATAAACCAATGATTTTCAAGTTGCGGCCCATGGGCCAGTTAGGGTGTAGTGTGGCCCAGTGAGAAATTTCTGATTCACAATGTAAATAGGGGGCCAGAGAGCATAAAAGTAGAGCTTATGTAGACGCCCCAACAGAGGTCTTGGCTAAGCCCTGAATGTCCTCAAATCCTAGAAACACCCCTGACCACCATGGGACTGCTGCGACTAGATTTGGGTTCTTTATTAATTTTATTTGATTATTATTTGTTTATTAACTTAATGTATATGTGGCCCCCAGACAAAGCAGGTTGAGTATTGTGCATGGCTAGATACCCCTAAAAATATGCATTTTTTTACCACACCTTCAATAAACCTATCTCTGTTTTATTTGGATGGCAAAGTTCTACCAAAATATTACATCTAAACAGATGCCACCAGAGATAAGCAGAACAATAAATGTCACTTTGTAATTTGGATGAACTGGCTCTTACCAGCCAGAGAGACTAATGTACATGCCAGTGCTTGGTGCTGTTGAACCTACAATACCTCCTGTGCACTCTGACAAGTAAAGTCTTGACCAAGCCCTGGGCTTCGCTAATGGAAGGCAGACAAAACATTTTCTTTGCTCGATAGCATCTGTTTGCAGTCGAACGAGTATCAAGAGTGGTCGGCGTGTGAGAGCGAGGGGAAAGAGATTGTGACACATTTCAGACAAGTGCTAATGAATGTAAACATCACTGTGATAAAGACAACACAGCATGAGAAAACATCACCGCTGAGGAGAGAGGGTAATTTAATCCATTTTTCAAACGCCTCTCGCCTGCCACAATGCTCTTATCGTCCTCATCATGGGAGACGTAAAAACAAGCTCGGGATGAGTTGTGTCAAAGAGACGGCAACAGGGAGGGAGAGACAGGGAGGGAAGACCTCCTGTTGAGAACATGAAGGAGGACATTTTCACTGCAAGGAAGGTGAAGGACACCTTGGGGTGCTATCCACTTAATGAAAAAAGTGACGAAACTTTAGATTTTTTTTCTTTTCCTGATTAGGAAGGAGTGTTTTGGGCTGCGTGAGTCAGCGGGGAGCTGATTGAATTTGTCTTGGTTCAAAAACACAATTACTTGAGGGAGGAAGATAAAGATGCCTTCAATTAGCTCTCAGCGCCCGTGTATAAATATTGCATGGTAAATTTTGTTTCTCATTAATAAATTCATTTTCTGATTTATTTGTTTATTTCCTGTCGCTTCCCTCCTTTCTTTGTAGCAAGTATCAAGAGGCTGTACCACCTCTCTTTGTTGTCCTTAATTTCTCAAGGCAACTTTCGAAGAGAACCAAAAACAGACGGTCTTAAAGGCCCCATACGAGGAGAAGGCCAGATACTAGCTCTGATATGTTACAGTGACAGCGTGAGAAAAGCCCAGAGGAAAAAGACCCAAAAGAAGAAGAACCACAGCGAGCACATTCTACTACAGGTGGCCAAGAAAAAGAGAAAGAAGAACCAGAGCTGGTCACTTATAATTTCACTTGTGTATCTCCAATACCTGACCGATCATCACCAAAAAGAAGATCCAAGACCTATCCAAAGAGAGTAACTACAGGAAAACAACAGTAAGAAGAGATGAAGGTTAGATGGAAAATGAGATTCAAAATGCTTGAAGTAGGTGGTTGATTGATATACTATTTTCCAGTCAAATTGGTTGGACGATCACTGATGTTACTTTCAAAGCTTTCTATTTTTCAGCTGAAAAGGTCCGGTCCTCTTCTGAAAATGCTCACGTTAGAGCACTTCAGAGCGCTGTTTTTGCAGCTGAGAAGCTTTAGTTGTGTCTGGTTGCTATGATACAGAATTTCCATAAAAGTAAAACTGTCGATACAAGGCAGGATAGTTGCTCTGGATTAAGGGAAGGCTAGAGTATGTATGGAGGGAGAGAAGAACAACGGTCTGTGGTCAGCAGCATAAATTGCTCCTCCGTTGTTATTGATGTGACGGTTGGTCCTTGTGGCATTTGTCACACCCTGGGTAAATAGTGACACTGACGAATCTTGAACATTTTTCAACTCTCAATGCGACCACCAACACACACATATGCAAAAAAACGCAATCATGCATTTCTTAGCGCAGAATGGACGCTTAGCACCTGATCACGCTACTAAGATGTGTAGCATAGTCTAAATACACTGCGCTTACATTGCAAAGAATTCCAAAAAATATGCTGGCCTCAGAAAAAAACTCTCTAGTGGACACACAACGCTAATAGATAAAGTGCATTATGGTCCATTTATTAATCTAGAGATGATGTGCAAATTTTTTTCCCAGTTGATCAGCCAATTAGTTGAAGAAGGTCCTAGAAATCAATGTGATGATAACCATTGAATCAGTAGGTATGAGTAGAAACGTATGATTTATCCTGTGATTGTATCATTACAATTAAGATGTGTAGAACATGAGGGACCACAATGGAAATAAGTAATGGACTTTGCTGTGTTATTCCTGGCAATGTCTTACATGCTTGTACTTTTACCACTGCAATTTGAATTTTGATACATAAACTAACTAAACTGAAACAAGTTTGAAGTTGAACTATTAATACATTTTTATGAAGAAATGATTAGGAATGAGAGCTGAATGATTATATAGTTAACTAAGGACAAATGCAATGCCTAATCACTGTGTGACCTTACTGAAGTGTGTAATGGGCTATAGGGAAATGAAAGAGCTAGTGGGGAAGTACTAAGAAGAGTGAGCGGACACAGATGGCTGATAAAAACAGAAGGATCTGCATTCTTATAGAGGGTTTGACTAACAAATCGGCAAAACATTGCTTCATGACCGAGGATGTCCTGAGGTATGACCTAAAGCATCGACAAAACTTATGGGAATGATGTTTTTGTCATATAGAATTTGTTTATCTTAGCAAAGTTGATCATGCCCTCTGTAGCTCCATCTGGTCGGCCTCATGCCTACTGGTGGTTTAACGGAGGATGTCCACAAAGGGATAGAAACAAAGCTGTAAGAACTCGACATGTTCTTGATCCCAGCTCATCAAATAATGCCGCTTTGTCTGTGATTTCGATTTTTGGGTCCAACAAACATGGGACTTTCACCCGGGAGCCTGCCATTTGCTTCCTGTATGGATGTGGAGCCAAACCATGAGGTTTTCCCCTAAACCTAACTACATGCTTTTGTTGGACAAGAAAATGAATATTAAAACAAAGTGTTTTGTCTACATTGCAAGTGTATTTTGAAAAAGACGGTATGCATCTAACAAGCAGAAATTGAACACCTGTGCAAAAGGAAGTATATTTTGAAAGACACGGCATGTAACAAGCGTAAATTGTCCTGAAATGTCAACAGATGCAGAAAGGATACCTAGCGTGTCACACTGAGATGTGAAACTCCACTGACAATATTTGATGAGTTGGGATGAGAGTGCATTGAAGAGCCCTACATTTTAGTTAGAGGTTGCCACTGATTGCTGGGGGACACTGTGTCACTCTGACTCAGACTCTCTTTTCATCCTGAAGATTGAACAGAGTTTTTCTATCTGAATATACCAGTTTGATAATCCAGAATTCTCTCGACCCCTGAGCCTCGCTGCCTTGAGGAGTCTTTCTCTTCTGGTTTAGAACAGCTGGCTTTCAGAATGTTGCAGGATAAAGTTGTAGCAGTGTGAACTGTCCCATCTCAGCTCGACTCAAGCTGGCTGATGGTGTCACCTGTGACTCAGCTTGTCAAGTCACCAGCAGCTTGCTTTAAAACGTTATGCACGTTACCTGTTAGAAAGGCCAATCAGCTTGTAGGGAAGTCAGCTGGCTAAGTCAGCACTTTGTGTGTTTGCTTGCTGTGGCGTTCTTTGACAACAGAGTTCTGTCCCCTGCCCGAGCCTGTCTCATTAACATCCCTGTAGCTGCTGACATGTATGTCGATCTCCATCCTCATGGGTGTGTTGGTGTCAGATGGTGTGTCGCTGCTGCTGCTGCTGCTGCTGCTGCTGCTGCTGACTGTGTATGTGCACGTCACACATAATCCTAAAAAAAATGTTACTTGTCCTTGAAAAACTGCAAGTTAGAATGGAAGTACAGAGAGTTGTTATTAAGGAGATGACGCACTGTCTCGGCTGCTTGCACTGGTGTAAACTGGCAGGTTTCAGAACGTTGCAGACATTGCAAGAATCTTTCGTCTAAACTGGGCTTTATCCTTCAGAATCCAAGGAGGTTGTGAGTCGAACAGCAATAGGAAAATAGCAATATCAATCAATAATTCTTTATTGATTTCATTGTAAGCCTCTGCATAACTAAAACAAAGTAACATACGTGTACTAGACGAAAAGGCTTTTTGAAAGAAGACAGTTAATAGCTGGGAGAATCATCTTTGCACCAGTCAATTCTGATTAGAAACTTGCACTAGACAGCCAGGCTAATACACCAGGGTCAGCCTATATATTCCCATAATCAGAGTGTGACATCAGCCTGTATAATGGTTAGCCAGAGAAGGTCTACCCACTGACCTGTGGCCTGTGTTGACCCTCATTAGCCAGGGCCACACACAGCATCTGTGCACGAGGCAGTCGGTAACCTAAGGCCACGTCAACTCCATCCATCACTGACAGCAGCCAGGCTCCAGCACATCCAACACTGATCCTTCAGTGCAACTTCGTCTTGTAATATGACATACTGTAATATAATGTGATTGAAAATGGAGTTGACTTATTTCCACCATCCACTGATACATTGAGACAAGTGATATCCATAATCACTGACGATGTAATAACATCTACGGACTTACAACAATCTAAAGCCTCTAGAGCCTCGGCAACAACAATGACCACTTGCGTTTGATTGGATATTGACACCACAGTGTTGCAAAAATACATTTCATTCAACTTTTGATTTGGAAACTGAAAGTCTATAAAAAACTGTGAGATGTGTACAATACTGCTGGCATTTGAATTTGTTCCCAAATTTGCCAGTCCACATCAGACATAAAATTAAACTGTATTAACCTCAAGTAGCCCATTTAGGTTGTCCTTGCTGTTTAAGGAACTTCTTGTAAGTTGCTTTGGAAATAGACAAGGACAAGCAGAAAGAATGCAATGCAACACTTTTCATAAGAAGGACAACATTTCTTTTGTTTTTTCTTTTAGTTCTCCACCCGACGTGTTAACAGACTCACTCATCACAGGCTCGACATGTGCTCTCTCGGGGGCGTCCGCAGGGATGTCGTTTCTCATGGCCTCTTGGAAAACACAATATACAAACTTTGCCATAAGGCAGGACCACCTAGCGAGAGGGAGAAACAGCAGTCACTGTTCACAAAGTGCTCCATTCAGAGAAAAGGCTTATGCAAAATAAACACCTACAACATGATAAGGATTGTCATATAAGCAGCAGAAGACTGGATCAGTGTATACTTAGGATATGACACAGGCATGCTCGCACAGAAGTTTTCTGTCTCCACAGTGTGCTTTCATATTTTGTGTCTTTTTAAAAAGTCAACAACAAAAAAAATCCACATTTATTCCACATTTTCCAGAACCACAAAGTCCCTGTTGCTGCAAAATTTAAAGTCAAGATAAACAGCTAGTCAGAGCATTGGAAAACACTGCATTATTTATGCTGACTTTGTGAGGTGTTGGTACTTATGAAGCCGGCCATGGAATTAACCAGGTTATTAAGAAACAAACTGTGTAAAATTTTCAATCCACCATAAAATCCTCCTGGTTTTTATTTGCCTGTATTATACTGAAAGGTGTTTAAAATTGTTTCCCAAAATTTAGCTTGATCGATATTCAGCAGATCTAATGCCATGTATTATGTATGAATGAATACCATGTTTTTCATTTCAGTTTAGTGCGTTAGCATGCTGTTGCTACAAGCACAGGCGGTAATGTCATTAATTTGTCCAATACTTTGGTTCAATACCAAATTCCTGAATCAAATTGTGACCTGATTGTGATGCTGCTGAAACATTAAGAGATATAAAGTTTATCCTAAGGGGAACATGAATGTCTGTACCAAATGTTATAGCACCCAGTAGCTGTTAAAGCATTTCAGTCCAGCTATAAATGTGCTTAAAGGGGTACTAATGTTTTTTTCAACCTGGGCCCTATTTTCTGATCTACTTTTGTCTAAATGAGTGATAGGATGTTCAGTATTTGACATTTCTTCAGTACAAAGCTAGGCTTGGATTGTTAGTATAATTATCTGACGACATAACGGAAAGGAGAAATGAACGCCTGTGTTTACCTTTAGCTGGATTCGGACATGTTCCTCTGCCTGTTGCTGCTCCCTCTCTCTCTCCTCGTCCGCTCTTCAGTTTCAATGAGCTCTGCGTCCGTGTATGTCCGTGTACTCCGTGTTCAAATAAATACGGGCGGTCATCAAATTCAAATGGCTCATCCGGATCCAGTTGGTCAAAATCGGGTACTCGATTCGATCTAATTCGTACTGGAGAAATGTCAAATATTGAACATCCTATCACTCATTTAGACAAAAGTAGATCAGAAAATAGGGCCCAGGTTGAAAAAAACATTAGCTCCCCTTTAAGGAAACACCAGGGGATCACCACAGATAGTAGGCTCCATCCACTGGGGACCACAAATGCCTGTATACACTGTCATGGCAATCCATCCAACATCGCCATCCATAGAATATGAATATAGTTCAACCCTGGAAGAAACTGAACATTACTACGTTTCATAAATGATGTTCGATGAGGCTGTTATTAGCTTGTAACACATATTAGAGATTTCCCTGTAATTTGGCCACTTGAGGGAAGCTGAAACAACTTGTGAAAACAGAGCTGTCATATCGTCACCTTTTAAGTTGATATGGCAAACATGTTAGCAAGTAGTTGCTTACTGGAGATTCAGCAGTTACAGAGCAACATTAATATTCATTTGGAGTCATTTTTGTGGCCACCGTATTAATCCAAGTCCAATATTCACTCTCTTGGCTCTGTTTTTGGTCTCCACCAACTCCTGAGGGAAATATCTGGTTCTTTAGCAGCTAAATGCCCCACTATGTTCACCAGCTGGTCTCTAACTGTGTCTGTCTGCTGCTTGGTGCTGAACAGATTTCAGAGCTTTCTGTCTGAAAATAGTTGCCTGCTGAGGCTGAAAAACGACACTGTGGGAGCTGTGAGAGTGAACTGAACAGTGAAGTTGTGGCCGGACAGCTGAGCAATGAGCTGAAACTCAATACACAGCTCTATAAAGCTGCGGGGCACTGCAGATTCAGGTGTGAGTTTTCTGTTGGTAAGTTCATTATTATGAGCAACTTCAGTGTCACAGTATCATTTGATAGATTGTTATTATTGAAATGGTGATTATAGGTAGTAGGGGGTTTGTTGTGCCCACCTTTTCTGTGCTTTCAGTTGGATTTTAAGTGGGTATGTTTGCTCAAAAGACGCTCTGTGCTTTGTCTAGTAGTGTCGACTCACATTGCCAGTTTTAATAATTGCCACAGTCTTGGAAGATATGATAAGACATCCTGGTTTTGAGCCTCTCATGAGAAGAATGAACATGCAACAGCGTCCATTCTGGTATAAAATGTTCACCACTTTTCACTCTTTTAGAAAGCACCATCATCTATTGGGTTGGGAGAGAGTTTCTGCCTCAAGCGAGGGAGTTCAAGTATCTCGGGTCTTCTTCAAGAGTGAGGATAGAATGGAGCTTGAGATGGATCGGCGGTTTGGTGCGACTTCTGCAGTTATGCGGGCGCTATGCCAGACCATCATGGTGAAGAGGGAGCTGAGCCAGAGGGCAAAGCTTTTGATTTACTGGTCCATCTACGTCCCAACCCTCACCTATGGTCATGAGCTCTGGGTAGTGACTGAAAGAATGAGATCAGGGATACAAGCGGCCGAAATGAGTTTCCTCCGTGGGGTGTCTGGGCTCAGCCTTAGAGATAGGGTGAGGAGTTCGGACATCCGGAGGGAACTCGGAGTAGAGCCGCTGCTCCTTCTCCTCATTGAAAGGGGTAAGTTGAGGTGGCTCGGGCATCTGATTAGGATCCTCCTGGGCACCTCCTGCCCAGATGTTCTGGGCACATTCAACTGGTAGGAGGCCCCGGGGCAGACCCAGAACATGCTTGAGGGATTACATATCTCATCCGGCCTGGGAACACCTTGGGGTCCCCCAGGAGGAGCTGGAAAGTGTTGCTGGGGAGAGGGACGTCTGAGGTGCTTTGCTTGGCCTGCTGCCCCTGTAACCTGGCCCAGGATAAGAAAATGGATGGATGTATCTCTTATACCTCCAACTCGTCCCGTCCCTCCCGTGTGTGTGTATGTGTCTCAATCATCTGAGTCGTGATGCTTACTGGAATACACAGATTTGATGGGCAGGGTAGTATCACATAAGATGATTTATAGAATTGGTTAGAACTGGTCTGTGAGTTTCCCGGTCGCTAAACCAGTGCTACAAATGCTGCACCAGGTAAAATGGAAACGCTCTGTTAAAATTTAATCATTCTCAATAATTTATTAGTTATAGGAATAATTTATTCGTCATAGGTCTGGGTCTGGATAGGACGGCATCGGGTCCTGGAGCTGAGAAATGGAAAGGGATGCCAGGTCGTCCACCCTCGTGGAATCGCCTACTGATTCTAGGTGCATCAAGCTATGCAGTTATTGAATTAAAAAATGTAAAGGATCCAAGGTAATAACTCTGTAATTTCATCCTTGGAGGTGTTGTCACCGCAAAGGTAAGAGGAACAGCAATAACTCCTCCCTTCCTTGAATACTGTTATGACAGTAACCTCTGATAGCGTTCTCACTGTATTGTTATCTCACCTGCAAGCTGTGACAGGATCTAAAAGTTTAGACTGCAGCGTTAAGATGCATAGCCATACCTCAGTCAGCTCAAGTTGATCTGTGAGATTGCTTAACCTGACAGACGGTGTAGACTGCAGTAGGTAGGAAGGATAAAGGAAATGACCCGAGAGTTGTTGCAACCTTTCAGAAATCTTAGATGCTTACAGACTTACATGGCGCTGTGCTCATGCATACTCATTTTGACATTTGGCATCTCATTTTGATTCCTGCCTGCACAGATGCGGTACAAGTGGATGGAATTAGCGTGGACTGATTTGGATGTGATTACAAAATAACACTGACTGTGAATGTGATCCAGGAGAGGAATAAATAAAGATAATCTTTTCAAAAATAACATGCAAATCTCAATGGATTGCTTCTATCTCCCCCGTTTAAGTCATGTGTCACAGCTTGTGTGTTTTCAACGTGGCCAATTATAATCACAATCGCACAGCAACACCAAAAGCGCATGTTTGACATTGCCAAACACTAACAAGAAAATAATCATAACTGCAAGTGCTAATATTTGCTCACAGAGTCCATGTTTTATTCATGGGACATCTGTGCCACTCGGAAGCAGCCTGGAGCTTCACAACCCAAAGAAGAGTTATTCAATTAAACTCTGCAAAATTGATGGACAAATGTTTGCTGCTTTTATTCCGTTTTTCTATTTTGCAGCAGCCCAAATCTATCCCCATAACAATGCATCAATAATCTCTCAATGCTGCATCACCTCACCTGCCAGTCAAAGAATGGACTGGGGCCTGTTTGCTTTCCTGATTTGAAATATTAATACAGGTTAGCCTTGTGAGATGCAAAAATGTAGACTGGGGCACATGCTGGCACCAGAAGCAAGGCCGCAGCTTGACAAGGCAAACAAGAAGTCCTTAAATAAATGATGAGATTAAAGGTTCGGAGAGGCTCTCTGACATGAAATAACCAGTGTACAATGAGTGCAACCCTGACCCAAGGATTTCAGCACAACCTCATCAGCATCAGTGGAGAAAAATCCTACATTTACGTGCAGCTTGTGCCCTCTCACAGTCAGGAACACTGAGGGACATGCACATTATACTGTACATAAACCTGCTCTGTCTGGGCCGGAGTCAGTCATCCTGGCTCGAAGCAGGAGACAAAATGATAACGAGCCAGAACCCTCTTCTTCACTCTCATTCTTTCTCTCCTCCCGGGGGAAAGGTTGCAGTGTGTGCTGCTGCCTGTTAAACTGAGAACCCGTTTACGCTGACAGGCTGGATGTTCGTTCCCTCGACGCTGCGGCTGCACCACGCACCTCACCATCCAAGCATGGAGAGGAGGGAGAGTTATTTTAGAGGACAAATAGTGTGTTTGGCGTACTACAGAGACACATTCCACACTGCTGTATGTCTTTGGGGGAGGAAGAAGAAGCTTAAGCACCCAGCAATTGTTGGCATGTGGATACTGGATGTCAAGTGAAATACATATAAATTTTACTGTATTGTGAGCTGATGGATTTCCTGGTCCCTTGAATGCAGCGCTGATGGTGGAATGAGAGAAAGCAGCTTGAATGTCGGAGCTGGCACAGTGAGGGCCTTCACTGAGCCCGGGCCATGGCTTCCAGGGATTTGTCCAGATGAGAGCCGAACATGCTGGAGGATCTGCTGGAGCCTTCCACATCTCAGTTTTGTGTGTGTGCAAGTGTGTGCATGAGGGCAGACATGCCTCAGAGGGACTGTAGACTTAGTACTTTTTCCAGTTCTGAACAAAATGTTGAGGGCTATACAGTCAGGCGAAAGCTGAAGAAGTGGGGTTGTGCGTCAGTCTGACAGACACCGGTGGGTGAAAGCCGATCCAGTATTACATACAAAAGGCCTCTGAAGACTTGGTATACAGACCGATACTGACTCACAGTCTGATTTTGCCCAGGTGTACAGATCCAAACACATCAACACCTAGAAAAGCACACTTAGTAGAGTGCCGAAGAACTCCTTGTAATTTCAGGAAATGCACAACAACATGTGTCAGAAGTGAATAAAAGTACATTTTTGACAGAGTCGCGGTGCATTGTGTGGAGCAGATTGAATTTTTCGAATAACAAGAACTGTCTGTGAAACATAGACGCAATATAATTATAAGGACAAATGTATTTTAATGATTAAAACAAAGCCAGAAATTTTTACTTCATGCCGCTCATAACTGGACTTTTAACGGAATCAACACAACAAAGTAGGAATAACAACAATAAACACAGCTATGGTATGGTGTGGCATTAATCTGCAGATGCTCCGGTTCAAAATGAGACCAAACTTCTCTGTGGATGCCAGGATTTGAGCCATGACAGATGCCAAAATGTGGCCCTCAACACCTAGTAATTCTTGTTGTTTATAGTTGAGGCAATTTCCAAGGGACTTACGGCGCCTAGACAGGTTAATAGAAGTCAAGAGTCAGCAGTCAATGACAGTATAGAACAGACAATAAAACAGGTTTTTCAGCAACAATTAATCACCGCAACCACAAGAGATATTTGAACACACAGTTATACATATGCACACAAAATATGAGGCTAATTGGTCCAGTAGTTTGTGAGAGTAGCTGCAGACAGACAGATACCTGGCAGAAATCGCTTGGTGTTAGCCCACCAAAACCTTCTGTAATTGGCCCAAAAGTCTGAGCCATCCCCCAAAAAAACGGAACGATATTCATCTGTTTGGTCCAGACCGTGCTTCGGTCCAGACCTAAACTCTAGGTTTTGTATCTGTAACATTGATTCGGATTAAAGTGACAAATCCAAAAGTCCAGCCCAAATGAGGCAGGTGTGAAGGAGCCCTACAGTAGCTTTAAGAGTTTATTTTGTAATGTTTACTGCTGACGCGTTTAAAACAAAATCCTGTGATAGGGTGTTTACAAAGGTAACACTACATCAGCTCTGCGTTTGGCTGGAGTTACTGGAGTGCAAATATCCAATAGAGCAGAACAGAGATGCTAATAATTAACTTATGTGCTGGTAAGCTAAAGTAGCATCCAGGACAAGTTCCAAGTCTTTTTTTCCCCACAAAATATAACCTCATAAAATAATGCAGGATGAAATGCTCTCAGTCAGGGAAATAAGGCTGTGTTGCAGTACCACTGTGGGTAACATTTACAGCTTATGTTAGAGCAGACAACTACACTGTTTCATTCATTTCTTACACTTCAGCTCTATTATTGTGAAGTATTTTTGGTTTTGGATAGGGTGAATTGATGTTGCTCTTGCTACAGCCCCACGTCCACAACCTATCCAAAGCTTGCTGAGACAAACAGGACAAACACTGGCTACCATAGATCAAGGAACTGTGTTATTTGGCTGTGTCAAAATAAAAGCAATTGACATTATGAATAAATTAGAATGAACATTTTGAAGGATGTGACATTTCGCTTCTCATTTTTCAAATTACTTTCACAAGGCCAAATGATGAATGCTTCCTCATTTTGTGGCTTGAAGCAGCAGGGTTTGGGTTTGGTTTTTTTAGACAAATTGGTCCGTGTTACTCACCTGTATGTGTTAGTCACTAGTATTCAAAGATCTCCCAGCTAGCTGGTGGCTTGCCAGACAGTAATGAACAGCAGCCACCAAGACTGAGCAAACAGAAACATTTTAAACCTGATATATTCTGTCATTTGAAATGCCAAAATATACCACAAGTTTCTATGGCGACAACCCTGTTTTCCATTTATACAGCTGTGCATGTTCAACTGCATTTCTCCTTTAGTTATTTTGGCAATGTGCGAACAAAATTTCACAGTCGTCTGACACTGAAAGCACTTAAAAAAAACTTTCTTAACAATGCAGTGCCAAATTAGGGAAAAAAAAATCAATGCAAAAGTAGTGCCTTGTAAATATCAACCTATTTGTTAAGGATTAATCTCCCTTCATTACACCTCGGCTGTATCATAAGCTAAACTTCCCCTAAGCCACAGAAATGGGCTCTTTGTTGACTGTTTTTGTCATTAAATTCCCTTCACCCTGTACACTGTTTCCACCTAAAAGCAGAGAATATCAGGCGGAGGAAAAAAATCAATTACACCTTGCACTTCTGTGTGCATGTCAGGGGCTTTTCAGCATTGGAACCTAATTAAATTAACCTCAAAGGGAGAGGGACTGGAAGCGCAGCCAGGGCACTCGGTGCACGTCCGATGATTAGCGCATCGATTTATTAAAATGGGCCAGCTAGCCAGACAAGACAAGACCCTTTTCCCGCCGGGGTCTTGTTTACTCCACACTGAGACAGTTAGAACCGTTCTGCTCTGCACTCCTCTGCGCTGCATGGAGGAGTTAATTAGTGGTGAATGAGCAAGCATTTCTGAAATACAGTTAGAGGTAGATATAACGGGCACTGCTTTGTCCACAGTGGTGTGGCAGTAATGAACGTCCAGCGATTTAGCTTCTGGGTGTGTTCGTGCAAGACTGAACTAGTTCTCATGTTGACAAGAAAAAGAAACCTTAAACATTTTTCCATGTAGTTTGTGTTAGATGTGGAGGTTTAATGGAAAGAGCCTAAAAATGAATGGATCGGATTCAAAGTCCCACAAATCCAACTTTATTCACACAATCAAGTTGGAATCGTGGATCCAAACTGTAGCCCAGTCTTACCATCTGTGTGTCTCCCTCAATCCTTTCTATACATCCACACACACACACATAGCACACTGAAATAAACAGATCCAAATGAAACGTGGGATGTCGACACAAGGTAAAGCAGTAAGTCACATGTATATCTTCACTTCCTTTCCTCGCCTTCTGTCCTTGCATCTTAAGGCCTTTGCACATTGAGTCCGTTTCAGATGTGTTTTTTTAACCCGTCATCTTAAAAGAATCGTTACGCACCTTACACATTGATTCCAATGCGCTTTATTGTTCTATGGTGTTGAACATAAGCTATTAAATGATTCAAATGTGCCCCGCTCCTCTGTCTTGTCGCAGCTGTGTCCTGCCGCCACATTTTCTTCGCTGATTCTTGGTCAAACATCTCTAAAGGCGCTGACGGATGCGAAAAATGCAGAAAATCGAACCTGTTCTGAAGTTTTTTATGACAGACGAAAGTTTTGGACTGTGCCAACGTGATTGACGAAAAAAATGGACTCAGTGTGCAAAGGCCTTTAGTCCCTCCCACCTGAGATGCAAGTGGAGGAGGCGCGGAAGAGACACGAGGATGGAGGTCGAGGCAACAGGCATTTAACAAAATGAGACATCTGTGCTCTCAGCCATCATTTGAAAGCAGCGTCAATTAAATGTGACACGTGACAGCTGTGTGTCTCATCTCTTTGATATGTCACGGATGCCACAAAGCCTCCTCTCTCCTCGGGATGCACTTTAGGAGTTGAGACATCCTTCAAGATGGCACGCCAAGATCGATTTCCGGGTCACAGGCAGCAGGACGGAAGAAAGCGGAGATGAGGAAGCACACAATAGACAAATGAGAAAAGCCCACAGTGACCTAAAGCAGGAAAAGGTAAACAAACAGCAGAGGTCACGGGTTCAGAGCCCAGCACCTCCTATTCCTCAGAACGGGCCTCCCAAAGAATCTGCTGCCACAGTGGGTCATCTGGATATCCTGGCACTGACTCACTTTGTCAGCAAGCCTGTCGCCATAAGACAAAAATATGCTCATCACCACACAGATGCACGTCAGGCTGAGCTCCTCACACACAGGGACACCTGCATATGAAGCACAGTAAGCACTACTTCACATATTTTTAATTGATTAATCAAGAAAACAATTAGCTGATGTTTCAGCCCTGTTCATATGAGTGAGATATTTAGGCCCAGATTTTACAAAGTGCTTTAGGCCCTATGAATGGTAATATGAATGATTACCAACACTGGCTTGTTTTTATTTTTGCAACTCAGTTTGCACAGTTATGCACACGCATAAAATAACACCAGGGGCCAGAAATTTGTGAATAATAATTAAAATGTGTTTGTTGTGGCCTTGGGGAAATTCATTTTTACAATTCTGTTGTTATATATGTTCAACACACACACACACACACACATACACTGAGATGTGCCCATACTTGGTCCATTTGTGGACCTGAGCCTGCGACCCCAAGCCAAGTCCCCACAGACTGAGCTACTGCCGCCCCACATACTCATAAAAAACATGCATATGCGACCTATAATGGAAATAACTTAAAAATAAATGGATGGGACTTGAAGTCTCAGAGATCCAATTTCCAAGTAAAGTTGGACCTGAAATATACATGAGTAACATGCAAAAGCCATGCATGCACACGAACTGACTTTCCGTCAGCAATAAATGCGCATGGTTACATTTTGCCAACACTCACACATGGTTGGGTTTAGGCAACAAAACCATGTGGTTGGGTTTAGGAAAAAAAAAAACAGGGTTTGGCTTTACAATCTTATGGGAAGCAAACACCGGCCTCCCGGGTGAAAGTCGTAGGTTGCCAGACCCATCCACCATCCTTCCCACCTGCGCTACTTGACCTCCCCTGCCTTAACTTTTGTTGTTGGCCTGCCGTGTTTCGTCCTAACGCCACTGGGCACCGTTAAACAATAACCAGCTACGTATCATGATGACGTGAAAGGACAGCTTTTTTTGTGGGTGCTTGATGCTTACAGTCACTGACCAAGCGGCAGTTTTCAACAACTTCGGAGTGAGACTTAGATGGACTACCACATCTTCAAATGTCTGAACGGGTGCTGCTACAATGCCAAATTCTGCTTTTGGTAATCGGCGCTGATAGAATGTTTAACAAACTATTGTCCTCTGCAAAACTTGCATTCAGAGCTGAAGAGGGGAGGGTTGTGTTAGATGACCAGTGGGAACAGCTCCAGAGAAAGCAGCTCCCCTCTGCTGTGTGATTGTGTCAGCGTGTACTGTTCTTCATTTTAACATGGAACTAACATGAACTTTGGGCTGGACTGCAACAATGGGGTCAGCTCCATGAGCGAAAATCAAGACAAACAAAAGTCTGTGACTGCAGGCCACTTCCTGTTTCACATTAAAAGCCCTTTATTCAAATTAAAGTCCCCTAGCATTTCATATATGGTCTGGCCACATTCTATGTTTTGACCTAGTCTCATATATAACACCCACCATTTCTCAACTAATCCAGACCTATCTAAAAAGATGCAAAGCACAGTGTACTGTTTGAGCTGTGCAGTTCAATTCCCACAATTGTTAAATGCTTAGAGCTTGTCACTCAACTCTAACACAAATCCATGATGTAACCTATCATTTCATGCTCCACAGTGTCTCTATTGTTCATTGAAATAGTTTGCTGCTCCCCTCAGGCTGCAGATTGTCTTAATTTTCAACTTGAAATCACCTTTGACTGACTGACTGCAGTGAGCTACATTTCATACACAACAATCTTATTCACTGTGCCTATTGGGAGTGATGGCTGTGAACTTCTCCAGTACACATGTTGCTGGGTCAAGTGACTGCTGACGCTTGTTTCTTTGTGTGACCTGCTGGGGACAGTGACCCATGACCTTTGGTTCCTGCCCCAAAACAATACAATCACTGACTCTCCAAAAAAGGTGTAATACAGGCAAAAAATACGAAATAAAGTAACTCACACTTATTTACAAGCCGTGCTGCGTTTGTTTAGCTTGTCTCATGTTAAGCTGCTTATCTGCAGAGTGAGGAATGTCGAGCCTTTGGGTCATTCCATTAATGTTATTAGAAGAAATAGTCGGCAGGACAATCCAAACATTGTACAAGTGCAACCAAAGTGCCAAGAGAGCGAGGAGATCCCAGGCATGAGTGTACATTTAATCTTAAAACAACATTACCGTTGATACTCGTGTTTAGATATATTCTTTAGCGCTCTGTTATCGCTCACAATTACGATATTGTTTGGATTCCCACATTGCTGCTCATATTTCCAGTGGACTGGCAGCCCACTGATGGAGAGCCTTCCCTGGGGAGTCTAGAAACGCAGCCGTTTTCAATGTGTCTGATCCCGCTCCTCTATCCTGAGCTGACTGTAATTGGCAGCCTCTCCTCGTCATTGAGTTATTACATTTCCCCTCTCGGCTATCCCACGTACCCCTGGGAGCACTTCACACTGTGAGCGAGTCCCGCGAGTCCCCCCTCTGTAGGACACAGAGGACCTGAAATATAGTCGTCCTCATGGTAACAGAAATCTTTCTCTGCCTGGCTCTCTCCCTCTGACTCCGTATAACAGGCCATCATAGAGTATTCCAGCGTATAATGAGGCACTAAAGTGGAAAATAGCCTGGCGCCAAGCATTATCATTTTGAGATTCCTGAATGTTCACAATTAATGCACGAGGGTGGATACTTTACATTCTGAAAAGAGAACGAAACAATTATGTGCTAATGCATTAGCAAAAGGGCTTAATGCCTTCGCTCTTCAAAGATGCAGCTGCAAAAAAAAGGTGCAAAAAAGGTTTACTTCTCCTCAGAATGCAGGTCCCTTTCAACTTGACATCTCTTTTGAATGGTTTTTATGATGTGGCGGCACAAGGATGATTTATTCTCCTCTAAAGTCACCCGAAGTCGAAAATAAACACAGGTTCAGCGGCTGCCGGTGTCACTGCTAAGTAAACACAGGCCTGCCTGCAATTAAAGTCCCGGTTTCCTCCAGTGGAGCTGACGTCTTGGTTGTGCAGGAGAACCGGAGCAGCAGGAGGCCACAGTCCATTTCTCGCATATTTTCCCCAGGAATAATTGCATACTGTTTTGTATGATTAAGGGCTCCGTAATCACACAATTTCCATATTGTTGACTCATACTTGGAGACCGTTTTGTCTGCTGTGGTGCAAACTGGTAATTGAATAGGAAATGCAGATGCAATTATCTAGTGTGAAATAACTTGTGAGAAACTTGTCTGTGATCAGTATTTCCACTAGTTTTAGGCTCCAGACTGAGACCTGACACTCACCATACGTCCTCTCTGTGGGAATTTAAATCAGCGCTCCTGCTCTAACTGTTGCAATCAGTAAAGAAAACAAAACCTGGGGGTCGTCTTCTGCAGGCAATGTACAAACCAGCGCTGGTCTCAGAGCCTTGCTGTGTGATGAAAGGAATAACACACACACACATACAAAATGCAGGCATAGAGAGGAACTCAATTAAATTTTCTTTTTTAGAAAACAAACTCTACAGATGTATCCACTATGATCCTGTGTCTGCCTCTCCACTTCAATAGAATCAGCTTGATTTAACTTGAAAAAATAACCAATTCTTAGGAGCACAATGAGATCACAAGTTCTAGGTGAGACCCTGTCATTATCCATAACTAAACTGCAGTCTAGACAACATTGTATATATGAGGGAGAGGACAATTAAGGATGTTTGTCAGACAGACAGCTGGGGCATGGATTGGGGGAACAGAGGATGCAACTTGATATCTTAAAGGAAAAAATCCACCTGAAGGACCTCCTGTGTGGAGAGCGGGTCAGACAAAGACCATAAAACTAATTTACATTGAAAGACTTCTGTACTGTAGCCTGTACTATAACCATATTGTCTATTAACTACATTCATATGCAACTGTTTAGTGTTATCAAAATGTGTGTACTAAAGTACAACTTCCGTGATTAATATCAAGTTAAGTAATTAAAATTAAAAAGGTTAAGGAAAGGTCACAGTCGTGTTTAACAATGACAGCAGCTCTGACTCGAGGCAACAGTAGTAAAGGCACAGTGATTTCCATCAGGTGGGTACTTGGATATGTATGCAATATATTTGTGTGTGTGTTTGTTTTTCAGTGTTTCAGAGGAAAACAAACACATGAATAAGGGCCCTGACACACCAAGCTGACTGTCCGCCATCATTCAGTGATGTCGGTCAATGTGACTGTCGGTAAGCGCCTGTCGTCCTGGTTTTTTAGGTATGTCCCGTCCTGCATCACTGGCACTTGGCACTTTTTTTATTGGCCAATTGGACAGTAGGCAATTGGTGTGAGAAATCACTCTGATAGGCAGTTCAGCTCAGTGCATGGAAAAAGAAACGGAAGTGAGGAAAGTAAACAAATGGCTAAAGTCAAGAGAGCATGAGATAGACACTTTGTTTTTTTAGCCATTGAGTTCTTTAGCAGAAACGGTTCATAACTGTTTGTGTTATTGTTTGAAGGCGTGTGTTAATTGTTCTTTTAATATCGGGCTGTAATGTTAACGTGCTAACTGGTTAACTAACATTTTGAACCCATCCTGCAGAACGCACATGCTAGTTGGCTGTAGTCTTTTCGCCACTAGTTCTTTGATGTCGCTTTGGCTTGTAAGGGACATAAGAACTGGCATGAGGCTGATCTATGGTATTTTTTTTTCCAATATGAGATAAACTACCACACCTCAACATCACAGAGTTAGTTACAAAGAGTACACCACCAATTAATAATTGCACTCCTATAGAGTGTGCCAGGGCTGACGTCAAAACCCGGAAGTTTAACATCGTGCTGGTTCCCAGAAGAGAAAGTGAATGTGATTTTTGCATTGCGTTTTGGATTATGTCAGAAAATAAGCTCTGTGGCTAACACAAGTTTATGACACTTACAGGTTTTTTTCAGCGAGATAACCTTCACATATGAACACCTTTCATACCACATCTGAAGCTTAAATGCGATCCCCAGAAGTAAAAAGCTAACGTTAGGCTTTAACGGACTACATGACTACTCCACGGCTGCATGACTCTTGACGTCACCGCCACTAAGCTTTCAACTGATTTCGGACGCTTTATTTTAAAAACATTGTATAATGGGGAAATCGGACTGTTTAAGCTAAATAAGAAGCTGTAATGGCGGACTGCCAGCACTCTCGCCTGTTCGGGGGTGATGACGTTTAATGTCCCCGACAGGGTTTGTAGTCGTATTGAGCAACTTGTTAGCAACCGCCTTTTTTACGACACGTAAAAGCTTCAAAATTCACAAGTAGCATATTTACTGACGTGCTTTATGTCGTAGAACAAAACCTGAAACTCGCTTAAGCTTTTGTTAACCACAGACCTTATTTGAGGCATTTTACCAAAATCCCATTCAAAAAACCTATTGACTTTTAGACGAGAGAACCGGAAGTGCTAAAAGCGCTAACGGAGTTCTGGGTTTACTGGCAAACTCTATACAATAACACTATTGAACTTATGACGGGCAGTATTTTTGAAAAAAAGCATCAAAATCTATCCTGCAGAATCAGATATGCCATCTTTTTTATTCCATTTATTCTTCTTCCTTGTCTAAACCAGCCACCTACATTACCCACAATGCAACTCAACCACAAACACTTTGGTCGCAGCATTTCGGTGTATTATGCTAGCCACTAATAGTTGCCTACGGGTTACATCTGTAACGGGAAACTGATGGAATTGGGAGCTGGCGATGTTTTTATTCCCACAGCTGGGGAAATCACAAGATCGCACTATTTTGGTATTCCTCAGTTTACCTACAGCAGCTGACGAGGGTGTGTCGTGAGCCTGAGCCGGTGTTTGCGCTGTAGTAGTAGGTATATATAGGGCTAGTACATCTTTTTCCTCACTAATAATAGCCTACTGGTTCTCTGTGGGAAACAGCTGATGAAGTTTTCGTTAGCCGTTGCTATCCTGCGCACCTGCACGGTGTGGTGATGAACTGTCTTATTGATTTCTGTTGCCATGCTGTCTTGCGGGCCTGCACGGCGGAGTGATACTGGCCAGAAAATAGTCCCAATTGATAGGAAGGTCTGACGTAATGCGGGGGTGTTTAAAATTATTGAAATAGTCTAACAAAACACATGCATACTTTTTTGTAGCTTACAACCTTTTGGTTACGTGTCCCCCGTACATCTTCAGAACTACTTTTTCTCCGGTAAGCTACGGGCGATTTCTCAGAGCAGGAGGCTCGTTGAGAGTAGTGACACCGTCACATCAGAGCTACAGATGGTCAGCGTTTCACACAACTTCATGTCCAAAAACCTGAACTATCACTTTAAGCTGCTAGCATCAAGCAGAGATGAGAAGTGGGCTACAGAGGTCTGATAAGCTTACTATACTTATTTATATATATCATTTTCAAACTTACAGTCTTTAGGACGTCACTTGAGGACGGTCGACAGACTTAATATAGTTCCTTATGAAGCGACAAAAGCCATTACATTTATTCAACTCACCTGCTCTCACCTGAGAACCATCCAGTAATCAACTCTGCAGTATAAAACACTGGCTCTCCTCTTTAGTCCTTGCTAGATCGTTGAGTCTACCACTGTGGATCCCTGCCTGCCCGCTTACCACTTTCTTCCTGAGTCTGTGTTCTGCGTTTGGGTTCACCATGATTGAAACACAAAAGGTTTCATGCAACTCTTTTTTTTGCCTCACATGCAATCATACTACTCAACGCTGTACTCAAAAACACAAATGTCACCTCATGGTTGAGCTAGAGGAAACGTCAGGAGATCACCAAAGTCATTAGGAATCACTGTTTAGGAGCCGTGGATATCGGCACTAAACCTAAGGCTGATCCATAGTAGATATGGGGATACGCCACAACGAAAATTTCAATGCATCCCATAGTTGCTGAGATACATCAGCCTGAACTGCAAGTGGTGGACTGACCAACATATTGGCACTGGCCCTCCCTAGAGTGACATTTTTCTAACAGTACCCTCTTTTATACACTTAATGGTATTAAATAACATCCACTTCAGAATCAGTTTAATTGAACACATTTTGAACATGATGGTAAAGTGGTACTTGTGCTTATCTGAAAGGACTGTGGAAGTGAGGTTAAGGAAGTACTACATTATTTTTTACATTGCTACCCCATGTTGCTATGCAAATTTAATCACTAATGCATATTTCATATTATCATAATTCATAGGATACAGGGTTGCCTTGAAAGACCAGAATGCAATGCAGCCATGAGGATTGCTATGTCTTGTGGGAAAGCTTGCTGTTCTGCACCTCCCACCTGCACCTTGTCAAAAATCTTGCTAGGAAATTCATAAATGGATTCATAACCTAACAATAGCTTATCAGGCTTCAACACAAAATAATTGTCCGGACTGTATTGCACATAAATTGATTGATCTGGAGTGACAAAGACAGAGAGCTTCACACAGCCGACTCGGTTTAATCCTTGAGTCAGTTTAAAGCAAATGTGGTCACAGTTTATAAAGAATTATGTGCTTTTTCTAAATTTCATCGTCCTCAACAGAATGAAATCATGACATTTACTCTCAAAGGCATGGAGTCACCATCATCTACATCCAGCTGCATGCCCACTTCTTGTCAACTGGGGGAAACGTGCCAGTTTACATCACCTGGAATGACGCACAGTAAGAGAACAGAGCAAAATGGAGTAAATGGAGCGTGGCAGAGAAATCCATCTGCCAATTCTCTGCCATCTCGACTCAGGTCTTGAGTCCAGATTGAAACACACACACAAGCCTGTCCTTGTTTCATTCTCTCCACATCACTGACTTCCATGTCAGCACTAAATGAATGAATAACAAATGACCAAAGAGGCTCCGACAAAGATCTACATGGATAACAGACATTTTTTTCCATCTCCACATGAATTAAAACACAACCTCAGAAGAGGTAATCAGGGAGGAATTCAGGCACTTTGGCACCAGCAATGGTCACTGTTGACTTTTCGAAAGAGTGGACAATCTATATGTTATAGTTGATGATTTTCCACAAACCTTCATCTCTTAATTGCAGTAATAATGAATGTATGGAAGAACTGTAAACGTTCTGGCAGCAGAGGGTAGTTGGAAGGCACTACTCCTGTCAACTGGTGTCATGGTTGAGGGTTGAAACACCTTTTGCAGCCTGGTCTCTCTCCAATGTCCTCACAACACACCGCCGGGGTAGTTTCCCTTGGCATCAGATATGGATGCACAATGTGCATAGCATCTGTATGTGACGTACCAGGCTTCCAACTAACTCCAGTGTAAAACATTTGCATCAATGAACGTATTTTAAAGAGTGTGGAAGTCCGCTTAGAGTGGGTGGGAATGAAGGTGGACGAATCCAACAAGTGCAGAACTTTGACCCAGGAGACTGTTGTTTGTGTTCGGTGTGAAACTAAAACTCAGTGTTGACTGATTTTGTCTTGTCAGTCGTCACCACAGTTGGGTATAACGCGTTACAAAGTAACGCGTTAGAGTACTTTGATTACGTTTTGCAGTAACGAGTAACCTAACACGTTAGTTTGCTGTTTGAGTAATCAAATACTTAAGTACATTTTCAAACAAGACATCAGTTACTTCCGTTACTTTTAGAACGCTGGTCCTTCAGCTCCGAAACAGCAACGGCTGTCGTTTGGTTCTAATCACGGAGATAACGTTAAACCTATCAGTCTGAAAGAAGCCACGGAGCTTGTGGCTCGCTACGTGGTCGGAGAAATGCTGCCATTGTCTACGGTGGAGTCTAAATAGGTGGAGTAGGACTCGCTGACAGACATATTTCAGACTCAGGACTTGCATTATGCCTGGTACACGCTACACGCTGGTACTCACCAATTATCCCTGGTCGTCTTTCACGGCGTGTGTGATGTCATCGGGTTATTCTTGTCCTATTTTTATTACTTTCACTATTATTTGAGTCACTGTGTCTGTTCATGTGCCAGCCGACATGTTGTTGTAGTCACCTAAAAGCGTCAGCAGATGGCAGGAGCTACATTTGAAGCGCCATACGTAAACTATCAAGCTACTGTATCTTCCACAGGAAGTTTTGACAAATGTTTCAGAATAAAAACCTATTTAGAAAATGGAGGGATTTTCTCAGCCGAGGTTATAAGGGGATTTTAATTTGAAACAAGTGTTGAGTTTGAAATGACGGTGCGATATGTTAATTTTACAAAGACAACGGAGCGGATAAAAAGTAAATATATATAGACACACAGAGGGATTAATAAATAACGGACCGTCTATAATGTAGTTTGTTTCAAATGAAGCTGGGAGCCTCTGCAGTTGTGGTGAGTAAAAGCCCCGCCGCTATTTGTTAATGTTATTACTTTATGTCCGACCGTGAGGATGTAACATTGTTTGCTAGCTTGATGCTAATGACAGTAACGTTTACTCAGCGGGTTGACAAAGTGCCTCTGCTGTTTCACGCCAGCATTATTCCCTTTTTACTCTGTGTGGTAACATCCCTAGAGGAAATATTAAAAGTGCTGGGGTGTTGTTGTCATACAGTTGTCTACGGCAGCAGATCGTTCTGTGTTTCTACTGGTCAAAGTGACGGCTGTGATGGGAGAATTGGATCTCAGTGAAGGGCAAGTGGTCCATAACTTTAATTTTGGAGACAAAAAAATGTAGGCTTAGCGCCCTGTGGTCCATTGCCCAATAGGAAATGTAGAATACTCAAAAGTACTTTAAAAGTGCTTGAGTTACTTTACTCAAGGAGTAATGTTGGAAGTACTTTTAAAGTAACTGAGTTACTTTACTCAGGGAGTAATGCAGTAAAGAAACTGGCTACTTTTTAAAAAGTAACGCAGTAACGTACTTTGATTACTTTTAAAGTAACCCTACCCAACATTGGTCGTCAACTGATGCAACTAATGTCTACCACATCTTTTCCTAACCCTAACCCAGCAGTTGTGTTGCCTAAAGCTATCTGCTAACCCCCTTTGTCAAGATGCAATGCTAAAGGCTGTCCCCTGCGTCATGGGTCTTGGGCTTTTCTTGAAAAAGTAAAGTGTCGTCCGTGATATCTTTGGCAATAAACAGATTTTAATGTGTACTTCTCAGTAGCTGTTTGCTTATCCAAGTGTGAACAGTTCTATAATGCCTTTAACCTGCATAAACTGACTGATTTATTATTTTTTGGCCAGCTGAGGGCAACACTACCATTTTTAAAGACAACACTGACATATTATCATCTTCTAAAGCTGCTGTGGCTAACCCAAGCAGCAACTCTGGGGCTGAGAAAATGAAGCCAATGAAGAACTGGCAAAAACTGCACTTTATTTCTAGAGCCATTGATATCAGAAATAACATGTTTACAGCCTGGTACAAAAAAACAGTTTTGGTCCCTATGGCAAATTTCTCCATTCATGACAACTGTATGGGTGGAGAATTCTTATATACCTCACCTATTTATATTTTTTTGTAGCTTAAAGTCAGACAAAATTGAGGATTTGGCTGCTTTGGGTGACTGGCTGTCTGTGAGGCGTCATTACAGTCTATGAGTGAGATCCACCCTCCATCCTCTAGTCCAAATATGGTCACTTCTGGCTCCAAAAAAACAAAATGGCAACAGCAAAAATGCCGAACGTAAGGCCTCAAAACAGGAGTCTACAAACCAATGTGTGACATCCCAGTGGCTACCACCGTTAGTTAAGTCTGTGTGGCTAACACAGCAATGACTTATTTACACATCCAGCTAACAACAAGCACCATAGCGTTAGCTGCTAAATGTTTCCGTTTGGTCACAGGTTAGTTGCTAACTTTGGCTGTTTGTGGTTTGGTGCTGGGCAGGTGGTGTACAGTGGATTTATATTTAGTTTTGCTGCTATTGAATGGAGCTGCTTTAGATGCAGTTTTGGTATGTTCATTTTTATTTATCACTGTTCATGCTAAGTTCTAGCAATCTCAATTATTGGGCTTGGTTACACTTGATTTTATAGTTTGAAAGTAGCTAATTTATGTGGTTGTGGTATGGTTTTATTATTTTAACTAGACTGATTTTATCTGGTTTTATTATGTTAAACTGTTGTTTCAATTACTTTTATTATCTATGGAAAGAGTGAATTGAGGCATGTCAGCACAAGTGTTCCCATGTATGGTGTCTACACGCACGTTTTTGTATGTATGTTGTATGATGCAGTGACTTTGATTCCAAAACAAATTTCCCTGTGGGACAAATAAGTATCCTCCTGAGACCCTGTGTCCTCATATGAGGACATCACAGTTTGGGTTTACTGGACTTTATACTTCATTCTACTTAACTTAGACCTGTTGTCCTTGTTGGTGGACACTTTTTTGTGCCATCTAGTGGCAGTAAGAGCACAATACACTAATCCATGTAAAAACAAGATGGCAGCCATCTCTGCCAAGTCAGTCTGCAGCCGATCCGAACACAAAAGTGGACAAGGTCCAAAACCTGATCACATTTAATGGTTGACACGTGTTTATTTATGATTAATAATGTTTGTAGTTTGATATGGCAACAAGTTTGACCAAATTTAGCAACAGTAACAAGCTAAGATACTGTTAATTAGGAAGTACTCATTTGAGGACAATGGGACTATATTATCGTTGACAATGTTACGTTTTTTATTCCTATCAGGACCTACTCATCCCAAAAAGATAGGAGAAATTAAAAATGCATACCAAAGAAAAGTTTGGGTCTCAGGAGGATATACCTTACCTTAAACCTATTGTTAATACTGCTGCCGCAAATATTACTCATGTTAGTGGATGTTCAAAACAGCAAATGTAAAATCAGAGAAAGGCAGTCATTTTCATGAGCTGACGACAGTTATGCTACTGAATATGTTGTTTCAATCAGCACATGAAACAATCTGACCTTTTCTACCATGACCTAAATGAGCAGTGTGTCTTCCTGTACATCCAATGCTCTTCAACATGTCTGCCTACCCTGCACAGGAACTTAATCCTATGTGTGTCATACAAGTGGAAGTTATGCAATGTAAGGAAAAAAGAAGAAGGAAAAATGAAGGAGAATCCTCTCCCATCTGTTGCAGCTCCCCACTACACGTCTGAGGACTCTCTTTCTCTAACATCTTCAACAGCAGACAATCCACAAATCACCGGGTCATATTTCATCATGAGCTGCCGGTCTGTTCCACGCCTGTCTTCTCCACTGCGGCTCAGTGACATGTGGAAAGTGAGCAAAGAGGAGAGTGAGAGATATTGGAGAAGCAGGAGACACACTGTGGATGGGTGGAGAGACTATGCGTGACAGAAGTGGTGTGAGCTTCTGCTGAGAAAGAAAACATTGCACTTATTTAACTTTCAGGGTGTATGATTGCAGTCAGAAAATGCCAAGTCATGAACACCCGGGTCACCCTCAATGAAAGGAGGGTGAAGCTCTACAGCAATTCTAGGGGTGAAAAGCAGTCAGATAATAATCTGGTGTCACTTACAGCTATAATTAATATTTTTATAATACACTGTGACAAATGACGAACCCATGCTACCTGAATCCGCAGCTCTCCTCGGGTTTCCAAAGCTTTATAGTAAGTTGTAGCTGATTGTTTAGCTCTCCGCCCTCAACTTTTAGGTGTGTTGTGTTGTGATGTTTCGGTATAGCCATAACGTCGTTTTTGGTTTCAGCAGGCACCTTGTTTTTTTTAAAGACAAAGCTCTAAAAACCCACTGTACTCTATCTGCTCAGCACCAAAGAGCAGACACACACAGTTAGCAACTAGCTAGGGAACACAGTGGAGCATTTAGCAGCTAAAGAACGAGATATTTCCTTCAGGAACTGGTAGAGACCAAAAAAAGAGCTAAAAGAAACTCAGAAACAAGACTCCAAATGAATGATGATGTTGTTCTTTAAGCGACTGTTTGCTAACAAGTTTGCCATATTGATTTAAAAAGTGATGATATTGTGTTCACAACTTGTTTCCACTGCCCTAAGTGACCAAAACAATTAGTTGTTGAGAATGACAGCAACAGTATAACTATTTTAGGCTATTTAAGTTTGACTACAACGCTAGCAGTAGGGCAGTTATCTTGGAATAATGTTTGAACTGCGTGGATGTTTCAGGAGAACTGAATGCAGCAATGGAGGTGGGGTCCTGTTCATTTCTATTAAAGCTGCTCAGTGGTGCATGAAGCCAAAAAAGATCGACTTCTCAGGTATAAATGTACCTGGACCTTCCGCATCATTTGGACCACAGAGCAAGTGCACTACAGACTTTTGATGGCTGAGCAGCTAACCTCTGTTTTAGCCCTCCGCTAACTTGAACAGGGATAAAATGATTTAATCATGTGGTTTTTCTAGACTTCCAAAATGTTATCGTGCCGATAAATTCCCGACAATGAAATATGTCATTTTATGGGGGTTGTGACGCTCAAAAAAATGTATCCGCTGATTTAGTGATGTCTCTTTTCCAAAGTAAGGGCCGTGTCATGGTCAACACATGCAACACGAGCAAGTGACACAAGCGACGCAAGCAACGCACTTCCTTTCATAGTCAACACATTGAACGCGAGCGACACAATACATTGCTCGCGCAACAGGGGGTAGCAGAGTCACTGGTATATCCCGGCTAGCTAGTACTGTTGTAGCTAGTACTGCTATTTTACTAGAGTGCAGAGCACTAGAACTGTCATATAAATGGTGGTGTGCCGGTACGAGTTTGCAAAGTTTTTCCTATACTTCATACCTGCTTCTTCTGTGAATAACAAAAAGTGGTTAATTTCAAGTATGTTGCTTGCATTATCACCCCTGCTGGCAACGCATGGTATTACAAAAAATGGACAACACATTTGAGATGCAAGCACGCATGATGTGTCTCGATGCGTCCCAATGCGTTTGCGTCTGCGTGCCTTTGCGTCGACTATGAAACGGCCCTAAGTCTATAGGAAAAAGTATTTTGAGGCCCAGTGGAATCATGTGACGGACCCAGAAGTTGTAATTCCATGGTTTGACCACTATGTCAGATTGGCTTCAAAGCACAGCACTGTTCCTGGGGGCTCGGTGAACGCTCCCAAGTTGGAATAACAGGAGACCGTCTTGTTCTTCCCATTCTGCTGACACTGGGTATGTCTCTACAGCATAACCTACACATAAGCCACTTTCCGCCTTTTTCAGTGAGCCCCCATAGCATTAGTTATGTTGGCAATTTAAGACAACTTCAGACATCTGTCTCTTTAAAACTTTTTGGAGGACTCATCATGCTGTTACGTTTGTATTTCACCAGAAAAGTGGCAGCTAGTTAGCCTGGCTGGCTAATGTTAGCACCAGTTCCCACTCTTGACATCCATTTAATGTTATGCTGTATTAATTCAACATCATGCACAGGAGAAGGATCTAGTTAGCTGCCCTTATAGCCTACATAGTAACAGCAAACAGCAACTGTTAGCTGTTACCCCCAGCACTTACCGCTAGTGATGGCCAAATGAGGAATCAGGAAGCATTTTCTTTATTTTCTGAGCCCACTAGATGGCGCTCATGGTTTAAAGAGAGAGGCTCAAAGAATGGCATTTCAGTGTGCTTTCAACCTTTTGTTGAACAAAAAGTGCCATCTAGTGGGCTCATAAAATAAGGAAAATGCTTCATGAGGCTTCATTTGGCCATCACTACTTAGCGCGTGATTGTCGCATAGATGGGACAAAGCAGTGGCTAACAACATTAGTCCCTGAGCTGGTCAAGTGCCTGTGTGGCCAGTGGAATTAAGTTATGTTACAAACTATTTTAACAAATTGAACCAACATAATTACCAGAATTATCAGTCAAGACCAAGTTAGTAAAACCATAAAAGCATACAGTGCTTTCATGGAAATAAGGTTTGATATTTGGACATTTGACTACCTAGTAGATACATTTAAAATAAATAAAATGGGGTGTATTAGTAGGCCGACCTGTTTTAGTGCATTGTGCTTTATTTACTTTAATATTTCCAATGTTCTTAATGAGTCAGTCATTGAGTTTGTGAAATCTGTTTTGATAGACTAATCCACAATAAATTCCAGTACCACATTTACAGAAAAACCTCCGTACCACTGTAATGCACCAACTGCTACATACAGTATCAGATTCCTGTGTTGGCAGATGTTTCACATATTCAGAGTCCGTGGGAGGTTTTGGTCGTGGCTGGCAGCTGTGATTCATGTCAAAACCTAAATTAAAAAATCATGACAGTCGCGTATATAAAAACATGTAGTTTCTGTGCTTTAGAGCAGATTGAGTTAAGATTGAGTCACAATGTGGAGTTGTGAAATTATTATTTTTTTTCCTCCTTTTTTTCCTTCTTCTCCTCAGTTAGCCATATGCGGTGCATAACAACCATCCCCAGTAACGGTCGTAGCACCAGGTGCACCCTGTTTCTTAAATCTTTTACATGGTCTGGTGGAAAAATATGGATTTTAATAAGTCCCTTCAGGAGCAGTAGAGGGCGGGAGCCTGGGAAAGTGGACTGAATGAGGTGTCCTGTGCGCTACATTAGATTCCTTTTTAATGTCTTATAATCACAAACATGCAGGGTTTTAGCTTATTTAGTTAGATATTAACACACTTTCTTGTGTTGTTAATGTCAGGTCAGGTAACTCTCACAATGTGTAGCACCATATCCGAACTAAAAGACCACCAGTTTGTGCCAAATAACTTCAGTCTACAAGTACAAAACTTTCTAAAAACAAATTGTTGTGTCTTTACAAAACCAAAAAGGCCCAATTTATTGTTGACTTACACTGCAGCTCTTTGCACTTCAAATTTGATGCCCAATTTTGGGATGTACTATTCAGTACCATTTCCCTCACATGCTTGCTTAGCTTAAGCTCCTCAATTATTCAGGCTCGGATCAATACTCAACACACTCCTGTGAGGAAAAGCAGCAGGGAGAGGCGAATTTAAGCCTGAATCTGGATTATGGATTTGTATCAATTTATGTGTGGCCACTCAACCAAGAAATCTGTGGAAAACACAGCCAAACACGGCTAAGTGGGGGAAAGCTGGCCGGCTCAGGGCTTCTGTCCATTTTAACTCCTTGTTCTTCAGTGACCCTTTTTAGCTTCGGCCAATTATTACACCGCCAGCCTCGGTCTGTCAAAGGCGCCTTTCTCATTAGCCCGTCCCCAGTTCACTCTACAGGCTTAATGAACAGGGTGCCATTACCCAAGTTTACCTCCAACTTTAACAACAAGGCTGAGTTAAGAGTGCGTACTGATAGACAAGGACAAGTCACACATCAATGGCGTCCCTAACAAGAGACAGACAGACAAGAAGCGTCCTTTTATGAGTGAGTTAAGTTCACTTGGGAGTGAAACTTTCATTTAGGGATTTTAAGGGGGATTTGTTGGGATTTCCTGTTGTGGCTTGGCTCCCCCTAGTGTTGTTTCTGATAACGTCCATGTTGCAGCATGTTCACACCTTTAGGTGACACACTGGTTATTAATTATCAACTATCTTATGAAATATGACACTTGGCAGATCATTGGCATACAGATAAGGATAGTAAACTGTTGACAGAGCAGAGCCACTATGTTTAACTCCTACTGTGCAGGCAGTTACATCAGCAGTGGTCTGATGTCATGTGTAATTCATTTTCTTCCAGTCATGCCAAGATTGTATACTAGTAACCAAAGAGTAGCACATACTTTGATTTAGGGTAATGGGACAAACATGGAGCTGATGAGCAAAGTCTCCAGACCACTTTTCTGTTGCCTTTGACCTAATTATCTCAAGTCTTGAGCTCATTTTGAACTTGTGTGGGTCTTTGTTTGCTATCAGATGTTGAAATAAGTAAAAAAAAAAAAAAAGGACATTTTTTCTGCAACAGCATTTGACAGGATTACAGCTGTAGAAATGTCAAAAAAATCCTCCAGAATTCCCATCAAGACACGTTTTCACTGCCTGTTTCTCCCTTCTGGACCTTGTCTGGACGTCATATTGCATTAAATCCATTATTGCATCATGGTTTTGCATTAGGCAGCGTTCATGTGCCTCAATGTGTGTGGTGTAAAGTGTGTATCCATACGTGCGGTTCATATCTTTTGCCAGTTGCAGAAATGTTCCTCCCTTGCTGGCTGCGTGCACCAGTGTGGCCTCGAACCGTGGTCCCGCTCTCCGCCAAAGCCAAAGCCAGAATTAGAGATGGCGGCGAAGCCTACCGCGGGCCCTTGTTGTATTTAGATTGGCAGATGAACAGCAGCTTCGCTCAAGCCCTGTTTACAAAGGGCTCCCATCCACATTTGTGGGAATCTTGCCTGTAACGCTCACATAAACAAAGGCCCTGAAAGGCCTGTCGCTCTCTCTTTCTCTGCCTCTCTTTCAGACAGGCATCAGTCCAATAATGTGATGTTTTGGTTTAAAATTAGAGGAGGAACTCTCTTGGAAATGACATCTCTGCTGCTCCCATTTGATTGTTTGTAGTCACAACGTAGGGAGTTGGTTTTTAGCTTTTACTGGTCAGGTTTTAAAACCATTTCCATAATTGAGGTGAATCAGTGCAGTAATCGCTTCAGACTGTATATACAGAGTGACATGAATGTGTTAATCATGGTCTGGTGACTGACAGCTCTTTCAAATGCATTTTACTGCATGCGGGATGACACACAGTGCTTTCAGTCCAGATGCAGACACAAACAAACACAAACATTCAGCCTCCCAACAAATCCCGTCACAGTTTGGAGCAGGTTAAGGATGACCCAACATGCACTAACCTTGCCTCATATTTTCAACATTTTAGCTTTCAGTTCCAGACAAAATACCAAAAGCAAGATCATAGCACAATGATTAAAGGAAAAACCCAAAATGAAAAATAATAACAGAGAGGGTTTAAAATAGAGTACGTTAAAATACATGGCAGGGAAATCCTATCCCAGAGAGAGGGTCAGACATGTAATTTGAAAAAAAAGGCCGAGTTAAATGACATGCAGAGAGTAATTATAGAGTCCGAATAGACAGAATGAACTGAAATAATAAAATACCACCTAGGCCTGTCAAGAGTTGTTCTGTGGACCGAGGGAAAGTAGCCTTGGGTTTAGAAGAGGGCCGGCCAGCAGGCCACCACCCATCCCTTCTCTCTCTGGCCTTACGGGAAACTGAAAGGAGCATTTAACTCTGTGTGCTTTGATCAAATCAAACACACATCAAGCTATAGGGTTTTGCAAAAGAGTTGAATTGAGGTTACTGTTCCTCAAAAGCATTCGGGGGTTTCTAGACAAAAACGTTCTTGAGAAATGTTGACCAAAAAGTGACTAAATAAAAGGTCAAAAAAGGACTTTTATTCAAGAAAGTAATTAAAGCATCACATCCAAGTCTTATAACCTCATCTTCTGTTAGGCCAAGACTAATCTTGTTTAAAGTCTAGTGCACTGCACAGGAAGATTTAATAAAGCCTCGTCTTCGTCATCATTAGTCTACTGAAGGTGTTACTTCAAAGGACAGAGCATTTCATTTGACTCCATTCCCTCAGCCTGTCTGCAAATGTCATGAGTGTCACATTACCTTCAACCTGATGGATAGCACCCTCCTCCATCCAGCTCTGCGCCGCTCCATTATGATGCTGTGGTTTGGCTGTGATTGATTGCATGTGGACTCAGAGTGGAAGTGATGGATGAGAGCGTGTAGTTTACCAGCCGTGTAGTTGTTTATGTGATCATATTTCTAACCTTTTTATAATGGCGCTGCGACGTGTCTGTCACTGAGGAGATATGATACAATCTAAGTGACACTGCTGAGGATCTGCTGCTTTTCTGTTAAAGGAACATTTTACTAATAATTTATGTGGACAGCCAGTGTGTGCTGGTGGTCTCACACTATGAGATCAGTATCCGCCTCCTCAGTATCTCCATCCCACAGTGTTTACATTTAGTCACCAGTGTGCGGTGCATGTGAGGTGTGCAGTATTGAACCAGGTGTGTTTACCTGGCTATATGCCTCTCATAACATCTAGCTTCATTTCAGCCTGCCTAATACATGTGCAAACACAGTCACCTTAGTCAACACTATAACAATACATTACAAATGAACACAACCACTTTTGTAGCTGGTGACACTGTTTTGTTTGACAGTGGTGATCATGAACATAGATATGATTGGTAGTTTTAAGGAGTGGTCAGGTCACTTGCCTGTGGCAGTCTGTGATTTGTCAACACAGTTTTTTCATGGTTTGGGCCCATTACTTCAAATAAAGGAAAACCTTCTTGGTCGGCGATGACATTTCGGACAATATCATGCTTCCAACTTTAAAGCAACAGTTTGAGAAAGGTCCTTTATGACTTAACACGAAGCAAAGTCCATAAAGACATGGTTTTCTCAATTTGCTGTGGAAGAACCTGACTGTCCTAGTGAACAATTAGATATTCAGCAACAGTGGTGGCTCAGGCTGTCTGAGGGACAGGGGCGAAAAAGATAAAAAAGAGCACCAGCTGCATAGCCTGGAAATCTAGACCCAAATCTAGAAAGATTTAGAGTCTGGCCATGAGTAATGAAAATGGCCCAACTCGAGGGGCGGCACCAAGCATGCATGCATTTGTAAATATCACTGCACGCAATTGGATAACACTTCGACCAATCAGAACAAAACACGGGGTGACGCATACGCTTAGCAACCAGCAGAGCTAACTAGTGATGGCCAAATGAGGCCTCATGAAGCATTTTCTTTATTTTCTGAGCCCACTAGATGGCGTTCATGGTTTAAAGAGAGAGGCTCAAAGAATGGCAGTTCAGTGTGCTTTCAACCTTTTGTTGAACAAAAAGCGCCATCTAGTGGGCTCATAAAATAAAGAAAATGCTTCATGAGGCTTCATTTGGCCATCACTAGCGCTAACTGGTAGATTAGACTCTTGCTGTATCCGATCGGCAAAACAGCAAAAACGTCCTTCTTGCAAAGGAAAGATTCGAGCACCATCTTCTGTTCCTCTTTTAGAGAAAAAGCCAAGTCTAACTCGTTCATTGTAGCGGCCAAAGCCGTTTCAAACAACTGGTGTTCATCCGTAGCCATGTTGCAGTGTTTACTGACTGATTCTAGACTTCGTAGTCGCAGCGCGGTCATCATCTGTTTAGCTTGCCTCTGGCCCGCCTATATCAGATACACCGATGTGATTGGTGCAGCTCGGCTCCAAGAGCATAGATGATGAGCATCATTACTGATTGCCAGAGTGACTCGCTCAGCAAATTCAAATTGTGCTCTCGCGAGAACTCTGGATTTCCAGGGTACCAGCTGCATGCAATGGGGCAACATCGTTGCATGTAAGGAAGCCTGTATATGGCACTGCATCTTGTCCATTCTTACGGCACTGCATCTCATCATTTTCACACTGGAGAGGCACACTAGAGAGCACTGCATCAGGTTTTCTCCACTGGAAGGGAGTCTTAAAGGGCACTGTACCACATTTTCTCCACTGCGAGGCCACCTTAAAGTGCACTCTATTACATTTTCTCCACTGCAAGGGCACCCTAGAGGGTACTTATTTAGGTTTTCTCCACTTGAAAGGATTCTTAGAGGGCACTGCATCCCATTTTCTCCACTGAAAGTCCACCTTAAAGGGCAGTCCATCAAATTTGCTCCACTAGAAGGGCATCCTAGAGGGCACTTACTCAGGTTTTCTCCACTTGAAGGGAGTTCTAGAGGGCACTGCATCACGTTTTCTTCACTGGAAGGACATACTAGAGGGCACTGCATCCCATTTTCTCCACTGAAAGGCCACCTTAAAGGGCACTGCATCACATTTTCTCCAGTAGAAGGGAGTCTTTGAGGATGCTGCATCACATTTTCTCCACTAGAGGGGCACGCTAGAGTGCACTGCCTTACATTTTGTCCACTGGAAGACCACCCTGGAGGGCACTTAATCTATTTTTCTTCACTTGAAGGGCATCTTAGAGGGCACTGCGTTTTATTTTTTCCACTGGAAGGGCACAATAAAGGGTGCTTAATCAAGTATTCTCCACTTGTAAGGAGTTTTAGAAGGCACTACATAACATTTTCTGCCCTGGAAGGGTACCCTAGAGGGCACTTAATCAAGTTTTCTCCACCAGAAGGGCATCTTAGAGGGCACTGCATCTTGTTTTCTGCACTGCAAGGGCACCCTGGAGGGCCACCAGTGTTCAGCAACCACATATGGGTGTAATGTTTGGGTGTTTAAGTGTTAGTCATTGAGTGGATGAGATATTCCAAATAATGAAGATAATGACATATCTATCTATTACAGGTGTAATGTTTATACATTTGAAAAAGCTCTTACTACCTCTTATTTCACTCTTGGTTAAGACATTTTCCCGCATATGTGTGAAGTCATTATGGGTCCATATTTTTGCTGAAGAGAGAATGTTCAGTCTGATGTGTACTCCAATAATTCATGTGCAGTAAAACAGTGTGTTCACATGGTTGAAGAGGGATAGCTGCAAAAAATAATTTCCACAATAAATCCTGTAGTGATGTTTGTGTATCATGACAGTTTATGGTATAGATCATCGACCTAAATCCCATGCATGTAAAATTAATAACAGCTAAGAAAAAATATTTACCATCCTCCAGAAATGCTCCATGTCTGTTTTTGTAATACAAATGGCTTCACTGTCAATACTATAATAACTTATATCCCTGTGCAGAACCTGGAGTTTATACATACAAGTGTGGTCCAGCTCTTAATGGTGCACACCCAGTGCTTATCTTGGATCAGCCCAGCTTGTGTTCAATCACAGCATTGACAGCCGCCCTGGTGTCCACATCTCTCCTCTAATCTGTCACTTAGAGGCACTGTGCATGCAACATGTGATACACTGGCCGCCGAACATGTCACTCCTCCAAATGGCAAGTAACTCAATTTTCCAGAAATGGTTTGAGAGAAGGAGAGAGAGAGAAAACAGGCTGAGGAGATGTGTAGTTTTTGGCAAGGAAGGCAGTGATTCACATTTTGAGGAAATGATGAAGGGTTATTTCTCCCAATAGCTATGACCAACTGTATTTTTGTCCTCGTTAGCTTCTCTTAGTCAGCGATGTAGTGCAGGGTACACCTAAACATCTTACATTTTTCTTTGTGGTTCACCCACTTTTTCCAGTTAGGAAAATCTCATAGTAATAACTGTAATAATGTTGTTGTTAGAAGAATAGGGTATTTTAGGAGTTTTTCCCCCTGAATGTATAATTGATTTTTGTTTATACTGCTGGTGCTGAACCCTAACCTTGGAAACTGTTCATACTAACCCAGTGGTGAGACTTTGCTATCACCTAGTGGACATATAGAGGCATAGCTATAGTATGAATAACCATATTGTGTAAGGAATATGGCCATGATTCACTTGTTACATTGTGTACTGAGGAGCAAACTTTCTATAAGACAGAGTGCCTTACCTGCAGCTTCTACCTGGAGCATGTCTGGAATTACTAATCATTAATAACCAAACCTTTATTGACATTGGCAGCTAATACAATAATTTAACTGCGATGCGTTCACAGCTGTTGTTTTATTTAAGCATATTTTCATGTGACTTCACGCACAGGATGTGGGTAAATATGTACATAACATGCAGAAGTCCAGTCGGCGTGTTAACACTGTCTACACTTTTATTCGCCTACACGTCTGCAGAGAAAGGTCGGGGGAATATGAGAAGACTTGTTGCACTCCAGCCTGAGCTTCAGCAGCAGATCTGCTCAGATTGATGGTCTTCAGGGATCAGCTGTGCTCCAGGTTCTTCTGGTTCTTAAGGCTAAGGCTCTTCTGGGATACCAGGTTAATAGAGATAGCAGACTGTCTGGTTCTGTCTGAACGTTTGGTTTGTAAGGGGCTGAGATGGATTGGTGCATGTGTGTGTGTGTGTGTGTGTGTGTGTGTGTGTGTGTGTGTGCACTGACACAAAGGAAACAGACATACCTGGCATAACTTTTCCTGGCTCTCCACTGACTGTGATGTGTGTCAGTCACATGCAGTGGATGTTTTGAAGCATGCTGAGGATAGAGTGGGTAGCACTGGAAGCAGAGGGGATCCTTGAGGGGTTGGATTTTCTTTTCGACCGATGTTGAAATAGAGCCCAGAATGATTTGAGGTTATGCTCAAACCTTATGTTTTTCATTTCCTTAATGGTAACTGACATGCATGTGCCACAATTTAATACAAATTTTCAATTATACAGCTGTCCAGGTCACCAGTTTATTGTACGTCAAGCATAAAACTACTCTGGAAACTTCTAATTTAGATGAAAGCTAATCCACCTCTGTCAATGAAAAGTTAAAAACGTTGCCTTTTTATTTAACTACAATACGTAAGCAGTGATATGCACATTCTGAAACTATGAAAACATCTGCACAGATGCAAACTTTTGGTCTTACAGGACTTCTTAATGCATTTCCAGCATGTCCTCTAACATCTCTAACACCAAGACTGTTTCATTATGCATGTCAATTTGGCAGAGACCAAGAGTTGCTATATTTCCTTGGGGATTTCTACAAACATGAGTCTTATATACATATATACATGCATATATGAAGATGCTTACAGATATGAATTTAACCAAGAAACATTTCACTGCTGCAGCAATGTTCAAGCAGACATAGAGAGGCTCGCAGCTGCGCCGTTGCCAGCTGATTCAGAATTTACACCCCTCTAGAGGCCGCTCCACAGTTAGCCATTTCACATGGCTCATCCATCACAACTTGTTGCCAGAAGCCTGCTGTTAGCGTGGCCAGACCTCTAGTCCTGTGTAGCCCTGAGTCCTGTCCTCAGGGAGAGTCACCATCATGATAAAGCTGTACTCCTGCCTGAGTGCTGTCTGGCAGATGGGAAGATTGTGGCATGGTAATTATTGGGGAGTGCAACTGATAAAGCAGAGGTTGCTAACCCAAAGCTATCACCATAGTCTTGGCTTCAAATATATGCTCATATTATTTTATCTAACTTAAGCATTTTTATATAGATACAGTATCTCCATTAATAGTATGATTTCTGGTTGTCCAGGCAGACCTGAGGGCAGCAACAACTCTCCACCTGCAACATATAATGATGTATGATGAAGAGTATAATGTAACATCTACAGCCATGCTAACATGTTCACAGTGACAAAATGAACATGCTAATATCTAGCAGGTTTATAATCCTAGTTTAGCATGTTAGCACACTAGCATTGCACTAAACACAAAGTAGCCCACAGCTGAGAAAACAAAATGACCATCTGTTCCTCAATTAATCAACATGTTTTCATTGGAGGAAAATGAATTCTCCTGCTCTGTTCCAAATAAAGACCTCATTTTCCATCTTTTCTGTGGAGATCTAATGTAGACTAAAAACCAGACAAGGTTTATTTATGTTCAAGTCAACAAGACTTTTGCTTCTTTAAGCCTTTCACATCTATCTCTGCCCACTGTAATGACGCTCTGGCATGTGTTTGGACTCTTATGTAATGTGTACTAATAGGTTTAACATGACACGTCAGCACAGGCAGGTGACAAAGCCGACAGTGTGAACAGAATAACCTTATTATCAGCCACATCAGCGTGATTACTTGGATTCAATCCATTTACAGCTGGCTTAACAGCACTCAGAGATGATTAAGGGTCGATGCAGTCTTCTACACATCATGTAGACCTACTGTTCCTTGAACTCTCTTCACCATATGGTGACGGACACATGTAACCAAACTACTTAAAGGTGCTTTTGGTGACATTTAAAACCACTGTGTGGCTGTTTGAGGGTGCAAATCCCATGATAGTCCCATCACTCTGCACTGCACTTTGTGTTTAGTGCCAATTTGCAAATGTTAGCATGCTAACACGCTAAAATAAATAAACATGGTAAATATTATACCTGCCAAAAATTAGCAAGTTAGCATTAGAATTTAGCTCAAAGAAATCATAGCGCCTAAGTAGAGCCTCACACACTCTTGTTGATACTGTACCACCACATTTTCCAGCTCTACCCACAGTGGCTTTAGCATTAGCACATTAGCATGTGTAACAAAGTTAATAAGGTCTAGGTTAAATCCAGCTAAATTCTATAACAGCGCCAGTATGTGTGCCCTCTTTCTGTTCATTTTGTGTGTCTAAGATATCTATGCTGTTGAGAAGTTCAGATTATATTCAGTTTGAGGGAGCAACAGTGCCACCTGCTGTCAAAACTCAATATCTGTGTAAAATGGTAAATAGCGGGTAATTGTGGGTAATTTTCAGAACTATGGAAGATTTTCCACGAGGTAATCGGCCTGTCGAATACGTTAACTTGCTCAAAAAGGACACTGAAGTTGAGCTGGCTTTTTCTGTTTGTATATTCACTGTTTGTCATTAAATTCACTGTGTTTTTATTAGGTTAAATATTCTTTTTATGTTATTTTTGCTGCGAGTAACATTGTCTCTTGTGCAGTTAGCTAACACTAGCATGAAGATGTCTTTCCAGATAGAGAACTTAACCTCTGTGTTTTTGCTATTTATCCCAAGTATGTTTTACTGTCCATTAAGTGTTGTAATATGTTAAACAGGAAGATATGGTGTTTTTCTGTGGTTGGGTTTCCTCAGGTGTTTCTAAATGCATTGTTAAAATATGAATGTTTGTGTAAAAGTGAAATACAAAAAAAAGGGTAACATTTCAGTATATGAAACCTCTCTGGTTTCACTTGTTTTGTACGCTATTATTTTGAGAGAAACAGGCAGCATTAGCCATTTGATTTGCAGAAATTTAAAATCCGCTATACAATCACTGTATTATTTTATTGTACAATTTGTTTTCTTTCAGAGCCACGGAGGATTTTCCATGAGACAGAGCATGAGCAGGTTGTCCACACGAGGTTGTCTTTTGCCATTTATCCCAAACTTACGAAGGGTCTTCCATGAGGTGAATAAACCCGGCTGTTACTACCATCTACCAGCTCCAAGCGGTTCATTAGAGCAGAAGATGTCACACGCAGGTCACACACGTGCATATGAATTTTGAGACAGTGGAATAACTGCCATAAACAAATGGCATTGCTGGTGTGTGCATTGAGCATTGTTTCAAATCTAGTCAAATCTTGCAGGGCATAAGATGGAATTGCTTGGAGGCAACAAAGGTCAGTTCACTGGTAAAAAAAAAATCTTTTCCAGCCAAATGCCAGAGTGAGGTTTGTGCAAACTGAGCAAACTGTGACATCTCAGACAGAATATCTCTGTTACCTTAACTTAAAAAAAGAACTTTAGCTAGTTTTATTTTTTACAAAATGATACAGGAAGCACCTTTAAAACTCCACTCCACATAGTCTTGTTTCCCACAATGGCTGCGACATCCTCCACTCTATATGTCCATCTCTCTCCATCTCCCTCTCTCCCCCCTGCCTCCATCCTACTCCACATCCCACTAATTACCCCTCAGCAGTGAGACAGTGTTGTGTTTAGTGACATGCCGAGGCAGGCCCAGTCTGCCTGACTGGTGGCTCTGACAGCCTGTCACACACATAATACACACACACGCACACTCACAGAGCCGCTCTGATGGCAGATAGTGGCGGGAGTCCTGGCCTCCGACCTGCAACCTCACTCCCCTACTGCAACCACCCCTCCACTGCGACTAACCTAGACCCTCTCTACCCCCATGGCCACACCACACATGCATTTAAATGAGCTCCCTGGCAATTTGCTGCTGTGCTGCTGTCTCCGTGTCTGCCTGTGTTTGTCTCCGTCTCACTCCTGTGCTCGCTCTCTCTCTTCCTCTGCTACTAATGAGCGTCTTAGTGGCTGTCAGTGCAGCCTGGAGATGCTGGAGGGTCTAATGGAAAGTCAAAAAGATGCAACCTGAGGAGCAGGGGAAGCTCTCCAGGTCTGGGAGTCAGCAGGGTTTAGGTTAATTGTACGAATAAATATAGCACACGTAACAGGGGTGATTTGTCATCATTTGATAAAGAGGCATCTTTTCTCACGTTTCTGCGGGCGCGTGTGTGTGTACGAGACGTGGAATGGATGTCAGACAGCAGTGTGTGTAGCTGCTGGGTACTCCCTGATTGCTGCCTCACTGGCTGACATGTTTCCCTCTACCTGCTGAGACAGGCCCTGCTGACAGAGATACTGAGAGATCATTAGTGTAAGCCCCCCTTGACACAGCCGTCTGAACAAGCTCCCCCCACCCCTCCTCTCGCTACACCTCCTCAGCTCTCCCGTTGCTCCACTGCCTCCAGTTTTGTTCGGTTTGCCCCCCCCCCCCCCCCCCCCCCCCCCCCCATCTCATCATGTTTTCCCAGTTGCTGTTGGTTGTTGCCCCCTGACAACTGTCTGGTCATATTTTGCCTCTGCCTGCCCATCTAGCCACAGCAATTGGTTGCCGGATTCCACCTTTAAAGGGGACCTATTATGCTCTTCCATATTTTGTGTCTCATTATAGTGTTACATTGTTGGATCATCATATTAAACGCAGCCAAAGTCTCAAATAATGAGGCAAACATATGTAGAAGTAACCCCCGTGGGCAAAAGCCTCAGGTTTCAGACCGTTTTGAAAACTGTTGCCAACTGTTTTTTCTACTTTGGCAACAACACGATGTCACAGTGTGCTGGATTTCTTTATAAGGTCATCTGCTCCAAGCACACTACTGCAAGCGTTTACAGTATGTAGCCAACACTGCTAAATGAAGCTACATGCTAACATCAGGGACAACAATTGCAGATAATATTTCTGCTGGAAGAAGCTTTAATTGGTGATTTTTCAGGGTGGATAGTTCCGCTATTCTCTGTTAAGCTGCTTTCACACAGCAATTGCCTACCTGCAAGAGTGTTTCCCCCAAAAGCAAAGTGTTTTTAAAAGTGGCTGCTGCCACACTGGCAGAAGTGCAAGCTAGCTTGTAGCTGCAAAGTGTCGCAAGACAATGGAAATCACCGACTACTAAAGATATCAACATATTTGGACAATTTACAAGTCATCTTAAGTATGGTGGAAATGTTATCCCAGGCCCAGCTTCTCCTCTGGTTGTCTTTAAAAGTTGCTGACGCCATGACTCTGGATATTTTGCATGGACGTATCCAGACACCAACATATCAGCTCCTCCATCTTGTCTTCTTTTTGCTTCTGTGATGCCCACTAATCGATCAGCTGGGCTGGCAGCAACTGCAAGAAGTTCAACACGGTGAACTCAGCGTGGCAGAGCAAAATCAGTTTGCGTGCATGTAGGCGGTATCACTACATACCGCTACCGCCGTTTTGGAAACTGCTTGCCCTCTGCCGCCTTCCCCTCATTAACCCCTTGAAACCTGGAGCAACATCACTCTTCTTGTGCTGCTTTCAGACGCCTTTCGCAAGTATTTAAACATTTGAACCCTGAGGAAACATAGGAAATGTCCCACAAATTGCATTTAGATTTCTTTTTATATGGGAAAAAAAAGCTCAGGAAAAGCTATATTTATAATTATTTATAATTATTTTTATTTTTTATTTTAAAATTTAAAATTATGGTACAGAGAATTTATAATTTTTTATTTTATTTTCCTTTTTTTAATTTTTATTTATTTATTTATTTATTTATTTAATTTTTTTTTTTTACCAATTTTCTTGCTTTAAATTTTCTCTTTTACTAATTTTTTTGCAAAATGTTTTGGGCCATTTCCTCCTATGTTGCTCATTGCCTTCTTCTCATGTTTTTGTAAGTAATCAAGCTACTCAGGTTTCAAAGAGTTAAAAAGGCTGGAGATGCCGAGCTACCACGCAGTGGTGTGAAAGCCCCTTTACAGTCATTCCCTGACTGCAATGATGGTGCAGAGATGCCAAGATATGGAAGACCCAAAAACGCCTATCAGTAAGAGCAGACAAACTTTTCGGGAGGAGGGCTTGAAGAGACAGGTGCTTTTTAGACAGAGGGTGAATACAGGTGTTCCTGTACAGACTGTATGAGCTAAATAATTTTTTGAAAATTAAAGCGTGTAAACATGTTCTAGTAGAAACCTGAAATTCAAGTATGAACCTGAATATAGGTCCTCTCTAATGGCAGGAGTTGCTGGGATGGACCTCAACACTCCTTTACATTAAATAACTGGAAGCTAAACTATGAACTGCTGGAAATGGGGCATCAGTATATTATAAAGATACATGGGGCACGGACACGATGCATCATGTAGGTGGGGCAGAGTCTGGTTTTCACCTGCTAGACAGACTCCGTTTTTGCAGCGTGTGGTTGCTGCCAGCTTACTGTGTGTGTGAGTGTGTGCTGAGTTTTGCCAGGTGATAATGCAGTTGTTTATGAAGGGTACAGATGTGTTGGCTATATTAACTGGTACTGAATTAATTACATGGATCGTTTTACCAACAGGATGCATTGATTTGACTGATTTATTTTAATGTGAACTGTAAAACCAAACCACACATAAGGTTGCTCTGCTGCTTCACACTGCCTCTGGTACAATGAGAAGTCATTTTAAAGACGTTTTAAAGAGATAATACTTTTTTTTAAATACAGTTCTATGTAGTTTTTCCATGTTTTAGGGCCATGGAGCTGCGCGTAGAGAAGACAATACAGACCCGCTGTGTTAAATTAATATTTAGCACTGTGGTGTCCGCATGGGCAAGCATGGCTTCCGTGTTCAGTTTGGCAACTTCACTGGATTATAATGGACATGCTCTGCTGTGGGCGTGCTGCAGCAGACGTGTCGCACTGTGACTGTGTCCCATGTTTTTGCCGTTGTAATGTTAAAGGTTGAGAGATTTTGAGTCCTCTGGCAAAGCCCCAGTACAGTGGGAATGAATGACCTCAACTCCCTCGACTCAGGCATCTGTGACATCATGAAAATAACCTTGACGATACAACCTGTCGCTTATTAATAGGTTAAAGAACTAAAACTAGTGCATGGTCCACCTATAGGTCACAGATGGAGTTATGGATTCATGTGAATTTGTTCGTAGCTTGTATCACTGAACATTTTCATTTCAAAAGGACTCAGATATTACTGCATGACAAGATATCACTGCTGGTAACTGGTAAAATATCTCTGTGATTTGGATGAACCTACACTTTAAAAGCAGCTAAGCAGCTCTTGATCACTCTGTAATGATCAAGTGAGTGATATTTGCAGAGAAGAAAAACACTGTGTCTATTTGCACTAAAATGACGTACAGCTAATCCCCCCATGGTGGTTATGATGTTTATAATCTTTGCTAATTAAAGATAATGTTGAATCTGTCAGACATCATAAATGTTGGGTTCATAAAAGTAAAAATCATTTGAGGGTGTGAATAAAAATTAATTAGCGAGAGGCAGATCAGTGGACTCACCATCAAGAGACAGATAAAGATTTTAAGTGCGTGTGCTTGTGTTTGTGCCGTTAATAAAGCGAGGTTTAAGCGTGTGGATCAAGGCACACTCTGCACTCCATGAAACCCAGTCCACACTCTTTTAAACAGCATGACCTCATAAACCACAAAGACCAGTTTAACTGTCCAACAAAAGCAATGAAACTTCCATAAACATTATCAGGGCCTGTTACAGCGGGCTGCTAAGAGGCCCTTGGAAGAAAAGAATCATGTAAATATCTCCCGCTGCACGCCAGCACAGTGCAAGTTAGCAAACTCTCAGCTTGCACATTAGATTATAAATCTTCCTACGATCCCACAAGATGGTTTGATGACTGAGCGAGCCCGACAAATCATGGCATATGGACCGGAGAAGGCTTTAAGGGTTTCTCAGATTTTATGAGGGTGAAATTAGATCATTCATCAGCCTCAGAAATGAGGAGGCTATGCCTCTTTGAACGCTGCCCAACATGAAACCTAAAATATTAGATGACAGTCTCCTGAGCTTGGGAGAATATTAAAAAAGCTTTACTTCCCTGATTACAACATTACACATCGATGGTTATGCAATTGCTATTTCACACATTCCTGCCTCCACATCATGTTGGGCTTGAAGGATAAACATGATTTCCTGTAAACACGAATCACGATTACATTAAGCTGAATATCTAAGGTTGATGATGTGGCATATTATGAAAGCTGTTCCTTCATCAAAGCACATTTTATGCTTATGTACACTTTCTATAAATATAATGCACACATATTACTGCTATAATGAACATAGCAGGGCTTTTCTGGTGACTGTATTGTACTAAAAGGTATGTTTTAGAACATTCCATCTATTCAGCATTGTCATGATCCTGTTTTTTCCTAGTTTTCCTGTTTTGTTTTTTAGGTCACTTTCCCCGTGTGTTATATCTAATTGTACTCTCTATCTTTCTCTGTTTCCCGCCTGTTTTCTCACACTCCTGCTCTGCATCAGTCTCATTAGTCCTTCCCTGTTCCACAGTTTTCCCTGCACACCTGTCGTGTATTAGTCTCGTTTGCTCTGCCCCAGTTCTACCTACCATATTCTCATTGTCTCCATTGTTAGCCGATCCTTGTGTTTCCCTCCTTTTGCCAGTGCCCAGCTACTCCAGCTGTGTCTGGTTCTTGTGATTAGCTCATTGTGTACATATACCTGTGTCTTTTCCTTTGTTCTTGTTAGTTTGTGGTACAGGTGGGGAGGACAAAATGTGTGACACATGGGTGCCAAGTATCGATTTATATATTATATAAATTACTAATATTGCAAATACAAATTAAACTTTTGGTAGCCTACTAGAATAATAAAATCAGCTACTTTTTCAGTCTACTATATACGATTTGCTGCAATAAAAAATGACTGAAGAAAACTTTATCTTATTAGATAAAAACAGACAGATGACAGATGACAAAGTTTTCCTTTGGAAAAAAAAAAATAAATTGCAATATGTCATATGCCACTCCCAGTTTGTGGTCATTGTCTCTCTGCAGTTTTTGTTTTGCTCCTCGTGTTTTCGAACCAGCCAGCTGTTTCTCTTGTTCCTGAGTTGGGTGAATTAAATTCTTTATTTCTGCAAGTTCCTGTTGCCTTGTTGTTGCTACTGCACATGGGTTCACCTGCCTGCAGAAGCACAACAAGTAAGCCAGTTGCACTTCCATAAACATGGAAGTGGACAATGGACATGAGAGAGACAGATTAAAATAAGGAGTTTTCAAAATGAATGAAACAGTAGCCCAGAAAATCCTGACTTTATGTAAGGTCCAAACCACTGGATCCTTCATTTCCCATAATGCTGCTCATCGACATCTTTCACTGGAGCCTCCATGCTGGGTATATGTTCATGTCTTTTAAAGTTCAAACCAGTTTGTACTGCAGGCTTTCTGTTTATGTCTTGAGCTGATTTAAAATACATAAAATGTAACCCTGATTACATTTAAAATTCTAACAATGACATAAGACATTTTCAATCAATCAGTCAATTTTATTTATAAAGCCCAATATCACAAATCACAATTTGCCTCACAGGGCTTTACAGCATACGATAACCCTCTGTCCTTATGACCCTCGCAGCGGATAAGGAAAAACTCCCCCAAAAAAACCCTTTAACAGGGAAAAAAATGGTAAAAATCTCAGGAAGAGCAACTGAGGAGGGATCCCTCTTCCAGGACGGACAGACGTGCAATAGATGTCATCTGTAACATGATTACACATATATCACACGTTAGGCATTTTAAAACTGATTCTCATATTTCTTTACTGAACTCTTTTTAGATAAAACTTAATTCAAGATTTAAGAGGCTTTATTGTCAGTTCCACACTTAGGTAACAGACGTACAGAGAATCAAAACAAAGCTTCACTCTGGAGTGACCCACGGTGCAGACAGTGCAAAAGGATAAAAATAAATAAGCAAGTCAAAGAGAATAGCAGAGGTAATACAAAAATAAAAATATATAAGAGCAATCAAGTCGTGCAAATATGCAACAACTTGAATAGCAGCTTGCATACCAGACAAGAACAGTAAATGGTTAATGAGTGTATGAGGTAGTTCTGGTTCTGGTACTAATTTATTACCACAAACAATTGGTTCTATTACAGAACAGGTCGTTTTGGACCCACATGTCAGTGGTGTAGCTTAAGGTATATGCAGGTATACAATATATACACCTACCTCTTTTTCTGGACTTTATAGTGTACCCAGTATGCACTGGAATATACAGGAAAGTAACCTACCCATCTACCTTCACCTCATAAACCACCACTGTACCGCAGCACATATAGCAGAGTGAAGGTTCAGATGACCGACTGGTTCTAATACCACCTGATATAGAATTGATTGCCTCTGGACAAAAAATAAATGAATAGACAGATAAAATGTAATGGACGGTGTTCAGCACACTCCCCTATAACTCCATATCTGGTACCAGACCATAATGTAGGAAAATAGAGCTGGGTTGAATACAACATGTGATCTTAGTATTTGTAAAATCCTGGCTTTGTCTCTGGCTGTGCGATTGTCTTTCTTGTTTAATTATAGATTTATACTCAATATGGCTCCTTTAATGATATCATGTGGCAGTTTTGATCTTCACCACCAGGTGGCACTGTCAGTCAAATAAAGCTCAGCACATGGGAGCATCTGCAGAGTGCACAGTGGAGTGAAGGGTCAGTGCATTCGATTGACATGTCAGTCATTATGAATAACATTCTGGTGCAGTGAAATGACTGTAATGGACGGTAATCAAGTCACACAGGTGCTCCGTCAACATACATGTGGACATGTTTATCTCTGGGACTGATCATCTCCCTGTTGATACTGTGCACAGTGAAGGATCTTTGGTCTCTCCGTCCATGTATTCCATGATTCGGAAAGGTTAGCGGTGCACAGTGTCAGTTTGTCAGCTCAGAAAATTAATTAGCCCTCGAGGGCCATTTCAGTGCCAGTACAGCACCATTCTCAGTGTTCAGCAGAGCTCCAGAAGGTTCCATGTGGATTTGGCTATTTGACGTTCACTGAGGCTTAGAGGTCTGGCCGCTGTTCAAGACACAGAGTATGTATCAACACCAGAATTTGGTGCATTGCTGGACAATGACTCGCCCATTCCTCTGCGGGGAACACAAGAGCGGATCTTTTGTCTGTTCTCTCCCTAACCCCTTCCATTCTGGACAGCTCTTCCTGCTCGGCCTCACATCTCAGAGCAGCTAAATTGATGTGCCCCAGCAGCCATACAAGCAGACAGGTTGTACTTGAGCAGAGTGGGCCACATGCTGCTCAGAGACTCGGCTTTGAACTTGTACAGTGGCTCCTCTGTAGAGGAAAGAGCTGCGTTACAAAAGTGAGGGATACAGCGTGCAGGATTTTTATTACAGTTTGCTGTAACAACATGCAGGGAGAATGAAATACTACGTCCAGCAGGTGTAATATCTAACATGAACACCCACCTTTAATCATAAATGTGTATGGATTTTTTTTTTCCATACACAGACGCTGACAATAAGCCGCTCTTTCTACAAAAAAAATATCCCTCCCAGACACTTTACCTATTACAGATTGCTCTCAGTGAGACAAGATAAAAAGTAGGAAACAAAAGAAATGTCTGACCAGTTGTTGTTTAACTCATGAATGACATTTGTTTGAATCAGATTGCTGGAAGACATTTACATAGCGAAGGAAATTGCTGGGAAATGTCACAAAGAATTAAAGTGTTTTGATAGGGCACTGAGAAATGCAGCTTTTTTTGTACTCTCTGGCATTTTGGCATTTTGAAGCTTGAAAGTCAAATGGATTTCATTGATTTGTCTTCATGCTGGATGTTCCCCCGGCTGCTCCGCTCGCTTTAGTGACTCTTGTTGTGTCTGCCAAATGGGCTTTTTGTGACAGCAGAGGAGAGGAGAAGGCTGTCTGCTTCGGAGGGGCACACATGGAGCTGCTGGTCGAGTCTCACTCTCCAAACAGCTAACGAGTTTATACCAATACACCGACTATCTTCTTTCTGGTTATGAAATTCACATCTCATGGGCCATCTCAGAGGCACCAAAGCTTTAGCTCCATTAGGGGGCACTAGATTATAATGAAACACTTTGGAGCCTGAGGTAGAAGCAGAAAAAAAGCCAGTTGATGTGTGCACCTTGTGGTTAACTGTTGCAAAGATGCAAAAATTGAATATCAAAGTATTTCAGTGCTGACCTTCATTTACACCTTTTTAGAGCTCAATCAGCTGGAGTCTATCCTTCAGAAACTTTTGATTTTTGGCACCACTCTGGGTGGAATGTACAGCCCAAATAAAACAAAAACAAAAAAAGACACCTGCTGGTTGGGTGTAGAGATATTTGAAAAGCCTATATAAATTTCCCTGAACAACAGTCCTTTCAGACGCTTAACAAAATGATATTCACCAGGGATTCGTAAAACACCAGATTTTCTCCTTCACACTTCATTATGCCTCCTACTGAAAGAACAGTGCTGCTTGTAAAATATATATCTTGGCTAATGCATGCTATGTGGTAATTTGTCCAAATTGATATTTGGCAGATTTCAAGAAAAATGTCTTGTATCTCAGAAAAAGAAAAAAAAAAATAAACCCACAGCTCCGACTGGATTTTTCTCTCTAGGCTGGAGAGCTGCATGAATAATCAGGTTGCTCCACAGAAATAAGAAAGTCTCTAACAAGAGGAAGGAGATGTGATGCGGAGCACAATCCTCAGGTAGGATTTGACCCAATTGTCTGTGATGCATCTCCATTTAAATGCCATCTGACGTCTTTCTGTTTTACACTGCGGCCATTAAAGTGGGATGAGGTCTGTGGGTAAATGTCTTCGCCGGACGTCTCGTCATTATTCCTACATTTATTAAATTAGGATGATTTATGACTGGTTTGTATGGAGCACAGTATATTACCTAAATGACTATTTAACTGAACACAGGAATTTCATTAACTTCTGACCTCCCAAGTACAGATTGTATTGCATCAGTGCAGCCGGAGGAAGGCAACTGCTGGACTTGTTCATGACTTCACTACAACTTCCTCTTATGGGACTCTATTTTTGGATGATGTGGTGCAATATTTGAGTCTTTGTTGCTGTTCATACTGTGTGTGTGTGTGTGTGTGTGTGTGTGCGTGTGTGTGTGTGTGTGTGTGTGTTCAAGTGTCATGCTCTGCAGAGTCCAGGCCCACTGGAAATTAAACCATGTACTTTTAAAAATGACTTTAGAGTTTCATTATTTAACTTTCACACTGTAATTCTTAACAAACGTTCTTAAACAAAAGTAAATAGGGGACTTCTTGGGAACTAGTTTCAGACCACTACTGAGTATTTACAGCCGCAGGATGCCTTCACTGGTGCGTAACACAGTCAAAGGAAAAAAAACTGGCATTGTACAATTCTGCAAACCATGGATATGTTACATTTGGAAACCCGGCAGTGGTAAAAAACAAAACAAAAAACACCAATGTTTGGTTTCTAAAAAGCTGCCGGAACAGCCGATGGCTCGCTGAAACACAACCAGTGTTGTCTGTTGATCTCGGAGAGTCGGCTGCCAACCTGGTCTCACTCTGAAGTCGTAGAAATCCAGCGCTTGGGCAGCAACTTGCGGTGTCAGATGATAAAAACCGTCCTTTTATGCCGGAATGATACACGGCTGGTCGCTGGTTTAGTTTAATGTTGCCCTGCAGATTCAGGGCGAAATGCAGCGAGAACAGAACGAACTGTTAACAGCTACTTTTAAATATCATACAGTGGCCTCACTCTGAAGTCATTGAAATCCGGTGCTTGGTCGGTGACTTTCGGCATCAGACACTGAGTGCGTTTACATGGACAGTTTAATTCCCTTTTCATTCGGAATGAAAATTCATTCCTATTAAAAGTGATCTTGTAAACACCTAATTCGGAATGAAAATGGCCAATGCGATTAAAAATTCAATCCGATGTAAGGGGCTGGAATATTCGGTTTCTAATTCCGAATGAAAGAATTTCTTGCACTTCTATACACTCATTCCTCTTTAAGTTCATTCCGGCCTTTTTGCGCATGCTCGTTTCCTTGCCCTTCTGGCGCGATGACGTACATAGCACACACGACTAGTTGCACTCACCGATTTCTATTCGCCAAAGCACGGTCTTCTATGGTTGTTGTTGTCCTGCTGCTTCAAGAATATAAGCAAAACAAGCCCAAAAAAGGCACTAAGAACAGCGTCGTCAAGCATCTTGTTATCCGGAGCGAGGACTACAGTGTTTTCCTCCGGTAAACATAAACACGTAACATCCACCCGGCCCCCTATCAAATCAGAAACCTTCCCTGCCCCAAACCTTGCACTGACCCGAATACAGGCGATTAAACTGATCTCCCGTGTAAACCCTCATTCGGAATGAATATTTCCCATGTAAACTACCTGGAAAGACTTTAATTCCGAATGATTTCATTCAGATTTATTTCATTCTGAATGAGAAGCCATCATGTAACCGCACCCACTGACGAAAATAGCTGTCCTTTCATGTCGGCATGATATGCGGTCTGGCGGCTTCAGGGGTAAACACTGTGGGACAAGAAGGAAAGTCAAGGTGGTGAAACTCCAAGTAGGGCAGGTGGATGGGTCCAACAAACACTGGCTTTCCCCCGGGAGAGCAGCATTCGTGTCCTGTAAGATTATATAGCCAACATAACCACGTTTTTTCTTACCTAAACCTGAACATGTGCTTTAGTTGTTTGAGTGTATTTTGAAAGAAGACAATGCATGTAACAGGCAGAACTTGACACGCCGTCCCAGAAAAGTCAACAACCAAAGCACCCAGGGTTGCTTTCATGTCGTATCTGGAAGTGAAAGGTCCATGACCAAAGGTCGTTATGTGACGAGGTCGTAGGGAGATGTGTTGCGCCTGTAGTGGACTGCAGCTTGGCAGGTGTCTAGGTTACACTTCCATCATCCCCTCCACCTCCTGATGACAAAGTCAGCTCATATACCATAGAAGCATTGATATGATGCATTTGAAATGTGCAAATGTTACTTACTTGTGGTTTGCAGAAATGTACAGTGCCAATTTCCCTCTAGTGACTGGGCTGGAGTCCAGAGTGGGACACGATCCAAAACGGAGCCATGAAAAAAACCTTCTCTGACCCTGTGTGCGTAAACTCATTTTCAAACAAGGCAGACCTGATCTGAGGGAGACGGGGGCACAGTCAGACCTGATCTGAACAGCCCCGGAGATAATTAAGACCAGATTCAAAATATGGTTGACCTGAGCGGACCCTAGAAAGAGAACACCAGCAGCAGCATGATGATCGATCAATTAAGAAGCTGCTGCAGTGGAAAAAGAGCAGCAACATAATAATAATATCCTGAGAATGAATGTTTGTAGAGACTAATTCCAAAACTAATTTGTTTATATGCTTCAAAGACCAAATAATAGATATAATTGAAAGCAGCTATTATGACATGCCACATGATCAGAGCAGATATGCTCTGATCCATTATGGTTCCACTCAGGTTTTGACACACAGACCTGGGACCATATCCGCAGTCAAACAAGACCGTATCTGACCTGATTAGACTGAGTATAATTTGGACCCAGTCCAAGTCAGCTCCCATGGTGGGTCTCTTTTCCTCAGAACTGAGTGGACCTGTGAAGTCTCAAGATAAACTACAGTGGCCACGCTCATGGTAATCAAGGAACATGTCACACAGCGCTGCAGTGTAGCTTACTAATGTGTGTTTAATAGCTGCACACATATCACACTGCGCCAACACAGGCAGCACCTGTTAATAACATAAATTTATTTCTGGTTTGGGTCTTTTTATAGGGTTTATTAACAATAAAAAAGGTAGAAAGTCTCCAGACAAATAGACTATTTGTGATACCTATACCTTTGTAATTAATTCACACATAAAATATCGTAGATTTATTACGTCTTTTGACTGTTGAATTGCTTTCAAGATAAGGAGACATCATATTTCTGGCCTTATCGTTTTTGATGAATGATGAATCTAATACGGTGGTGCATGCATTACATTTATATTCATGTAATTCATATGTAACTGATTGTTACACAAGCAGTCTGTGAAAGTTCCACAGGGAACTGCCCATTGGTTCGACAGCCCATTGGTTCGACAGCCCATTGGTTCGACCATATTAAACCCATTGTTCCGAAGTCCGTTCTGAAATCATCATGATGCCCTGTGGTTAAGGTCTGGTTAGGTTTAGGCACAAAAACCACTTGGTTAGGGTCAGGAAAAGATCATGGTGTGGGTTAAAATGAAAAAGAAAGTGACAAACACATAAGCTGTGAGCCTGCGCCGCCTCAAGTCGGTCGCGGCGCACCACACGCCCGCCGCGAGCCGTTCTGCACCGCAGACAGTCGGACTAATGGGATGTTGAACCAATGGGCTGTCAAACCAATGACATGGACCCAGTTCCACCTACATCCTGAGTGTGGAACAGTGGGTAGTAAAAGGTTAAAGATGTTATTGATATGATTCAAGAAAAAGCTAGGTTAGCATTTAGCTAGCTATGTTGGGTCAAGAGAGAGACAGTTAAGGTAGGGTTAGGGTAAGTTAAGCCCAGTTCAGACCAAAGAATCAAGATGAGATGAGTTGAAACATGCAGCTGCTTGCATTGTGCCATTCTGCAACGTTCTTAAAACCTGCAGGTTCACACCAATGCAACTAGATGAGATGGTGTATCATCTCTATGCAACAACTCTGTACTTAGGTTGTGATTTCCATTTTTTCAGGCTTATTTTGTGGCTGAATATAATTCATAGCTTCTTAATATATGAATGAGGATAGGGGTAGTGAGATACTGGCTACAGCTGCGTTTGTAGCAGTGATGAAACTGCGAAAACATACAAAACCAGCATCACATGGACTGTATTCAAGATGCTACAAAAATTTAAATAACCAGCACTCATCAGTCAATGAGAGTGTGTGTGAGGGGGCATGAGCACATACAGCAAGCAGCAGCATCGGCACACCTTGAGGACAGAAACAGAGGGCTCAGTGGGGACGGAGCACCTGCTGCAGCAAGCGTACACGCTGTCTGCGGTCATTTTGACTTGACCAGCAGACTTCACTACAAACCGATTGGGTATTGAAACAGTTGACAAGCCTTACGTACAAATGGTGTGTTCATTTTGTCCTCAGAGGTCGGAAATTCCCAGTTCCCAGTCAGAAGTTTAAACTCAAACGCCCCCTGAGATCGTATTTCCAACTCAGAAACTCAACCGCATCAACCCCGACTTACGAATTCAAGATGCCTGCCGGTCACATACATATCTACATCTTATTTGTTTTACATTACATTTTCTGTGGCGTTCATCAATTGGAGTGCATGGTGGTTTTGAAGCTGTCTATACTCCAAAAGTGCAAGGGCAACAAAGGCTTTCTTGTGGGCGTCCATGTTTTTTTCCGACTTGTCCACCATTGTCAACTAGAATGCAAAAACTGTTGTCAACTCAGAGGTGACGTCATTCCCACTTCCGACTTCCAACCTCTGAGTACAAAACGAATGCAGCATAAAACCAGCTGCCAGCCATTTGAACAGCTGAACTCCAGGTGACACCATCAACCAGTCGAGCTCAGACCGGCCAGTTCACACCACTGCAACTTTTCTCTGCAACGTTCTAACATGGTTTTGTCTTGTGGCAAACCATTGGTCTGAAGTGGGCTTAAGGGTAACATCTTGCTCCTTATAAGGTGAATCATGTTTTCATGTATGATGAATTATAAAGTGGATTATTGCGAAGCTGGGCTTAACCAACAATTTGTCATCAGAAAGACGCTGGACTCTTGCATACGACAGGTCTTAAATTGCGGTTGGAATGAAATCATGTTGACAATGTTTAAAAGGTCTAGAGATGTTAGAATTTCATGTTTTTTTAAGTTAACATTTTGACATTTTGCAGACGTTGGGTTTTCATGCCTCACAACTAAATATCGTTATTCTACAAGAAGATTACCTTGGCGTAAGACATTGGATAGAACCAAGAAAACGTCAACATCATGTGTTGTCAGTGTTCTACATTGAATTGACATCAGCTTTAGATGACCTAACCTAAATTCAACCAAAAATCAATGTCTAATGACGTTAGGAAGATAACTGCAACGTCATGTTTGGATGCAGTTTGTAGGAGTGTGTCAAGAAGGCTTGAAACAGGATGTGGCTGCACATGTCTCACAATGTTAGATCTGTAGGAAAAATGACTTGGATGCTTCATGGCACAAACGGTCATTGATTTATAGCACAAGACAAGAGGAGGTCTGTTCTTCTATCTTAAATTAAGCAGGTATCTGCACACATTGTTCTGCAACAGGCTTTATAGGGAATATGGTCTTTTATTTTGAAATACAAAAGCATAAAATAGGGGTTACAAATCAATTTGACCGCTATTTTATTTTGTTGACAAACATTCTACTGATGTTTACAGATATTACACGTAGCATCTTGGCCCCTGCAATTATGCATACCTGGCTACGTGCGGTGCACATGAAAAAGAAAATGAAATCCAGTGCGGCTACATACATGAGGCAATATGTTATGGATATGTATTGGTGTCCTCCTGTACCTCTGTGACTTCCCTCAGAAGTCTGTCTTGAAGGAGCAGCAGATTCATAAGATGAATAGAAAGAACTTCACATGCTGAGATGCATACATGAATGAGAATGTCCCCCACACCGACCGTACATAATCAGCCAGCCATGTTGCTTGATTGTTCTCAGCAGAGCCTCCACTGAATTCAAAGCGTCCTTTTAAAATCCATGGAATTCACCTGGGAAGGGAGTGGGGGAAAGAAAATATTTCCAGCCCACATTACCTGGAGAGTCATTTTTCAGCCAGGCTGCGTGAGATTTGGTTAAGCTTGCCCGCGTCTCCCGCCGTGCCCCGAGGTCATGTCAGATGGACAGGTTGGCTAGATATGTAAAACTATTCCACAGATCCTGAGCCTGGGGTTAAAGGGAGAGGGGGTCAGGCATGAACTCGCCTCCTCTCTCGGGGTGACACAAGTCTGTAAATGGCATTAGCTCGGAATATATATCACATCACTGTTGGCCTTTTCTTTGCCCATGCAGAGGTTATGCTGCAGCTCAATTCAAGACCACTGTGAGGTGCATTAATTATGAGCTCTGAAACCAGACTGAAAATGAACTATGTATGTGAATGAAATATGTATCCGTGTGCTTTAAGTACACATGACTTTGCTGTCAGTCTCTTACTCCTTCAGCTTTCAGCTCCCTCCACCCCACTGCGCGGGTTGACAGGGCTGTTCATTCCACTTGGGATAATGATGTGGATGTCATGAATTGTATTGGCAGCTGCCAATGTCGATACAGCATTATGGAATGAACCAGTGTTTCACACAGTATCTTAATCTGATTTACAAGGCTCCCTGCTTCCTGGGCAGCCGGGATGCTGCAGGGTCGGCCAAAGTCGAGGAAACAAAGTAAATATAACGGACAGGATGCCCTTCTGCCGCGCATGAGGAAAGGTATTCAACACGGACAGGACAGGAGAGAGGTTGTGTGATTAAAGCTTCTCCTATACATCCAATATTCAACAGACACCCAGTGCTGAACCTAGCACATTCGACACCCTAGGACCCCCCTCCCCGAATTCAAGTTTAAGCTACCATGGTGTTACGCTACTATGCTAAACCTGGCTTGTGAAACCTCATCAACCAAGGCTAGCAAGCCCGTAACGTAGTGCCTCTCCGTGTTGCATCAACGTGAGAAATGTACCTAGACTTCCCTGGGTGAGTGTGACCTTTCCTATCTGGGGGGTGTGTGTGGTTGACTTAAGGCCAGGCCACTGCTCTTACTCCTCGCCACCAGCTTGCCCGGACTGGGCTCACTCTTCTTCCTGGTTGTTCAGAGTGAATGTGCATCTACATGGATAATTTGTGGTGGTGCATCAAACGCTTTCTCACTTTCTTTTTGTCTGCAGAATGTTTTGCCTCCACAGTCTTCCTTGTGGCATGCCTGCTCAGCTCAAAGACCTCTCCCACCTTCCCTCCAGGCGCGGCTAATATCGGCTAATAAGTCAATACCACCAACCCCCCCAAGTGTGACGTCAGTGGTAACCCTGCCTCCTACCAACTGCTTAAACCACACCCAAACCTAGAGGCATGTCAGGGGGCAACCGCATTACCAAAGCCAGCAAAGCACTATTTTGAAGTGTGCGAATCGCCACAGACCTATTAATGACACTAAACCGAAGAAGTTAACTACAGCTCTTGTAATGGGGTGGAAAGTGACTGCAGACTAGTTAACATCGTGGAAGACTTGTTCTAAAGGTTGGCGTGTTGTGACCAGTTGTGTTCTTACTGTCATGGGGCACAGCAGCTTCATGCATACAGGACCGGTATGAAACACAAGCCCCTTTTACACTGCCAGATTTTCCACGAATGTTGGGCTGTTTTGCTGGCAAGCTGCGAGCGTTTAGACACACAGAGCCAGATTGGGGAGTTGATCCGAGGTGCCCAATTTTCCGCTTCGTAGAGTAGACATATTGGTGGAACTCTTTTAATTTAAGAAGACCGAGGCGGCCTTCCGCAACGGGAGGGGCTGTTGAGGACTTGTGGGAGGAGCTGTTGATGACGCCGCATGTGTGACCCACTGGCGGTGGATAAACAGGAAACAGCTGATAGCAGGAATTAGCGAGCAGCTAGTAGCAAGAGGGAAACACAAACCTGAAAGACACTGTAAAGATGAGCAACTGGGGAGACAAGGAATTGCGCACCCTCCTTGTCCTCGCAAATGAAGAGGCCATTAACCGTGAAGTGACGGGAACGGTGAAGGACGGGCCGACTTACGAGAGAATCTCCGAAGGACTGACCAGCCGTGGCTTCCCTCCCACGTCACTGTTTATGTCACACGCTGTTCTACACGTTTTGTTATTTGCTCACGCCCCCCATTGCCCCGAAAAAGGCGTATTCTGTATAAACAAAAGTAGGCAGGCGGCATTTTGCTGCACTCCCTGATTTAGTTTTTATACTGCCAATGCTGAAAAAACACTGATTGGGCTTTCCTGCAAATTTGCACATTCCTATTTAAAAAGGGCTGCAGAGAGCAACTAAACTGGAACTCCTGAAATGTGAAAATACTGTTGCATTTACCATGGATCATTGGACGATAGTGAGTAATCAAAACTATATCAGAGTAACTGCACTTTCTCAACTGGAACAGTGCAATCTTTCAAAAGAAAACACTATCACAGAATAAGCACTTTGAAGTTGTCTCCTACCTCTAAGTTAGGGTTTCAAGACCACACTGTTGTAGCAGTGCAGCACTGATTTGAAGACATGAATCTAAAACTCAAGATCATAAAGTAAATCTCTTTACGTTCATTTGATTCCAAATCAAGACACTCTTGTTTATATGGACTTCAAAACCCAAGATCACGAATGTGATTAATTGCAATTATCTACTGAAATTCACAGATTAATCACAATCTTGTATATTTATTTTATTTATTACGGACAGGAACGGGACCTCATTTGGTCACAAACAACTGAGTCTCTTGTTCCTTTCATTTGTCTGACGACTTCTTCACCTTGGGATGTTTGTATTCTCCAGGTCTTGCATGAGTTGCACGATAGAAACATCATCAACACTAACTCGCTTGCTGTGAATTCTCCGGACAATGACCTGCTCTATTGAAAATCGGACATTACGTGGACTTTGTACAAGGGAGCTGGCAAGGTAAAGTCTGTTCAGTGTCTGATCCGACTGATTTGGATGTTTGCTTTCTTACATACAGCTTCTCTGTGTAGTGTCTGGATAATGGCAGGTTTGTGGTGAATGGCTGAAAGGGGCAGTTATTATGAAGAGAATACAGTAATGGCAAATTTGCACATTTCATCTTTTGTTTGTACCATGCCCCTGATGGCTTTTGCCTTCTCATTTTGTCTAATTCTTAAACAACACTTCACCATTTCCTTTATGTTTGATAATTTTTAAGGGGGTGATTTCGATGCCTGCCCCCCCTCCCCCTCCAGATGCAGCCTGTGTCGCCCATGGAAAGATCCGCCACTGCAGTCACCTGTGAAACTGAGTGATCTGCTGCACATTCTTGCAGGAAGTAGTCTTCCATTGTACAACACATACAAAGGGCTGAGACACGGCTTTTACAACCATATTGTATTGCTCCTGCTGGCACTGCGCTGTGCTGTGCATCAATCCCATGCAAATGGCCCCGCTTTTTTTTCTTTTTTTTTTGTCTTGAAAGCACACCCAAACACTCCACACCTCATACATATACACACATAAACACACACAGCAGCACTTCCCCCAGCATCCCTTTACGTGATATCATTAGCTATAAGCAATTGCCTGACAAGCGAAAGGCAGAGTGCCAGTTTCTCTCTCTCGCTCTTTTTTTTTTTTTGCAGCACATAAATCTAAAGACCACATATGCCGCTGTCTTTTACGTAATTATTCCCCCAAACATGTCTCTTTCTTTCTCTCGCTGCATGCCTTGAATCAATTAGTACAGGAGGTTTAAGCTGCGGTACGTCGCCTCTGTTTTCAGATAACTAGGGAGCTTTTAATTTTGGACCACTTTGCAAGTGTGAAATGTAAAGGAGCTGACAGGCAGGGAATGGCTGTTATTTACAAGTATAGCACGGTGGAGGTAGTTTAGTATGCAGGCCACTGCATCTGTAACAATACAATTTCCTTTCAGCAACAGGGTGATTTCCTCTTTAGGGAGCCAGTGTTGGCATGGAAGAAAAACCCACACTGAGTCTTAAGGTTAGCTCTTGGAGGCTTTTAAATCGAGCACTGTGTCCAATGTGACGCCAGGCTTCACATCAGATGAGACAATACAGCGTGGTTGTCGGTTTATTGGAACTCACAAATGCGGGGACACACATATGGACGTTCATACAGAATGAAGTGTAGGATGTCTCACCACAGCTTCTCTCTTTTATCTTTATTTAGCCAGTCAGTGTTTGAGGGCGATGGGGAGTGTGGGAGACACCAGAGAGAGCACTGTGCAGGAGTTTGATCCCCGGACACTGGGGTTACATGCGATTACAGAAGCAAGGATCTTAATGAATACACAATCTTTGGGCAGCTTTCACCGCTGCTCTCTTCGGTGTGCAGGAAATTCTCAGAGCGCGGTGTACCTCATTATTGCTCCATATCTCTGCTTCTCTCGAGCAGCTCAGGCTTTAGTTGCTTTGCTGAGGGGAAATTTAAGTGGAATTATTGAGGGAGGTGGGTGAGCTATTAATTCCCATTTCCAAGAATTTACCAGCTGGTCTCTGGACTCAAGCCAGCGTCTTTACAATAACAAATTTGCATCTGTTTAGGGTTGCAATTTTTACATGGAAAATAAAATTAATGACCAAATATCTCTCTTACGCTCCATTAAAGCCCCACTCCAGTGTATTTTCCATTTTTATGATATTTAATTCCCTTTTGAGTCATATCCTGTCAATGTTGATAAGCCACACTGTTCACCAAATATTTTTTGACAATTAATCTAATGCTCAAACTTAGAAAAAGGTTGCTAGAATGGGAAGATGACAAATGACTAAGCTGCAGGTCATGTCATCCTCCAAGCTTGCGCAGGTGCTCTTTGAAAGCGTTAAACATGCTTGTGAGCTAGCTAGTCAACATCATGAGCACAAACCCACACTGAGCAGTGACTTTGAGTTGACTTGTTCATGAGCACACACCCACTGAGCCAAAGAACAAGTTGAGAGCCGCTGCCCAGTGATGCTCTTGCTCAGAAAGCTAACCCAGTAGCACAAATCGCTCCCACTGGGCCTACGAACAATAGCCAATTCAAACTGAAATGGCAAAAGGTACTTTCATGATGACTACTCTGCTTACGTTTGTATGATTGAGGCATGTAACTGAGTTGTTTTTTGGTGTTTATGCGACTAAAAAAGCTAAGAGCACTTGTGGAATGTAGCAAACTCACTGCGCATAGCAATGACTCTGCAGGTTGAGAAGATGTCAAGACGGTGATAGTGTCTCCTAAAATGCAAGTCATAACCTCAAGTGTATATGACCTGATGACCCTTGTCTCATTGAGGTCCTTGTTTCAGGTGAAGGAGGTGGAGAAAAATCCCTCTCCTTGCAAATTATAACATCCATGCTGATATCCACGCTATTGCTATTCTTGTATATGACATTGACCTTAACACTTAAGCTACAATGGCATTCTGGTTGCCATGGTAAAGTTGCTGTATTATATCAGATTATTGACCATGTTCCCGTTCTCTGTTTGAGGAAGAACGTGAACCGAAAACAGGAAGTAACACCAGCTGGAGTGGATTGTAATGAATCACAGTTTCCCCAGGAATCAGTGAAGTGTTTCTGATTCTGATAACATCATAACTTCTCCTCTTTATATTGCTCCTTGCAATATACAAAGTAATAGATAGTAAGGTAATTGAGTCAATATGGCAGTGACTGAGCTGGAGTTCATACAATGTTTGTCTTGGAAGATACACATGTAGCTTATGAGTTGACGTCACTGGGTCTACTGGTGGCCACAATCAAGGACTGACCATTTGCTAAGCCCCACTGTTGCTATACCTGTCAGGCTTTCTGTTCCCACACAGCACATATAGACATTACAATGTGACTTTATCTGTGGTCCCAGGGTCCTATGTTCCCAGCTCAATGACATTAAAGGGATAGTGCACCCAAAAATTCAACATTTGATCATGGGCAAAAAATGCTGCAAATACAGAGGCCTTTTGAAAGGTCTTCTTAAAGGGATAGTGCACCCAAAAATTGAAATTCAGCCATTATCTACTCACCCATATGCCAATGGAGGCTCAGGTGAAGTTTTAGAGTCCTCACATCACTTGTGGAGATCCAAGGGGAGAGGGGGTAGCAGCACAACTCTACCTAATGGAGACTTACGGCGCCCCAGATTCAAATGTCCAAAAACACATAATTGAAACCACAAAATATCTCCATACTGCTCGTCCATACTGATCCAAGTGTCCTGAAGCCCCGACATAAAAAAGTTGCTGTACAGAGAGGCAGTTAGAGCTACAGGCTACGGTGAGGCTACAAACAGAGTTCAAATGACGTTTTTCCAAACAACTTTTTATGTCGGGGCTTCAGGACACTTGGATCACTACGGACGAGCAGTATGGAGATATTTTGTGGTTTCAATTATGTGTTTTTGGACGTTTGAATCTGGGGCGCTGTCAGCCTCCATTAGGTGGAGTTGTGTTGCTACCTACTCTCCCCTTGGATCTCCACAAGTGTTGTGAGGACTCTAAAACTTCACCTGAGCCTCCCTCGGCATATGGGTGAGTAGAATGGCTGAATTTCAATTTTTGGGTGCACTATCCCTTTAATAAGACCTTTCAAAAGGCCTCTGTATTTGCAACATTTTTTGCCCATGATCAAATGTTGAATGTACTTTTTCCTTGAGTCAAAATGTCGAAATCCCCCACCTACAGCTTGTGGCCTGCTGATGTTAAACCCCCAGAGCAAGACAGTTTTCTTGACTTTCAACACTGATATCTTCACAGTGGCTGAAAGGACTGCGTTTGAAATGCACATATCCTTCTGGATTTTTGCTATTTGAACTTTGAAAATCGTCCTAACCAATCTCTTACAATGTTGCTTTAGATGAAGAGACACATACTCAAAACTAAACACAAGGCTATAGGACCTTGGAAACACATGGATGACTCAGTAACAATTATAACAGTGGCAAATTTACCTCTCAGTATTCTTAGTAATTGTTTAGACAACCGATCCTTGATTCCAGACAGAGGCAGACAAAAGCACACTTCTCATTTCTACCTGGTAACCATTGATTCTGCCAACTGAAATGCCAACTGTTGCTCTCTGTCTGGCTCATATTAAAACGACAACCTTGTAAAAGCATCTTTAATATGCTCTTAATGATGATGCATGGGTGGTGTCATGCTAAAAGCCTGAGACTAAAGCTGCATGTCACAGGCAAAAAGTCAACAGTTTAAATTTATGCTTTAATGTTTCAACAGTTTTCCAACAGTATGTTTCACTCTTAATGTTACAAGAGAAAAGGCTTTTAGGATAATGTATCTGGCTGGAGCTGATGGAGTGTCAACTTCCCTAAATCCAATAAATACAGGGCAGAGCCGCTAACAGTGAAGGGATTACAGTAAATGCCAAAACATATTGTAACAGTAGCACAAGTAGAGAAGAGTGAGGAAACAGAGCAAGGCATGTTAGTTACACAGTCGTATCTGTGACGACCTCTCCTGTGTGTCTGTTCTGCCTGGCCAGCTTCTGCGTCCTCCTCTCCTTGTGGGGTGACCGTGCAGGTCGTCAGGGAGCTGGTTCACCTGCGCTGATGAGCTAATGAGCCAGCAAGCCTACAAAGCCAGACAGTTGAGTCTGCCTCACTCTCTCGCAGCTCTCTCAGCCGCCACGTGGTCTTTTGGTTTGGCTGATTTGTTGTGCTTTTTCTTTTGGAAAGCGTCATATTCATTCACTATTTTCCACTCACCCTGGCACACACACTCACCGCTGATGTTGCTGATTGTTCACTTCTCATTCATATCAATAAACTGTTTCATTTTTGACTGCTAACCTTTTGTGTAACTTCCCTACTTTTGGCTGAACCGTGCAACACATCCTCACTCCGACCTTGTCACGTTGCATTGGTTGTTGACAGACACCGTGTCGAGTTCTGCCTGTTACATACATTGTCTTCTTTCAAAATACACTTCTGATTTTACAGGAAATTTACCGTTTGCATACAGTCTCCTTTAAAATAAACGCAAAATGTCAGTACAACACCGCAAATTGATGTTTTTTTCTCCCAAAACTGACGCACATGTTTGGGTTTATGCGACAAAAACATGTGGTTAGATTTAGGAAAAAAGAACAGGGTTTGGCTTTAGAATCTTACGGGGCACAAACTCTGACAAACTCCATTGCTCCCACCTGCCCTACTTTGACTATTGCCACCTTAACTTTCGTTCTTGTCCCGCCGCGTTTCCCCCTGATGTTGCGGGGCGTCGCTAAACTATAACGGCAACTGGCCACGTATCATGCCGATGCTAATGGACAGCTTTTTTGGCTAGTGTCTGGCACTAAAAGTCACTGCCCAAGCACTGGATTTCGATGACTTCGAAGTGAGACTGGATTGAACCGTGAGCTAGTCCGTGAAAAAGTTCGGTAAAGTTTGCTGATGTTAGCTAACAGTACCACAATAAGCTACTAGCCATGTCCGACCAAGTGAAGCTGTTGCAGCAAGTTTTGCTTCATTGCTAATGATTTAAACTTTGGGAGGTTACATGTGAACGTCATAATTTACCTGCATAGGTACAAAAAATAAGAATGTATTTTACCTAGATTAATTTTTAAAAATAAAAGTTAAACAGGATTACAAACCATCAGTGCATCAAGTGAATAACAACCCTATCTTCTTTGGAGTGCTCATCTCTTTTGGTGACTTGTTTTTTTTCAGGTTCCATTTCCCTAAACTGATTCCGGTTGAGCTATTTCCGTGTTGACACTGACACTGAAATGGTTTTGACATGAGAGGTGGAGAACCCAGCAACGTCAGAGTGTCCAGGATATATTTGGGTCAGTTCAGTGCTCCAGCACAGAGGTGTGACATACCCACATTGTGCCAGAACTATCACACCGCTGTGAGCGTCTCAGCTTGCTCTCTGCTACTGAGGTTTTTCAGTCCAAGTCTGAACTCACCCGTATGGAAAATCACTTCCCCTCTAACCCCCGCTGCCTCCCTCCTCTCTGCCCTCTCCTCAGTTAATGTGTTGACACGGCCCACGGAGTCACCTGAGGGGAAAAAACAGAATCTCCTGAGTCATTGCTCCGGTTCTTTTTCCAGAAGCATGACAACCGGCCAAGACGTCAGGGTTTGGCATTTCCCCCATCCTTAGCTCTGCCTGTCCAACATGCTGGAAGCTAAATGCCATCACAAGAGTATGATTATCAAAGCGGTCACTGCCAAAATGATACTGTTTCTTAAAGGGGATCTGTTCTGCTCATATTTTAATTTCTGCTAGAACATGTTTACATGATTCAATATTAAAAAACATTTTATTTTCCTCAAACTGTGCCATGTGCCTGTATTCACACACTGTCTGAAACACTCCATTTTAGCGCGTCTCTTTAAGAGCTCATTTATGATCAATGGTAGATACGGAAACAGACGGAGCTTTCTGTCTGCACTCTGCGCTCATTTCGTCCATATTGTGCACATTTTCTGAAAGCTTATGGATACGGACAAAATACAGCAGTACCACCGGAGAGAATACTATGACATCTTCCATCATCACCTCATGTGTTGTGTGAAACTTTTGACTCTGCTCTCTACTGCCATTTATTGGCTGTATCCATGCCATTATAAAGGACATGTACGTAGAAGTATGAGGGCATTGGCATTTACAATGCTCGAAACAGACGTATCTATTTTTGTATGTAAAGGGCCTTCAACCTCGGCCACACATAAGCTCAGTCTGCATTTACTGGTCAGCATTTCCAGGCCTTCTGCATCTTGGCATATCTGCAGCATCGTTGCAGCCAGGGAGAGACTGTAAAGAAATATAGCGGCAAGTTCTATTTTGAGAAAAGTACCAATAAAATATGCTATAATTATAGTATGGATATGTTCTAGCAGGAACATGATCTGAAATCTGGGAGATATAAATAACATCGGCAATCATTACTGATGTTAGCATGTAGCTACATGTAGCAGTGTAGGCTACATAACTCAACTCAACTTTATTTATTAAAGCACCTTTCATACAAACATGCAGCCCAAAATTGGAAAAACACAGACACAAGACAATAAAATATTAAAAAAGAAAACCAACCAAAACAACCTAACAAAAAGATGATTAAAACTAAGTAAGTAAATAAATAAAATAGAATAAAAATGAACAGGAGAGATTAAAAAAAAAAGGTAAAAACCAATGGGTTAAACTTAAAAATCAAGACTTTAATGTTACTCCACATTAAAAGCAGAATTAAAAAGACAGGTCTTTAATTTACATTTAAAAATGCATAGAGAGCTCACCATTATAATATCCAGAGGTAACGAATTCCACAGTAAAAACAGAAAGCACTCTCACCAGTACTTTTATGGGACACATGAGGAACATTTAAAAGTAAAGCTGTGGAGGACTTAAGTGATCTGACTGGAACATAAAATGGTAGAAAATCTCTGATGTATGGAGGGACAAAGGCATTTAAAGCTTTATAAACAAGTAAAACAACTTTAAAATTAATTAAAGATAAAGGGAGCCAGTGTAGTGGTCCATTTTCCTTGAACACAACACTCTGGCTGCAGGATTCTGGACTAGCTGTAGTTTTCTTGTTGACTTTTTGGGTAGTCCAGTGAAGAGTCAAAACGGCTGGTAATAAAAGTGTGAGTGAGTATTTCGGGATTTTTCTGTGTTAAGATAAGCACTTACAGTAAGTGACTAAGTGATCTGATGGCTGTAGCTCCCATCACTGTGTGGTTTAAAAGTTTCGATTTGTTGAACGCCTCTTGATTCTTTCTTTGTTCAGCCTAATGGTGTTGCATGATTATCTAATGACGATCAGCTGTGTGACTGGGTGAGGCCTATTTAACAGCTCAGTGTGCCTGTGTCTGATTGTTGTGTGACACTTGTTTTCTGCTTTCAAGTCCACTGCCAGAGATCCACACCTCACTACTACCCTTAGTTTGAGATACTTTTCTATATCATGTAAAGAAATCCGTCACACGCTGACATCAGCTTGTCTCTAAAGTGGAAAGAATAGTTGGAACAAGCCGAGGATTTTGCTGACTGGGATTACTTTTGCATATGTTTATGTCCTTATATGAAACATTGGCCACATTTAATATGAGCATCAGACACTGTAACATTATACATATATGACAGAAAATGAGGTAAAGCATAATAGCTTCCCTTTAATGTTGTGGGGGAGGTTTATTTATGAATGTGCTGCAATGTGCCTCTGGCCCAGCTCACTCTGTATCAACATGGTGCACAGTGACATAAATCTAAAGGTGCTGACAGCCTGAGCTGTGTTTCTCCTTATCCTTGATACAGAGCATTATGCTGGAGCGTGATCGTATCTAATTGAAAATGGAAATGAATCACATGGAAAAAGTGAAAATGAAATTAAAGTGAGGGAGGTAAGCGCTGACGCTTCCCCAAGGACGGTGAACCACAAGGCACCAGCCTCGGTTACATAACTGTTTTCCCTCTGCTCCCTTGGCAGAGAAATGAAAACACACATACACATTCACACACACAAACAGACCAAAAGCAATTAGGACTGAGGAAATAACAGGGAGTGGGAGTCTGTGGACGAGTGTTTCCATCACTGCTAGCTTCTCTACAACTGGAGCTACGGCACCAGAATAACACTGAGTCAGTGGAGTGTCCCTCAGAGAACGGTTAGCCTGCTACTAACCATTTATTTAAGCCATGATGGAGCGCAAAACCACACTGGAAAGTGTGTCTGTTTTCTTTTGTATGTTCTTGTATTTCCATACAAATGTCCGCACAAGCGCAGAATGGATGAGGCAAATTGAGGTTGAAAGTGAGATGCTGCCATCCACTCACACTCACTTTATGAGGGTGGAGACCTGGGTTTATGGTTGTAATATTTGGATATGGTTTGGGTTTAACCTCTTTAACCCCTTTAACAACTTAGTGAGTCCATAAAACAAACTGATGTGAAGACAGACACACTTAAAGACACAGGACTTTATTTTTACAGCTTTTATAACCATCGTGTTTGTAATAAAGATTTATCAAATGACAATGTGTTATGGAAAAGGTGTCGCTCATGGTTAAAGACCCACAGATAATTATTAGCTTACTCTACAGTCTCATTAAGATCTATGGATAAGTGGATTACTGAAGGGGGTCTATGGGGCACAGGCCCAGGGGCCCAAAGTGTCAGGAGCCCCCATAACCTTCACCTGCAAAACGTCACTCAAATGAACAGGCACTGATCAGGAAGAGACTGATAATGTCCACAAAATGACCACAAATAGACACAAAATCACCAAAAAGAGGCAAAAAAGAACCACAAGGAGACACAAAATGACCATAAAAAGGCAGGAAGGAAGAGGAAGAGACTCAAAATGTCCATAAAATGACCAAAAATAGACACGAAATGACAAGGAGACACAAAAAGACACACAATGATCAAAAATGACCACAAGGAGACACCAGTAGAACACAAAGTGACACAAAATGACCACAAGAAGACACAAAACAACCACAAGAAGACAAAAGTGCCACAAATAGACACAAAATGACCACAAATGACCACAAAGAGACACAAAATGACCACAAAGAGACACAAAATGACCAGAAGAAGACACAAAATGACCAGAAATACGTACAAAATCACCACAAAGAGACACAAAATGACCAAAAGAAGACACAAAATGACCAGAAATAGGTACAAAATGACCACAAAGAGACACAAAATGACCAAAGAAGACACAAAATGACCAGAAATAGGTACAAAATGACCACAAAAAGACACAAAATGACCACAAAGAGACACAAAATGACCAGAAATAGGTACAAAATGACCACAAAAAGACACAAAATGACCAAAGAAGACACAAAATGACCACAAAGAAGACACAAAATGACCAGAAATAGGTACAAAATGACCACAAAGACACAAAGCAACCACAAAGAGACACAAAATGACCACAAAGAGACACAAAATGACCAAAGAAGACACAAAATGACCAGAAATAGGTACAAAATGACCACAAAAAGACACAAAATGACCAAAGAAGACACAAAATGACCACAAAGAGACACAAAATGACCAGAAATAGGTACAAAATGACCACAAAAAGACACAAAGCAACCACAAAGAGACACAAAATGACCACAAAGAGACAGGGACAGAGCAAAAAAAACGGTAAATAACCATAAAGAGACACAAAAAAACCCAGTAAGACACACAAAATGACCTTAGAGAATTAAACAACTAAAAAGAGACACAAAATGACCAAATATTAATTTACTTTTATTCCCAGGGCGTCAAAGTACCACTTCTTTGTCAAGCCCCTCAGGGTGTGATTATTAACGCCAACGGCACCCTAAAACGCCTTTATGACACACACTGGTCTTTCAACTAATTCCAGTGTAAGACTGTCCATAGCAATATTTGATGCTGAGAACAAAAGAATTATAAAGAGCAACCGTGCGCAGTGGGAGGGAGGGGAGGTGAGTTGGTCAAACAAACCAGGCTGCAGTTTGTCATATATTACCTAATATAGTCAGCATTGTTTACAGACAGTTTTTGTGCGCTGACATCACTCATGTGACATTTTTTATGTCACATAACATCTGTTGCAGTCCCTTTATTGTTTGGTACCTGCTGTCATTTCCCTTTTTTCCAGTTCATTGTGGCTGGATGTCACGGTTCCCCAGAGTTGATTGGAGGGTAATTCAGGTCACCTGTTGTGCAGGGTGTGAGCACTGACTCTTAATTAAGAATGGAGAGCAGCTTGGTGCTTTTCCCCTCTGGGCCAATAAGGGTGTGACGACGCCCGTCCTTTAGGGCCTAAGAGGCCGTTTACATGTACACGGTGATTTTGATAAACGGAGACATCTTCCTTCGTTTGTGCCCTTCGTTTAAACGCAAACGGAGATTTCTCCTCTGAAAACGAGTCTTTCTAAAAACTCCGGCCAGAGTGGAAATTTTGCGCGTTTGCATGTAAACTGAGATAAACGGAGATAAACGGAGTTATAGGCAGCCGACGTCACAGTATGCGCCGGAACTTGCGCCTGTGTAAAAAGTCACCCTATGTTGCTATGGTGACAATGGATACATGGAAGGCTTGAGCTTCTCGTTACACTGCCACCTACAGGTTTGGCATGCTCTTGTGTATATATACACGGGTAAGTGTAAACGAAGATCTTTTTGAAAACGGAGACGGCGAAATGTCCGTTTATGAAAATGGCCGGCCACGTGTAAACGGCCTCTAAGAGAGCTGAGGAAATGCACACCCAGGACGTTCTGACCCTTCCTCAATTGAATGCAGACCTCATGTTAGCAGAGACTGTCAGACTGAAACTCTGGACTCTAGGTTCCTATGAGAATTCAACGCAGTCTTTTGCTGAGCTGTTATCGGGTGATTTTGTGCAGACACAAATTTATGACAAAAAAAAAAAAAACACAAAGATGACAGAATGACTTCAAAGCGACACAGCCCACTGTCTCATAATCCGCCCATGCTCTGTGGCACTCTGTAGGGTCTTTCACGCAACTTTACTGTTTTAGTTCACTCTCAGTGCTCTCACTGAGTCATCTTTGGCCGCAGCAGGCAGCTATTTTCAGTAAAAAAACCACTGCACACTACCTGCCCAGCACAAAAGGACAGACTGATGACGTCAGCAAACAGCTGGTGGACATAGTGGAGCAATTAGCATCACACACTATGGGTGTTTTCACATACAGTCCTTTTTAAACAAACCAAACTCAGTCCTCTTAAAGTGCACCAAAAAGTGGACCAAGAGAAAAGAGACTCGGTTGCTTTTGTGCTCACATTGACCAAACCGTTGACTTGAAGTCGACCAAAGCCAGAGTCACTGCTCTGAGTCTGTTTAGAGGGCTGAAAAGGACCAAGTGTGAAAACACCCTGTATGTATTCTGTCTGTTATCGTTCTATCACTGGAAATATTTGTGTTATACAACTCTAAAACTACTTTTTTCCTGTAGTAAGTAATTATGTCACAATTTTCAGGGTTGCAACTTTTGTGGTCAAAGATCTCCTGCTATGTCACGTTGAAAAACCTGAACCTTCCTTTTAAGTTAAGTCTGCAGCAGTGGAAAGCACAAGGTTATTGTTTATTTTAACTAATGAAGGCTCTTACAAGTGTTTTTTAACTAATTTGTGTGTGTGTGTGTGTGTGTGTGTGTGTGTGTGTGTGTGTGTGTGTGTGTGTGTGTGCGCTTGGCCAATGGACACTCCTTCTGACTCACAGATCCAGTCACCCTTTAGCACGTCCTGTTCCTCCAACCCCCACCCCGGCGTCCAACCCCCATCCACCCACACACCCTCCAACCCTTTTCTCATCCTCCTCCTCTTCATCCTCAGCCTCTGACTCACAATGCCAGTATCCTGTGACACTTTCAGGATGATCACACAGCCACCACCCTCCTCCTCCCCCTTCCCCCTTCTCCCTCTTTCTTTCCCTCTCTCACACATACACATATGCACACACAATCTCTGCTCACAGACTTGCCCAGTGTTAAGTCCCTGGCTTAGTCAGCCTCTGAGCAGAGCCCAGGCCCTGCTGGGAAAGAGAGGCCAGGCAAGCCCCAACAGAATGCTAATGATGTCATTAACCTCTGTACTCCAGGGTCGGGGGGAAAAGTGGCTCTGAAAGGCAAAGATCACGTCACTCTTTCACTTACTCATTACATATTTACTATTAGACATGCACACAGGTGCCCCGCCAAAATAGGCCTGTGTGGAAACAATAAAGTCAGCCTTTTTATTACATTAAAACATAATGAGTACACTGATAGCTGCACTTGTTTGGACACTAAATCTTTTGATTACAGCCTCAGCCAGGGCACTCACTCCTTCAGACAGGCTGTGTAGAAGTTTCTGTACACACAATTATTTAGAGTGAAAATAAAACAGATGAATACATGAATGAGATGCATTCCTAATGATAAAAATACAGGCAGTTTGAAGAAAATGAAATATATCCGACTTGCTAGGTATTTGCCTGTCCCTCTACAATTAATGTTTATATTTAAATCAATACAAATGGATTAATTTACATTTTCATACATTTAAAAATGTTACAGCAAATCACATTAATTCTATTAGAGTCAAAAAATGGGACGTAAGCCAATAACCAGCCAGCTCTCATTCCCAGGGCGTCAAAATGCCAGTACTTTATCAAGCCCCTCGGCATGATACTGACGCCAAAGGGCACCCTAAAGCACCTTTGCGTCTATTACCGAATTCCAATGTAAACCTATCCGTAGCAATATTTGACGCTGAGAGCAATTAAAGAACTATAAACAGAGTCCGTTCATGTTTGGAGTGAGAAGAGGTGAATTTGTCAAACAACCCAGGCTGCAGTTAGCGTCATTTATTGTTTCTGATAAAATATAGAGTCAATACTGTTTTAATGTAACGCTCTGACATAACTTGTGACATTTTTTACGTCACGTAATGAAACATGCAGCAGTCCCTCATAGTTTGGTACCTGCCGTCATTTCCCTTTTTTCACTTCTGGCTGGATGTCACGGTTCCCCAGAGTTGATTGGAGGGTAATTCAGGTCACCTGTTGTGCAGGGTGTGAGCACTGATTCTTAATTAAGAATGGAGAGCAGCTTGGTGCTTTTCCCCTCTGGGCCAATGAGGGTGTGACGACGCCCGTCCTTAGGGCTTAAGAGAGCTGAGGAAATGCACACCCAGGACATTCTGACCCATCTTCAATGCAGACCTCATGTTAGCAGAGACTGTCAGACTGAAACTCTGGACTTATGGTTCTTATGAGAATTCAATGCAGTCTTTTGCTGAGCTGTTTGTGCATCTTAAACCTAAATGGGAAATATTAAGGAATCCCTTTACACTAGGTCACCTGCACCTGGGCTGTTCACTGTGTTTTTATGTCAAAGAGACACAAAACAACCACACACAAAATTACAACAAACGAAACAACCGATAGCCAGGTGTGCACGTTTTACTACTGTTGCGGGCGTGCGTTTTACAAACCTGGATTTGAGTGGGGTCCATGTCATTGGTTCGACAGCCCATTGGTTCGACATCCCATTAGTCCGACTGTCCGCGGTGCTGAACGGCTCACGGTGGGCGTATGGTGCGCCGCGACTGGCTTGAGGCGGAGCAGGCTCACAGCTTATGTGTTTGCCACTTTCTTTTTCATTTTAACCCTCACCATGATCTTTTCCTGACCCTAACCAAGTGGTTTTTGTGCCTAAACCTAACCAGACCTTAACCACAGGGCGTCATGATGATTTCGGAACAGACTTCGGAACAATGAGTTTAATATGGTCGGAACAATGGGCTGTCGAACCAATGGGCTGTCGAACCAATGGGCTGTCGAACCAATGGGCAGTTCCCTTTGAGTGTAACTTTTCAGTAAATACGTTGGAAAAAAAACTTTCATAGGACATATTGATGTTTCTTTATTTCTTCACTCTTCCCTCATCATTCACATTAATCGGGTCCACCTGAGCATTTAAAACAAACACTTCCTTCTGGTCTGTAGCTTTCCCCTCTTCCAAATGAACCAATATTGTATGCACAGCGTTTTAAACTATTGTTTAAATAAAACGCGTGCGCGAATTAGAAAGCGTGCGTGCGTTTTAAAAAAAAATAACATATGCTTGTCACCTCCCGGTCTCCATACTGCATAGAGCTGACGCTCGAATATAAATCCCATTCAAGTGCTGTTCCTACAATTCGTCTTGGTTTTGTAGTTAGTGAAAAAAGATGTTTTCAGAGAGAGTATACATTTAAATGACACAATGTCACTCTTGGATATGTATGCTGGTTATTGTATTTGTAGGGCAGACAGAATACATGGCAGTCTTTTTAATGTAAGCTGTGTTTGATCAAAATGGAACCTCACATCAGACAAAACAAGATAAACATTGGTTTATCTTCGAATCATTAAAAAGCTATTATGAGTTTAACACAGTTCAACCTCAACGAAAACGCACTCACACTGTTTTTTTTGCATGTAATGCGTAACAGCTTGCCTCACAGCCATCAATTATGTGAGATCATTTCTGTAAGCTCTCTTGCCCTTTTCCCATATGGCTTTAAAAAAGGAAAAATACCAGAGGGTCTTAGATGCAAGGTGTGTGTGTGTGTGTGTGTGTGTGTGTGTGTGTGTGTGTGTGTGTGTGTGAGAGACACACAAGATAGCATGACAGAACTCTGACGTGCAGGACAGATAATACATCTCCGGGGTAAATTGCAATATTTGTATGCATGGGTGTAATCGTGCCATTTTTAATACATTTTTGGAAATTTTTTGGACTGTAACCAAAAAATAATGAGGTTAGCACTGTGTGTGTATGTATGTATGCAACTCTGTGGATTTGCATTGCCAGATGAACACGACAGGTTTTAACATGTCGACTGGGATCTATATCTACACCGACAGCAGACAGGGCACCTACACATAGATTAACCTTCAGGAAGGATTTTTGGCATTCTGTAGTGAAATCTCAGCTGGTTTCCACCCCCACAGTCCCCGCTGAGCGTATCAGAGCTATATCCACTCTCAGGACGTTTCCCATGGAGAGATATAAGTGTGGTTGGTGGGCGGGGGGGGTCACCCGCTGCACATTAGGCTTCAGCTAATAGGGTCACTGATGTCAGCTGGCCGGATGAACATCTGCTCAGTGACAAACATGCATGTGCTGTTTCCATGTATTTCTGTGTGCATGTGCTGTGTCTATCCCAGCGCATACCTGCGAAGCTACACATAAATAGGTAAAACTGGACATGTGATGTAAACACAAACATACAGTACGTGAACACACACGCAAACACAGGAACACAGCAGGAGGAAGAGGAAGTGGCTGCCAAAGAGGTGGGAGATGAGTGGGCACTAGGCAAACAACACTTAGAGCAGGAAGTCCCTATAGGAAGGTCTGCACAGAGGAAGGAAGTGTGTGCACGCGGATGCATGTACATGTGCGGAGGAGGTGTGGATATAACACCATGGGTCCAGCTGACTTTGAAACCACAACAGAGTGGGGTAGATTTTTTTTTTTTCTTTGGCTGTATCCGTATCAGAAGCAGCACATGTCCTTTACAGGGTGAAAGCCGGTCAAGGGAAACATCTGGTTTCTTTCTGCTCCACCAACTTCGCCCAGGTAATAAAAATTACACCGAGCCACTTTGTTAATAAAAGCCTTAAATTGTAGTCATTTTCAAATGCAAATCCATATGTGGGGCTTTTAATGTGCCGTCACTTTGAAAAGCTCAATTATATCATGGGCAAGGGCACAGATAAGCCAAGGTAAGGCTGAATACAGCGAGGTGAAAAAGACTATTATGGAAGAGCCACCTCAATATAGTTTTTATTTCACCTTTCTCCCTCTCTGCCTCGGAGCATGTCGGGCAAGAGAGTTACATCATTTTTTCATTCACTGCTTATTTAAGGCTCTTTAGAAATATATCAATAGACACTGTGACTTTACCTTGGCTCCCACCAAAAGAATCTAACATGTTTTCAAAGTAGAAATTGGCAAGTGATGACTCAGCTGCTAATATTACTTTTCTGAAGCGAAAGATTTGAGTCTTTTGTGAGAGTGCCTTTAAACTTTATATCTGACAAATCATCTAATTTGAATGATTTATTGCACATTAAAGTATATCAGTGCCATCCTTTGGAAAGCTTCCTTATAATGCTACAAGCTTTTTTTATTCAGTTTGACATACCCCGTCTCATTGAGCTCGAACTCAAGCACCCTTCACTGACCCAAACCGTCATGTTCCAAGTGCATTCAGTTCAAATGGTTTTAAAATGAATGTTGAAACTAACACCACATAAAAGTAGATATTGTTACAGTATTTTTTTCAAAGATTTGAACTGACTTCGTTCAGTTGAACTCCTTCACACAAATGTGCCGATGTGTTTTTAAAGGAACAGTTTGTAATTTGGGGGCAATCAGTGGTGAGGACTGCAGACTACAACTGGCTGAAACTTCTCCTTGTTAGAATTCCTTCAGTGTTCATTGTTCTGGAGGTTTTTACCAGGAGCCGAATTATCTGCAGAGGTCTCCTCCGTTCGAAAACAAACAGGCTCGGTGATTAAAACTGGTAAAAACACAGAATAAAGCACTTTACAATTCAGTGTTTCTCCAACACTGTTTGGAATCCAAGACCTGCCAATGTGTGTTCACCTTTTTTCTCTGATAACGAAAGATCAAGACGTTCAGAAGGTTTTTACCGGGAGCCAAAATATCCGCAGAGGTCTCTTTCTCTCCAAAACAAATGAATCTAGTGATTTAAACGGCTTAAAACACGGGATAAAGCACTTTCAAGTTAAATTCAGTATTTCTCCAAAGCTGTTTGGCATGTCCAAGATGGGCCGCAAGCCGAGCACTCGTGTGTTCACCTTTTTTTCTCTGATAACGTAAGATCCAGACGCTTAGAAGGTTTTTACAAGGAGCCAAAATATCCGCAGAGGTCTCTTAATCTCCAAAACAAATGGACTTGGTGAATTAAACTGGTAAAACCACTGGATAAAGCACTTTCAAGTTAAAATTCAGTGTTTCTCCAACACTGTTTGGCATGTTAAAGACAGGCCACTAGCCCAGCACCTGCTAATGTGTGCTCACCTTTTTACTTTGATAACTTAAGATCCAGATGTTTTGGAGGTTTTTACCGGGAGCTGAAATATCTGCAGAGGTCTCTTCTCTCCAAAACAAATGAATCTGTGATTTAAACTGCTTAAAACACTGGATAAAGCACTTTCAAGTTAAAATTCAGTGTTTCTCCAATGCTGTTTGGCATGTCTGAGATGAGCCACTAGCCTAGCACCAGCTAATGTGCCCACCTTTTTACTTTGATAGCGTAAGATCCAGATGTTGGGGTTTTTTACCAGGAGCCAAAATATCCGCAGAGGTCTCTTATCCTCCAAAACAAAAGGACCTGGTGATTTAAACAGGTAAAAACACAGAATAAAGCAGTTTCACATTTTAAAAAAACAGTGTTTGTCCCAGAGGGGCCGCTAACTACAGTTGCCAACGACAAAAACGTGAATAGCCCTATCTAGAGCCAGTGTTTTGTCCGTTCTGGGCTACTGTAGAAACATGGCGGTGCAACATGGCGATCTCCATGAACGTGGACCAGCTCCCTATGTAGATATAAACGACTTATTCTAGGGTAAAGAAAACATGATGATTCCTTTTTTAAGGTGATTATACATACAAAAAATATATCCCCCTAAATCTTTAATGTAATCAAAATGTTCTTTCTTTTTAAATTAGCTGAGCGATTCTACAGTCTTTCCATGTAACCCATGGCAACTATATGACTGGAAATCACTGCTGTAGTATCAGTGTTTTTGTGTTTCTTGTTGTCAGCCAATATCTCTCTCCATGCGTCCTCTCCACTCCCCCTCTCTTCTCTCCATCTTCCACTGAAGTGAGATATTGTATTTCAGGCAGGCCATTTCTCACTGTCAGTAATGCACATCAAATCCCACAAGTAGGAGGGCTAAGAGGTTTGATCAGCTATAATGCCTTTACCTACACTAAAGGCTTAAGAGAGGAAATCACATTCAAAGTTGCCCCGGCTCTGCACCGCACATCTGGGTCTCCGCTGGCTTTCAGCTGTGGATGGAAATCTTGTGGTTCATAAGGCCTCAAATAGAATCCAGAGCTCCTAATCCATCTTGATCTCATTTACACACAAGTGGCGAGTTTTGACTAATATTTTCCTTGATATTTTGCCACGGCTGAAGAAGAAAATAGCACAGAGAGGTCCAGTCTGGGTCTGGTCGGGGGTTATTTTGAGATTCCGACTGCGTGTTACGTCCCAGGACCGATCTCTGTATGATTGGGTGGTAAATTTGGTGTAGTGCTTTCTTTTCCGTGGTGTAAAAGCTGAGGAATGTGCTGCGGTGACATGAGCGGTAGTTTCCAGCTCTTCCTGCATGAGCGTATCCTCAGCTGACCTTGTGTGCCTGTTGGTTTCATTACAGATGCAGTGAAATTGAAGACATATCTGCATCCCGGGGCAACTTCTCTTTATATTAATTCCAAAGTCTTTCTAATTATAGAGTGTTCTCTTTTAGAAACAAGCAAAGAGGCAAAATATCATTTAAAGTGATATATATGCAGATTAAAAACTCAAGACGCCAGACGTACTTTACACTTTGGAAGATTGCAGCTTCCTTGCTGTTACAAACGGCCTGTCTGACCTCCTGACTGAGTGCTGCTGTGGGGAACCAACACACAACTTCTTCTTAGTTCATTTTAACCAGCAGAAGCTCATGTCTTCATGCAGCTGCACAGCCCCCCTCCATGCCTCCTGAGCTCCCTCTCCATCTCCAGAGCCCCAGCCTGACGTCCAACCCGTCTGCAGCGCACTAGGTGGCACTGTTTACAACAGCACCGGCTGAACCGAGCAACACAGCAAAACAGCCCATCTTACAATTACTGATTTACAATCCTTTCACTAATCTAATAAATTAGATTGCGCATTATACAGTTTGTAATTACACAACCACAATAAACACAGTTAACAATGCACATCAGCTCCGATTTCCACAGCTGTTACTGCATTAGATGAGGAGAGATATGAAACAAGATATCAGATATGGCGATCAATGTGAAACAAGGAGGTGATAAGATCAGTCACTATTTTTTTTTCCTTTTTAATGGCTCATAATGTCATTAAATCTGACTGCCATTATTTGCAAATGCATTTAGCCGGTCCACAGGGGCTGTTTAATGAAAAGTGCAGTCTTATCACGCGCTGATAGCATTTGTATAAGCTGGATATTTTACAGCTTTGATGCATCTACCTGCTTTATCACCGCACACTGCCTGTCTATTTATCGCATCCTCACTTCTTTTTTTTTTCCGCCTCTTTGTTGCTCTTTTGTTTGTCAGCGTGTCTGCAACTTTCCGTCCGTCTGTCGGTTTTATCTGCCTCCTCATATTCCTGGATCTCTTTGTGTCTCGGCCTGTGGGCAGGTTTCTGACAGGGGTTGCTCTGGTTGAAGCCTTCCTCAGGCATCAAAAGGCAAAGAGAGAGACAGGATGTGTCACATTATGCGGGCCCTCCTCTCCCGGCTTTGATTGAGAGTAGTGATCCAAAACTGATGCGGAGAGGAGCTGGAGCTCACCTCTTGTCAACGGCGGATGTTCTCCACAGGCAGACAGGCGAGCGGCAATGACAATGTTGGATACGCTTCGTGGGCTCTGACAACCCCCTTCACACTTTGACACACTTGGTGATATCTCACTCAATGTTTGCCATTGCTTCAAAGAGATATCGATTGTGCAGCAGATAGGATTCAGATGTGCGTTAAATATTGGCTGTGTGCAGATTCCTTCAGTTTCTCAGCAGCTTTTGAAGAATTTGGAAACTTCTCTGCAAAGTCTCATCCAATTATACTTAATTATGTTCTGTTTGTAGCAACTCATGTGTGCAGCTTTTTCCTTGCGGGGTTCAAAACACTCAGACTGAATATATCTTCCTATCTGCCTATGTATATTTTACAGCTTACATCTGTGGCATTTTATCAGTACAATGAGTCAGTATCTAATCCAGACCATCTGTATATTGCATAGATGGGGAGAAGACCTCTAACAGGGAGTGAACCAAGTGTCAAATAAAAGTCATTGCATGTGTAACTTTGGCTTTCCAATTAAACACACTGTGAAAGAAGTGGTGTTGCTCAATTCTTCTGGCTTACAAAAGGACCACGCAATCTTTCAGCTGAGGTTGAAACATAAAAATCACCGAAATTGTAGTAACAAGAATTTTACGACATCAAAAGGCGAAGCGTTAAATGACAGCAGAGATTTGCTAAACTTGCTGCGAATGCTCACCAATGACTTTCCAATCTGTCTTTAGATTCCCTCGCACTCTTAAAAAACATACACCCGACACTGCTATCACATTTGTTATGGCATGCTACCCTAAGATGACCCTATTTTTTGGAGTCTGGATATTTGATATCAGATTTGGCGGGACCGTCCAATGAGCCCCCACCATCTCCACTTCCTCCCCGGCCAATAAAAGTGCATATTTATCCAGCAGAGGCTCATTTATAGCTGCTCCACCACGCATCATGAACCCAAGGCCACATATTCATAAACCGGCCATCTGCGTGAAATATGCATTACTTAAGAGATGTTGCGTCGGGCGATGCGCGGCGGCTGGAAGTTGTCATCTCCATGTGTCAAACCCTCCCACTTAAATGTAACACGCTGCCATGGCGACGGGCTGATTGGCACGTCTCTCGGCTCTAAAGAGCCAGTAAAACGAATCGTTTCTTCTGTTAAATAAGTGGACTGTGTCATAGGCTGAGTGTCGACATGTCCTTGCGTGGCTGCTGGGTTCTTTGAGATCTCAGGCAGAAGCAGCGCTCAAGACTTTTCCAGCATTAAAGTTGACATTCTGTATTAAAAGAACATGTTTTTTTTTTCCCCCTCCTCTTTTTTAACAAAAGTTTTCTCCACAGCTTCTGTCTCGCAGTCCTTGTGGTTTCTCCATCTGTGGCCCCTGCATGGCTGTACTGCAAGTGCTTTTGTCTGCACTTTTCTTTCTGATGATTCTCAACTATAGCACATGTTGAGATCATTAATTTCAAACCCTGCCAAAACCACTTCCCACACATGCATGGCATTCATTCCTCCCCTCTTCCCCCGGCTCACTCTTTCCCCTCCTCAGACGCACCACATTCTGCTCTCTGTGTCGCTACGAAGCAAGAGTAATCCTGTTCTCTTTTCAGTGAATCAAAATCACCATGTGGCTTTGTTACAGTAGGCACAAGCTGAAGCTGACGCTGGATTGCTGCTGCCTTATATCGTAAAAAATAAAAAATAAAAAAAGGGAGCATAAAAAAAGAAAAGAGAAAACGGAGGGGTGAGGATTTATGCAGGCAGCATTGGCAGAATTCCCTCATACCTCCCTTGTTACACCTAACATCTCAAACCTGCGCCGTTTCAAAGCAGCGGCAGATATGAAATATTCAACAGCCCGTATTACTATTACAACACAGTGGAGAAAAAAAAGCCCATGCATGTGCTCTCTGCACACTTTTAATTTTGAGAACTTGATGATTATTGGTTCAAATAGGACTCGGGCTCCACAGCAGGAGCTGCCTCTGGAACCGAGGTTGCATCTTTAACGAGTATCCCCCCCTTCAAAAAAAAAAAAAAAAATCTTAAGGTTCGTGGGGGATAGTGAAAGAGGAAAAAATGAGGAAAGAAAAAGAGGAAAAAAAGAGACACTGAAAGGGAAAGTGAGAGCAATCTGCTGGAGAATGTGTCAGAATGTGTGTGTTTTTGACTGTGTGTGTCTCCGTGCTGCAGACAGCTCTCTGGCATGGCAAACGCCTGCTGGTCCTGAGCAGAGCTGAGCTGGAAGCCTGCTCAAAGCCCTTCACCTTCACAGCCGGGCTGGCACGATGCATTGAGCATGGCTGGCATAGCGCGATGTTTATCACACAAAGGCACGATCAAAGAGCGCTGGTATCTGGCTGCACCACTTTCATCTGGGTTCCCACAGCTGACAGTAGCATCCGTGGGGGGCTCTCTTCTCCTTTTTCTCCTCCTTTAATGGTCTCTCGCTCTCTCTCCTCTACCTCTCTGCTCTCCCCCTCTCCCTCTCACACATTTATCACTGTAGATAAGGAGACTTTATTTGAGATTCCATAGCCAAAGAAATTTCTCTCCTAATCAATGATGGCTTTAGAAGCGGCCTGGGGATCAGGCGTTCCTTGGCTCTCTGCTGGTAAGGCGGAGGAGGGGGGGGGGGGCGGGGGGGGGCGAGCTCACAAACTTTCCCTTCAATGTTTATGTTGCTGCTCCCCACAGGCCAATCAGATTCCACCTCGGCTCATTGTTTTCAGCAAAGCAAGCTACATCTGCGAAGAGGTTCCCACAACAGATAACTTCACCTTGTGGAGACAGCAATGCAGAATGAATTGGGATAGTGGGGTGCTTTGAAATTTCAGCCTTTCAGCCTGCACGTGGGGCTTGACAGCTCCAGCATGAAGTTTGACAATTGGTATGCAGTCTCCATGTTGTTGAGAGAGAAACGGCGAGGGGAGCCAGGATTTGAGTGAGGCAGAGCAGGAGGGATGCTGTGGTCGAGGGCTTCAGATGAAATGGGGTATTTATCATTCTCTAACTGTAACACTTCAGTTTGTGATTCAGACATGCTCCAGGAAGAGCCACTCTTTCAAATAAGTCTTCCACTCAACTGATACACGCATTTGGCATTCCCCGCATATCTCGCTACCTCCTCTGACATCCCACTATGCAACAGAAAAAAAATGAAACTCCAAACAAATGGCTTTCGTGGTCACATCAAACTGCCTCGTCCACCATGAAAAACGGTTGCTCTTCAGCATACAGCAGCAACCCCTGCGCGACTGTCAGGAAATACACCGTTTTTCCCTCCCCGAGTGTGTGTGGAATGTGTGGCTCCTGTTGTTGCGATCAATCCCAATTTAACAGACACCGGCTCAAAGTCAACCTTCAGGGAGCCATGAAAGCTGACAGGTGAGGACTCACTGCCGTCTCCCCGACTCACATCAAAGACACGGCAACAGTGGCAGCTTCAGTGGAAGACGAGCACTTTTAGAAAGAACAAAGAGACTTGGAGAGAGGAGAGCAGGACTCGTCTTGAGACAAGGGATGGCCGAGAGGCTGAATACCAAAAGGGCATGAATACTAAAAAAGGTCCCATCTGTCCCATGCAGATTTTTGTAGAATTCCGATTGAATGTAACACAAATTCAATATGATGTTGGCCGTATGACTCATTTGTTTGACAAAGACCTTGGGTTCAGGTGGAATTTTTTTCCATTTTGCTTCAACTCTCGAAACATGTTGGATGTGCACACTTACTTTTCTTGTTCAATCTGGGAATAAAGCCAGTCATATAATACAGTAACCATGTGTGTTACCTCCATTGCCATTGCTAATAAGGTCAAGCTACACCTGCAAAGCTGATGTTTTTGGCCACTTAGGGCAGCCAAAAAAACATTGATATGTCATCACCTTTTAAGTTGGCTTGTTCGCAAACAGTTTCTGATTTACACATCCAACAGTTACAGAGTGACAATGGCATTCATTTGGAGTCATGTCTCTGGTTACCTGACACACATAAGTCCAGGCTGATTCTTTTTTTAAGTTGTGGGTGGAACAGTTACACAATGAGCTGAAACTATATGAAGCTCAGTGAAGCTGAGGAGAGCTGCAGATTCAGGTGAAAACTCTCTGATGGTTCATCACTACGTCCGTC